>NC_138940.1:26347500-26956250 GCF_965226115.1 Aulonocara stuartgranti
ACATACTCTGGAACTGAGGGTTGGTTGCCTGGATCAGGAGGTAGACCTGCGACAAGGTCCACTGGCTCACTCAGTTCTCGGCCAAACATCATGAAGTTCGGGGTGAAACCTGTAGCACTGTGTTTGGTCGCCCTGTAGGCCATAACAGCGTACGGGATCATCAGGTCCCAGTCCCAATGACAACGCTCTGCTGTGGAGGCCAGGATCTTCTGGAGAGTGGCATTGAAACGTTCAACCTGGCCATCTGACTGGGGTCGGAATGGGGTTGTATGAGTCTTATCTATGCCAAACAAACTGCACACCCCTTGGAACACATCAGATTCAAAATTGCGTCCCTGATCACTGTGTAGTGCTTGAGGTATCCCGTAGCGGCACACCCACTCAGACGCAACGACCTCGGCAACGGTTGCAGCCCGTTCATCTGGGATAGGAAAGGCTTCAGTCCACTTTGTAAAGTAGTCTTGTATCACAAGCACATATCGGTTTCTGCGCTCTGTCTCATTCAGTGGTCCCATAATGTCCAGCGCAACGCGCTCCATTGGGGCTCCTACCCGGACAGTTCCCATCGGAGCTTGCGGTGTCTTCTGGGGTCGGGCCCTGGATGCACAGCTGGTACAAGTACGGCACCAAAGAGCGACGTCTTCCCTCATGTGATACCAATAGAATCGGGTTCGTAGTCTGGCCACAGTCCTCTCGACACCAAAATGTCCACCCACTGGCCCTTCGTGCATCTGGCCCATCACTTCTGGTTGTAGCTTACGTGGCAGTACGATTTGGGGATAGAACTGGGTCTCGTCAAGGCAGTAGAAGCGACGGACCAGAACTCCATCTCTGAAGTAGAGCCGTTTCCATTGAGCCCAGTATGTCTTAGTTGCTGGGCTGCATGGTGAAACAATAGTCCATGGGGGGCGCTCACTGCTGGCCTCCATCCAGGCGCGTATGGGTGCAATGTCTGCATCAGCGTCCTGGGCTTGGCTCAGCTCCCCCATGGTCCAACCATGAAACAGAGAAGCAGTATCAAGGGTTTTAGCCACATATACTTTCTCAGTCAGCTTTACAGTGTGTGTATTAGTGGACATGTTCTGGTGTGATATGTCTGTTCTAGTGTGAATTGTCTGTTCTGAGATGTCTGTGTTGATAGAAGTGTTTTGACATAAAATGTCTGACTTTGTAAGAGCAGTTTGGTCTAAAGTCTTTGTTTCTGGTGTGGTGGTGTTATGACTTACCCCCACTAGACACACCGCTGTAGTAGCCGGTTGTCCCTCCACCCTCACCGGACTCAGCAACAGGGAGCTGGTGTCAGAGTCCAACTCGCATTGAACTGCCTGATGACTGGTCCCCCCGAGATGCTTGGGGGGGTCCTGCACTCTGCATGGACAAGACTGGCGACAGGGTCTTCTGGAGAGGCTATCAGCATTGGTGTGCACTCGACCTGGACGGTGGATGATCTCAAAGTTGTACTCGGCAAGCTTCTCGAGCCATCGAGCTAATTGTCCCTCTGGCTCTTTCATTTTTGTTAGCCACCGTAGACTGCTGTGGTCTGTGCGCACTTTGAAAGGCCGTCCAAGGAGATACTGGCGAAAGTGGGACGTGAAATCCACGACGGCTAGTAGTTCACGTCGTGTGGTGCAGTAGTTTTGTTCAGTTCTTGATAGCTTACGACTGCCATATGCCAGCACACGTTCCACGCCCTGTTGCATCTGTGACAGCACCGCGCCGATGCCAGTGTCGCTGGCATCAGTGTCTAGTGTCATTTCTCCATGGTCAAGTGGATAGCCAAGAACAGGGGCAGAGGTGAGTCGACACTTCAGCTTGTCGAAAGCTGCTTGGTGCTCAGCATGCCACTGAAAATGTGCATTCTTCTTGGTCAGGTTGTGCAGGGGTTCGGCTATAGAGGCAAAATCTTTCACAAACCGGCGGTAATATGAGGCCAGGCCGATGAAGCGTCTGACCTCCTGGATGGACGTAGGTGTGGGCCACATCTGAACCTTTTGAACTTTGCTGGGGTCGGTAGCCACACCATGCTCGGATACCACATGGCCAAGATAAGCAACTTCGCGGCGAAAGAGGCAGCATTTGGCAGGTTTCAGTTTCAAGTTAGCTTGTTGAAGTCTATAGAATACCTGGCCAAGCCGTTGCAGCATCCCCGACACGTCCTTAGCCAGCACGATGATGTCGTCCAAGTAGACCAGGCAGGTCTCCCACTGCATGCCAGCCAGGACGCGGTCCATCAGCCGCTGGAACGTTGCCGGGGCATTGCATAGTCCAAATGGCATGACGTTCCACTCAAAGAGGCCTGTCCTAGTGCAGAAAGCGGCGGCCCTGCGTGCTCTAGGCGTCAGCTCAACCTGCCAGTAGCCAGATGCGAGGTCTAATGTGCTGAACCATCTGGCAGTTGAGAGTGTGTCCAGCGTGTCCTGGATGCGGGGCAGCGGGTAGGCGTCTGTTATGGTGCGGTCGTTGAGAGCCCTGTAGTCAATGCAGAGACGGTATGTCCCATCTTTCTTACGCACCATAACGATGGGCGAGGCCCAGCTGCTGCAGCTGCGTTGGGCGAGACCGCTCTGTAGACTGTCGTAGATCTGCTGATCAGCATTTTGCTGCTTTTCCCCTGCCATTCTTCGTGGATTTTGTTTGACTGGGGCACCAGGACGGGTTATGATGTCATGCTGCACAAGGCTGGTTCGGCCCAGGTCAGCAGGCCCTGTAGAAAACACATGTCCATAAGTGCAAAGCAAGCGTTTCAGTTGGAGCTGTTCATAGTCATTGAGGTCTGTGGAGCTCTGGGCATAGAGCTCCTGCAGGTGCAGAGGAACCACAGGAGGGCTGGTCAGAGAGTCTGCAGCTGGGGAGACCATGGAGGGTTCCACGGCCTCAGCTGGCTGGAGGAGCCCGGCAATGGATCCCGCCTTAATTGTTACTGCTTTATTGCCAAGGTTAAAAAGGCGAAGTGGGACAGCTTTAGAAGGCTGTGCGTTGACTAGGACTCTGGCGATAAGTACTTTGTGCTTCTCAACAAAACCTTTGGTGGGACTAAGCATCATGTCACCTCGAGCTGCTGCACCAGGATGCACGTTGCCTTTCACCATATACTCTTGCCCCGGTTCCACCACCACAGTTCTAGCTATTCTCACTGCGTGTGACTTTGTACTGGCTTCGGTTTGGTAGTAGAGCACCTCTTCACCGAAAAGGATGATGCGGCGTTTGCCAAAATCAAGACGTGCTTCAGCTTGAGTGAGGAAGGGATGCCCAAGCAGCACCTCATTTCCTGCTATATCTGCCACCAAGAAATCAACATCCACCTGTCGATTGTTGATATTGACAGGTATCTGGGCTTCACCTAGCACCGGCACGTCCCCAGGTCCCACACCAAGCAAGGTCTCAACAACTGAGGGCTGTAGTGGTGGTCTCACGTCTGGGTGGATGGAGTTGTAGTAGGGCAGCGGCAGCACGCTCCTCCGGGCTCCACTGTCCAAAACAGCACATACCTCCACTTCGTAGAGGCGCATGGGGATACTCATTTCTTGGCTTTGGCACTTAAGGTGGAGCACAGTGGGTTTTGGGCTGTCCCAAGGGCTACTGTTCAATGTTAAGGCCTTGGTGGTTTTGTGAGGGGAAGGGCACTGCTTTTGGACATGGCCCCAACCTTGACAGTTATGGCAGCGAACCCCACTCCTTTTAAAATTTCTGTGATTGTTCGGTGTTGTCGAGGGTGTGTGTGGGAAAAAACGATTCGGTGAGGGGCTAGCTGCAGGTGCATGCTCAGCAACAGTCTCATCTCTGTCTTTTTCTCTGACGACGGCAGCTCGGGGCCGGCGTTCAGCTGCGTTACGGGCTCCTTGCTGCATGGCACTGGTTACATAAGATGCAGCCCTTTTAGTGGTTTCGTGTCGGTGGGCTATTTCGTATGCGCAGGCAAGTGTGGCTGGGTGCCTCTCTAGCAACTTCTGTACTATTTCTGCATCACCCAGCCCATTGGTGAAAACTTCAACAGCTATAGAGTCTTGTTCAATCTCTGCTCTATTACCATATGCAACAGCCACTTTCCCATAAATGTCATCTCTGAAAACATGAAGGGCCTCACCAGGTTTACGCACTCGCTGCCTCAGTTCTACAGCAACAGCAGCTGCATGGTCAGAAGAAGGGCCATATGCAGTTTCCAGTTCGTCCACCAGGCGGCGGTAATCCCATTTGGATGAGCGGGGATTTCTGTGGATAATGGCCCCTGCTGCTCCAACTAGGCAGAATTTAAGCTGAGTTGTCATTGTTTTTTCTGACCAATAGTTGGCTTCAGCGCAGCTCTCAAACCTGTGCAGAAATTCCTTCCACGGTGTGGTGCCGTCATATTGGCCCGGACGTAGGGTGGGGACTCTCTCTCTAGTGTCACCGTCCTCTTCACTGTCAGATAGGGGCTGACGGGGCACACAGCGGGTCTTGCCTGGTTTCGAGCGGGGTTTATGCTGTGCAGTGATTTCCCCATAGCTAATGGCTTCATTAAGGCTACTGGAAGGCATACATTGCATGGGTGTATTTAACATTGCGTTAAACTGAGCCGGTGTGCTGTGTACAAAACTGTCCATGTGAGCGGAGGAAAATGGGTTTGAGTCTGGATAGTGGATTTTCATTTGGGGAGTAGGAGCTGGATAATAGTTCATGCTGCTGCCTGTATTTCTCTCACGGCCGTAGCTGCGGCATTCAGCATCAACGAAGGGATTCGTGCGGGAAAACTGCGGCCGGGCAGGACCATCGGGCGGCGCGAATACACACTCTCCATTAGCGTGTGTGTTAGCACAACTTTCGGCACACAGGAATGGGTTCATATGTTCACATTTAGTCACAGCTCTGTCTCTGTTAGCTTCCCTAATGCTCGCGGCACCCTCGGAGACACTGGTCAGCGATATGAACGGGTTGGAGTAATTGGTCTCAAGTCCGTACTTTTCACGAGAATGGCGAGCAGCGGCCATCGCGAGTTAGCTTAGCTGCGGGCTAATACACTTGTAATTACAGTCACTCGGCTTTATCGTTAGCCGCTTTAGCCTGTCGGTTTTTCTCTGTGCTCACCACTTCTTTAACAACGTGAGAGGGTCCCTTCGTGGTCGCCAGTGTTAACCATTCCTCGCCGTCAGTCCCCTGACCGTGGTCGGGAGACACGAGGGGAGATGCTTCCTCCAGGGCCGAAGTTTGTCCTCCTTCGGGGTTAACTCCCTTCACTTTTGTGGAGTAGTGAGGCAGACAGAAATCAGCCGAGGCACCGGAGAGTACTGAAGAGATGAGGCTTTAATAACAGTACTGCACACTTTGGAAACACACTGCATAGCCTGTAGCCCGTTAGAACGCTGCTCCCGGTCGCCCTCTACCCATGACACACTCTCTCACTCTCTTTTTCCTCTTTCGCTCCCAGCGTTTCCTTCACGCGCATGCTCACACACACATTACATACACTCCTTACTGCACCCAGTCACACACAAGACAGCAATTCCTGCAACAATATATACACCTATCTGCTTATAACCTCAAGTGGCTACACTGTTGCATTGGCTTCATTTTTTATCCCAGCAGTTGCCGCATGCTTGAAACAGGGAAGAGTCGGTAATACAGCCCTGCCAAAAGCTTATATTTTGGTACAAATTAAAGAAATGAGACATTGTGTGCCAGCGCGTGAGCTTTACAGGAGCTGGTGAGTGGATTATGTGACCTTCGGACAGAACCAGAATAATGGTTTCCTGTTTTTTACGCTAAGCTAACTGAATGCTGTGTATGTTTGCTGTACAGATCTGAGACTGGCATCGGTGTTGTCATCTAACAGTCTAACACTTGTGACTCTTCAGTTTTTAAAGTTGCGTTAACTAATCGCATTAACATCTCCCGATCCTTACAGACAGAGTTGCAAAATTTGTTTACAAGAGCTAACTCCTGTGTGGCAGACACAGTAAGCTCCGGTCTAAAACAGGATAATGGTATTTCTCAAGAACCAGACAGCCAGCATACCTCCCATAGCACTTTCCAGTGATGACATTGTCCAGAAGAGATAAGCCAGAGGAAATGAGTCTAGCTGACAATGAGTTTGTTGTTTAGTTGATTGGTCATACAGGTACAGTAACTGTAAGCAGGCTCTGACACGTTCCTATCTTCTCTTCTTTGTCTCCTCTCCTTCTGCAATGCTTGCTGCCAATCACATGGATGCACCGCCTTCATTTTTTAGGATCCTCCATCTCTTACTTTGTTTTTCTTTCTTTTCTTTTTCTTCTTTTTGGTTGAACTTCTCTATCAGCCAGCTGGGAGTGACTGCCTTTGAAATCTGAGGCCCTCTGGGGGCCCACACATACAGTAATGACAGGGGTACTGGAGCACCTGCTCAGGTTTTGGGCTGGGCTGTCCAGCTTTGATGGGGTTAGGCCCTCCTTTCATTTTACTGCTGATTTTCTTCAGATTACTCTCAGCAGGCCAAGGGGCACCATAAAACATCATACTCCACTGGAATGCCTTTAATAGTTTGCCAGTCTCAACATAGTGCATCCCTGGCTGGCAAGGTGCTTTTATGAGCTGAGATTCTTGTGTGCCCACCCGTTGGTCCGGATACCCACCTCAGCTCATTGGCCCACATCGGATGGTGAGGACAGAAGAAAGGAGCCACTCTCTCCTGGTTACAGAGCAGAGAACAATGTCTTCTCTCTTCTTCCTTCTCAGATCCCAGCATCTTTAGTTTGAGATGTGTAACTTGATATGGTGTCGAACCCGTCCAGTAACTTAGCCTCTCAGGAAGGGAGACGTACACTCAGACTCTTGTCCAGACAGTCCACTCAGACTCATCCCCCTCCACATGCCCTCATTTTCCACTTCTTCCTCATTCCCATCTTCCTCTTATTTTCTTTTCATACATTCATCCTTCTTTCCCCATTTATGCTGTCTGCTTTGTAACCTAAGTCAAATCCCTCCTGATTGTCTTATTATCCTCGAGCAAACAGACGCACTGCGTTGCCGTTGTCCAGTGAAGCTGGGAGTTTTATTTAAGGTCTGCATTGAAGGCTTCAATGCGTTTTCACATGCAGGGGCTTTTGTTTCTGGAACTGGAAGAACCAGTCTGACCACACTGGCCTTTGAGAGGGCTCACAGTGCACAAAGAAGTGAGCAGGAGGGAAGGGTGTAGTGTAACTAGGAACATACAGAGCTCGCTTAGCTTAGTCCAAAATGTTGATATGGGCCCAAACCATCTGTTTAGACCAGTGTAAAGTCTTCCTGCAGGTCAGTGGCTGAAGCAGTTTCCTCTTTATCCACGCACCTCCCAGCTGCCATCGCAGGCTGGGAAACACGAGTCATGTGATGTCATCATCAGTAGCGAGGGTGACAGAGAGAAACAGGGCGTGCATGGGATCAGGAGCAGAGAAGTGAAGTTTCAGGTGGACAAACACAGGTAAACAAGTGTTTTTTCCTTCTACATTTCCTACTATTTAAAGACACTCTTAGTGTAAAAAAGTTAACTTTGCCTCTCTGTTCACCTCATGTCTGCTTATGATTTGGGTTTAGATTTGTTTACAATGTTCCTTTTATAAAAGTGAAAGTACCTCAATTCTGGTTTCAGCTCAAAGATCCGTGTATCTACTAGCATTTAATACGCAGCCCCGATTTCTCCAGGGAAAACTTGACTAATTTGCATGCCAGTAACCTTAAAATGCTCTCTAATGCACTGAGATTTAAGGCAGCGCTGTCAAAGAGCAGCCTAAGCTACAGAGAGAAGAGGGAAGCATCCTGATTGTTAATCACTTTGCCCACGAGGAATTCTTGTTTGCAGTGAAGCTGATTTGGAATTAGCTAACTTTATAACTGAATCTTTTCCCTACGGGGATGTGACGTCACTCGGAGCAGCAGAATCAGCCTTCCAGCTTGGAAGTGATGTGCTAATTAACGGTTAATTATTGAATGGTCCAGAATGAAGCCATACGGTCTTCAAATAATAATAAACGGGGGTACTTGCCTTCCAGCGAGCGTTGCATCGAGAGCTCATTAATAATATCACGCTTTCTTTTTCTGTTATATCTGAATTATCTCTGGTCTGATGGTCTATTTGTGTGTCTGGAATTCCCCCTGAGGTCTATTCATGAATTCTGTACCCAGGCTGAGCAATTAGATTTAATTTAACTGACTGTGTTCTCCAGTCAATTAAATTAAATCTAATTGTTTTTGAGATTTTTTTATTTTTGCAACAGCAATCAAAACAAAACAACCTCATCTAGGTGATATTTCGCATATCATAGTTTTTCTTGCGGCTTTTGTTGTTAGTGTAAACTCTCTACAGTAAACTTATGACCTCATTTGGCTGAATAAGGTGTTTTCCAGTAGCACTCAATTCATTTACAGGGAAACTTCAGCCAGGAAGGGGGGGGGGGGACACTGATCTTCTGACTGGGCATCGGCCTTCGTCAGCATCAGTGTTTACTACCCGACATCATCCCTCTTCAGTTCTCTCTCTCTCTGGTGCAAATGAGATCAGAAGGATTTGCTGGGATGTGATCGGCAGAGCAGTTTCACCTGCACACGGGTCACTCCACGTGTGCCTGTTAGCTTCTGAGTCCAAACCAATTTTTAGCTGCGGTGCATCCGTTTTCCCATGTTGATTGTGCCGAGTGTGTGGCCTAACATCCAGGGCGTCCCGATGGATGCTTGCACACTCTTTGCAGCTGTTAAGTGGAATTGATTCAGGTGTAGGTCGATGTGGGAACCACTCAATTTCCATCGATGTAATCACAGAACGGTGACTCCTGCGTGAACCGCTCCAGGAAACAAAGAAGCCACAGTGAGTCTCTGCTCACCCCTCCTTACTGTAAAGAATTTAATAAAAAGCCTTTATCAGCTCAGTTTAACATTATGTTACCTGCAGCCTATGATTATGTGGCTGAATAATCGGTCACTGAGTTGTTGTTGTTGGGCTGCCGTTACCAGGTTCTCATGGGAATAAAGTTACTTTTGATAACAGATTAAAAATGTCCCAAAGCCCTCAAAGTCCTCCAGCAGGGGAAACGGACAACATCAGCCACATCAGAGCTCCACGTGTTAAGTAACGGCATGGCACATTTAATCATTACCCAGTGAGAAATGTAAGGAATGTGGGTTTGTTTCCTCACACTGCTCTCGGTGGACTTATGCTCTGCGCTGAACATGGCTCTGCTGATAGCAGCAGTTGGCAAACACTATACAGGCTTTACCTGTTATCCACAGAAACCAAGCAGAACTTGAACTGGATTCAGAATCAAGTGTAATAAATATCATGCCGTTGTTACAAATGCCAGCGAAGGTGAGTAAAGAAATATTTTAGCATGTTGCTGGTTTTATAGCTGTTGGTTTTCTTTTTAAAATACGGAAAATACAGAAAAAAAATCTATATTTTCCTTTTACAGAATGCCGGACATGCATTTTCTCAGCATGTCAGGCATCATAAACTGCATATTAATACAAAATTATCACGCAGATTAGATTTAAGTATGAAAGTAAGAAAATTATAATCCAGCGCCAAATTGTGTCATTCTTGGTTAGTTGAAATTGCACAAGCTAAAGAGTAAACGATGCGAAATGCTGACCAGTTCATGAGCAGCGAACCTTATATTTAGAAGGCAAAAAGTGAGAAATGAACCATGAAAATCACCATAATAAGTTTATCTTGATAGATAAAATGAAAAAACAGCATAACAATGGCACGTGTCATCAGGAGCTTGCTCGGTGAGGCACTGTTGGGTTTCCCTTTATAAAGTCAGATATCTTTGAGGTTATTGTTCAGTACAAATGAAACTGCACTGAATTGAACAGCTTCAGTTCTTCGTGGCTTTTATTCTCTATTCCTCTAAAGCGCTGCTGTAGGGTGGGAGCAGCATTCTCCCCCATATTTCTGCACTCTGTGTTTTGATGATGGCGGTGGAGAGCGCTGACTAACACATCCAACACGTCCAAATTCTCCCATAAAATGTTCAGTTTGGTGTAAATCTGGACTGTAAAAGTCAAAAGCATATTATTAGAACAAAGAGCAACTCTCTTCTCTGTATTGATTTGAAGTGACCTGCCTCCTACCAACAAAGAAGAGCTGCTGCTGGATCCTATCACTGAAGGGGTCAAGGATTCAGTTTTTCCTCCGTAGTGCATCGCCTAAAAAAGGCTTTCTCTGCATATTATTGGTTTCAGGAAAATAAGATTTCTCTCCCTCTGTTTTTTTGTCCTTTTTTTGTTTTTACACCATTTCAAAAAACAATTCTCTAGTAAATCTTAGCATTTTTAATGAGTTCGGCTACCAAAAAAAATAGCAGCGCTCTTTAGTGTGCTACATTCTTTATTTTCATATCCTCCACGTGTGTCATTTTCATATTTAAGACCTTAGCTAAAAAGTTGCTTTAAAAACAACACCTACAATCAGCAAAATTTCTTGGCAACTCTTTGATTCCTGATTAGCGTCAAATTCTTTTCCCATCATAGAGTTGTCAGTAAACTCCGGACTTCTGATTGCTAAACCTGATACTGCTGTAACTGCAAACTATGATGCATTTCACGTGGGAGAAGAAATCCCGACTGTTGTAGCAACAAGTACTGTAATAGGAAGGGCTTATGGAACAATACGTTGTTTAGTTTGTTCAGAGATTAAGGCCTTCATCTCGGCTCCCACGCTACTATCTAACTCATCGTCTCTTGTGGCTGAAGAGCAGTTTTTGTTTTGAATAGCGGACCCACATGTTTTTCTAAAGCTTCGTTTAAAGCGTCTTGTGGAACTAGTCGTGTCATCCTGTATCATTTCTATTTTTTATTAGATGCAAGCCAAAGCCTGAGTCAGAATTTGTACAGTTATATTTGTGAACATATGGAAATGCTAACAATTTAGCACCATCAGAAATCCAATAGGAACGTGTAAGTTATGGGAAAAGATGGAATAGCAACAGCCCCATCCTGTATGTCATACAGCTTATATCATCATCAGCTATTTACATTGATTGTTATACATTTCTTTTATGTTGTTTGCGAGCCTTGATCTACCTGTAAGTCATAATCATACTCATTTGAGCAGTGTTTAAAAGCGACACGTTTACACAGACACTAAAAGAGGAAACAACTTTGAACACGTTAACCTTCCCATTAATATCAATAAAATCAACTGATTGTAAGGATAAAAATAAAGATGGAAATGACCACAAACGCAAAACAATACTTTAACCCTTTAAAGCCTGAACTATGAAATAATTTAAAAAAAGTTTTACACATAATTAATAATTTTTTTTTGAAATAATTAAATATTCCATCCATCCTCTTTAGATTGTCCTCATCAGGGTCACAGAGGGGCTGGATGTTGATGATCTGGTGCGACATGCAGTTGCTCTGTGGGATGGATAAGCATGTATGCTTTGTGGAAGTGTGATCTGTAAAGGAGTGAAAGGGGCAACCTAAAACAACAGTGAGGTCAGCTGCTCCACACAGCTGTGTATCTACACCTCAGCAGAACAAATCCACACAATCATAACTTCCCTAATCCTAAAACACCTATAAATATTTTTTTTGTCCTCGTAAGGGAGGGTCCTCGAAACATGAGTCATATCAGGACTAGACGAACGTAGACAAACCCACATGTAGAGGTTGAACTTATAACCTCACAGATGGAGCAACGCAGGCATTTGTCCAAACAAACTTGTGCAATTCTTTTCACACTGCAAATTGATCATATTTTAACAAAACCTGCTCTTATTACTGAGTCACAGTTACATAAAAACCACAGAAGGGATGTTGGTGCATAAATTCCCCCCATAAATAACACAAATAATACCCATGGCGCTGTGAGAGCAGGTGCCTGCGAGGGCTCACCCTTGTGCTGTCTTGCCAAATCAAACTGATTTATGTAACATCAGTCAGCTACAGATCAATATGGTGCAGCCGGTCAATCCAGATAACACCAACATGGCTGCTGTGGTCATTGGATTCTTTGCAGAAATACTGCGAAGTCAACAGAGGCATTATAGCCAAAGCACACTGTGCAGGCCTGCGTCGATAGGCAAACTGATGCAAAGTGAGGAAACCCACATCAGCCTGAGAGGAAGTCATCACCTGATTTACTGAAAGGCAGACGCAGCCAGTCAGATCACAAACGTTAGACTTCTGTATCGAGCTGAAGCTCTCTTAAGAGTAATCCTGCAGGTTTCTTTTAAAAAAAAAAAACCCTGCTGAACTTTGAGTCTCACGTAAGTTTCGTGGTTTTCTTTTCTGGGTCAGTAATTGTTGATCCAGCTGTGGAAATTATTAGTTCGAGGTCTCATCTACTCAGGGATCAGAGCGATTAAGTTGCCAGCTCACATCCACTGACAACATCAATTTTGAGAGTAAAAGGAAAACAAGATGAATGATATGCATGTCAGGATTTTGTAATAAATATATGTGACATGCCACATGCAGCTGATACTGGTACTGGTGCTCAGTGGCTTCTGTTTTTATGTGAAGAGCATTTTTCTACCATATTAGTTTCTCTTCACTGGCTAAATTGAATCTAAAAGAGGTATTGAGACCTTGAGGTATTTCAAGTAAAGCACTGCACCACATGAAAGTACATAAAAGATGTGGTGTTGAAACTTACAAATCCAAATGGTTGAAACACATAGTGTTGTGTTTCAACCATTACTAACAGCTGCAGAAAGCACTTTAAAATCAGATGATTCTTTTGGATGAACCCTCTACAAGTGACTGCCTGAAATCTGGAACCCACAGGCGTCACCCATTCTTCCGTTTCCTCCCTTGAGATGCTCTGCCAGGCCTTTACAGCAGCCACCTTCAGTTGCTGCTTGTTTGTGGGTCTCTCAGCCTTCAATTTTGTGTGTAATAACTGAAAAGCATGCTCTTCTGAGCTGAGATCAGGTGACAGACTTGTCCATTGATAATGTCAGATTGCTTTGCCTTGAGTCTTGCAACATTTGTCTGAATCTGAGCAGAGCGTATGGCCCTGTGCACTTCAGTCAGCAGTGACATCACCAATAAACACCAGTGACCAGGGTCCACAGGCAGACATGTGTGCACATGCAGTAACATTTATCCTGCCACATTTGACAGATAACACCATGTGTTTTGGTTTCATCTGTTCAAATACTTTTTTAAAGCAGGTTCTTTCAGGTTATTTCTGGCAAAGTCTTATCTGGTCCTCTCACTCTTGAGTGTAAGCAGTGGTTTGCGCCTCGTCTAAACCCTCTCTGTCTCTTGATTGTAGACTTTGACAATGATACATTTTAGTTGTCTCCTGTGGTCGTCCAGGTCTTTTGGTGTTGCTGAGCAGGCCAGTGCATTCCTACCTTTTAAGAATGCATCAGACTGTTGATTTGGTTATTCCTAGTGTTCCTAGTGTTATTTTGCTTCTCCAGCCTAATAATGGCCTCCATCACTCGCACTGTCTGAGGCTGAAATGCAACAGTGAAAGACCTAAACTGCAAATTCAACACTCTGAATCAGCTTTAGATATGCTGCTGCTTGTGAAATAATAAGGCAACAGGCCTCACTTTGCCATAAAACCGCTTATCAGTTAGTTGTCCATTAATTTTTAGTCTGAAAATTGGCAACTGTGTATACAAGTGGCTTTAATTCCTAGACAGTCAATGCAAAACTGTTGCTAAAGCCTTTGATTTACGACTAAAAGTCTTCACTTCAATCACATATTGATTGTTTGACTTCAAAACTGCTGCGGTGGCAAAATTATAAAGTTGTGGGGCGTTTTTTTCCAAACAAATTTGGGATCTAAGCGCATGGTGGAAACTTGCCATCACACAGTACGCCAGTCCTAAATCATACCCTACGTAATCATTCATTTTCCTCTAAATGAAACTATAATTTACAAAATGGATATCATGCTGTAACCAGTGATTAAGACCATAAGCTCAGTAGGAAAGTGTTTGCCGAGGTCATAAATCAAGCGAGATTCTAACAATTTCTTTCTTGTAGGTTTCTATACAGTCAAACTTCAATTTTAAGGCAGAGGAGCCTCCTTTTAAAACACAGGTGCTAATAGACACATTGGCTTTGCAGCTTTTCAGACCCCATAGGTACAGTTTATGAATTAAAATCAAACAACAGCCACTGATATCATTAAAAATAATTCCCCTCTCGCCACTGCGGGTGGTCTGTCCTTCAAGCTCGGGTCCTCTACCAGAGGCCTGTGAGGTTGAGGGTCCTGCACAGTATCTTAGCTGTTCCTAGGACAGCACTCTTCTGAACAGACATCTCGAATGTTGTTCCTGGGATCTGCTGGAGCCACTCGTCTAGCCTGGGAGCCACCGCACCTAGTGCTCCGATTACCACTGGGACCACTGTTATCTTCACTTTCCACACTTCTTAAGCTCTTCTCTGAGCCCTTGGTACTTCTCCAGCTTCTCATGTTCCTTCTTCCTGATGTTGCTGTCATTCGGTATCACTACGTCTATCACCACGGCTGTCTACCACCACTATGTCTGGTTGGTCAGCCACCACCATTTTGTCCGTCTGTATCTGGAAGTCCCACAGGATCTTAGCTTGGTCATTCTCCACCACCATAGGGGGCGTCTCCCATTTTGACCTGGGGACTTCCAGGCCATGCTCGGCACAGATGTTTCTGTACACTATGCCGGCCACTTGGTTATGGCGTTCAATGTATGCCCTGCCTGCTAGCATCTTGCAGTCTGCTATTATATGCTGAATTGTTTCAGGGGCATCTTTACACAGCCTGCACCTGGGGTCTTACCTGGTGTGATAGACCCCAGCCTCTATGGATCTTGTGCTCAGAGCTTGTTCCTGTGCTGCCATGATTAGTGCTGTCTGTGCTGTCTTTCAGTCCAGCTTTGTCCAGCCACTGGTAGGACTTCTGGATGTTAGCCACTTCCCATCCTTCCATGATGGTTCCTCTCCTTCCTCCTCTTTTTTGGGTTTTTGCTGCCTGAGGTATTCACTGAGCACGCGGTCGGTTGAGGTAATCTTCCTGATGTATTCGTGGATCTTTGTTGTCTCATCCAAGACTGTGGTACTGACACTCACCAGTCCCCGGCCTCCTTCCTTCCGCTTAGCGTATAATGAACGAACATGTGCAGTAATAGTAGGGTTTACAGACGAGGGTTCCTAAAATCCATCGGCACTTGCTTCGTGGAAATTGCAGAATGAAATGTCTGTGTCTGCTCTCAGCTAACTGCTCAGTAGCATGTATCTATAGCCATGACAAAATATGACCTTTAACATCTGTATAAAAGGCTCTGGGATTTTATGTCTATGTTCTGCAATATTGTGTGGGGTGGAGTCGTAGGAAATGACGTAGGCAGAAGTTGGGGGTATCGCGATGCTACTTGAGAAGAGGAGATTTTTTCTGTGTTAGTTCTGTTACCTCGTAAGCTGTGTTCCTGGTTGCCATCCTTCACGTGATGCTCCGAGTGTTAAGTTCATGACTGGAAGTAAGTTTCCTTAAATATGTTCATTTTCCGATTCTGATGTTGGCCGCGGCTTTAGTTACATTCTACCGCATTGTAGCACCGCATTTTTTCATCTCGTGACTCGAAGCATGTGCCACCGGCCGCCGCCATTATGTAGTAATTTTATTCGGCCACACGATGGCGCCAAAGTCCTTTGTTTACAGTTAGAGTGGATGTTTCGGCTATGTATGACATTCTCACTGTGTTTAATTGTGTCCTTTCTGTGTTTGGAGCAAGAGATGTAAGATTGGCGTAGTTCAAATTATATATGTCCTGTTATGTGTATATTCAGATGGATGTGTTGGTTTATTTCATGTAATCCTTTATATTTATCTTAGTGAAGCTGTTGCTGTATATATTTATATACTCATGGCAACTTGTTTGTTACTACAGACTGCTGGCAACACTGAGCATCTAGGTGGCAATAAAACAGCTGGCGGTGACAATCCAGCAAAGTGGAAGCCTGTTGTCCTCCTTCCTGTATCCTGACCGATACACCATCTTGTTAGCTGCTGAACCTAAAAGAACTAGCCCTCACCAAGTACTCCTCAACATTGGTCCTTCGAGCCGGATGAGTTATCAAGATGGAGCCAGATGGAGCGACATGTCCTGATGCAAGGCCTAAACGCCATACACGTCGACCAAGCCGGTTTGAGGACTTTGATGTTAACTATACAGGCCACCTCTTTAGGGAAATGCTGCAGTGGGATACCCCACAGCCTCACACAAGAAGCGACAGAGTTCAGCCTCAGTATAGTCATACGCCACCCCTCTACAGCGACAGGGATGGGGCCTATTACAATACACCCCCTCCACTGGGAAGAAGTGAACAAGATGTGGACCTTAATAGGAGCCTCTCACCTGAATTTGCACCTTCTAATTTGCTAGGGTCTTCAATACACACATTTCATACAGAATTCAGAGCCTTGCAGGCCGAAAGAGAGCAGCTACTCCAATCACAGCAAGTTTTACAGGAGGGCCTCAAAGAACTGAAGGAAGCAAAGAGTGACCTCAGAGAGCTGATTGAAGTGGCTCACCTGCTGAGGAAGGATATGGCTCACCTGACTGCCTCACAGCCTAGCACCAATCATCCCCCCAAGCGCGGTTCAGGAGAGGTATACACCACCCCTGAGACAATGCCACAGGAGGAGGATGAGGAGGTGTGGCCTGACCCACCGCCATGGCCTGAACCGATGGAAGAGTTGCACACAGGATTCTCCCAAATGAAGGTTGACGAACAATACTCCGATGATGGTGTACAGTACCACCCTCTACCCCGCACACCATATTTCGCTGGTGAGCCTTCGCTGCCTAGTCATCGCTGCACCCTATATCAGGACCCTGTGGTTAAGGATGGAAACACGTTTCATGCCCCTCCACAACACTCTGTGCCACCCCCCTGCTGGGCACCAAGTAAGACAGGTTTGCTCCCAACCAAGCCTGTTCCAGCCAGTTCCCCCTCTCTTGTCACTGGAGTAACCAGTGGGCACGGCAGCAACCCATCTGCTCCTCTTTCGGCTGAGCTAGTGTACAGGGGGCCCAAACCAACCATTCCAAGGTTCATTCATTCTGATCCCTCTGAGTTTGCTAGGCTCCGCATGGCTTTAGAGAACCTACTCCCTCCTAATGCTACTGAGCTCTTCAAGTATCAGATACTTGTGGACCACCTCAAACTAGATGAAGCTCGACTTATTGCCGATGCTTACCTGAACTCACCCAAGCCTTATACTGACACCATGGCAGCCCTCCACGACAAATTTGGACAACCTCATCAGCTCGCCTTGAGAAAGATAGCAAGTGTCCTGGATGGTCCTGAAATAAGGCGAGGTGACACAGTAGCCTTCCAAAGGTTCTCCCTTCAGGTGCAGTCACTAGTTGGGCTGTTACAAACATTAGGACTGGAAGGAGAAGCGGAGTTGAACTGTGGGTCCCACGTTGCCCGACTAATAAGTAAGCTTCCTGCCGAACAGAGAGCTGATTTTCGTCGACACCAGTTTAAACAGCCCGGGAGCACCTACACTCTGTACGACCTATCTGCATGGCTTCGTCAGGAGTCCTGGTGTCAAGGATTTGACGGACAAGCAGGTGTAAGAAGCAGTAGAGAAAGGACCAGTGTAAAGGCTGAGGCCCGTCCAGGCCGACAAACCGTGACAGTCCTACATAACCTAAAGGGGCCATCAGAACACACTTTTTCACCAGTGAAGGAGAGTCGAGCTAGAGGGAAGGTTAAGAACAAAGCCTACTGTGCCTACTGTGAGAGCACAGAACACTATTTCAGCCAATGTGATGATGTAGCCAAGCTCTCCAAAGAGGAAATAAAGGACTGGATACAGGTCAACAAACGATGCTGGCGCTGTGCCCGAACTCATTTAGCTGCTCAGTGCACACTAAAGAAACCCTGCAGCCGCTGCCAGGGTAAACATCTGCTGGCTCTTCACGAGGTAAATGCCAGGATAGAAGGAAACAACGCTGGCATGGCTGCAAAGGAGGAAAGCTGCCTAACCAGTTCGGCTTCGGGCTCACTCTACCTTGATCGCCATGGGGCCGGCAATCGTGTCATGCTGAAGATTGTACCTGTGCTTTTGAGCCATGGAGAGCGGACTCTAGACACCTATGCTATACTTGATGACGGTTCAGAGAGGACCATGCTGCTCCCTGCTGCTGCAAAGACTCTTGGTCTGGCAGGCATCCCGGAGGACCTGCCATTACGAACCGTCCGCCAAGATATTCAGATGCTTCATGGACATACCGTATCCTTCAGCGTCTCTGCTGCTACCAACCCCGGATCCTACTACAAGATTGATGGAGCGTTTACAGCTGATCGTCTCAACTTAGCTCACCATACTTATCCTATCGACCAGCTGAGAAGGAAGTACAAATACCTGCATGGGATCCCGGTCCCTGCCCTGAAGGAAGCCAAGCCTCTGCTTCTCATTGGTTCAGACCAGCCACACCTGATCACCCCCATAGAACCAGTCCGCCTCGGCCCACCTGGAGGCCCAGCAGCAGTCCACACCCGGCTTGGCTGGACCCTTCAAGGGCCAAGTCTTTTCATGGGGCGGCAGACCCAGCCTGTCCTATCCCTGTATACATCCGCCCAATCAGACGAGTTGCTCAAACATGTGGAGCGGCTCTGGCAGGTGGACGTGGTGCCTTACCGATCCGAGAAAGAGGTCACTCGGTCGAAACAGGATCAGCAGGCTGTGGCCCTGCTCGAGGCAAGAACAACTCGCAGGATGGTCGATGGAGTCTTCAGGTATGCTACACCTCTACTCCGTCACCCACAGATGCCGCCACTGAATGCACCAAAGGAATCAGTCATGCCCATGCTTCGAAGCACAGAAAGGCGCCTGTTAAAGGATCCCAGTCGGGCTGATGCCTACAGGGCAGAAATGCAGAAGCTGATCCAATCAGGAGCCGTGAAGGAAGTTACGCATGAGACTTCGCCCAAGGAGAACTGGTACATACCGCATCATCTTGTCAGTCATAATGGGAAGAATCGCCTGGTGTTTAACTGTTCCCATAAATACCTTGGACAGTCCCTGAACCAGTTCCTGTTGCCTGGCCCTACTCTTGGAGCTTCCCTGCTGGGGGTGCTGGTCAGGTTTCGTGAACACCCCATAGCTGTGAGTGGAGACATCAAGGGGATGTTCCATCAGGTACTGCTCCTCCCTGAAGACCGGCCCCTGTTGAAGTTCCTTTGGCGGGACTTAAAGGTGAATGAACCCCCTAAAATCTTCGAGTGGCAGGTCCTGCCATTTGGGACAACTTCAAGCCCCTGCTGCGCCACCTTCGCCCTGCAGCATCATGTGATGGAGCACACACAGCCTGACGACAGCCTGAGATTCTCCATCGAGAGGTGTTTCTACGTAGACAACTGCCTACAGAGTGTTGGCTCACCGGAAGAAGCGAGAGATCTGGTGGATCGGCTAAGAGAGTTGCTGAAATCAGCTGGCTTCGAGCTACGTCAGTGGGCTTTTAATGATCCAAGTGTCCTGAGCCATTTGCCTCCAGAAGCTAGATCACAGAGTCTGGATCTGTGGCTAGCCGAGGACAAATCCAACCCGCTAGAGACCACGCTCGGGCTCAGCTGGGACTGGAATACCGACTCCTTGGGTTATAAGCACAGGCCCGTGTCCTATGAGGTGCCAACCCTCAGAAACATCTATAGAGTCCTAGCCTCACAGTACGACCCTTTGGGCTATCTGTTACCCTTCACCACTCGGGCCAAGCTCCTTCTCAGGCAGTTATGGGATAAGAAGCATGGTTGGGACGACTCGAATCTTCCCTCCACCCTCCTGCAAGCTTGGTCTGACTGGGAGGTGGAGCTTCAGTTTTTACCTCACCTTACCTTCCCACGTGCCTATGTTCCTGCCAGTGCTAACTTAAAGGGGGCCATTCGTGAGGTGCACATTTTTGGGGATGCTTCTGAGAAAGCTTATGGAGCGGTGTCCTATATGAGGACTGTAGAACAGGATGGGCAAGTTCACCTCACCTTCATCCTAGCTCGCTCCCGGGTAGCCCCCAAACGAGCTCTCTCTATTCCCCGCCTCGAGCTCTGTGGAGCTTTGCTGGCAGCGCAGCTGGCCAGTACCCTGAATAAGGAACTCACCTCAGCGATTGAAAGAACAGTCCTGTGGTCTGATTCGACCACTGTTCTTACCTGGTTGAGCTCACAGTCCTGCCGCTACAAGGTTTTTGTAGGAGCCAGGGTAGCTGAGATACAGGAGTTGACGGAACACTGTACCTGGCGCTACATAGACTCAGAGAGTAATCCAGCGGATGACCTGACGAGAGGGAAGGCTCTGGCCGAGCTCAAAGTGCCTAATCGGTGGTCGAATGGACCCCCCTTTCTGCTCAACAGTCCTGACACATGGCCAGAGAACCCGAGCTCCGAGCCCAGTAATGACGAACTTGAGCTCCGGAAAACAGTCTTATGTGGAACCTCTATCACCTCCACACCTACCTGTCAGGATGGAATGGCGTGCAAGACTTGGCAGGAGCTCTTGGATATTACTGTTAAAGAGCTTTGTGGTCAGGGACTCTCGACTGCGCCATCTAGGGCTGAGGACTATCAGAATGCTGAACAGGCCATTCTCCGGCAGGCTCAACAGGAGTCATTTCCTGAGGAGTGCAGATTGCTTTCAGAAAGGAAACCTGTCTCATCCAGAAGCCGCTTGCTTACCCTGGCACCTGAACTGGATACCTCAGTGGGCCTCATCAGAGTAGGGGGTCGGTTGCGACGCCTAGAAGGTCTTGACGGACCTATATTGCATCCGATTGTCTTGGATCCTTCACACCCTTTCACACGCCTGCTTATCCAGAAATATGATGTTGATCTGCATCATCCAGGCCCCGAACGGGTCTTCGCGGAGCTGCGGAGGTCTTACTGGATACTGCGTGGAAGAGAGGCAATTCGCAAGCACCAGCGAACCTGTCCTGAGTGTCAGCGTTGGAGGGCACAACCCTCTGTTCCCAAGATGGCTGACCTTCCAGCTGCTCGGCTTAGACTGTACAAACCAGCCTTTTACTCAACCGGTGTTGACTGTTTCGGGCCTATGTTTGTGAAGGTAGGAAGACGTCATGAGAAACGCTGGGGAATCATTTTCAAGTGTATGACGACGAGGGCGGTACATCTTGATCTCCTAAGTAGCTTAGACGCGGATGCGTTCCTCATGGCCCTGAGGCGATTCATAGCCAGAAGAGGGACACCGGCAGAGTTATGGTCTGACTGTGGGACCAATTTCAAAGGGGGAGAACGAGAACTCAGAGAAGCCTTTGCCAACATGTCAGAGACATTGCAAGGGAGGCTCGCCCGTCAGAAGATCAGATTCCAGTTCAACCCCCCGGCAGCCCCACATTTCGGAGGTGTATGGGAGAGGGAAATCCGTTCAGTGAAGACAGCTCTGCGCACCTGTGTGGGTTCCCAACCTCTTCACGAGGAGGTACTCCGTACAGTTCTGCTTGAGGTTGAATTGATCCTTAACGCAAAGCCCTTAGGCTACGTTTCCACCGACGTAGCCGATGTGGACCCTGTGACACCCAATAGTCTCCTCATGGGGCGGCCTGATGGATCACTACCCCAGGTGGTCTACTCTGAGACAGAGAACCTCAGTCGGCGACGTTGGAGGCACTCACAGATTCTTGCTGATCAGTTCTGGGCAAGATTCATCAGGGAATACTTGCCTGGCTTACAGGCAAGGCAGAAGTGGCAGTCAACTCCTCCTGAACTTCTGGAAAAGGCAGTTATTATGGTTGCAGATCCACAGCTGCCTCGAGCCTTGTGGCCAATAGGCCATGTGATTAAGGTTCATCGTAGTGATGATGGACTTGTCCGATCTGCTGATGTGAACGTTAATGGACGTGTTTACACCAGACCAGTTGCTCGGTTGGTAGTTTTACCTGCCGTGCCATCGGAAGACAGCGATACTAAGCAGAATAGCAAGTCGCCTCCCTCAACTGATTAGGGAGCCTTTTTTCGGGGAGCAAATGTGTAACCACATTTGGGGGCGGCTGTATAAAAGGCTCTGGGATTTTATGTCTATGTTCTGCAATATTGTGTGGGGTGGAGTCGTAGGAAATGACGTAGGCAGAAGTTGGGGGTATCGCGATGCTACTTGAGAAGAGGAGATTTTTTCTGTGTTGGTTCTGTTACCTCGTAAGCTGTGTTCCTGGTTGCCATCCTTCACGTGATGCTCCGAGTGTTAAGTTCATGACTGGAAGTAAGTTTCCTTAAATATGTTCATTTTCCGATTCTGATGTTGGCCGCGGCTTTAGTTACATTCTACCGCATTGTAGCACCGCATTTTTTCATCTCGTGACTCGAAGCATGTGCCGCCGGCCGCCGCCATTATGTAGTAATTTTATTCGGCCACACGATGGCGCCCAAGTCCCTTTGTTTACAGTTAGAGTGGATGTTTCGGCTATGTATGACATTCTCACTGTGTTTAATTGTGTCCTTTCTGTGTTTGGAGCAAGAGATGTAAGATTGGTGTAGTTCAAATTATATATGTCCTGTTATGTGTATATTCAGATGGATGTGTTGGTTTATTTCATGTAATCCTTTATATTTATCTTAGTGAAGCTGTTGCTGTATATATTTATATACTCATGGCAACTTGTTTGTTACTACAGACTGCTGGCAACACTGAGCATCTAGGTGGCAATAAAACAGCTGGCGGTGACAATCCAGCAAAGTGGAAGCCTGTTGTCCTCCTTCCTGTATCCTGACCGATACACCATCTTGTTAGCTGCTGAACCTAAAAGAACTAGCCCTCACCAAGTACTCCTCAACAACCTCTGTTAACCTCTGGCGTATTCATCATGAATAGGGGCAGTGTGAAACCAAACACTGGGCAGTGCCACGTCCAATCATCAGGCAAATTATAGCCCATGTTTCACAGACAGACCAGTTGTCATCGTGGGTTTCGTGACATGAAGTTTAACCTTTCATGCGACACCCTCCCTGTCCCTCAGTTAGAAAACAGACAAGAATCACCCAGAAGCACTTGTGCTTGAGGCGGCATTTCCAGTTGCATCCGTTTGGACTTCACAGATGCTAAATGACATAAAAGCTACCATCAGAGATGCAGAAGAAATAACATTTAATGAGCCTGCTCTTTAGTGTCTAGTTTCTTCTGAATGGCCTCTGGGCCTGTGGAGAGGAACTACATCCCCCGTCTGTAATGAATAACCTGCTAACAATTAGAGACTGCTGCGTAGCACTCCTGTGCTGTCATGCCCCAAAGCCAGAGAGAGACACTCACACTCACTCATTACAGGCTAGCATGTAACAGTCAATCACAGAGCGGAGCTCTTCTTTGCTTCACGTGTAGTATAAGGTACCTTCCCTATCGGCCTCAGGCACAGCTTACCACACTGCTGCTGCTCCTGCTGCTGACACATTTAGACTCTCAAAGCACCCTCATATAAAACAAGACTCACATTCACTTACATCAGTTCCATCTTAAACTCTGTTTTTAACGTAGGACATTAATAATTACTGTATATTACAGTAATTATTTAAACAATTTATAATTAAGTGAATAACTAACACAAGAATAGAGCTTGTGCTGGAAATTCACCCAGGACTCTGTTACATCTGGTGTGCGCTGCCTGCCGAACGGCACCGTAGGACAAAGTGCACCTCTTGATTTTTGTAACAATGACGTTGCTGGCCATATGCAAAGTGACCAGTGTGGTGGGTATATCAAGGTATATCCTTAAGTAAACGCCGTGACTCATTAGCTTGAAAAATCACCGTTAGCAGCATTAACTTGAAGTAATCGTTTAATGTGTGACTTTATCAGTCTCTCACTCTTCTTTCGGATGTTGTTTCAGTTTATTATCATGTGCAGGAATTTATTTGTGCACCGCTCTCTGAAGGTCCCACCACAGCATTTCAGGCAGGTTGAACACTGGACTTTTGGCTGGGCCTTTGCGACACTCTCTTTTTCAGTCATTCTGTTGTAGATCTGCTGCCATGCCTGGATCACTATCCTGTACCATGACCCAATTTTAGTCAAGCTTCAGCTGTCAGACTTCAGAATGCTTTGGTATACAGAGGCATTCATGGTCAGTTCAACAACTGCAAGGTGCCCGGGTCCTGTGGCTGCAAAACGAGCCCAAATAATCACATCTCCACCACCGTGCTCAGCAGCTCCTATAAGGTGTTTGCACTGTGCATTATGACTACCACAAGATGCTGTCACAGCCTTATTTTTTGATGGGAAGTGTCCCTCAGGACAGGCTGACAGAGTAGGTGTTAAATATAGTTGCAGAATTCTCTGTAGAATAAAAGAACTCGGCCTAATGGTAGCAGCTGCATTTTCCACAACTGACAGAAAATCTAGCGAGTGCAGCTTTGATAGAGCTTATATAATGAAACAGAGAGTGCGTGCTGTGTGGGAGTTTTAGATGTAACCTGTAAAACTTACCCCACAAATGTAAACAAACTTTGATGGTGAGCAGGGGAGCGAGAGAGTGAGTGTCGAGGGAAGAGGGCAGAGGATCTGCGAGTTGTGCACATGCCTTTCTTTCTTTTCTTTTTTTTCGGGAGTGCGCTGAGTGACCGGCGCACACACAAGTGTGAGTGAATGTCCGTGGGAGTGAGCCTTTAGTGCATCAAACACTGACGAGCCCGAGCTTGTGTTCTGCTAAGCATCTTTGGAATTTGGCTGCACCGCGACTCTCTCCTCTGTCGGAGACCCGTTGTAAGGGTTTGAAATGTTCCCTCTTCAAACTCGAGCATTTCATTGAAAAGCATACAGGAGGTCTGATTACAAGATCTCAGGAGGGATCGTCCTTGAAGTGCTCTTCTTCAAGGCGTGTTTTGTTTTCTTTGTGACTGCAGTAAAGTGGTAAGGGTATGGTTTTCTAGAGGACACGGAGAAAGGCACATGCAGGGTTTTTTTTTCGTTTAGCAAGATGTGTGAAGTATGTGTTTCCTGACAAATATTTTCTAATTTTGGAAATTGCAATTATGGTGTTGTTTGAAGACAGGACGTGATGGTCAGCTCTGTACAACAAAGTTGACAAGTGGTGCTAGCAAAACATAGCCCCTGTGCATCTCTTGCAAAGAAACACATCAGAAGAATGCGTGTGCATGTGAAAGTGTAAAGCATAAGAAGCATCTGTTATCTTCACAAGGCTTGAATTAAAAAAAAGGTTTAAAAAAAGCTGATCGCTGCTTTAAAGGAAGCATAAATCAAGAGCAGACTACTTTGAATCGGACTATAACTGTTCAAGGCTGGTTGAAGGTGCTGCTTTGATGTGCACGCACGCACGTGTGCGATTTAAGGGGGAGTGTTGCATTTCAGGGCCCTTTGGCTAGTTGGGGCTGGGCCGTAAATCTGGCCTTGTCTCCCAGTTTACTCGGGCCCATAAACTAGAAAGCAATTATGGAAAACAACTGGATGCAAGATTTCTTCCGTCCTTAAAGACTTGTGGTTGCCTGCTGAAAGGATTTTTATCCTCTTATCTACCCAAAAGGAATAGCATTGCCTCGCCCACCCCCTCACCCCGAGCTCGGCTTCCCATCAAGAATCGATTGGGCTCTCGTATATTTGGTAGATAGAAGACACGTGCCGAGTAAAGTAGTCGGGCTAAAAATACTGAGTCAGACCTTGACCAGTGCCCATTAGGTTTGGCACACTCATGATTTATTCATTTGGTGTCAAACACACACACTCATTTAGGCTCACACACATAGTTCATGTCACTCTCTGACCCAGGTCTCAGATGGACAGCAGCAGAGAAGCAGACTTGTTAACAAAGCGTCTGATATTCATTATCAGTGATTATCGGGTGTCTTTCCTCAGCCTGAGCTCAGCATGTTATATCGGCTTATTAGGAAGCGGATGTTTTAGTGGAAATTTTGTTTTGTTTTTTAACTTTTGGGGGGGGGGGGGGGGGGGTAGTATCTCATGAATATAAACATGAGTAGCTTGGTCTGCTCTGATCTGGGCCTGGCTGAGAGCCCCAAATGGAGTGGGCTGGAGCTGCCTTTGCACAGCTCTCTCTGCCCATTTTAACCATTTGCATAATTGCCATAACTGTCGAGGCCAGCGGTGCAAAACACTTGATAAATGTGGATTGTATTAGAAGCGAGAGGAAATGCCGGAGTGCCACTGTGGGTGTCTGTTCTCAAATGTGGTAGAAAGTAAGAATAAAATAAGGATGCGAGTATGTCACGTGCGTGAATCGACAGCTGGAAGGCCCAGTCATCAGCTGGGATGATCCTAGGTCTGATCTCCAATATATTCCTGCCTGGCACGCTGACTTTTTTTTCTAATTTCAAGATTCATTTAAATCGTTAAGCAACACAACATTATAAATGGAAATTGCACATGCAGTTTCTCTTTAATAAGTACAGGCTGTTTCTTCATGCTTGTGCCTGCTAAGTAATGCACATAGTAATGCACATAGTGTTGACTTTGATGGCATTTTGCTGTTGCATAACTGGAAATGTGCTGCTTATTAGCAGTCAGTTCCACTGACTAGTCTTTGCTCATTTTCCCATTATTGCTCTTACTAACGCAGGCTTCAGTAGGAGCAAGAAAACTCTAATTTTACAATGCTTTTAGGGACTCTTGTGAGATTTATGAGTCACCTGCTAAGCAGCATCCTGGGAGAGAAATAATCAAATACCCACACTTCTCTTAGAGAAGCTTACTCTGTCAGGTTCAGTCTCATGCTGGCATACTTTTACCTTAGAGTGTTTTTTGGCAGCTGCGTCTCAAATAGTGACAAATTGCACAAAGAAGGCAAATTTATCACCCCCCTCCACCCAGGCTGTCTGTTAATGTATAATGTAAATAGAACTAGTTGCTGACAAGTAAGTGTGGTCAGGACCGATGCTAAGTATTCGAGATTGGTAGTAAATGGGCTAAAACAAGTAAAAGGTCCCTATATGGCCTCTTTGAAGTCTAACTGTTCTTTAGGTGCCACATCAGTTGGCTGAACATGAAGGGAACCCCCTCCTCCCTCGGGTCCTGTTTATAGTCGGAAAGGCTGCGGCGTACTTGCATGTTTTATGGTCTCGAGAACGTTTTATGGCTGCTGGGGGTGTTTATGCACGGGAAGAGAGAGGGTCAAAAGGGTGAAATCAATAGTGATCCTTAATGAGGTTGCTGAAAAGAAGGAAAGGAGCGGATATGTCAGCAGTGAGAGAGAGGCTGTATGGTGAACACGCTGACAGAGTAATCAGGCCTCTTACTTGGGTATTCTGGTGATTTAACAGCTTGTTTCGTTTTGGCAACAGATAATGCAAATGAGTGTATTTCCAACAGTAAATCTAGTGTCATAAAACAACACACGGTGTGACAGGCTTTCATGAAAGGTAGGAAAATTTGCAAAGAAAATGAGCTGCCACAGGACTTGATTTTCCATAATGTGCATTGTCAACCAAAAAGCACCTCACTCTGCCTTTTTTAAGGAAATGAGTTGTAGTAACCTAGCTGGATCAGAGTTGCATAACAGGCTTACGATGGGACATATGCTGTCCGACCTCAGAGGAAAACAGCATTACCCTGACAGGGTACACGTTTCACATAATCCTGTGGTCTTTTCCCTGTGGGGAAACATAACTCAAGCCTCAGAGATAGAAAGATAACCGTGATAACACGTTTGGGGATTTGCCCGCTTTTGACATCATTTCGGTTTCATTGCTGTTGTCTAACGCGCATTGAGCTCAGCTTTTACGAGTTTGTTTTCTAGTGCGGTGCTGTGCTCGGCTGCAGTGGGAGGCTGCGTTGTTCTAGCTGTGCTGTTGGACAGCTGTCGGTACAGACAAACACAGCTGATGAAACGCGTGTCAGCTCAACCGCGTCCTCAGAGGATTAACATCCACTAACAGTAGTAAGAGGGGCAAGAGGTGGGGTTTATTTCAGCAAAGGAGAAAAGCCAGTGTCAGTCACTCCAACATTTTGGTCCACAGTGAAAATCTAAAAAAATACTGGATGTGAATCTTTCCAGTAAAATATGTCAGGACATTATAAATGGATTGGCACATTTATTACAACCCCAATTCCCCCCAATATTGGAACATGGGCAGTTAAAAGATGGAAAAACAAGTGGTACTAAAAAGAAAAAAGCTGGAGGAACACTTTTATAACTAATTAGGTTAACTGGCAGCAGTTCAGTAACATGACTGGGCATAAAAAAGAGTATTCACAAGTCTGCACAAAACTGGGTCTACAAATAGTTTATCAAATTCATTATAATGTTCCTCAACATGAAATTGCAAAGACCATGAATATGTCATTATCAACAGTACATGATATCATCGAAATTATATCCACAAGTATTTTAGGTTAGTATCTTGCCCAAGGATATTTGGCATGCAGACAAGGGGAAGCCAGGAATCAAACCACCAACCTTCCGACCTGCTCTGCCCCCTGAGCTACAGCCACCCCTGCGGTTTCCATTGTATTAATCCAGTGACTCATTCTCTGACCTCTACTTCCTATTTACTCCCAGTGTTTTGGTTTGCATGCATTTGCATCGCAATGCAAAAGATGCCTTGTAAATGCATGCCTTCTACAGTGCTGGTGGTAAACATCAGCCTATTGGCATGACAGTGGAAGCTCGACTTTGCAGCTCTGCAGAGCTGCTACCACAGTCACAGACTCCTTTTCTATAGTTTGACATGTATAAAATTTACCACTAGCAATATTTGTGATCAGTTTATCTACTAAAGAATGACAAAACTCTGACACTCTAGGTCAACAAAGCATTTGAGGCCACAGTGAAAACGCTATGGACAAACATCAAATTAACTAATTCTTTGTTTTTCTCTTTTTTACAGAGCACCTTCTCTCCCCACTGTGACCTGTAATCAATGGCAACCTCGGTCCAGACTCTTCCTTTGACTCGTGGCCCCAGCAAAAACTTCCGCGACCCCTGCCCAGCCCCGCCCCTGTCCCCGCGTTGCGGCATGGGAAGTGTAGGCAGTCTGGTGGAGAGGCCGGATGTTTCTCCGACTAAAGGCAACCGAGCAGTGCCCCAGGTGAGACCGAAACACAGCAACGGGCTCTTGAAGAAAGGCTTCACCCAGAGAGAGCTGCTCAACTACCTCAACATCAACAGGTGGGTTCTGATGAGGAAAAAGTTCCCTCGTAGGAATTCGAAACATCAGGTTTTTGAAGGTGAAAAAGTCTGCAAGGTGGTATAAAAATGATAGAACTTGACCTAAGCAGGCTTACTTTGCTTCCAAACAGAAAAGAGCCTAAAGCGAGCCCGAGCAACGACGGCAAGAAGGATATTATCCCGGGCCTCAGCGCTGTCAGTGCACGGGAGGAGGATAACGTTTATGCTAAGGTTTACCATAAGGATGGCACTGAGGTAGATCTTACAAAGAACTCACTGCCAAGCGCGGGCAAGTACGAAAAGGTGAATATGTTTCTTTAAAGTACTGCGAATAGATCCGTTCAGAAGTTTTATTTCTTGATGTATCAAAGAAACTCAAAGGAGGATATTCTCATTTTCAGCAAGTTTATTACATGGCTGCAAAATACAACTAAAACTTTAAATGTAAGAGTAAAAATGTTAACTTCATGACCAAGGAGACTCAGTAAATATAAGAAAAAACTCAATATTTTGAGTAATTTGAGTAAAACTACCTATAGCATTCTCTACAACGGTCAATACAACAGTCAATATGAGGCGTTCTGCACAGATCTGCACAAATGCAGATGAATGACTTCCCATTGTTTCCTTTTTAGAAATGATTTACAGTCAGTGAAATACTTCTAGGGCTGTGGTAAATTGATCCATATCACATTTATACATCACTGGCAGCATGCTGAAATACCCCCATGGCGTTGTCACCTAGCTGTAAACATCTTCCACCTCACTGGCACAGATTGACAACCTGCTCTGAATTTATTGCACCAATCAAATATCACCTTTATTTCCCTGCTTGAATTAATCAACGCTATTGATTTAAAAGAGACATCGTGATTCATGTTTCGTAGCCTTGCCACCTCTCGCTACTATCTTGCTTCCTCTCCTTTAGGCACGTTTGAGGTCTTCGGCCTTTAAGCCTGTGACCCCCAAGAATTTTAGCTCAATGCAAAACCTCTACCCGTCTTCCAAATCAGAGGACGTGGATCATGGCCTCTCTAACGGCTTGCACAGAGCGTACGCCCATGTTCCCAAAGCCGTCTCCACCTCGTCTTCTTCTTCCTCACCGTCACGTCACGGAGGACCGACGTCAGCCGGCAACAAGGTGAGCTAACGCTACAACCTTCATCCATCCTGTTATTATTATCTCGTTTACCTTTGTTAATCTTGGCGGAAAGCTGCGAGTTGCGAGCCGGGGGAGCGAGATCATAGGTGCACAACAATTAACTATGCGCGACTTATTATAAAATTCATTTCCATCCATTATTTATGGCTAAAATTAAACTTTTTTCAGCTCATTAATGCTACACTGATGAACAGCTGTATAATTATGACTGTGTAGGCCCTCTCCTCGGTGTGTGGGATGGGCCAGGAAGATGACAACTTGTCAGACTCGGGCCATAACTCCATGAGCAGCCTGCCGCCGTACCGACCTCCCTTCCGCCCACACCTGTCTCACATCAGGTCTGCTGCAGTATTAGTCTTAACTATACTTTGAGCTGAAAAGCAGTGTTGCTATATTTGATTTTTTTTTATGGTTAATGACTGTGTGGGTTGTGATAATAGAAGAGATTTTAATGGCCTTTGTGGATTCTTTTCTTCTTCTTTTTTTTTTTTATTTTATTTTTTTAAAATAGTGCATCTATGGGCCACATCAATACCATCGGCTCCCTGGACCGCACCTCTCTGGGAATGAAGGCTGTGGGGTCAGGGGGCGTGCCTATTGGGGAGATGGCATGTCGAAGCATGGCTACTCTGAGCCGTATTGCTCCATATAGCGCGGAGGCTCCACTTCCTTATGAATGGACGCTCTCCCTGTCTGTGGAGGAGGTGGTGAGTGCTGGGGGGGATGAGTGGTGGGTGTGATTTAAAGATTCCTAAATGCTTCATGCTGTTGTCTTTTCCAGGTGCGGGATCTGGAGGAGCGCCTGGTGGAGAAAGAGCATGAACTCAAGCAAATGAAGAGAAACCTGGATGAGAGCGAGGGCGCCATCGCACAGGTGACTCTAATCATCTTCTTCTTCAGAATCAGTCTACGCACCCGTCTTCATCACCCTTTAACATCTGACCTTTTCATCTCCTCCACCGCATTCAGGTGTTTGAAGGGAAGCAGCGTCTGTGGGAGAAGGAGGTGGAGGAGCTGAAGCGCCTGTATGCTGCTAAACTGCGTCAGGTTTCCCAGCATGCCCAGCGTTCCCAGCGCAGCCTGCAGTTGCAGCTGTTTAAGGTCCAGCAGGAGAAGAACCGGCTGCAAGAGGAGCTCGACGGTATGAGAAAGGAAATGTGCCGGGAGGCTGGAGCAGTGCCCAGGCAAACCAGTCCGACTCTGGAGGAGACACAATGGGAGGTGAGGCCGTGGAAGGCCAGGGCAGTCACAGCTCATGGCAGGGAGAAGCACATAAAAGTAACTACAGGGAAGAGACAAGATATCTGGATTCCTTGTTTGTCCTTTTTGAATCGTGGCGACCCCTAGCCTCCTTCATTTCCCTTTGACTCTCTCCCTCTCAGGTTTGCCAGAAGTCGGGGGAGATCTCCTTGTTGAAGCAGCAGCTGAGGGACTCCCAGGCAGAGGTAACTCAGAAGCTGAGTGAGATCTTCCAGGTGAAGACAGAGCTCAGGGAGACGCGAACAGAGCTGCGCAACAGGGAACGCCAGATAGATGCTTTAAAGCTTGTCCTGCAGGGGACACAGCGTCACAGACGACCTTCTCAGGCCGCACACGAAGACGAAAAAGAAGCTGAAGAGAATCCATCTGCTCGGGCGATAGGTAGAGTTACATCTCTCATGTCTTCATATATTTGGGTTAGTTGCACTTTTGGGCACAGCAGCTGTTTCACACCACAGTGTTTGTAGGCCACAGATGTGTTTTTAAAATTAAACTAAGCGAGTCGTCTCCGACAGATGATTGGCTTATTTTCAGTTCTGACATTTCAATGTGTCAACCCAAAAATCAGGTCGTTTGAGTAACTGGGGCAGGAATTTAAAATCAGACAGTGTTTTTCATCATAGCCCCCCCCCCCCCCTCCCATCCCCTGACGGCTCTAGCTGAAGCCATGTGAACCACTTTCTCTGCAGGAGGGTGCGGGGGCCCCACAGAGGAGCGTCTGCGCGCAGAACTGCTGCTGGAGCGACGCCAGAGCGAGGCCCAGGCCATGGCTTTCGAGGAAGAGAGGCACACGTGGCAGATGGAAAAGGACAAGGTCATCCGCTACCAGAAGGAGCTGCAGGCCAGCTACTTAGACATGTACCACCGCAACGAAGCGCTCGAAAGGGAAGCGCAGCAGCTGAGGGCAAGCAGAGAGCAACAAGGTGGAGGAGCAGGCGGAGGAAGCAGAGATGGCACTTTGGAAAAAGAAGCGCCAGAGCTTAGGAAAGAGAGAGCAGGTGACAAACAAGAGGACACACCTTCCCCTGGTCTGCCGTGGATAGAGCGGATCGAATCATCGGAAATTTGACTGTGACCTACTTGTTTGCAATGGAAAGTGTGTCTATGGAAGACCATATCTGCCAGGACAAGGGAAAAAAAATCTAATGAATTGATGTTGCTGTAAAGAATTGTGAGATAACAAGCAAATATTTACTGATGATAATAATAATAATAATAATAAAAACTAAAAGACTTGTGTCAAAATAAAGGATAAATGATTAAAAATTTTGATTTAACAAGTCAAAACTGTAAAATTATTAGTCAGATTTTATACTTTGTGTGTAATCCAATTCTTGACTTGAACCGTAAGTCCAAAAACATGTGATACCAAACATTCAGTCCAAAAACAAGCATCATACGCTATCATACGCTACTCCAAGTGATGACCATAAAAAAGACAAAAATAGGTCAAACTTTAATGTGCTTCATTTTTTTAAATTATCACATCAAACTTTATATCTATTATCCCAAATTAAGTAAGTGAACCTGGACTTACTGAAGAGTATTTATTTTTAGCATAATTAGCTTTTCTTTGATTTTTTCTTCTTTTCATGGTACAGAAGGACTTCCACAGACTGCTCACCCTTCTTCCATCTCTTCCACTCCACCCTTGTTTAATTAAAACCCTTTTCCTGCTAAAGCTGGACCCCCAACCTCACACAGAGCCAAGTGATATTGAGGTTCCTCTATCCTTGTTGCGTTAACGCTGTAAAAAGAAAAAATACAGCCAAGCACCTAAACGGTCCAACTTAAGACTTCTTGTTATTGATAAACCTGTAAATGAGAAAATTGACATGATGATTGTGACTGCTTTGTGTTGATTTGGGTTGAGCCTGACCGATTATACCAGGGGTCTCCAATCCAAGTCCACGAGGGCCCTGCAGGTTTTAGATGTGTCCTCGATCCATCACAGCTGATTACATGGATAAATTACCTCCTCAACATGTACCGAAGTTCTCCAGAGGTGTGGTAATGAACTAATCATGTGATTCAGGTGTGTTGACCCAGGGTGAGATCTAAAACCTGCAGGGACACTGGGCCTTGTGGACTGGGATTGGGGACCCTTGGATTATACAGTAGTTAACATCTCACAGCCTCTTCAGTGTTTGCAGACTATCTATAAATTCAGGGTTCACCTGGACCTTTGGAGCAAACAGCTTCTTCGGGTTAATTATGAAGAATGGTGCCAAGGCAGAGAAAACGGTGCATAGTAAACTGGAAATACTCACCTTACTTTCTTCAGTTTCCAGACAGATGAGGTTTATATATAAATATGTATTTTGTACATAACTGTAATTTTTATTTGCCATGGTACTTCAAGAGCACTGTCGTCTTAAATATGCATACTTTAACAAAATCAATCGGTAGATGCATTTATGATTGCCATGCTTATATGGTGCGATTTGTTGCACAAACCCAGCACATAACATCAAATGCATGCCCGTAGTGAAAATATGTCCTCTGGTATTGTTATTATTGATATTATAAACATTCAAAAACCAGCTCTCATTTGACCTTTTCCGCATACTGTGATTCACATCTATTTACTGGAAATAAAACTGTACAGTATAAAGATTTGTTTTCTGTTTGTGAATTATTCCTGAAGAAGAGCAAAATCAGCTCAGATCCCTTTTTGTAAATCTGGGCTGCAAAAAAGTGTTACAATAACCCTTTTCTATACAGCGTAGCCCAAACTGAACGGCTAGAAATCACTTGAGAAAACGTTAGAAGGGTGACTGATGGTATTTGCTCAAGGACTTGACCTGCCTGCTTTGAAGGGGCTTAAAATCCACAGAGAGTATACCAATAAAGCCCACTAATAGGAGCTTTATGACAGAGTTGTGCAGGCTTTTGGGACTAATATGGCTTTTAGGGGTTTATCCTTGGATCCTTATCTCACCCTCTCCCTGAGGCCCTCCCTGTTCTACCTCAGCCAGCCCTCACATACCATCGCCTGCAGTACAGACAGGAAAGAGGTGGAAGGTCAGCTCAGATGGAAACATAGGAGGATCCCTGATTGGTGGTGGTGGGGGGGGCCTCTGTAGAAACCAACAAATGCACAAGCCTGAACTGAATGCCAAGAAAATGTTGGCAGGAATGAAGGTTTAACACCTGACTGTTTTCCAGGTGAAAAAAAAATGTGCAATGGAAACACAAAAGTGAGAAAAAGGCAGAGCACATGTAAGTCCATAATGCAGGGTGATAATCTGAATAGATACGAGCTGCAGCTGACTCACAGGCCCTTACCTTGGCATTTAAAACATTATATAAACTAAGGCTTAATATAACCGTGCAGCTCCAGAGAGGCTGATTGATTTACTGAAGTGGGATGAGGAAAGATTCTTACCTCTCACATGCTGTCAGTCTGTGGGAGTACTGCAGCGCTGCAAGGCAGCACCACAGTTTATCTAATAAATTAATGTGCTGGTTAAATATTAGTGAATTATTTCAGAAGATAACATTTCTAGCTGTGAAACTGGAATACAAATCTGTTTTCTCAAACACATAAACGCTATTTAGATTGACACTAGTGCCACCAAGTGGTAGCTACACAAATCCCTCCCCGTGTGGTAGGAGCAGTCCATCACCAAGTCCCAGTACAAGCCTCCATAAACCAACTGGAGTATAAATTTTTATTTTAATTTCAGATGCAAGTATATGAAACATGTTAGAGGATAAATATTTACAATAAAAGTCGCATAACACAAAAGCAGGAAACACACACATTCAGCTAAAAAAAATTTAAAAAAAAAAGTTAATACATGTAGTACGAAGCGCTAGGGGTCTATCTGCAGGGACAGTCAAAGAAGCAGAGAATGATTGTCAACCAAAGAGGAGGAAAGCGGAGAGGAAACTCCACACAAAGCCGAACTGATTCAAAATCAAACCTAAAGCTGAGTAATGCTGGTGCAGTGCTTGCTGAGAGAAAAAAAAAAAGCCTCGGTAATGTGCGAGGTGACATCACTAGAAACTTGCACTATTAACATCTAAACATGGTAAACACTGCCTTGGATGTTGTGAGACTGCAGAAATTGACTGTATATCCACACACACACGCACGCACGCACACACACACGTTCCACAACCTTCAAAGCAATCTGCATCTATAGATGTATAATCTTTGTTCAAGACTCCTTTTATAAATGTACAACTTTAATACTAAATGCAAAGTGTGGTATGAACTGTTACAATGAGCCCTGAGGAAATGTAGGGGTTTTTTAAATGTCACTTATTCGGACTATCTCAAATAAAAGCCAACCCTACGCAGCAGAGGCGTTTTCTATATATTAAACAACAGCCACAGTGACCAGAGGGCTTCTGTATCCACAAAAAGTAAAGCTTAACCACAAGCCTACAGTCACTGCAAGCCAGACCATGCGGTTACCATCACACCAATTTACATCTCCAAATCACATGGCGTGCAAGCTCAGGACATACGACAAGGGGGCACAGTAAAGCGATGGCGCAGCCGTGATGTGAACTGTGGAGCCGTCAGATCTCAAAGTTACGCAGTAGTAGTGTTAAATGTGCCTGTTGCTCTTCTGTTTACTATTTTACACAAGCCACTGCAGTGATTGTGATTAAAAAAACAAAACAAAAGAAAACAGGAACAAAACACATTTCACAGTAGTATATATAGATATATATATATTTTTTTTTTTTGTTTGCTTTTTCAGTATTTGTTAAATACATACATAGAACAAGACAAATGGCTTCTATAATGAGGAAAGTTTTGCTGGTGTGGTCATACACAAAAGAAAAGCTGTTCCCACCGTCGATGGATAATCTGATCTGAACAGATGCATCAGCTGACAGTGAGTTTTAAGCTACGTAAGGACTTTATTACACTATGGAGGACTAATGGATCACAATCAGAGTTCGGCTCGAGAGAGACCTTCAGTTTCCCCTCACCAGCAAATAATACACCTTCAATAGTTTGTAACTCAGCGTGTTGCTTTCATGTATAACGGAAGTTTATTACCAACCTGAAATCAGAAACTGCTTATCTACACCATGTACCCACACTCTACACCCATTCATTATCATTCTGCTTTTGTCCAACAAAATAAAAAGAAAAAAAAAAGCAGTCATCAAACTCAAATTAAGTTGATAAAGCCAAGAAAGCAAACACTAGCAAGTATTACATACTTGAAAAAGATAAGCATATAACTCTGCAGGTATTTGCAAATGACTTCCAATAGATGATCCTTTCTCATAGGTGCTGCTTCGTGAGGATGTTCCCATTACCGACTGACTCCTCACTCTACTACAGGTTTGTCAATGGACCATCCCTTTCTGGACTCCTTATATTATGCAAAGTTAGAGGGTCCGAGGTGGGTGACGGGATGCCCAAGGCAGTCCAGAGGAGCACTGGGGAAAAAAACCTTAATGCTTACCATAACAGGCCAGAAGGCCAGGGACAGAGGAAAAGGGTCAGAGCAAAAGGTCCTGAAGACGCAAACAGCTCCAGGCAACTTCATCCTTGATGAGGAGAGAGTAGCGTATCAAAAGTAGATCTGCTTGGCGTGTGACGGATTCTGCTCCATGGGGCAGTACGGGCATTTCAACCTGAGGAGGACAAGAGTCAAGGTGTTACCATCTTTGAATTCTTTTATCCTACATTTGTACCTTTCAGTGAACCACTTGCATTTTATTTTCTAACTGCAATTACAATTTTGTTCAGGAATAAATCTTTTGGGAAAGCAGTGACTGAAATTACAGTCAACATCAGACTCAGCATGTAACTTATAAGTCTTCATTTCTTTGCATCTGGGTGACTAGTAAAACTGAACATTTTGATCCTGGAAAATAGTAAAAGTGCTTTCAAACCAACACCAACTTCCAAAATAGATAAATTCCTTTTTTGCTGACTTACTTCCCAGCATTGGTTAGTTTGTTGAGAGCATCTCTGGAGATGACGTGTCCACAGATGAGCTTCATGGGAGGATTGCTCTCTGACGTTTGCTGTCGAAGAATTGGGCAGGCAAACACAGAGTGGTACCAGCACTTCTTCCCGAGGTCAATTTCAATCTGTCAGGTACAGACAGGACACGAGTGAGCTAACGGCTCAGAAATTATTCTGAGGAGGGATAACTGCATTTTAAAAACTCTAAAAGGACTTACAGGCAGCTCGTCTTTGTGTGTCCACACTCCACTGCACTGTCTCTGCTCTATCACCTGTTTGATGTTCATCAGCACAGGCAAGGCCATACATCCAGATGCAAAACTGCAGAGAAACAGATATGGCATTGTTGATAAGACAGCATAAAGATGACAAATGTCTAATAATTACTAAAAACTGTTCCACTTCCAGTGTTAAACTTGATGACAGGTGATCTAGTTCACTGTTCATGTTTTTCCTAACCTAACACTTAGTGGCGATTCTACAGAGAGGCCCAGCAAAGCGCAGGCGTCCCGGGTGAAGATGTTGCAGATCTCAGCCCACTGATTTGTCTCCAGCAAGCTGCGGTACGGTGAGTTTTCAATGCCATGACGCAGGTACACCAAGCTGCCCATCAGAATCTGGATGTCTGCAAAAATGAATAAATAAAAGTGGTGAAAATACACACACACAAAAAGAAAAAGAAAATATCTAAATTCTTGTTACATGGAGATACTATAATGCTTACCTCTCTGGTGCTGTGAAGCAAAGGGCTGGAAGTGCCTGGCATACTGCAAGGCCTCCATTTGGTTGCTGATTCCTCCACTGAGCAAGCTGATGAAGTACAAGCGGTGCAACTTGAACTCTAAACTGCTGTTCAGGTCCAGAAGACGCTGCCGATTCGTCACAGCCCACCTGCAAAGACACGGAAGAAACACTCAGCTACTGAACGTAAACACTCCTCAACTAAAGATTTATCAGTTGTGTTAGAAGGAAGCAGATAATTAAAACAATAGATACAGAAAGACCACATACTCTAGTGCTGGCCTAAGGTCCTGCATCCTCAGAGCTTCAAGGATCCTGTTTAGCTCCAGGAAAGGCTGCTTCATGCTCATGTCTATAACTACACCAGACTCCTAGAAAATAAAACTACTTTTAAGAATTTCTAAGACTTATCTTCACAAAAACAGCATTAACACAACATTTCAGCCAAAACTATTTCTTCACTCATCAGCATTTCATAAAGAATCACATCAAAGCTATTCAGGCAAATATTTTGCAATAAATAGATAAATAAAAAATAAAGGTTGGAGGTTTCAGCTCTTTACCTGACAAAGGTCTTCTGCTACACTAAGCATCCCTTGTCTGTAAAGGTGTTCCACAATGGATTCACTCAGGTATTTCTGTCTCTCTGGGGAGTCCCACACGGTCTCTGCCACAACAGCACTGATCTCTGCATCGAAATTCTACAGAAAAGCATGCCAGAGGTGACGTACATGTTCTAAAACATTTTCAAGGAAAGTTGAAGAGAAACCTGTAGCCGTTCCTCACCCTGTCGATGGCTTTGCCAACTTTAGACACACTGCCGTGGATGTCCTTGTGTCGAGAGGCTAGCATCTGCACTGTTTCTTTGATATTTTTACAACACTGCGCCATAGTCTGTGATAGGACCGATAAATCTGCATCTTGTACTCCTGTTGGAGAAAAAAGGTAAAGGTTTAATGTGCCAAACCAGAGAAGATGGAGCACAGAGAGACCACGAACCTTCCATACAATTTCAATCATTGATACATGATCTTACCAAAAGCAACTAGCTGTCCTCGTATCTCACAGACGCTGCGCAGGAGTTCATCTAGCCTCTCCTCAGACTGGTGGCCGTACATTACAAAGCGATGGAGCACCTTCTCCAGCTCCCGCTCCACACATGCACACTGTTCCATGGTTCAGGCTGGAACCCACACACACAATAACAATAACACCTAGAAAAACAGAAATATGTTATTAACTAAATGTTTTGATATTTATTTTAAAGGCTTTTGAAACTGTAGTGATGATACAGTAGCATGCAGTATTGAGCCACCAATCATTTGTTTACATTTTACACGAAATATTTGATATGCCTACTTATAATAAAACAGCCTGAACTCTCTTAAGCAGCTTTCTTGTAATTTATTCTGTGTGGTCTCCAGGAATAGTTCTCCAGGCTTCTTGAAGGAATATTTAAAGTTCTTCTTTGGATGTTGGTATTCTCTATCTAGGTGTGCTTTTACTGTACTGGCAGTGTGTTTGGGATCATTGTCATGGTGAAAAATTAAGTTCTTCCAATCGCATGTTATTTCACGGTGGTTCAAATTCCAGCAATTTTGACATGATCTCCAACACCACTGGGTGAAATGCAAACCCAGATAGCCTCCACCATGTTTTACAGACAGTTGAAATTCTCACCCTACCTACTCTGTAAATACCAACCATGATTTGAACCAAAAAAAAATATCTAACTTTGATTCAACAACTTATGTGTTTCTGCAACAAGCTCCTACTAACAAAGTGCTTAAAGATGCAATCCTAAATTGGTTCATTGCCAAATTTTCACTCGTGTGGAGATACAACACTGAAAAAACCTTGTTGATACTGATTCTGTTGGTGCCTTTTTACACTCGAGTCATTCGTAGGTCACTGTTAGCTAACAACAACAACAACAAAAAGAAATGTAAAAATGAGTGTAAAAGATGCCCTTTAGAAAACTTGGAGAACTAGACTAATTGAAAAAAAAATGACATGATTCTAATGGAATGAGGGGTAGCTCTTGCACAGCACTGCATATCATCTGGAAGTTGCATCTTCAATGAGAGAAATGTTTTGTCACTCATCCACGTCTCTTCTTCAGTCTCTTAAGACTGACTACAGGGTTCCCCAGCCTTATAACAAAGCATTTGCATACTTACAAAACTGGCACAATTACCTGAGGTCAGTTTCATGTTCTTTAATGTGCAAATTGCCATGACCATCGATAAATAGTACCATTTACAGAAAATTGGAGAATGGCTGCATACTGGGAATCCCCAAGTTAAATTAATTTTAAGTTATTTAAAAGTTCTAAAGAATCTTTGGGATTCTCAGTGAACACAAATGTGCATTTCTATAAAGCACGTTTTAACAAATAACATTTGTAATTAAATAAGCCGAACAAAGATTATTTTTTTTTAATCTGACATTTTAAGAGGTAAACACAAGATTTAGGATAAAACACTACAGGTTTTTAATGACAGAGATATTAACAACTTTTATTTCACACTGACAATACCATGACTATCTCACAGCTGCCTCTAAAACAAGTATGCCCGATCAGTAATAATGTCTTAAAATACCTCCAACAGCTGTTCGGTCCTACCCCGATTCAAAGTTTGGCCTACGTGATAACATTAGCAAGGCCTAACAACATCACAAACAAGCACACAATGTATGCTGCGGCCTGCTATTTACGTCTCATCTGTAACTGTAATTTAACAACCAAGTGATGATATTAAACATTACATGTCTGCATGCTGAAATTAAGAATTTTTAAATAGAAAAGCTTTACTTAATGGTAACGCTTTGCCGTAGCTCACCGCTAGTAAGCCGACAACAGAACATGTCCACCTACCGTAAAGGAGCTAGCTAATATTAAGGCTCAAACGGACTTCTCTTTTAACGTTTTAATGACAAGTTTCCTACGTTGTTATTTTTTACTCAAAATTACTCTTTTTAAGTACCATAAATTATTACGTAATTAATTATTATGTTAACTAAGAAAAAAAAAAACACAAGCCGCTGCACAGCTAACATAAACAAACGGAATCGCAGTCGCTAGCTGGCTACAAAAGCTCGTCATTGCTAGCAGCTAGTTAACTAGTAGATGTTAGCGATCTGCTAACTGACAAGGCCCAAATAATTTCAGGAGAGAATGTCAACCCGCTTGTCTGCACTATTTTGCCTTATCCTAACAGTCAACACACACGTCGCGGTTCAACTGAATTTTGACAGATATTTTTTAAATAAAAAAAATGCACTCACCTGCCGTGCTAATTACTTAGCAAACATTAGCGTTAGCCACTTCTGTGTTATGACAACACTTCGGCAGCACCGTAATGCGGATCTTCCTGCGTCGCATCCTACGCTAACGTATCGTTTCAAAATAAAAGTCAGTGTCTCTGCGACAGACTAATTCAAGCACGACTTCAAGGGTACAAGACTTTAATACTTGTATGCTGTTCATAGGTTAAGTGGTTAGCACGGCATACTATATTATTATTTAGATCTATATTAACAAATCTAAATAGTTAACCCAATTTTAGTTTCTGAGTTTATTTGTAGAAAATTTATCATATCACCTTTTAAATATTATGTCTCAACCTTTAGTGTCATTTAGTTCTGGCGAAGCTTTAATAAATCAGTTATAATTAAAACAAATAATAATGAGAGAGAGGGCTGGAAGTGTGGCTACTGTTGCCCCTGCCTGTGCAAAGTTAATCACATCCTAAAAGAGCAACTAGGTCAGTTCAAAAAAGATAGATTTGAAATGTGATATATATGTTTATATTCTTTCTGTTTGTCATAAATACTGGCACTTAAATAGCCCATCATGAGACTAGAGCCTTGTTTAACATCATATCCCTCAGTTAGAACACCAGCAGCAAAAGTATCCTACCTGTAATGATTTTTTTAAGTAATTCGTGTTTATCTTCACACACAAGGGAGTGCTGTGAGCAGACAGCATTTGGCATTTGCTCTGCATGTGAACACTGAACATCAACCTCCGTACCAAGCTCTGTGCAAGGTTCTAGTTTTTTTTTATGCATGTACAGTTGAGGTCAGAAGTTTACATGCACTCAATTTGGGCATGAATATCATGGTAATTTTGGGCTTTTAATGATTTCTTTGAGTTATTCTTTTTTAGGGGTGGAATATTGTACAGAAAGCATCTTTAAATACTTAAAAAAAAAACCACAAGATTTGGGTGCTTAAATTTTATATTTATTTTGAATTTTCGTGTAATGAGAGGGTACCCACCAAGAAAAAGGCCCTTCCTCCAAAAATGACACCTTCAAGCTTGACTGACGTTTGCTCTCATGGACAAGTCAAATCCTTCTGAAGGAAAGTTTTATGGTCAGGCGAGAAAGATAATGAGCTACTGGGCCACAGTGAGAAGGGGTATGTTTGGATGAGTTAAGGTGAGGCTTTCAATCTAAGAACACTGTACCAGCTGTCAAGCATGGTAGTGTTAGCATCATGCTCTGGGGCTATTTTGCTGCCACGGGCTGGTATATTACACAAAATGGTTAGATTAATGAAGGAGGAGGACTGCCTCTAAATTCTTTAACTCCACCTTAAATCAACAGCTGGATGGTTGAAACCTGAAAACAACTGGGTGTTGTAACAGGACAGTGATAACAAACACACATCAAATGGATAAACAGGCTGATTAGAGCTTCTGGAATGGCCTTCCCAAAGCCCTGATTGCAACCCTATTGACAGGTTGTGGAATAAGCTTGAAAGCAGAGTCTTTGCCAGTTAACTAACCGATTTAGATGAAGTATACCAAACATGCTGAGAAGAGTGGTCAAATATCCAGGCACAATTATGCCAAAAGCTTGTTGATAGCTACCAAAAGCATCTAATGGAGGTGCAACTTGATACTGGACAATTAACCAAATATTAGTGAATTGAGCATGTATGCTTTGACCCCATGCAAATGAGAGGAAATCCAAAATATATTCAAACTGGTGCACTAAATTCATGTTTTTTAAGCCATTAAAGATGCAATTTGTACAATCATTCCAACCTGGAAAAAGAACAGTTCAAAGAAATCTTTAAAAAACCCAAATTCCCACGACATCCATGCCCGTGATGAATGCCTGTAAACATCTGAGCACAACTGGAGCTTATTGTTCATGCCCAACTTATGAGGGCAAGGGTGGGTGAGGTCTTTGGACTTGAGCAGTGTGGCGTGACTAATCTATCAGTGATGTAGACCAAAGCTCCCCATTGCCGAGGTGCTCATCATTCTTTCCCTCTGAGTCCTCCTCCAGTCTGCTGCACTGCCATAACCGCAGAGGTTCAAATTTATCAGCCCTCCTTTACCCTTTATCTCACACCCAGTGCACCCTTACGCATTGATGCAAGTATGCATGCATTTCTGTCCAGCGGTTTATACTTTATGGGTCTGAACAGCCATATTTTACACATTTCCCTAGTGATATTCCCAGTTTTGTTTTGTTTGTTTTTTACAGCAACCCATTGCACATAAAATCACATGATATCTTCGCAATGACTGTTGGAAAAAAAGCATATATCTGTATTTATATTTTGTGATTAGAGCCACAGTAAACAGCTCCACAGAGGTCAGTGACTCCAAATTCCACAGTCAACCATAAAATTTAATTTAGCAATGTGTGTCGCTTAATACAATAGAATAGGCTTAGTGGAAATTACAATACCATACACAAAACCTGTCATTAACGTTCCACTGTACAAACATAATCACAGTCCTGTGTGCTCAAACATTTTCCACTTCCTACGGATGACTTAATGACTGAGATTGAATGATAATCTTATGAGGTATTAGGTATGGGACAGAGGGCTTATCCACACTCACTACCAACCAACATGTTTAGGCAACCTGAGACTCATTGGGCAATACAGTTGTAGCAACAGTAATAAGAACAGTAAAATGACATGACCCCTTTTTGTTTGGTAGGTTTGGCTTAACACTTTACATGCATTTAATTGATGGGCACTCATGAATGTTTAATTAAAGCTAAGGATGTTCATAGGCTACAAAGACCATGGCTCTTAATATTTAACAATATTATTAGGGGAAAACAGCAGGATGTAGAAAGTTTAAGACCTTTAATTGTTGCATGCCGCAAAAATGCAATTCAGCAGAGGTCTGCATGTGAGTTATTACCAAAACTGGATAATCTGTGCTAAACTTTGACCTTTTCCCCAGATACACACAGATAAGCAAAGGTGCAAGTTAAGTTGCATGTATTTAACACCTGGACAATGTGTGTGCTGTACTTCAAATTCCACTTTTCCCTTTTTTTTCTCCTCCAGCACACAGTGAAATGACTATGCCTATCTGGCCCCGATAGTATTGGTCTATATATAGAGGAGCCCTGTGACTGAGCTGGCTATAAGTGTCAGATTCCAGGCGCACTCATCCGTCCTGGCTGGATCAGCACCTGCTGCTAACTATACACCCACCCACCCCTGTGCCGCACCCCATCCCAGCTCACACAGGAAAGTCTGTGCCCAACCAAACCCCAGTCTGCAAAAGAAAAGAGATCCACATTAGATACAGTAAGCACTTTCCCTGTTGCCAGTGCAGAAGGGAGGAGCAGAAATACAGTCCAGGAGATGTAATATGTCTGAGTTAGATGCCCCTCTTTGCTTTTTCTATTCAAGTCTGATACATGGCAGTGCCTCTGACACTGTGCTGTCAGTGGGCCACCGGCAGACAGAGCTGGACGGATCTTCTCAGTCCTGGATTCAGCTTATGAAGAGAGGTTTTGTCAGCTTGGGGTGTTTTGTGGATTGAACGGGTAGTTTGTCCGATTTGGGACGGATACCACAAACAAAGAAGAATTCAATGTCCCTGGGAAGTCTTCATCAGTGGCTAAAGGTAGAGTATCAGCCTTTCTCTGTCTACTTGCACAAGGAGAGGGCTTTTTCTAAAGTTTGGATAAGGGATATGTGTTGGTGAAAGTTAATTTAAATATTGTTACTCTATGTATCTAGGATAATCTCTTTGTGAGATTCAAAATCTCTTCTTGTGAGATTTTGAGTCTGTAGCACAAAAAGATCTGGAGTCAAAATAAATGTTCATATAGCTTGCTGTATTGGTTTAATTACAAGTTACATAACAAAGGTATTGTAGATGGAGTTATTATTAGAACATTAGGGCACCGAAAGATAATTTCACTCTAGGGAAGTTAAGTAAAAGGAATCAATCCAATTCTAGGTTCTACATTTGTAATTTCTATACTTTTGCCTCTCACAGATATTTATCAGCTATTACTGGTGCTACAAATGAATGAGCTACACAATGTGCAGATGACTGTATCTTATTTCTAGTCCAGGAACGGAGCCCAGAACAGGCAAGAGGAGCAGACTGGACTGGCCACAGTGAGAATTTGGAGCTTGTGGACTAGCAATGGACAGCTGGACTCTCCAGGGGGACAGCTACTCCTTCCTGCGTAGTGCCCCCCGCACCTTTTCCCTTTGCCATCGTGACGGCACCCCCAACCACGTTGAAATATTCGACATTATCAACATCCCTTCTCAGCGCAGCGCCATCTCCGAGACCACTTGCCTGTGTGACATTTTCGGAGACGACTGTGAGTCGGCGTCTCTCTCAAGCAGCCCCGCTGTAGGGCCCTTTGTCCCTTCCCAGAGGGAGGTGGATGGGACGGCTGCTGCGTCACCTCTGTTGGACGAGCTGAACGATTCCTCTGGCTCTTACCACACGGCACAGGGCTCCAGTGAAGGCGAGGAAGGCTTTGAAGATTCGAGAGACAAGCTTTACAGTCCTCCACTGCAGAGGCTTCTGGAGGCCAAAGGGCTGAGCTCTAGTCATCCAGAAGTTTCTGAGGACAGCAGCGCAAATTCACAACCAAGAAGGCAATCACCAGCACCTCAGCTTAGCACAGCAAGCCCTTCTTTCCAAAATCCCAGCACTGGTGAGAGGACACCTTCTCCTGAACATAACAGCCCCTGTATCTTCAGTCCAGAGAGAAGACTATCATCTTTGTCCTCCTCCTCAGCTGAAAAAAGGCCTTCATCGTCCTCACCTGATCCAAAACAAACGCTTTCAGAACCTGAACCAATAAGAACAACTCCTTCATTCAAAGACAGCAACAGCAGCCCGTCACATCAGTCTCTAACTCCAAGTCCCTCTCTTGAACCCAGAAACTGTATCAGCCAGTCGTGCTGTGAATCGGTGAACCCTCATTTTTTACCTGAGTTTGGAGTAGCACAAGACACACCTGAGCCAAAAGCTGCTAACTTAAATCAAAACAGCAGTCCAGCTGAGCTCCCATCCAAAGACTTTTCTCAGGATTTTACAGAATCAGCCTTTGAATTAAGAACCTCTCATTTATCCCCTTCACCTTCACCCACAGATTTATTATCTAATTTAAGAGAAACACCGGACTCCCCTGAGCTTAGTCATAGGTCCTCCTCCTCTGACACTCAGGCTTCATCTCCTTTCCCTGACCTAAGAGGGAGGATCTCTTTACCTGATCTCTTCAGCAGAGGCTCTACGCCTGAGATAAAAGATTCTCCCCGCACATCAGGTCCCTCTACTGCAGAAAGAGAAACAGCAGCTACTCCTGAAAGCCAAAGGTTATCAGTGGAAGCAGGCAGTTCTGTTTCCACTCCTGGCCCACGATACACCCCTCCCTCACCTGTCATTTCAAAAGCATCATCCCCTGAACTTGTGGAGGGTTCGGTCTCACCTGATTTCAGAAACACAGCTCCCTCACCTGGCTTGCTCAGCGCTGCCTCTCTGACCAGACCTGGGTCAACAACTCCCTCTCCTGAACGCTCACCAGAAATAAGACAGGCGACTTCCCCTGTGGTAAGTTATAGTTTATCTCCCTCACCTGCTTTTAGAGACAGCTGCTCTCCCATCGAGCACAGATATACTTCTCCCTCACCTGAAATCAGGATTACAGCATCCTCTCCTGAGGTTGGCAGGAAAGAGCAACCTGTATCAGCTTCTCCTCTGCTGGAGCCTCTCTTCGACACATCCCCATCAAGAAGCCTCACTTCCTCCCCTCACATCACAGGAATTTCTTACTCTGTTGTTCAACCCGAGGACAGGAGCAGTCCCCCATTTCCTGAACTCTCTCATCTCCCCGTCCCAGAGCCAGATAATACACCCATCCCCTCTGAAGAAAGGAGCCTCACCACAAGCAGAGACGATATAGCAGAGTCCATTGGCTGCTTCACAAGCTCTGCCCCAGAGACTGAAAAAACTCTGCTACATCATCCCAAGCACCAAACACCTTCACCTCAGCCAAATCATCAAACTCCCTCACCTGAACCAAGATTTCAAAGTCCTTCACCTCAGCACAAAAGTAGAGATCCATCACCTGCTGCCTCTCCGCACAGGTGTCAGCTATCACCAGCAACCCTCTCTGCAGACTGCAACCCTCCCCTTGGATTAAATACCCTTTTGAGTGATAGGGACTCTTCTTCAGCAGTTATCGCAGAAACACAGTCTCCCACATATTTGAGAAAAGAGAGTGTGCCACCCTCATTTGAGACAGTAACAAGGGACAAATCACCTTTGGTTGCTGAAATCAAAGGCAGTTCACCAGCTCCTCTGCCTTTACCTCCTTTACCTATTTTACCAGAGGGAAAGTTAGATTGCCCTCTAAAACTGCAAAGGGAAGAGAGAGAAGAAACACCAGAGGAAGTAAATATAAAGGATAAATCAGGCGCAGCTTCTTCCCCTCAGAAAAAAACAGATATTCATCCCCTCTTTTTTCAGAGAGAAGACACTGATAATAATCTCCCTTCTGAAATCAACTGTCCTTCTCCTAATCTTCTAGTTCCCAAGAAGAGAAGTCCAAACCTCTCACCTGTTCACGGGGTTAAATCAAATTCACCTGCGCAGCCTCTGTTTGCTGCTCATTCCCCAACTTCTGACAGTAGCAGCTCTTTAAAATCTACATCTGAGACCTCGGGAGGACAGCTGTTAACCAAAGTTAGGCCTGAAAACAGAGAGAGGTTCACAGAGGACATGTCCCATCATGCAAACAGAAGGCGGACCCCCTCTCCGCCACTCACCAGGTTTACACCTGTCCACATCATCGCTCCTGAGAAACCATACAGACAGTGGCAGAACAGAAGCCGCAGTCCCACTCATGTTGGCGCATCCTCACCTAGAGGCAATTTAAAGAAGGCGGTGACAAATAGGGAAAGCCCCGACAATAATAGCCAGGCCCACTGGGTCAGCCCAGGAAGGCAATTGGGAATGGAAAGGGGAATGCCACTGGAGCAGGAGAGGCAGAGAGGCAGAGAGAGGCAAAAGGATAGGGAGATGGAAAGAAATAGGAAGAGGGAGGAGCAGGTTCCTGAAACGGAAGAGGAGGGGTCGCAGGGGGACACCAGTTACAGAGGGGAACAGGTTGAGCTGTCATTCAGTGCCAGGAATAGAAAAGGACCTGCGAGTCGCGGTGCAGCTCCCACAAGCAGAGAGACCCGACAAGGGTTGCCAACAGCGCATTCCTATTCGGAGAGCTCGTCTGCCACAAGACAGCTACAGCAACAACAGAGTGTTCATAGACTCGCTTCACAACAAGCCACCAGGGGTTGTGCTGCCAGCAGACGACCTCAACCTCCTGCACCCCGAACAAAGAGCAGTGCTCCCGGACATGCGGCCTCATACAGGCCCGGCCGAAGTTCCAGCTCCAGCATGGGGAGTGAACTTGATGAGGCAGACGATGAGGTGAAGTGGTTTACAGATGTGGCTTTCCGCAGCCTGTCAAGCCCTGATATAGATTACCTTGACATGTACAACTCAAGCCACCACTCATCCGCAAACATCTCCCAGCCATCTACCCAGGAGAGCCCGGCAGGGATCGGCACTGCCTGGCAAGCCTATGCTGACTTCAGAGGTTCTGTGCCAAAGTTGGACCATGATGAACTCTCCTCCCAGCAACCATCTGCATACTTCTCAGATGGCTTAGATCCATCTAGGCGCTATGAACTGGGCAGCTTTGAATGCGTAGATGTGGCTGTGGAAAGGGAGGACTCCAGGAAGCTGAGGAGAGGAGTCCCAAAGAGACAGATCCAGCTGAAAAAGAGGAATGATGCTGATGGGAAGCAAGACGGAAGCAGTGGAAATAGCAGTCCTGGGCTAGCAAGCATGGTGGAAAGCTACTCCCAGGCAAGTCAATCGAGAGGGACGTTTGTGAGGCAACAGAGTACACCAGCAGCAATGCACGAGCACTACCCCTCTGACCACAGCCCTGAGCCCCATCTTCCCAATGTCAGAAAATCCCAACTCCAGAAATCTGCTTCTATGGATGAAACATGCACGAAAACTCAGATGGCTTCTTGCCTGATCAAGAATGTGTTGTCCAAAAAGATGCAAAGTGCTGATAAACAACCTGATGAACAAGCAGGCGAAGGATTGAGCCCCACATTTGAGAAGAGCAGTCCACCAGCTGAGAGTCAAGTGGCACCACTTAAAGAATCACCAAGACCAGACATACATGACCTAAGTTCCAGTTTTCAATCGGATTATAGCCTTTCATCGGAGAGTATTCCCATGAGAGGGGAACCAAGCGCCAAGGATGAAGCTAAACCACCCAGAAGCTTTGGTGTGAGACCTAGTAACAGGCCGAGCTCATCCAGCAGCTGCAGGAGTGTTACCTTTTCCCTTACTGACAGTGAAGAGGCCGATTCTCAAAGCAGGAATGCAGTGCTGTCGCGATCTGAAATGCGATCAGAACTGAAGGTGCCATTCGATAGTAAGCAGCGCAGAAGTGGAGAACAACAAGCAGACTACAGCAAAACATACAAAAGGGAGGGTGACGACTCAGCAAATGCCACAGAAACTCCTTCTGCCGACGCAGCCCACAGCGCACAGTTCAGACCAACAATGAGAGGGGGCGTGTGTGAAAGCCGGGAGGAACCGAAACAGTTGCAACAGGGTGACAACGGCGCCTTCATGTCTAAAACGCAAGAGATCAAACTGAAAGCTGTGGGGAAAAAGAAAGCCTCTTTAAATGTGTGTCTTACACCTGAAGCAGAAAGCAAATCTGAGAGTACTTCACCAGATATATTTTTTAGACAAAACATGGATGAGAAAACAGAAGAAGAAGACGGAGACGAGAACAATAAAGCAAAAGGCCCGCTTCACAAAGTTAGAGATGTGAGGCGGCTCGTGAAGAATACTTATAATCTGTCCTTTAAAGCATCTAGTGCTGAAGAAAGTGTAGAAACTGCTGATGAAAAACATAAAGAAGAGGCCATAGCAGCAGAGGAGATGGATTTAAGACAAGGGATAAGGAGGGAGGAGAGGAGGGAGGAAAGAGCAGAGGAGTTCATGGCGGAGAGGACGGAGGAAGAGAAGGAGGAGGCAAAAGACTCAAAAATGTTAACCCCATCTCCACCACCTCACAGCAAAGGAAAGCCTCTGTCTGGTCCACAGCCAATCCAAATAGAATACAAAGCTGTTTGCTTGAAAGAAGACAAGAATAAAACATCGCGTGTCAAAAAAGACTCAGAGAACCTAGGTGACAAATCCCAGGTTTTTTCAAAGCCCATCACCGATGTGAGCAGAGAATTGCAGTCTTTGAATGCACCAAACAACACAGCGTCAGATACTGAAATATCCAGACCATGTGAGCCTGGTGTAAACATTACAGCAGAACCACGAGAGACGCTGCCAGAAATCCACAAAGTTCCAGACAGTGAGGATAAACCTGCTGCTGTAAGAACAGACAGGAAGCATCACATGCTTGGAAACCTCCCTAAAATGCCCAGTAAGGAAAGAGAGGTGTCCACTGCTGTAGTGTTAATCAGGGAAGGACCGAGCAAGACCAGGACATCTGCATCTCCCGCCCAGGAGATGGAGATCCAAACCCCAATCCTAGCAAGGCCTGCTTCAATTTCACCTAAGCCCACTACCCCTGGTAGTGCCCCTGCTACTAGTGGCCACTCTGTGTCCATGTTATTAAAGGAGAAAGGCTACCAAGCTGACATTGGAGCAGTTGTGGGTGACAGCCAGAATGTATCTGGAGTTAAAGGAGTTCCCCGCAAGCATGTGAACTCTCTGGAGATCCCCCTTCAGACCGTTGCTCCTTCTGACGGAGGTTGGAATGAGTCTCATAGAGAGAGGACATTCTCCTCCTCATCTACCACTTCCGTCCCCTCAGCAGTGTCTGACAGCACAGATGCAACCACAAAAACCAGGGAAGACGAGGGAGGTAGCATAAATCCTGCAGAAAAAGACACTGCAAAACTAAGGAGTTTTTCTCAGGAACAAGACCCACTCCCTACCAAGCAGAGGGACGTGTCAGATTTTGAAGCTGTGAAGAGATTAGATCCCACTTTCCCCCCGCGGTCACCTGCAATAAGGAGATTCAAACCACAGCCGATTCAGGTGAAATCAATGTCTAAAGAACCACAGAAAAAAGACATTCCCACAAGCTCTACTGGAAGCTCTACTGGAAACTCTAGTGGAAACAGCAGGCCTCAAATCATTGAAGTTAAATCCATAGCTAAAAATTCCCAAAAGCCAGTCGTGCCTCCAAAGCCGAACTGCAAATTTAAACCTGCAGATTTTGGTGTGACATCAAATGAAGCACATAGATCGTCGGCAGCAACATCGACTGCAAAGTCACAAAGTGACGAGAGGACTCAGACGATTGTAGTGAGCTCGCCAACAATCTACAGGAAGATTTCCACTGACTCCACAGCAACATCTAATTATTCAAGAAAACTAGCCGTGTCAGCGGTGTCCAGCCTCAAACCTCCGCCCAGCAAAACAACTTCAACTGCCAGCTCCAGTCTCTCAAACCAGTCAGCAGAACCTCCAGACTCAGAGGCTACTTGTGACAGAGGGCAGATGCAGCAACCAGCTGCCTCTCCTCAGACTGCCAGATGTGCACAAAAAGCTTTAACCTCAGTTCCAACATCAACCACCAGCTCAAGTGTAACCTCAGCTGCAGGTTCGGTTTCTGACCCGATTGCAAGCCAAACTACCGCACCCGCCTCAGCAGGAGTCAGCAAGCCAAGCCAGCCAAGCCAGCCGGCTGTTATGGATCGCGACAGCCAGCTGCAGTATCCCAGGGCAGCAAACCTTCATCAACAACAAACTGTGCCACTGACTTCAAACAATACAACACAGCCCACTGCTGTTTCCACAACACAACTGCCAAGATATACGCACCAGCCATGCCACAGATCTCTCTCCAGTGAGCGCTCACAGAGGACCGACGACCTGCATTTTTATGCCTCTGATGACCCTCCAAGCTATGATGAACGAGAGAGCTTCAGTCCACTGACGCTCCCGGATTTGACACCCTTGAGATCAAATCGCTTTCAACCCTCCTCCCGTCCTCCTGCCTGCCCCTGCACAGCTGGTTGCCCCACTCACATTGGTCTCCACCCTCCTCACCATCACCGAAGTCCCCATAACCTCACCCCACCGGCCCCCACGCATTCTCCGGGCCAGGCTCTACCATACGCAGTGGCACAGCCTCCTCTTCGGCCCCACCAGTGCAGACCCGATGCTCAGCCAATGAGCTACCAGCCAGGCTCTCCCAAATCAAACCATTTTGGTCCAAGCCAGCAGCCAACAATATACCAGCCTCTCCACCAGCCTGCTCCCTGCGCTCCTCACCCCTCACTCATGCAGGCCTGCTCTGTGGACCGCTCGTTGCCCCCACCCCAGCACATTGACCCTCGACGGCCTCCTGTGCACAGATCCCCCCACCAGCAGCCACCGGGGCTGATAACTGGGGCTCCTTACAGCGATCCCAGCCACAACCACTCCCCTGGCCTTCCCTCTATGGATCCTCAGTTTCTATGTGGCACTCAAAGCATGGCAGGGCCTTCCTATGGCTCTGAATACGGGGGTGACAGCTCCAGTTTGTACTCAGAAAGCAGCTATGGGCAGACGCCTCGCAGAGTGCTCCTGGATCCTGAAACAGGGAAGTACTTTTATATTGAGGTGCCTGTTCAGCCTCTGAGGAAGATGCTGTTTGACCCAGAGACTGGCCAATATGTGGAAGTGCTCATCCCACAGCAAACAATATCACATTCAGGCCTGTATCCGCCCTCCGCAGCCCCCTACCCACCCCTCCCTAACCCCAGCATGTACGCCCCTGCTCCACAGTACATGCCCTATGCAGCTCCTGCTCCCCCAGCCCAGCCCCAGCCACCCCGGTACCCCGAAGCATCAGCTGCAGCAACAATGCACCCAAGCGGCTCCGGGGTCGGCTACAGAAATCCCTCTGGTCAGGGTTCAAAGCCCGAGCCTCAGAATCATCCCTCAGTGGACCACAGCTACCTGGAGAGCATGTATTATGTCCCTACAGGGATGAATACAAGCCCCAATCCCACCCCACCAGACTATTACCACAAACATCCCCCCAACTTACCCCCAACAGGGGGGAAAAGGTCCTGAAATAGAGGGTAGAGGCCGACTTCCTGGAGCCTGTTAGGTTTAAAATACACAATGTATAAATGGAGTGTCCAATGTTAGCCTGTAATGTTTTCACATTGCAACTGAAGACAGCAAGTCTTTGGTTGTTTTATTTTTTATTTGCTACTATGTGCTATGCCAAATAGATGACTCTTGGGTATTCAAAATGCAAACAAGAAGGCCTTGTGTTTGAGGCGCTCTTTAAAAGTACTAACAAAAATGTGTATGTAGGATAATCAGGTCGTACTCTAAAGTCACTAGTAATGTGCAGACACTTTAAATCCATAAGTTTATCGATAAATTGAGGTGTGTATTTTCTCTACAAATATCTCGAAAAACAAAACAAACTTGGAAATAGTGTTTTAAAAGAACCTCATATTTATTTTATGATTGTGTTTCTCTTAATTTGATTAAGTTGGTGCACACGATGGCTGTAAAACAACACATCAATGCCAATAAAATGTCTCATACAAAATTTTCTTTTCTTTCTTTCTTTGTATTTTTTGTTCTGATGCAATACTTTAGCCTTTATCTTGAAGCTGTTTTAAAATACTGGAAATCTTTGGTCATGCAACCTTTAATTTCGCGCATCGTAGCAATCTGATTCACAGGTTATTTCCTGATATCAGTAGCTTCGTTTTAAAGTGCTTTGTTTTAGGATGAAACATTAAAAAATATAGACTTATTTAAAATATATTTTGATAGTTCATAGTCTAAAAAACAATTAAAGAGATCCAAAAAACACAGAAACTTTGGACACCACTTAAGCTCATAAAATACAACAGATTATATGAACCTTCATATATGATAGTGATCCATTAATGTGTTCATTTGGATTAAGAAGGTCTTATAGTGTGTAAATTTTTTAAACAAATTATTAACTCACTATGATTTTTGGTAAGTCGTAGAAAACAAAAAAATGTACCCAGTCTGAATTTGTAAGATCACACTGTGACCACTGGGGGGCGCCACAGACCACTACAGCTTTACAGACTCTTTCTCACATCCTGAAGGTATGTGAACATCTACTAACCTTTTGTGAGAGGGCCAGGCGAGACACTGAGACTTTCATTGGATGATCTGTTGGTGCTACATGGTCAACACTGTGGCCTCAGAGCAAAAAAGGGTCCACAGAGAGAGGCATAGTCTCCCTTTACTTTATTAAGTATTCTGATTCTGATTCTGATTACTTGTGTGTTTCTCTACCATGCTTTCTCTCACATGCATGTTAGATTTACTGGTGATTCTAAATTAGCTGTAGATGTGGATGTGAGTGTGAATGGCTGTCTGTATCTCTGTTCTAGCCCTGAAATACACTGACAGTCAGTCCAGGTGGTACTCTAGCCCTCTGACAGCTGCAGACACTCAATCATTTGAGCTACAGATATGCTCGAATGACTGAGAAAAATACCTGTTTATCCTAAGACTGCGTGCATTCACATCTAGAGGGTGACTGACTTAAATAAGATTGGCTTAATTCCTCCCACGGATGTCACTAAGGAAGACACTGAAGATGTATAACTCAGAAAGAGAGTGTCTACAAAATCCGTGAGTAAGAGCTGCACAGCGAATCTTTACTGTTCACAGCAAATAAACTACGTGCCAGTCTGCATTCTTATGACTTCCTCTTTTATGAACTAGTCACTGAAATGTCATACATCTAAGTTTATTGCCATGATTCCACATTACCACAACCTGGATAACTATTAAAGACACACCTTGGGAACACACACTCATCTATGTAAACCTCCGGACGCGCCTCGTACAAAATGACTTCCAGACAAACACAAATACTTCCACCTACATTTGGTTACATAAAATCCAAGGTTTGCAACATTTTTTCTTTTTGTTGGATGATCCTGCACATTTTCTCTTAACACCTTTAATGTATCAAATATTACGCAAAATCAAGACCGCTTATGGTATCGGTGAGACGGCCAGTGGTCGGGACATTTAATAAAGTGATAATGCATTTTATAAATTCACTAATATTTTAGGTTGTTAATGATCTTTTAACATTAATCAGCTTTTTCCAGACACGTCCTCCACATTGTGTTTGACTGAGGTGAATTCCAATCGTGGGTACACACAAAACAGACACCATGACATCATTATTAGTGCTCTGGGTTCTTTCCATTGTGTCTGTTATTGTTATGGTTCTGTGGGCACTTTTGTAGCCCACAGTGTGTCGACACATGCAGAGATATACACATACACACACGCACAAACTGTTGGAGTTCCATCATCCTCACCCCACCCAAGAACCACCTACATTGTCTCTTTGATGTAGACCTACCGGAGGTCACTGATTGACCACTGGAAAAGTCCTCTCTGCAGGGCCTAATATGAAGAATGTTTAAAAGAGTGGGTGGCATGGAGGCTTGGTCAGCCTGATAAGAGATAGAGGTTTAGGTGATGACACGTGAAGTCTTTGGGAATAAATTGTGCCGTGTGCTGACATTTTCCACAAAGTGCCCCCTGAATGTGCAGTCACTGATATTAGTGGATGTCAGCAGCCTCCAAGAATTGATTAACAGTGACTAATAGTATATCTGAGTCATGACACAATAAAATGGAGCGGTTCTTGGCCATGACTGTGTGTGTGTGTGAAATGTATCAATCAAGAAGGAGAAATGAATGTCTAATCCAGTTGTCTGCCCTTACCTGAGGTTTCTCCCTATGAAAAATACATTTTTCCTTCCCACTGTCACCAAGTGCTTGCTCACACTTGGTTGTTTGATTGTTGTGTTTTTCTCTGTAGGGTCTCTTCCTTACAGTATAAAGCCCCCTGAGGCTTTGGTGATATACGAATAAAATTGAAAATAACGGAACTGCATTGACCTGAATTAACCCGTGTCAGAAGAGAAGGCAGTCTTATCTGAGAACTATGAGTCATTTATATAATTTGCATAGTTATAAATGAACAAGTAAGGTAATCAAGTATTTTTAGATTAAAAGAGAAGACGTTTAAAATCCACTGATGATTTTATATGTGACTACTGTTATTAAACCCTTTACGGATTTCTGACCTACTGGAGGAAGCTCAACCCCAGCACCGTGAACCGCTGCGATGTGCCTGCTTCACGTACGCACACTTTCATCCGTGAGAAGCCACAACGTGTCAAAAGATGTTTCATCCTTTTGATGTCTGCTTACAACACCAATTTTTCCATTTGCTCTGCGGAATCTTGCTGCGTGACACCAAAAACTTTGTTTTTATTAATCCTGAAAAAGGACAAGAAACAAGGTGAGGGAAAGTCACATCCCTATGGTCGTCTTACCTGTATGCCCATAAAAGGCTGTTCCTGTAGGAAGTGGGCGCGGTTACAACTATGCAAGCACGTGTGATCTTTGACGGTGAGAAAATGAGGGAAGATAAGAAAAGGGAGGGCGAGAAGCTGACAAACACTTAAAACCTCACCCTCCAGCATTAACCAAGTAGCCTAGCAACCACACAACTAATAATGGATGGGTGTTGCAAGTCGCCCACTTGCCTGTGCGTGTCAGACAGACCACCTTCTCTCCACCAGGTGGTGTCCCTACCTGTCTGTTTATGTCACATCCTGTGGTTGCTTCAGCCACAGCCTCAGTGATCGTATTCATGAGGCAGGCTGAGTCATCTTGTACAGTAACCGCTGCATCTGATTTGGGCAAGCTTACACTGAGCTACAACAGCTACTTATGATGGACTATGACCAAAAAAGAAAAAGTACTATGTTTTCATTTATAGTGGAAATCATTACTGTAGACTAGTCTAGTCTCTCTCTCTCTCTCTTTTTAATCCCCGGACCCCTCATGTCTAGAGAGGAAAGTGTTGTTGAAAGTATGAGTCTATCCTTGTCTCCATGGCTGAAACACACATACGCATACATACACACAAACACACTTGCAGGATCTAGTGTTGAGGATGAGGTAGCCAGAAGATGATGTCATGGCCTGATCACTTTACCCGTCCTCTCCCTCCTCTTTCTCCAAGGACCTGGATGGCAGATCAATGAGGAATAGAAGGAATGAGAAAAGAGGCACTGAGTGAATGTGTGTGTGTGTGTGTGTGTGTGTGTGTGTGTGTGTGTGTGTGTGTGTGTGTGTGTGTGTGTGTGTGTGTGTGTTTAAGTGCTTGGTGAGAACAAGAGGCACATGAGTTATAGGCAGGAATGGGCTCTTTGCTGCCTCCATTCTGAATCACTCAGGGCTGATGACATGTCTAAATTCTTATTGATACCATGCCATCTCAGCTATTTGCTCCTTAGAGCTTCACACAGGGGGATGGACATCCCACGTGGTCTGACACCATCTGCAGAGAGCTCTGCTAAACATTAATGTTGGGGGAACTCCTTCACTGTGGGGTCATCTGAGTGGATCAGTGGATTCTTTGAGTATGAAGTAAAAAGAATGAGTCAAAAAAAGGTGGCCTGGCCTCGCAGACTGTGGGCATTAGACATTTAATAATATAAGTATCAGACATTAAAGCTGCAGCCATTAACACTAATACATCAGTTAAAGAAATATTTATGTTTCACTGCTCTCACGTAGGAACTTTTTGCTCCACTGGTATGTCATCATGGGCAAGGAATCTCAAACAAGGTCATCATAATAGTCTAGCAAGGATTTCCAAGTTGGATTTGGAGAAGACAGGAAGTCTATAATCCATGGCTAAAGGCCCAACAAATGAATTTCCTCTAAAAGCAAATGAACAAAGCGCCTATGTGCAGATGGGGACCATCTGTGTCATTAAAAACAAATATACAGGTTTTATTAATCCCTCTTACTAACCAGAAACACTGCCATGACTGTTAAGCACAATAGACTAAAGGGAACTGTGTATCGTTATCAGAGTTAATTTCACTTTGGCATCAAGCCGCTGGGATGGAGATATGCGGGAGTAGCAAACGTAAGAGTTAAGAAAAAAATTTTCCATGCACCTACAAAGGCAAAGAGATGAACGCAACACTTGCACTTTGCCCTCTTTGTCATATTTAATAATCATTGAGTAAATAGGTGAAAGGTAACAGGTTGCAGTGGCAACTAAATATAAACATATCAAAGCCAATAAAGCAATAGGTATAGTTAAGGCTGGGTCGAGTTATCCAACCCTTTCTATTGCTACTTTAGGCCCAGACTGCAGAGGGGATCTCCTGTGATGATCTCCGTCTCCCCTCCATTCTCCTCACTTTCTCTCCACGGGCTTTAATTTGCACATATGTCTCCTGTAGTTTGTTGTTTGACATCTGTCTGTGCCGTTCCCTTCATCATTTTCCCTTCACTCCATAACCAGCGGCAGCTGATGGCTGTTTGCCACAAGCCTGTCAAAGGTCTCTTCCTGTTAAAAAATTTTTGGTTTTATTTTTGGTTTTCTAACTTCCAGCTTTGTAAGGTTTTTATATTATATAAAGCGATTAAACGTCACCATTGATCAAGTAGTATTTTGATGAATTTGTTTGATTTTTAATCATGATTTCGAAGCTTGACTGAAACATCCGAATGTTGTAGCCTCTTTTTTTTTTTTTTTTTGGTATTTTGAAGTAAAAGAGAAAAAGTGGGGCTCAATAAGGGCTCAAAATTACAACTGCCAGTGAAGTAGCAGTGCCCTCCAATGGGATGAATGCAGTGTAAAGTAGGCCCTCAAGTTTTCCCCACGAAGTACATATGTGACCTTAAAAACTGTTTACGTTTAACATGAGCAACAAAGCTTTTTTTTGTAATTATAAAGATTACATCTGGACTGATGATAACACTGAGAAGACAAGCAGAATAAGCGGTAAACAGGATCAGCAGGAGATCCAACTTACTGCACTGATTGGATAAACTGCCAAGCAAACTGCCCCCAGATTGTTCGTGGTAAGTGTCAGAGAGGTGCTATGTATCGTGTTCCAGCTAATGTTTTTTTTTTCCATCCAGTGTTTTATTTTATTTGGGCCACACATTAGCAGATTGCCAAGAAAATCCAAAGCATGCTTTTTTAAAAATATTTTCATAAGTTTTCCTGAGATTAACAGTGATTTTCTCTAGAATCAAATAAGGCTGAATGTGAAACTTGTCATATCAGGATATGAGGTCAGACACGTGTTACGCTGCTAAGCTGATGGGTGGAGGTACAGTGAGATAACAGATAAACGAGCTCTGTGTCGCACAGCTTTGCATTTTTCGCATATAACTGAAAGGACATACAAACATGCAGGTATGTATTGGAAAATTTTACACAACTTCAGGTGGGTGTACCCAGTGTTGAAAAGAAAATGCAGCCTGACGCTTTAGTGACAAACAATAGATAGGTTTCATGGCTTTTGATCTCCAACAAAAGGAGAAGCAGCGGTGAAAATGATACATTCTTAGCACTTCTTTTTCTCACTCATTGTTACAGCATGCTGCTGTTGCGCATATTCTCATCACAGTTGGTGTATTACGCCACTTGAATACCTCAGAGTCATTGTTAAAGGTATTTTAAACACCTTCGTTCTTTTGACATGTCAAAATTTGTGCTGTAAAAAAAGCCTTTGCTCTTTATTTTTCAAGGTTTTTAATTCAATTACATTTTATTTATATAGCGCCAATTCATAGCAATCCTATCAATTACACAACCGGCTTTGACCAAACATTTGGTGACAGTAAGAAAGAAAAACTCCCTTTTAACTCCTGACTTAGCTCACCTGTGTTATGTAATGTATTCCATCTCCTTGATTAACTTGTGTGTATTTAAGCCCCTCTTTTTCCTCATTCCTCAATGCTGCGTGTTCTGCCTGGTCAGTGTTTCCCAGTTAGCATTCTCCAGTACGTGCCTGGTTTAAGTTCTGTGTATTCTTGCAAGTTCAGCAATAAAGCTGCTGCTGGGTCCTGCAGAAACTTTTCCTGCCACACACAGTGTAGATGGCAGTCAGTTTTTAGTGCAAATCCAGTGATAATTTTAGAATTTATTAGGCTTTAAAAAATACATATGTCTAAGAAGAAATCAAATACATGAAAAGAAAGTTGATGTCCAAACCAGTGTGTTTTTAAAAACTTAAAACGGTACATATTTGTAGTTTTTACCAGTGTCCATGTTCAAAACCAAGATAGGATAAACACATAGTAATACCATGCTGGGACACAGGAAACGACCGCAGCCCTGTGAGATAAAGTGTGCCCACAGCAGTTAGCCACAACATTAAAAACACTGACAGGTCACCATCTTGTTAAAGTGCTGGAAAAGCTGATTTCGCCCAGGCATGTTACATGGATTTTTTAAAATGGGGTGGCACAGCCAGGGACCAACAGCCACTGGTGATGTCAGGGAGGACTCACTGGAAATCAGAAAAGTCTGAAATTAGAAATAAATATCACTAAAAGCAGCAGATGTGGAGAGACAATGCACCTTCCAAATATTTTTAGGCCCTGTGACAGTAGAGTTATACCTCTGTGTTAAATCTGTGCCACAGGCCATAAGCACAAACCCTTCTGAAACCCAACACCGTCACCTACACCATGGCCTGACATGCACCTCCCTAGAAAAATAACTACATGTTGCCATCGACGCAGCCCACACAGGTATAAATGTTGGCGAAGGCATCAGCCACTTGCATGGGCTACATTGTAATCTCTAAATAGATTCACCGCAGAAGCATAATTTAGAAGTAACTATATGACAGCAGCAATGAAACGCAACATTCAGCAACGAGGTGATGGAGTTAACACAATGCAGTCTGGTTACAAATGTAAGACTGTTATCCTGTTGAGAAGTGAAGAACAATGCCTCACACATCTTTGTTTCAAGTTCTTTATTGAAAAGAAAACATGTTAGGAATAATATAATTAGAATAAAGTAAAGCTTTCAGAGTACAATATTATATTATTTAACATTATATAGTTATATTTGTATTGATTGCACTGAGAGGGATGCCCCAGTCAAAACCAGCTTGCTAATAGCACTCCCCAACCACAGTAGCTTTCTCTACCGAACCTCAGGACCCTGCAGCATTGCAAAAACTCCTCAGGAACAGTCAATGGAACAAAGACACCACCTGGTCTCCAAACGTCCCAGATGGAAAGGACCTCTACACAGGTTCCATGCCAACACCACTTGTAGCAACATGAGATTGGCCGACACAGCATTAGGCAAGTGGTTTAAGGAAGGTCGGTTTATTAACACTGTTATCATTTGCTTTCCCGTGTAATCTGCTTCATAAGTGATAATGCACAATAGTCTGAAAGATAAAAGAAAAACAGCAGAAAGGAAAAAACAAGATATGTATGAGTGACTGTAGCGCAGCGAGTCATGCAGGGTGGAAACAAGCAGAGAAGGCCTTCTATTGTTGCAGAGAGAAAAGAAACTCTCACACAGTGACATTCCATCCTACCAGTGTGGTCACAATGGGAGCGTGATAAGCTTCATCTGAAGAGATCTCAAAGACTCTGTTGTGAGCCATATCAAAAAAATCTCCCCCTTTGAATACCTCTGTGGTGTGTATGCAGACGGCAGCTTACAGATTTGATGATGGTGATGAATGTGTTCAGTGTTGGCTGTTTGATCTGATCCTTCGGGAGGGCACCTTTGGGATGTGCCATTGTTCTTCTGTCAGTACCAAGAAGCAACTGCATGAAGCAGGTGTAGTTTTCCATCTACATTTAGCACCTGAATGAAACACTAACATCACAGTCTCTCATTTCACGTCACTTGCTGCGGTCTCTGCTGGCTGGCTGTCTCCTATTCCCCACCCACAGCATCCATTCCACAGTATCAGTGCGTTCGAACACAGAATCGGAGTTTGGATGGAAACCATGGCAATGACTTGTTACCATTGCAGTGACTCGTCACCACAGTGGCCACAGCTCTGGGCTCAGCTCCTGTAGGCTGCTGCAGAACCACAGCGTTTTCCTCCACTGCTCTCTAAAAAAAATGCAACCCTCTGTGGGCTTCAGAGCTTTTTATTGCTCCAAAGCTAAAACCATGCACTTTGCTTTGTTACGAAATGGTTCTCTTACCCCTTTTCTCTCTCACATTTATACTATAGTTAGTCTAAACAACAGTTGAAAATTGAATCTGGAAGTATTTATTTTGGATATATATTTAACTTATGACCGCCAGCCTGGAACATGCCAGCCATGCTAACTAGCTGCGGCAGGGCTATATTTACCGAGGGATGGGCATCCATCATAGCGGTGCAAATGCACAGACATCCAGAGAGCAAGGAAGGGAAAGTGTGGCCCATCAGTCACCACAGTCCAATCTAAGGGTTTGTCTATTTAAAACTCAAACACAATTTGACCACAACAGTGCCACAGGTCACGCTGTGCTATCGGACCCACAGCACAGTGTTAAACATCTGCATCCTTACAACATGCCACCTAGTATGCACAAATGCATTGGAGTTGTAGGCATTGCCCCTAAAATTCTCCCCAGACTAAGCAAAGCCATATTGTGGGTGGTACAAGTTGGCATATTTAATGTCATAATTCTTATTTGTCTTTCCATGATTTCATGTTTTAAGTCATTTATGCATAAATCTCCTAATTAAGGGAGAAATTAATGAAGGCACATGTGCAGGAGGGCCGCAAAGTAGTTTGCAGAGCTCGTACTGAAAGAGCAACACTGTGAATGTCTTGTCTCCTAAAGGCTACAGTAATGTGATTTTATGCATTACTGCTTTTACTCACTATTTATTTTATCAAACTAAATCTGTGACATTAATGTGCAATCCAATATCTTTTATGGTAACAGACTTTCCTCTGAATTTGCACAATGCATTAGGCAAGAGCGTCCATGATTTATATCTTCACAATTAGCATTTGCATTGTTTTAAAAAAAAAGTCTCTACAAGTCCTGGAAGGTGTCTTCACCTCTCAGGAACACAAAATCAGACTTGCTGCACATGCATCAGAGCAGAAAGCTCCAGTCCAGTCTGAAAAAAGCTGATGGACACCTGAGCTTTCTGCCCTGGCACAGTGCACCTGAATGACATCACCTAAAAGCGCGGATGAAATAGCACATCAACTGTCAAACACAAACAGGACTGCAGCTGCAAATAGACAGCTAGACAGATAGGCAGGCGCGCTGCCTGCAATGATGGTGTTAAAGCAGACAGACAGACAGACAAGGTCAGAGAGTGGCTGACAGATAGGCATGCTGTGTCACCGCTCAAGAGTTTTTGTGCACACATCATGCAGGTTTTTTGGTGTTTTTTTTCCTTTACATTACAATTATCATTACAAGCATTAACTTTAATATACAGAAAGATGATATATTTCTGATTCTGAGTCAAATTTTATCATTTGACTCAGAATCAGAATCATTTGATTAGCTGACCACTAAACAGCCCCAGGGGAACAATTTGGGCTCCAGCACCCTGTTTAACAATTGTAAATTTGAACTACCGTTGACACTGGTTGTCATCCATCCCACATAGATTTCCCTCGAATAACCTGGTAATTAAATCACATTAATAGTAAACCTATGACACCCCAGTCACAAGTTTCCTGCTGCCCTACGCGTGGGCATGCATGTGTGCTTACTCAGGCAGCACAATGCATAGATTGCATGACATGCCCTGCAGGACTAGGCTGGCATCTCCAGCAAGGCGGCCAAGTCGTTAGCACGTTGGAGAAGAAACCATCCATGTAGGGACATTTGTCTGTGAGCTCAGAAACACTGAAACCCAAGAAGCCTCTCGAATCAGCCCCAACTGACTAGCTTTGAGGTATTAATAACACACAACCATATACACCCTTGCATCCACCTACTGATCAACACTGATAGCAAGGAAAGTTTTTTGCTGTCAGTTCAAGAAGAATCATTTTCTCATCAAAGTCCTTATATAGAACATTAAATAGCATGTGTATTTCTGGGGAAAAAATACCCTCCTACTGAAGACCAAACATGAGGTTCGTGTTAACGTTGGGGTCAAGTCTAGGTCGTGATCAGTGGGGGGTGTACGTGTTCAGTTTAATGACATCATGTCATCCCCCGATCCTGTGGATGCACAAGCCTCCTACATGGTGAGGTCATGGTGATCTGTAGATCCCCGTCATGTAGGCGGGGGTCGGGTGCTAAATACAGAGTAAGGGTGGGTAGGGGTGGTGGTGTGGGGATTCTGGCTATGAAAACACAGTGCACTGTATAGCTACTATGTTTGGTTTCCCTATCTCGACTTCTTTAATCTTTAGAGTCTCTCGCCACACCTGCACGCATTGTTTGGAAGCTGCAGGTTGCTAGGCTGCAGAGATCTTAAAAATAAAAAGGTCTTAAAAAGGTGGACCTATCGTAAAAACCTAAAACTGTTGTGGAGTAAACCGGACTCTAAGCCGCCACATTCGGCAAGCCCTGTGTTTTATAACCTCTGGGCTCTGAACAGGCTCCCCAGATACAGTGGCTCAGATGCAGCGGTGCAATAAATTGTGAATCTGTTGACTGTTGTAAACGGTGACGTGTGTTTTTGTTGGTATCGATGGTGCTGCACGTTTAAGAAACCGAAAATTCAGGGGAAAAACAAAACCCAGCAGGTAAAAGGGAGAAAAGTAAAAGTGGATGTAGTGACCACTAAACAAAGTCTCCTGTAATAAACTGTTAAGCAGGTTGCTGTGTCTCTCCTGTTGTTTTGGAAAAGTAATTAAGCTCTTCTTTGGAAAAGTACCACAAGGAGACTCCTGGAAGACGGGGGAAGCCTATACTGCATTCCTGAGTCGCAAAATTACCTGGTGATGTCACGGCAGGTTCATAGGTTGCGCTCGTGTACATGCCCAGACAGACACCGGTTTCAACACTTCCCTACACACCTTCTCCAGGAGAGAACATTTTATTCTCTCTACTTGAGTATTGTAACAGCTTTGTTTCCCAAGATGCATTACTGCAGCAGTTGACATCATTAGGTTACCGGTAAACCTTAACTGTGGTCAATCCATCGGTTTGGTCTAGACTGAAATAAGCCATCAGCTATTAGATGGAATGTAACATGTAACGTTCATGCTGTCCTCTGGATTCATATTCAAATCTTTTTGTGATTTTTTTTTTCTTGTGATTTCTCTTTAACATTACAGTCATGCACATTTCAGCAGACCTCTCCTCTGATCTTGAAGGGATTTTGAGTTTTGGATGTCTTTCTAAATTATGTGTTCACAGATAAACCTCCACCAACATAAAGAAAAACTTTATGGATGGTTCCCACCAGGTAATATGGTAAAACAAGTTCCACAGGACAATAATCCAATAATCTCTAAATAATGAATAAGAGTTTCTGATGGAGTTCGCCAAACCTCTTCTATTTTCCCACGCAGACTATTTACATGCATGCAGCCTAGAAACCTTCCAGTTCTGAAAACCTGAAATCTTGCCCACATATAAAGGTCTTTTTTGAGTTGATCCCATTCTGATCCTGTCTAAGCTACATGTTAATAGGCTTAAATTAAAAAAAACAAAAAAAACAAAAACATGGTATGTTTCCCAGATGTTCAAATTCTCTAGTTCACAGCTCACATGGCTGTAGAGTCTTGTTTAAACCAACAGTGGGAAAGCACTTGACCTGCAGTTGCTACAGGTGTTACGTAACATGTAAAACTAGCTTTCTGGGTGGATTTTTTTAACGGTGATAAACCTACTATATCATATTTATGGCTTTTCAACAAGCTGGTTGTCAAAGTATCTCAAATGTCAAACCCATAAAGTGAAAAGTTGAGACACTGTATAAATCGTAAATGATTAGTAAATGTCATAAACCCATTTTTGACATTTTGCAACTAATTAGGTTAAATGGCAACATTGTCGGTGACATTAGCAGGTTCAAATAGTCAGTAATCAGTATTGGACGCCTGTGATCTTTGGACCCTCAGGCAGCACTGTTTTGAAAACAGGCATGATTCTGCCATGGAAAAGACACCATGAGCTCAGGAACAATTCCAGAAATCCCTGTCTCTGAACGGGTGGCATTTGCAAACCAAGGTTAAAGCTCCATCGTGCAAAGTATAAGCCATGTGTGAACACGGTCCAAACCGCTGCTCTCTTCAGTGGACCAAAGCTCATTCAAAATGGACAGAGGCAAAGTAAAAACTGTTCTGTGGTCAGACAAATTCAAATTCAGTTGAAAAGCCTGCATCTCTGATCGTACAGGAGTGCATCAGCGCCTATGAAATTGGCAGCTCGAGCATCTGGAAAGGCTCTATCAATCATAAAAGGTTTATACAGATTTTGGAGCAACATATGCTCCCATCTAGCTCCCAGTAGGGATATGTCACCAGGGTGCAGAGGAGGCTACCCTCTGGCTGCCTCTGCCTCAATTTTATCCCACAACTTAGACATTCACATTACTCACACTCTCATTACACATACATATAGGATCTTGGGGGTGGGCACGATACACGGGGTCCAAATTACCATCAGGGTGTACACCTCACCCCTGGCGTCGTTGCCCACCTCTCAATTTTAAATACACGTAGACATTGAGGGCTAGCAGGAGGGACTATGCGCTTACCTGCTGCTCTCTGGCAGGTAGCTCCATGCCCTCCTGGGTTTTAATTGCACCTTAGAACACACATGCATCAACACTACATATGAGCGGGTGGAGGGAGGTTTGGAGTCTTCTCTCACCCCCATTCTCTGCGGCCTGCTGGAGCAGGGGGGCTAGGAGGAGTTGGCCGTCCGACTGCGGTCTGGAGTGTGGGGCCTCCCTGCTGCTGCGGAGTCGGGGTGGTCTGCCTCTCCCCACCGCAGGGAAAAGGGTAACACCACCTGGGTCTGGGTGCAGTTCCCCCCTCCAGGGGCAAGGGTACCTAGACCCGGTTCGTAGAGTACGCTTGGGGAGTGTGATCGTGTGTACAGCGTCTCTTTATGTCTGTCTCCACGTTGGTTGAGTGTGGAGTAAGTGCATATGAGAGCATGAGGGTGGGAATGGATGTTTGTATCTGTGTGTGCCTGTATGTCTGTGTCTATATGTCAGGCTGGGTATCAGACGCCACCTCTCTGGGGACATCTCAGGCCCTCCAAGGTTTGGAGGCCTATCTCCACCCACCACCACTTCCCCTGCCAGTGGCGGACTCCCTCAGGTGTCGGTGCGTTGGTGGTTCTTTGTGTCTGGGGATGGGCGTCCGGGTACACACCGGCTCACTCCTTGGCAGCCGCTTATCGGGGCCTGGAGCCTGGGGCTCGCTCGGGCCACTTCGGAGGTGGGGTGCCCCCGGCCTCTCGGCCTGGGGCTCGGTCACTCAGGCACAGCTGGCTGCCGGCGGAGCTCACGGGCGCGTCACTGCAACTCCCCCTGGCTTCTGCTCCGCGGCTGCTGAGTGAGCCCTCATCTGGGACTCTCCTCAGCTCTTACTGGGACAGTGGCGCGGCTGCCCCTCTGTTGGTCTTCCTTGGTCTCTTGTGTTCTGGGGGCCTCTGGATGTCTGGAGTTTTGATCTCCTCCATACCTGCTTCATACCCTGGAGGACGGGGCTGTGGCCCCCCCACACTCCCTAGCAGATCGTTACATGGAGAAACCTTTGGAATGCAAGCATGCTGATCCACACAGGTATGCACACAGGTGTACACACGGGTGTTCACAGACGCGGACTACAGCTTTCTTGGCTGCTGCCTCAAAGCACATTGTGCGCTGTCTATCTTGCGTGCTGCACAATATCGTTTATTACTTAGTATCTACTTATATTTACTGCTAGCTAGTTTATTGTGATAGTGCTGTTTTTTTTTATTATGTTGCTCTTTGTTGTTTGCTTTCTCTTCTGTTTTTTTTCTCCATACAGGTGACCCAGGTGTTTTGTTTTTTGTTTGTTTGTTTTTTTCTTTCTTCCCCCCCTTCTCACCGTCTCTTCTCCCCTTTGGTTTTCTTTCTCTCCCTCTCTTTCTTTCATTCTTTCTCCCTGTCCTATCCCCCAATCATGTCTGTCCCGTTTGTAGCAACTGAAAAAAAAATTTTCATAATTATAATAAAGGTCAATCAAATGGACCAATATGGCAAGGCCATGATGATTCACTTGGTAAAATAAATCCGCTTGGCATCTTTCTTGGCCTTAAGACAACAATTCTGATGGTTAAAGATCCAAACGGGACACAAAAAAAAAAAAAAAGAAAAAAAAATGCTCCCATCCATATCTTGCATTTTTCATCATGACAGTGCTAAATGGCACACTCCATCTGTCGTGGTGCTGAAGTGGCCTCCCCGCAGTCCAGACCTTTAAAATTAGAAATATGACGAATCAGACTCAGGACTGTGGAGAAGCTAGAATCCTGTAACAGATAACATTTGTTTCCCAAAACTCCAGCAGCTGGTTTCCTCAATTCCCAGACATTCACAAAATAAAAGGTTTTCTTACTTCAAACATTCAATTTTTTTCTATGTTCTATCGTGACTACAAAATGGATTTATGAGCCTCTCATAAATCCATATGAGTCCTTATTTATATTTTACACAATCTCCCAACTTTGTTGGAATTGGGCGTGTGCAAGTGTTGATATCTGTTTCGCGGGGTGAGCTATGTCATTTCATCGCAGTCAGCTCAGTGTTTCAGCCAAGTCATCAGACTGTCTGTCTGCTTAGACTGGTTTCATTTCCAGTATCAAACAGAATATGTCTGTCTCCCACACATCCTCTGCATATTTCACATAATCCACAGGGAGCAGCTGAGGCTGTGTGCAGACTCCCTCGACGAAGGACGTGAGTGTGGCCCACGACAGAAAAATAAACAAGGCATCACGGGAGGCAACACTTAGTCAAGGAAACCCAGGGCAGACAGTCTTACTTACACACTTCTGCTCCATACGCTTATGCTGGCAAAACGCACCATATAATTGCTGCGCCTGTAAAAAGGAAAAAAAATCTGTTTTTCTCAGGGATTCCCCCTCTCATAGCCTACTGCGCACACACACACATTCATTTACATTGTGTGTAGAGACATTTAGTTTCAAAAGCAGCATTGTGTGAAGGTCAGGAGAGTCTGTGGAGTGGAGATCTATCGTTGTGACATTCTCCATTCAGTGAGAAAGGCTGGTCAGTCGGATCCTGTTACACAGGCACCAGAGGAGAGCTGGATAAAAAGCAAGCGGCCTAATACTGTGTTGGTGTCTGTGTCTGTGTGCGCGCATGTGTGTGAATGCTGGAGCCACAGAATGTAAGGTAGACAGGGATTCTCGTTTTATTCGACAAATGAGTAAGACGCAGGTGTATCTCTGATTTCTTTCTCACAAAGGCTGTGTACACGTGCTCAACAAACACACACAACTGGTTCTGTTGAATTTAAAATGAAAGTGGGGAAGAGGTTCAGTTTCAGTGATTCGTAACTGGAGTTTCACCTGATCAAACCTCGAGGTAATACGGATGATGCCATTAGATTGCAAGCAGAACAGAAAAGAACTGCTTCAACTTTCTTGAGAAATTAACCACAGGGAGGGCAAGGCAGGCAATACAAAGGAAGTGCAATTTTTACTTCCTCTGCGTCTTCCTCTTTTTGTCTCCCACCCTAACCGTCATATGGCTCCTTCTGTTGGCCGCACGTAAACTATAAAGCATCGCTGAAGAATGCCTCAACACTAATTTACGGGAATGACTTGAGCAGCAGGAAGCCTGCCAAGTATGAATATGAGACTGCTGACAGTATCGATCTCTCACAGAGGCGGAGTTATGCTTTCTATTTCTGTATAAAATGGTTTAACCATCTACAACCAAGCAAATAATTAATTGCTGGAATGCTTCTTTTCTGACAGCAGCTAACTTGTTTTTCTGGCCTGCACGTCTTATCAGGATCGCCATCACCATACTGTCTGAAAATGATGAAATAAAACACCTAACAGCAGTCATCTAGATTTGGGAGTTTTGCAAGTTGGGAATAATGGCAGTGACACAGGCATGGACAGCAAAGCTTCCTGCAGGTGTGTCTAAATCCACTCAGCCCTACCTGAATCACTGGGTCATCCTGCTCAGCGTTGCCCAACCCTAAACAGTAAAAAACTGCAGGAAAAGAGAGTGAAGATGGCTCTATCACCAACCTTCGAGCAGGTTTTGAGACTAGTTTTCTGGGAGGTCACGTGACGTAATCTAGGACTTAGCGGTGTCACAAACAAGAATACTGTGGACTCAAGAGCAGACTCAATTCCTCGAACTACAGTGGCTTGCAAAAGTACTCGGCCCCCTTGAACTTTGTCCCATTACAGCCACAAACATGAATCCATTTTATTGGAATTTCACATGAAAGACCAACACAAAGTGGTGTACACGTGAGAAGTGGAACGAAAATCATACATGATTCCAAACATTTTTTACAAATAAATAACTGAAAAGTGGGGTGTGCGTAATTATTCAGCCCCCTGAGTCAATACTTTGTCGAACAACCTTTTGCTGCAATTACAGCTGCCAGGAGGGCAGGCCGAGGAGATAGGGATAGTCCTAGGGTTCTAGGTAGACTGGAGAACGCAGTGAAAACAGAACCAGCGCTGCTGATTAGCACGACAGGTGATGTATCTGGAGAACACTGGAGACAGAGAACACATTAATCCAAGATCCAGGCAGACGGATGCCAAACACAGTGGAGGCCAAGTTTACCATGGTCCCGAGTTATGGCATGAACCAATTTGCAGTCTTCCTTTAAAGCTCGCTCCGCCCCTTTTCCACCTCTTGGCTCCTTAACCAAGGGACTGGAACAGCTGAAACTAAGGTAACTCAGAAAACAAAAGATTAATCATACATAACAGGGTAAACTAAAATGTGCGCACTTATTTTAGAATGCCGTGTTATGTGGATATGTGAATTAATTCTAAACCAAAACCAGTTATTTATTGTCCTGTAAATTAATTCCTATATTTAAAGACAGACAAATGTGAATGCAATTGTTATGTATAAGCCTCTACACTAACATGGTGGATATTACCGCTGTGTGGCTGTAAGGGCAGCCATCACAGCTGGCCAACTCCACCCCAGGGGATGGGCAACAGAACCTGGACCACACCCAACCAGACACTCCCACGGCATATGACAAGCGGAAGTTAATATGGCTGCACATTAACCGGATCGTGTTTTTGCTATCAAGTAATTTTTTACTTTAAAAATGCAAGGAATGTACCGTGTTGTGTCATTGACTAGGGTACTGAGAATTTGGCCATTAATTCACCAAAATTTCCTTTAAGTAGCTTAAAGATCAGTTTTGTGCGTGTTTAATAACACGGAAAAGAACAGATTTAGAAGTTTCTAGCTCACTGTTGGATGACCTCACTGGTCTCAGTGGCAACAATGAAAGGTTTAACATTCTTTTTTGGTGAAACTCCTGGCTAGGTTACAGGTCTTATATTATTTCACATTCAATTTCTGTGTTGAGGAACATTCATGATCCCGCATGCATACAATACGGCCTAGTATTTTCCTTATGGTGTAATTTTAAAAAAAGAAAAAAAAAGAAGAAGAAAAAACAACAAAAAAGCACATTTCATTTTGCACTGCAATGCAGTGACTTCTCAGTAGTCACTGTGTTGCATAACATCCCCTCTGCTGCTGCTGTTGCTGATGTAATATGACGAGAGCATTTGCCAGCACGACCAGGAACCCTGGTCCAAGATCATTACGTGTCCCTTCAGAGTTTCAGTGATAAGAATGTAAATTTCAACCGTCTCTGAAATGCATTTACAAGGCCTAGAGTAAACAAAGTATGGAAACAATTTAGATAATCCCTGGATTGCTCTGCTAGAGGAATGCTGTGAAACCTCAGACATAGTGCTCATTGTCCTGAAGGAAAGCTAACATACCATTTGTTTCCATATACACTGACTAGCCTGAACCCAATGAGATGGGTCGGCGGCGAACAAAGGGATTCTCTGTCTTTTCCAATAAAAGCAATCAAACACAGGCCCATTTCTGTGGCAGTGGAACATTCCATGGGAGCAATGTGATACGTTTGACTGTGCAGGAGCTTTGAAGCTACCTGAGCATTGCTGCGTCGTCATACGTTTACTCGGGTTACAACAGCTGGCCCTAGAGCTCTGCTTTTAAAGAGAGAGAGATTAAGCAAGCAAGGAACATGGTTGTAAAACAGTGTTATCTTTGTGAGTCAGACCTCCTATGGGCTCAAAATATGGTCATAAATATTTTGTACTTGTAAATCAGTTTTGTACTTGTAAATCAGGATTTGTATGTGTAAAAAAGATTTGTATGTGTAAAAAAGATTTGTATGTGTAAAAAAATTTTGTGTGTGCGTAAAAAAGATTTGTATGTGTAAAAAAGATTTGTGCGTGCGTAAAAAAGATTTGTGTGTGGACTTGGCCAAAAAAAAACGTGCAAGTTACAAGTACGAATTCTGACCCTATTTTTCTTCCTTTCATCTGATTGGTCAATGTCATGTCAATCACAAATGTAACAATCCAATCAGAGAACAGATGGGTTTGGCTGTGGAGGGATGCTTTTTTTGAACTGCAGGTCTTTCAAGGGAATAAATGCCCTTTTACATGCCAACCCAGCGTTTTCCTTCATCACCACGAAGGAAAACAGTCTGTGGTCGTCCGAGTTTGGTGATTTTTGTGTCACAGGTCTACGTGTTTAATACAGGGACTTCCACAGCCTTTTCAACAGCGCTGCGGACCGCGGGGTGGGGGCGGGCAGTCGCTATTGGCTGTCCTAAAACACTAAAACTGTCCTAAAACTGTCCTAAACAGATTTCATTGCAATGTTGACCCTGTGCTAACTTGCATATGACAAATAAAACTGAAAACTAAAAGTCGCTAGAAGTCCCCAAATGACGTCATCACCTAATTTGCATAATTTGCCATGCTAATGTAATTATAACCTACATTGTTGAAGAGAGAAATAACATCGTGGAAGAGACATAAAGTGAGTAAAAAAACATCCTAAATGCAGTTAGAATTTATTTAGAACTACAAATTACATTTCTTTTAGCAATTATTGTTTTTTAATGTCACAATTCCAACCCTGCTCCTTTATCCAGGCCTGGACTGGCAAAAGTGACCCGAAATTGGCACTCTGGTGGAGTTACTTTGTGTGTGAGAGTGTGTGTTTATAAGTAGTTTTAAACCTTGTGATCCACAAAACAGCATAACAGTAAAGGAAGAACTGACTGTGTTACAGTCAGTGCGGGAGCGGCGTTTGGACGCACGGGTGTGAACGTCTCCTGCCCCGATAGCTGCTGGGGGAGGACTATCCTCCGCTTGTGAGCGCTTTGGCACGGGTGAGGTGCCCACGGCAGCACCGCTGCTTGTTGAGAGTAAGAGCGATACGCGTTTCACGTCAAAAAGTCGTCATAAATAAGTCTCCAATAATACCAGAAAAAGTCGCCAGATTTGTCGCTAGTCGCCTTTTAGAAAAAAAGTCACTAAGGGGGTCTGAAAACTCGCTAAATATAGCGACAAAGTCGCTAAGTTAGCAACACTGCAGGCTGCAGTTCAAAAAAAGCGCCCCTCCGACAGCCAAACCCATCTGTTCTCTGATTGGATTGTTACATTTGTGATTGACATGACATTGACCAATCAGATCAAAGGAAGAAAAATAGGGTCAAAATTCCTACTTGTAACTTGTAATCTTTTTTACGCACGCACAAATCTTTTTTATACATACAAATTTTTTTTACGCACACACAAATTTTTTCTACACATACAAATCCTGATTTACAAGTACAAAATATTTATGACCACATTTTGAGCCCATAGTATGACCTCCTTCTGTAAATCATGTCCTGTTCTGGTCTTACCTGTGTCGAGTTACAAGAAGAAGCTGGCCCCAGGTTACATTTATTACTTCCGCCCCTCCTTGCCTTCCTTATACTACTTTGCTGGCACACCTTATTTATTGCTTTCCTATTTCCTGGCAGAACCTGCATTTGAACTGTCTGTGTGCTTTATGTATCACACGTGAGCCACCATATGACAATATCACACAGAAATCCTGCCAGTACATTTTGAGATCAAACACATGTACAGTTGCTATCGCGGTCTGCTGTTGGCAAACATTGTTGAAATAGTGACTTCATAAAACCTGGCCGACAGCGGTCAAAAAATACAAGGTGGTTGTCAGGTAGTTGGTCAGAGGAGACAGTGTTTCCCAATCCAATAGTGCCCGTGTCACCCTCTTTCTGATATGGACTGATATTAGTCATAATGCCCTAATAAAAGTGAATGCATGGCATTTTTAATGTAGCAACATTTGAGTGACAGTTTATTGGTTTGTGAAATGGCCGAAACAGCCACTCCACTCTGTTGCTGAACAATTTTTCAACCGTGATGCAACATCTTGAACATCAAACAGCAGTTACTCTGTGAATGCTCACTGGACATTGAACTTCCCACCACAATCAAGTCAAAATCTCAAAGCAGGGGGGACACTGATTTTAGGGGAGGGAAGGAAAAAGGAGTGACGAGGCAATGAAGACAATCATAGACATAATCGGAAATCTCGCAGCTTATAGTCTGGAAATAAAACTTGATGCAGAGAATTATAGTACGTATCGTCTCTGTCTAAAAATGATGTTTTTATGTTTACATATTTACTTCCTCTTGTCCAATTTAGGGTCATAGTAGAGCTGGAGCATCTGCCATAGGATGGAAGACATGGTACACCCTGGGACCAGTCGCTAGTTAACATTGCCAGCACAAAGACGCAGGCAACCATTCATTCTCACGGTCACACCTACAGTCAATTTAAAATCAGCAGTGAACCTAATGCTTGTCTTTGCACGCCCAGTGAGAATATGCAGACTGAGCTCAGAGGCCCCAGAGAAGGCAGAACCTTCTTGCTGTAAGTGTCATGATTCTTGTTTTTGGTTTTCTAGTCTTTTTGACACTTATTGTTTCATTATGGTTTGGATTTTGAGAAGTGCGATTGTTTCTAGATTATATTTATTCTGTTTCATTTCCTTGTGTTTGAGTTTTTCTATTCCCTGTCAGTTTGCTACTATATTTGAGATCTCCAGTTTACATCCTGTTCCCTTATTCTTATCAAGTTAAGTTTATCATGTCATGTCTCGCTGCTTGCTTATCTTTGGTCTCCCCAACCCAACACACCCCTCAATCTCTGTCTGACTCTCTTTCTGTCTATCGGGTGTTTCTTACTCTCGTTCTGCGTCAGTTTCTGTGTCATGATTATGAGTCTCTGTATTTGTCATGTTTCCTGTCTTATTTTCATAGTCCTTGTCTTATGCACATTATAGGCATTGCCTCTTTACTCATTACTTCTGATTTGTCCCTGCTGTGTTCCCAGCTGTCTCCACTTTCCTGATCACCCTATTGTGCTTATAATGTCTCAGCCTACCTTTAGTTTCTTGTTGCAATGTCAAGTCAGTCTCCCCTTGTGTTTTCAAGCCTAAGTGCTCTTCTCTGTTTATGTTCCTGGCACTTTGTTTCTAGTTTACCTTTTGTATTTTATGTGTTGCTCATTGTTGCATCCCTGTCTTTAGCTGGGATAAAAGGCTTGTCTTTCATTTTACCCTCTGCCTCTACATGCCTGCGTTTGGTTCATCGCGCCAAAACCTGACAGTGTGGCAGCAGTGCTAACCACACTGCGATGCCTATTGTACCTTGTCTCTTGTCTCTGTACCTTTAAAGTGTAGTAGTTGGTTTCAAAGGAATTCCAGAGTAAACCTTTTTATTTATTCATATTATTCACTCAGTGTATCTATAAAGATTTCCTAGCTTACTGTGGCAATTCAGTTAACTCTTAGCTAAATCACTAGCAGCATGGCTTCTTCATCAGTGCTTTCCACACTTCTCATTCTGGCAAAGTTACACACTCATTCAAAATTAATTTTAGCAAGCTCCATTGATGTCACAGGGTGTCATTACTGCTGACATGAATTTTTGTTCTGACATATGGTACAGAAACTGAACACTTGACAGTATTTCCTATTCTCTGATCATTTCTTAATAACATTTCAATTTACAATTATGGAATGAACCGCGTGTGGGGAATAAACGTCATTAGCAGATGTCTCTGAAAGTGCTGTAACTAAGTTCAAGTTATCTTGGCATATGCCACACAGCACAAAGCCCAGCTCCCTTGCCTTGTTAATAGTCCTACATCCTCACTACAAATACGGTCTTCATTATATCTACAAAAAGAGTTTGTTCCTCTCAATCAATCAACACTTTATTTATATAGCACATTTAAAAGGCCAGAGGTACTCCAAAGTGCTTCTCAATAATAAAATATGAAATAAAATTAATTAGATATGGATACAGATACATAAAGTACAAATACATTCCCAGATTAAACAAAGCACTAATTAACCCGTGAGTACTATGTTAAAAGAAATATTTCACACCTAGTGTAAAAGTTAGGTAAAATCAACACGGAAATATCAACTAGAAAACCCCAGCAACACAATAGGTTAAAATTACATACAAATGCAATAAAAGTACAAAATGTACATCCGATAAATCACTAACTAATCTAAAATGCAAGATCAAATAAATACGTTTTCAATCGTGTTTTAAAAGTTTGAATAGATCCAGACGCGCGAATATCAGCTGGAAGACTGTTCCAGAGGTTAGGTGCAGCAATGGCAAAGGCACAGTCACCTCTGGTTTTCAGCCGGGACCTAGGTTGCACCAAGAGCATTTGACTCTGTCCTCTGTATTTAAAAAAAAAAAAAAAGCCCTATGTAAAACTATTCATAGCTAACTGAAGAATATAAAAAAAACCTTTTCAGCACCGTAGCCAGACTGACAAAGAGTTAGAGCTCTGTTCAGCCAAACATTCCTTTAACCTTAACTAGTAATGACTTAATGATTCTTTTCATAAACAAATCTTTAACAAAGAGAGAAATTATTAATAACTATCTCAAAGACACTACTTTCAGTACTATTAATAGTTGCTCTGACTCTTTCTCTCAGAGCGATCTTTCTCAGTTATCTTTAGTAAAACTGTCAGTGTGTCTATCAGCCTCCATTCCTACAAGAATACTCAAAGAAGTCCTTCCACTGATCAGTGATTTAGTATTAAATATTATCAATCTGTATTGGGCTACATACCACAGGCCTTTTAGATGGTAGGAATTAAACTATTACTTTAAAAAGCCATCATCACACCCAGCTGTCTCACAGACCAATCTCCAAAAATTCTTGAAAGACCATTTGTAAAACACTCAACTTATCATCATGTTGCCCACTGCTTGTCACAGGAGGTTGTCTGATTGCTGGGGTTTTCTCTCTACTGTTATTATTATTGTTATCATTATTATTATTAATATAGGGTCTTTACCTTGCAATAAAAATTGCATTGAGGTCATTGTTGTTGTGATTTGGCACCATATGGGTGAATTGAATTGCATCTAAACAGAGGTTGTTGATCATTCTCTGCTTGTAAAGCATATTTTTGATTGTCTGCAGTTTGGTATCAAAATAAAGTCATAAACTGAAGCCATGAAAGAACAATTGCAATATAACTTCCGTTATGACAATGTTTAATAGACTCCATTACACTTTTTTCCATCAGTGAGTGTTTGAAATGATCTAATCATAGCACAGCAGCTTGAACATGGCTGCATAATATATCCAGGTTTAAAAGGCCTGGTGCCTGGCTGTCTCCTAACATAGCAATGTTAAAGAGTAATGCTGCTTAGTAATGCTTGGCATGCCGGCCTTGTCCACTGGCTGAGGTGGACACTTACTTTAGTTATAAACGAGTAAGGGTCTCGCATAATTTTACACACATTCCATAGAAACAACACAAAAGCTCATGAAGGCAGTTCTCTTTAACGGGAAGCTCAGCTTTTAAACCTTTAAAAATGAATAGCCTTTTTTAATAGATACTAAGAAGGCCAAAAACAACCAGGAAGTGGGTTTTTGACTGTGTGCGTAAAAATACTAACATGAAACTGAAATAGCCCAAACCCGAGGGGAAAATGTGAAAGTGCTACCACTCCGCAAAGGGCTCCCCATTGTGGTATTGTGTTTTTGCCTGTCTGTGAATTGTGTCCAGCCAGGGCATTTTTTTCCCCATTTATTCACTTGAAGGTCAAGACTTTAACAGCAAAACACAAAAATTTCTTCCATAAGGAATACAAAACAAAAAGCTATTTCGAAAAGAAAAAAAAGGGCCTACTTCTGCTCTTTTATCCTCACAACAATTAAACTTCCTCACATCAAACACTGTTATTTCAGCTTCCCTGTGTTTATGGAAGATAGACTGAAGCTCTACTGTTTAATGGGGAGCTTGTGAGGCAATTTCCTCTTAAAACTGTGCTCTGCTATTAGCTCAATCAGTGTATGAACACTGGCCATGTCACATGTATTTAGGTTTTTCACTGAAAATTATCACGCAGGGGCCAGCGGAGGCCACCGGCATTTCCATGGCATCACAGAGGCGCAGTGATCTCACTGGGCCACCCTCTCTTGACGTCTCTCCATTTGTCACTGCAGCCAGCCTCAGCCCTTGGCTCTGTTCTCCTCTCTTTCGTTCTCTGTTATGAGACAGGACCGGAACTGGTCAGGGAAGAATGTGGTGGCACAGTGGCATGACACAGCCGGAGCTCCCACACAGAAACAAACCAAATTAGAACAAGAAGGAAGGGGAAAGAGTGAGAAAAAGGTGTTGTAGTCAGTGAGACTACAGTATTCGGAAGTCAAGACGTTAATGTGACCACAATGGTTCAAATAAGGCAAGGAAGTGGTCAGTGTGTGTGGTTTCAACTCCAGTTGTTATTTATCAGAGGAACATGAACTCACATTGTCCCACACTTAATCAGTGAAATATGAAGGTTTTTCATGGTCTTTACACTTACAGGAAGAAACGTGAGACCGTTTTTGCAGTGTTTTTGTATCGCACAGTCAAAATCCCACACGTCGTAGGAGGGCTGCTGAAAAGCTAAACTGTTCTCTGGGTGAGAAAAAGCTTATATTTTGCTCCTGGTGGTCTCTACTTGGCACTGCACTTGTGTTTAGGAGTAATAATGTCCCATATAAGTTGGATAAAGAGTGTCATGTGGTCACCATGTAGCTTAAGCTGTCATCTAGTCACACCGAGGTGTATAATTTGTGCACGTCGCACTATTTTCAAAGAGGATTTTGGTCACATTGCGATCTCATGACACGGATGGAAACAGACATGTGTACATGTAGAAGACACCTGACATAATGACGCTAGCTGCACTGAACCTTTTATCTACATCTACTTTTCCCCCTGTACTATACAAAAGCATGGAAACCAATAACAATGGCAATAACTGGACAATCAGTTGTTTTGTGTATGTTTTAGAGATCGTAGTGGAGCTGAATGTGAGATCACAAACATTAGTTTGCTAGCTTTCAAGTACAACGTTGTGATGTTTGATTGCACCCAAGTGAGAACAGAGCAGGTAGCTGTCTGGGGAATAAACAAGATCATTTCAACACCTCTGCTGGACTACAGGTAGGTCCATATGTGTTTAGACAATGACACTTTATTTTGTAGTTTTATGGGTTTTAAATCATGAATAACCATGAATTATTTGCTGTTAGATCGATTTTATACAGCATTTCTGGATCATGTTCACATATGACTTCCTCTTTGCATCACAGAGCTTTAACCTACGTTTGTGGATGGCTGATCCCAGTCTGTGGATCACAGACTGGGATTTACTGGGAGTGTTCCTGAGCCAATGCAGTCATTCCATGTCAAAATCATGCCTGTTTTTAAGACAGTACAGCCTAAAGGGCCCAAAGATCACATTTTTTTTACATTAATCAGAGTTCTTCCAGATTCTTTCAGTCTTTTGATGATATTATGTACTGTAGATAACAAGATATTCAAAGCCTTCATAATTTTGCATTGAGGAGCACTATTCTGAAATTGTTCCACAATTTATAGATGCGCTTTTTTTGCAGATTGTTGAACTTCTGACCATCTTTACTTCTAAGAAACTGAGCCTCTCTAAATGCTGTTTCTATACTCATTCATGCTACTGGCCTGTTGTCAATAAAGGTAATTAGTTGAAAAATGTTCCTACAGCTGTTTTATTTTTAGTACCCGCTGACTTTTTTAGCTTTTTTCCCCATCCCAATGTTTTTGACACATTGCTCCCATCAAATTCAACACAAACTAATATTTTTAATGAACTAGTAATATCTCTTTTTTTTTGTATTTCTGTGTATTTTATTGTGAATAAAATATGGGTTTATGACAAATGTAAAATCACTCCATTCTGTTTCTATTTGAATTTTATACAGCCTCCCAACTGTTTTGGATTTGAGGTTGTAAATCCACCAAAAGAACCTGTGTACAGCTTTTATTCAAAGCATATCTGTGTTTGTTTCTGTGAATATGAAAGGCAGATGAAAGCTGTGACCCTAATCATAAACACAAACTCAGTGTTCAGACATTTGTTTCTATTCCTCCACATCCTCTTCTCCCACTGGTTCCTTCTTTTGTGTATTTTTAGGTCCTTTAGAAATTCATATTTTTAGTGTGTTTGCTGCTAAAGTAACACCAGTTTCTAAAGAAAGCTCCTGAAAATAGCACTACTGACAGACAGATGGAAGAAAACCCTGGTGAGGGACAGCCTGCTGGAAAAACAGAAAGATAAAGAAGAATTTCTGTTTATGCAAGACAGGCCTTTTCTTGGGCGTGTAGGGTCAGCAGTGTGTCATCAGTGTGTGTCTTTATATGTGTATGTGTTTTGGTGCTTGTGTGCCCCTGTGCCTGGTTGTATTTCTGTTTATGACAGTGCAGTAATCAGCCAAGGGGAAGAGCCTGTCCAAGTGCAGACGGCGTATCTCCCTTTTGCGTGCATCCACTCGTTTTGACATACTATTAACACACAAGTCTAAAAACACACTTGTGCATGGGTAGCACCATTTGACAGACTGTAGACAGCAACGTGAGGAATTAGATTACAAAAGTGTTACAAAAACAGCCGGAAAACACTATTAAAAAAACTTTTAACAAAACAGAATGGGCAACAGAAAGACAACAGTGAAGTGCTGTTTGTATGCTATAAATAGAGACAATTGTATTGACAGAAGGCCTATTTTTAACGACATATCAAGATAAGAGGGTGGAAAACTGTGTTAGGAAGAATGGAATGGAGAACTGTGCAGGGCTTGGGAGGGGTGACACAAATGTCAGAAAAACATGAACTAAAATAATTCCTGCTTCTGCTTTAGGGCCAAGAGTTGCCCTAAATCATTTCTAGGGTTTTTACTGTAGAGGCTTAAGCATGTTTTTGTGATTAAGATATAATCTGCTTTTTATCTGTTTTTCAGTAGTTTGGAGCTGTTACCTACAGACATTATTGGCAATCATATCTGAAATGTATTTAACTGTTGCTTTAACCTCCTAAGACCCGAACTCTTCCACGGCATGCATTTTTAATTTCTCTTTGATATTTAGGCTGATTGGGACCTGATGAATGTAAAAACAAAGAATTACCAGAATTTTTTTTTTTTTTTTTTTTTTTTTTTTTAACCTTATTTTTGTTTTTAAGAAAAATAAGAGCCACATATGAGGATATTCATTTAAAATTTTGATGGAACATTAGCAGTATAATGTCCTCGTAAGTGGATATCAGGCCCTTGTAGAGCAAAATTGAGTATTTTGGTCTAAATAACCCAAAATGTGATGTCCACATATGTGGACGCCAGGTCCTTGGAGGTTAAATAACTGTCAGTGCTGTCAGTCACAGGTAACTATTTACAGCTGCAGAAAAAAAATTTTGTGGGACAAAAGGGGTGCCTCTTGGGGTACAACCTCACAATAAACCCATATCCCAAAGGAATTAAACCCAATTCCTTCGGGATTAATAAAGTATTCTGACACACACACACACACACACACACACACACACACACACACACACACACACGTACGTGTGTGTGTAGAGGCTAAAATAGAGGCTTCATAGTAGTGGTTTACACTTAAGCCGAAGATCCTTGGTCCTCAGACCTGGGAGGAGATACAGATTCATCTGGGGTTGTATCAGGACCAGTATCCAATGTAAAAATTTGCCAAATCAGAAGATGCAGATCTACCTGCTGTGGTGCGTCCTTAGTACCATTTAAATTGCTGAGAAATACTTGACTACCTACACATTTTGTAGACATGGAGACACACTGGCATTTCTTTGTTAGTGGCCACTAGCTATAACTGTAAGTTAATTACCCCTGTCCTTTTAGTTTTGATTGATTAATATAGTACTGATACAGCATAATATTTCGATATTTTGCATTTCAATACAGGGAGACCAAATATTTATATTGAATTACTTAAATTAAAAAACTTTGATTAATTTAAAAAAGAACAGGAGGGTCCATCTCAGTTAACATTACCTGAGAAAACTTACATTGAATTTGATTGAAAAACCATCCTACACTGGACATACCTAGGCAAAACAAAAAACTCCTACACTCACTCACATACAATACATGACAAAAGTTTAAAATAAATAAATAAATTTAAAAAAAAAATGCAGGACAAAGAAAATATTTGAAGTTTCTCAAATGATAAGAGACAGTCTTTTGGAAACTGGGTGTGGGATCCCCTGAAGATGACTGACTAACCTTGGCGAGGAAAAATGTGTATAATCTTCACTGTCTCCTGTAATCCTACAGTAACTCACAAGCGCACAAAACATTTCTTTCAGCCTCACAGAGCAACATCTGCAATCAATTACTCCCACCCACCCAGCTATAGAATCCAATAATGACACTAAAGCACAACAGCAATTTTCTTTTATGATGTTGTTTTCCCTGCTTGGCATTGCTTTCGGTAACTATAGGGATGCACAGCAACGGCTGGCACTGACTTGAGAGAATTGGGTGGTCACCGGGTGAAAAATAGGTGCACCATTACTGACTTCACTGAAGGCCCAACTGTTGATTCACCCTCCCTGTTTTTCACTATATAATGTGCCATAATGAGGACTTACACACTCAGTTACACACAAGACGGATTTGATAGTCATCCTGGACGGTAGCCAGGACCTACTCACTCTTCGATCTTGGTAGGACTGAAGCGAGTCCATGCTGAAAGCAAGCCTCTTGAGCAAACACTTGTGATGTGGTAATGTCACTTCCTGGCAACTCTGTTTGAAGTGGGGCCTTTGTTGGTGCTTGAGGGGGCGAGGTGATACCCCACTGGGATGGACGTAAGCTGAAAGAAACCAGAAAGGAAACGGGGCAGCTAATGAGCACAGAAGCAGGAGGATGTTGTGGTTGGTCATAGCAGCTGCTTGGTTGACCAAAGTCAGTTCAATCTGGGGCTTCCGCAGCAACCAGACATAATTGCTCACCGGCCTCTGACTTGAGCGTTAGGTCAGAAAGTAATATAACAACACACAGATATGGAGGGAGTGTCTGAAGAGAGACAGTGAGAGAATTTAGTGCCAATAAAGATGACAGTGTAGACCCTATAATTAGTGTCAGGGAACTCCCATAGCTGAAAACACACCTGCAGCCTCAAACAATCACACCACTGTCTTAGAAAAGAGAAGCGAGGCTTTACAAGAAGACAACGTGTGTTTGTGCGCACGTGTTACTGTGTGTGTATGTGAGAGCGGGACAGAGGAGAAAATGAAAACAGGTGGGAAGGACAGTGATTGAATTCCATCATCAGAAACAAAAATAGCATGAAAACACACACTTGGGCACGCACACACGCACACACTCATACACCAGCTCAGCCTGTTTGATTTCAAGGACAACCCAACAAGGTCCGGGCCAATTCAGTGATCTCAGACAGCATTTTCTGCCTAAAGCCATAACACACAAAGAGAAAACGCAACAAAGGCTGACCTTGTGTCTTCTGTTTAAGTTACACCACAAAGAAGAGCATGTAATATTCAAGGTTTCGTCCCTGTAATTATCCTACTGCAAGTTTGTTTAAAAGGATGTGCTTCATGCTCAGAAAACCAACAGGAAGTATATCTGATAAAGACTTTAACTGGTGTTTTCGGGAAGTGATCTTTTGGAGGAAGAATTTAAAAGACTCTGTAGAAGCACAAAATGTGCTGCTGGTTATCTTTTCAATTGACTCTATTTGAAAAATGGTCAATGTCACAGTAAAGTCACCTAGAGAGTTTTTGGCCATGGCCATCTTGTTTAACATTGGGGAGTTTTAACCCAGACGTGACCATTTTTGGATAAAAGACCAGTGCTGGAGAGTCATCAGCTAAAGTCAGCACTGGCTAGCTAGCTAAGTTAGAGACAGTATTGTCAATTTGTTGTTATAAATAAATGGATGGTTATTTTAGTTAGTGAAAATCAGGCTTTAAATAATTTACTTAGTGAACAACTGACTCATTCTTTTAGTGCAACACTGAAAAATATTAAATTTGTCACTCAAAGTGGACAGTTGTAATAATTAGCATTGCTAGCATGAAGATGGCTTGCATTCAGGAGACAGATTCAAAGGACCACTTGAGGAACTGCATTATTTACAAGGACTCCATACTGTCCAAGACTTCTGTCTTTATATTTTGCTAGGAAATGTGCAAACAAACATGTAATCGTAGGCAAAAAATAACATTTGTACAATTCTAATAAGCTTGAAAGTTATTATTTAGTATGGCCACCTTTATTAATCAACATAGCCTGAACTCTCTTAGACAAGCTTTCAGTAATCTTCAGGAATAGTTCTCCAAGATTCATGAAGGACATTCAAATATCTTTTTTGGATGTTGGCTGCCTCCCTGATCTCCTCTGTACATAATGACGACTGATTTTCAATACAATTCAATACTGTGGCTATTTCTGATGAGGCTTCAGTGAAGAGTAATGGATCAACTGAAAAGCTAAATGGATCTCTCAGATCTTGTGTCGGGTCTTTGCCGCATTTTTTCTGTTTCTTAAAGATCTGACTTTGAATAAATAAATGAAAACAAAAACGATCAGGTACAAGGCTGGTTTCTTGGTTGGTTTTAAGACTTTTGTACAGATTTGGTGAAATGGGATCTTCCACAGTATTCTACCATTACATCATTTGATATTGCTTCATTTGTCTTAGCAAATCAGTCAGTATCACTTCCACTTTACTTGAATCACAGATAACATAACAATGAGTTCAGCTGCACAAAAAATGATCACCACAGCTGGAGTACTAACATCTGACCACCCAAGTCAACAATTAAACATGCTTAGTCGGCCAAATTAAAGTGAAAACTACTGAACAGTGACAGACACACTACATAAGATATGGGTGATGTTCATACAGTTTATACATTGAGCTGACGATGAACTGTTAGGATATCAATCAACCATCAAAAATGACTCCAACTATTCCAGCTCACGGGAGGAGACCTAAAAAACAACATCTGCTCCCACATTGATGTGTCACATTCGGATGGTGGCCCCATTGTCGCCTGACAAAGCTTCAGTGCTATGTCACATTCCCATAATCCACGCTGGAGTAAGGGGCTCAGGGAAGGTTATTATTTTTCACACACAGGCATAAAGCCACAGAGCGGCGGTCTCCCCTCATGACTCATGCACAGGGAGAAAAAGGAGCTGACTAATCACAATAATAACCATCATCATCCTGCCGTCTCGACAGTTGCTTCTCCTCACTCAATCAGCGCGATAACACAATTCAGATCACTCCTCAAGATGAGACAGTATTGCTGTTGAATCAGCTGTGTCAGTGCATATGTCTGTGCTGAGCATGCTAATTGTAGCGTGTTACTGGTCACCTCTGTCTCTCAGCCAGTAATGGGGCACATTTTAGTAGGGCTTTTCACATGGCTAAGCTCTCTAAAGTGGTCTTCTGGGGCTTGACTTTACTGCCTTATGCAAAGCCGGCTGTGTGGTGTGTTGATAAAGACAGAGCAATCTGGAAGATTAGCTGTGGTGTAATGGGGCGAGATGAAAACTAGATGTCATCTCTGCTTCCACGGGCTCAGCCCTTCTCAGCATGTGTAATTGTGAGCGAGAACTGGCAGAGGGAGGTCAGGGGCGCGTCTGCCACGAGCTCAGCTTTGGCTCTGAAAGCGACATCACCCATGACCTCATCTAAGGAAAAATCCCCCTCTCCTGCCTTTCTCTCCTCCCTTTTCTCTCAAGGAGCTGAGCTCTGCTTCTGCATTCCTGCTCTCCGAACAGCTCCCACACTGTCTCCAAACTGTGGCAGGAGAGAGGGAACACACAGGGGAACAGTGGGCTGATGGTTAGACGGAGAACAGCAGAGGGGAAAGTCTTGCTGAGGTCATGGACCCCACTAATAGTCTGTGGGCAGTTCAGACGGCCTCCAAAGGAATGGCAATTTGTTAGACAGTCAGACAGATGAAAGCACATAAATGAAGAAATTCAAAAGAGGCTAACTTATTCAGTCACTTGCTTTAATTCACTGGTCTTTGGTTCCATTATAAGGCAGCTTGACACCTTGCCCTTTGATCAAAGGAAATATCCCAACAGTTACTGAATGGACCTCCATGAATTTGGAGGTAGTGAACACTGCAACAACAGTTCACCTGCTGAGCAGTTTGGAGCTTCTTTATTAGGCATCAGAGTTTTGTGATTGTATCTGAACCACTTCATGGAAAATACCCTTCTTGTTTTTGTAGCAATTTGTCAGAGGGACAGTAACTGTCAACACTCCACTCCACCACATACGTATCTTAGGAATGCGCAGGTATTTCTCCACAAGGAAAACCCCTTCCCTCATTTCCTACAATTCATACAGGAATCTGTAACAATGATGATTGCTTAAAGTGTGTGTTTTCTGTGGGGAGTGGGGAAGGTTTAAGTTGTAGTGGAAGGGTGAGGTGTTCTTTCGGTTTCAACAGCAGCCAGCCACAAAGGGGAAACAGCCAATAAGAATCCCTGGAGCCCAATCCTTGCGGTAACCACAACGGGCTTCCAGCCTCTATGACAGCCATCCGCTCCTCCTTTGTCATACGCTGCGGCGTCAGCCAGCTCAGCTAGCCAGCACGCGTTGAGCTGATCCTCTAAAACCATCCTTAGGTGCCTGCTTATCCACACATACACACATGAATGCTGGGCGGATATGGGCGGAGAGATTTCTAGTTATTTTCTTTCAGAGAGCTTCAGGTCATACTGTAAGGGGTAGAGAAAACAGATGAGTCAAGCATGCAGTCATCCGGTCTTCCGGTCTATTTGCCCTTGTTTGTTCAAGTTATTTGTGTGTGTGTGTGTGTGTGTGTATTAGACGACAATAGCGACTGAGTATGCTTTCTCCTCATGTCTTTTTCTATTCTCCTGTTCCTTCCTTTCACCTGCCTCCCTTCCTTGTCCCCTCTTAACCCATCTCCTCTGGCTCTCTCTCCTCTCATTTTAACCAGTAGGTAATGTGATGCTGCCATCAGCCTCCTCTGGGCCTAAATAGACCACAGTGAGAATTTAATAGTGTGACCATGATACATAACAAGTGTCTGTCCAGCAGGGTGACATCAGCAGCGGGGAATCTGCTGGTATCCCTGCTGAGCTCCAGCTAGCTTTGGGGGCAAGAGGAGAGGGGCAGAAGTCAACCGAGCTGCTTTTTTCAACATGACGGACATAGAAAGCAGCAATATGAGTGGAAGCCAACTGTGAACATGGCTTTTTTTTTTTTTTTTTTTTACCTTAATAACTTTTAAAATCACACCAAGCTGTGATTCTGTGGTAAGGTATGCCTTTGGTCAGCAGCAACTAATGTGTTTGATTTCTGCAAAACAATTAGTTTTTGCATTTGTCACACATGCACAGGCGAATTACAGTGAACAATTGCGGGATGAGTCAACATTAAAACTCATTGTCAACTGTCTTTTCCAAGGTGATTTTGAAAGGAGTTCTGGGAAGTCGACTTGACTGCGTGTTTTACCAAATAAGCATAAAGTAGAAGAGATGGACACAGCCACCATGACATCATCCACTGGTTTGTTGGCTCCCGTTCTGAAGCCTCGTGTTCGGCACTGTTTTCAGCATCACAGTGTCGCCATGTCCTAAATCATACGCTGTTTTATCATCTGCTTTACTCAAAATAGGACTATCATTTACAAAATTATCATTATGTTGTATTTAAATAGACTTAAAACCAGTAACTGAGACCATTCATTTCCATTTAATTCAGTTTTATTTATATAGCACCAAATAACAACAACAAATGGCCTGCATTTGTATAGCGCTTTACTCAGTCTCTAAGGACCCCAAAGCGCTTTACACTACATTCAGTCATTCACCCATTCACACACACACATTCACACACTGGCAATGGTAAGCTACGTTGTAGCCACAGCTGCCCTGGGGCACACTGACAGAGGCGAGGCTGCCGGACACAGGCGCCACCGGGCCCTCTGACCACCACCAGTAGGCAAACATGGGGTTAGTATCTTGCCCAAGGATACTAACAATTGTCTCAAGGCACTGGAAGGTAAAGACCCTACAGTAATGGAGAGAAAACCCAAACCCTAAGACAACCTCCTTTGAGCAAGCACTTGGCGACAATGGGAAGGAAAAACACAAATTTTTGCTTGTGGAATAACAATACTTACTTTATTCATCTAATTGTTACAAATGTTGGTTCTTTTTAAGTCAACAACAAAGATATACGAAGACTTATGCACCCTCTTTAGGACCTTCCCATCCTTATCATCTTGAATCAGCACTCCCAGATCCGCGTCCCTCATAGTTTCAAGAACAGAAGAAAAGCCTGAAGTTAAAAAAGAAATTCAATATATAGAAATCAGTGATGCAAATAACAGCGGTACCTACTTACTTTTTCTTAGTAACGAGTAATCTAACTAATTACTATTTCTATCGTTGCAACGCTGTTACCGTTACTAACAAGAAAATGCGGTGCGGACACATTACCATTTTTCACCTCAGACAGCTGTCATCTTCTTACCGGAGCTAGGGGGCGAAACAATCGCACAAGTCCTGCTGATTGGCTGAGGAAGAATGAAGTAGTTGTGGTAAACCAATCACATGACCAATTTAAGATGACATAGCAACAAGATGCTATATACCAGTTTTTAAATTGTGTTGATAGGCCACGTAAAACCACAGTCATGATAATAAAAATATACACGTTGTTTTTTCCTGAATACTATCGTCACGTTTACTGTCTAAGGACAGCGCTAGCCCCCATTCTCTGCTGAAGACCAAAAGAAAACGAAACAAAAAAACACCCCTTTCATATTGGTGGAAAAATGTACCATATCGACCAATCAAAAAATTATATGGCAACGTGGCATTTGGATGTTTAGCAAGAGGGGTAAGTTTTGGGAGTGACGGCAAGAGAAAGTTTTGAGATGTGAGAGATTTGTAACGTTTAGCATGTTTGGAGTGCGTAGTGTAGTGTGTTGTCTTTTGTAGTAAGTGTCTAGTGTAGTGGAGAGTTTTCTTTAGTGTGTCAGAACTATGAGGCGACAGGTGAATGTCACAGATGCTCCCAGAAAGCCACCAGAGGCAGATTGCAATGTAAACGCTGTCTCCAGGTGGGAAAACAGGAGGGTTGATATGCCTCCTGTTGTTAGGCCTGCGGGTATTGGGCTTGTGATGTTCTCCTTTATCTGATAGTGGACTGAAATTATTTTTCTGGAGTGGCATGGCTAATTTGTGTGGGATCTTATTTGATGCAGAACACCTGATTGTGCTGTAAATAGTTTGAAATGGTTATTTTAAAAAAACCCACCTTGGCTGCATTTTAGGTAAATGGCTACATATAACTTTGTTGTTTGCAAAACTTGTGCATAGGTTTTTAAAATCTACAATTTCTAATTGAATTTGAAGTTATGAAAATGATTCATTAAACATGTTTGCGGTTGTTACAGTAAAAAATACAACTTTTTTTCTACTCGGAATTTATGTTTTTTGTCTGATTTTAGATCAATTGTGTTAATACAGTATGTCAAGATGAAAAAATAACTGTAAGTTTAGACATATGAGGTTGTGCTGAAAAGAATGATACCAAACAAGGCAAGATAGTTTTTAAACATGAAAAGTAGTCAAAAACAGCCAATTATACCCTAAAGTTACTTTACCTAGTAATTAGTTCGTTTTAGAATATTGTAACTCAGTTACTAACTCGGTTACTTTTTTTGAAGAAGTAACTAGTAACTAGAAGTAACTAGTTTTCAAAGTAACTTGCCCAACACTGATACAAATATAGCAAGAGCCAGGAAATGATCTAGGAACATAATATCGAGCTTGAAGACGCCTGAAAAAATGTCCTTTAAGGAGAGAAAAGACAAATCTCTCAAGGTTCTTGCACCCAGCCTAGCCCATATAAAGAAAGTGTTATTCAGTTGTGATCTGTATGTTTGATTTGGCAATGATTTGAGCTAGATGCCCTTTCTGATGCAACCCTTGGCATTTATCCAGGCTTGGGATTGGTACTCGGAGTATACTGGCTCCCCATGGCTGGATTAGATGAGAAGGTGAATAACACCTTATTTACTTGCCCCACACTGGGACAACATTGAGTTTACTGGCAAGACTGAGACCTAAAAAAAACCCAGTTTGCTCTCAATCTTTGCAGCTTTTGGGGGCAGTTGTAAGAAAAATAGCTGGGCCTGATGAAGTAGTGGAGAGAGTAGGCATGAGTCAAGAATGACTCGTTTTTCATCTAACAAATGAGGGGTGTTGGTCAAAAAGTAAACGCCATCAAAGTTGATGAAAAATGAGATTTTATTACTTAATATTTCAGCCTCTTGAGGGCCGCTCTGCTTACACAGACCGTCATGTTTGCCTTCGCCAAAGGTCCTGCCTTTGGCTGCACGTGTCAATTTTAGAAGCTTAAGGAGGAAGAGAAAGAGCAGACAGGAAAAGGATGAGGAAATGGAGAAGACAAGGCTGCATGACAGGACGGAATAACAAAAAAGAGACTAATCCACTTAATGACAGGTAGTGACAGAGTGACTCTTAATCTTTTGTAGGCGAACGCACCCTCCAGAGCAGAAGTTGTCACCTTGACCCATTCTTTGTCCTCCCGTCTATCCCTCTTTCTCACGTTACCCCTTTGCCCTAATCTCTCATTCCTTCTCTTCATTTCTGTCATCCTCCCCTCCCTCCTCCTCCTCCTCCTCTTTTGCCCTATGTGCTGTGCAAATGGGCCGACACAGACTGCGTGCAACACGTTGATCCTTTGCAGCTTTTTATTGTTGCTCAACAATCACTCCCTCCCTGTCATCGCTTCATCCACCAGGAGTGGCACGCTGACATTTGGGCCAGCATTTCAGGTTGACCTCACGGGCCTGTGAAAAGCATATACACCTAAAACAACCTCTGACATGCACAAAGTAATCAATTTCAGGTAATAATGTGTTCCTGTTGATGATATCCGGCAAGAGAATGATTACATTTCCAACTGCTGGCGTGCGCACTTCCATATTAGTGTGGAAACTACCCATTGTTGCCTCTCAGCAGAGCAGGAAGCACCTTTCACAACAAACCTACCCTCCTTATACCGATTAAATCCAGTGCAGCTGCCGTAGCATCTGATTACTTCAGTCTATTTGGCAATGACAAGAAGGCAATGGAGCAGTTTACTTATTAGCTTTAGATCATTTTGGCAAAAGTTAGAAATAACTAATATTTAATGTTTGAATGTTTCCATTAATGAGCATAGTAGTCCGCTCCACAGCCTTTGATTTGGCTACTTTTTAATGCTACTGTTTTTCATGTGTACCTCAGAATAAAGCGGAAGTCTTACATGTGTGTGTGAAGCAAACTTACTCTAGGAAAATCACAGCCCCCAAAAACAATATCAAACACAATAGGCTTGCTGGTATTTCCCACAAGCGTCTGGCATGCAATAAATTTTGCCACTTCTAAAGAATCTCGGCCAACCTGCGAGGAAATGCCTTAAAGCTCTGTGGAAAAATAATCTCTTCGACTCTCTAGGAATAAAAAATAACTTCTAAGGGCAGGACAAGCTCAAAGTGTAGACTCTGCGGAGCTGTTTCTCAAGCCCAACAAGGAAAATTCATGAGAAGTGCAGTGCTGATGGCTGATGATGGGCCACCATCCTGGCCATTATTTCCTGGCTGGGGTCCACGAGGCCACCGAGAAACAGAACGCAGTGAACTCCCTTCTTCTTCTCTCTCAGCATTCTGGCTCTCCCGCCTGCGATCAGGCCCGGGAATAGCAGCTATGTGAGCATGACTGCACGACACTATTTCTGTGCGCTCTGCTACTTGACATTGAGAGGCCGGGATTAGGTGGCCCCCCACTACTGTAAATGAATAGCTCCCGTCACTCACACACGCACACAAACACATGTGTGTGCTTTGTAAATACACATATGAATCCCCCTGAACATAAAAAAATGTGACTGAGAAACTGGAGTTTTCTGCACATTTTCACCTTCCTGTAAACGCCACGTGAGGATGATGAAAGCTGAAGTGCTGTTTTTCAGTTTCTCAACAAGCGGTATGAAGAAAGTTGCATTCTGAATCAGGTACCATGCCCTCGGTGGTTCAGTTGAACATCTGTCAGCCACCACCACCTCCCCACCACCCCCTTGTGCGAACATGAGCTCCCCACAGTATGCTGCTTATTCAGTCTATATGGAACGTATGGGAATCAGACCCACAAACGGTGCTGAAAAAGATCACATAACAAACATGCATGTTTTGCTGTGGATTCTTTTCTTGGTAATGGTTCGGTTAACCCTTCAACCCACTCAGAGTCAGCTCTGAAGCATGACTGTACCACATTCCCACTTACACAGACACACACTGCCAGTGTAACAACATCTGTGTAGGAGGTGACTTCAAGGGAGTGACTAACATTTGGCAGGGCCTCAACCTGCCTTTGAGTCCAGCTGGGTCTTTTGACCGTCCTTACCTCCATTAAACCTGTGTGCGGCATACATGACAGCATTGCTGCATCCTGCTATTTGCTGTATGTGGTCTCTCTGAATACTGTGGTATTCGGGGGCTGGTCGAGGCCTCAGATGTTGTGCTCAATCGCGTGTCTTTGAGTGCGACATCTGTTTCAGCTGCGTGAGTAATGGTGTGTGAGGCAGTGGCTAAACATCAGGTGTTTGCCGTCTTGCACATCTCAGATCTGTTGCCTTTCTCCTCCCCCCCCCCACAGCTGGAATGAGTCCTGTATGTATCATGATTGATCTGTCAGTGAGTCTGACGATGCTGTTGTCATCACATAAAAAAACGACTAACGTCTTCACTTTCCTCACGGCTCGCTTAGACAGTCTGGCATCAGTTATTTGTTGAATTGTAAACAGTGGCACGCACAGATAACCCCAATTACATATAATAACTGAGGAAGGATTTTTGATTCAAGATCTATGAGCACTGGCTAAAAATAATAACAGCACCAATGTGCAGGATACAGGTGTCTCAGTTTAAAGCGACTGCTCACACGCCAGAGACGGGAAATAAAAACATGATGTTTGCTTTAATTGCAGATCCTGAACGAGCTAGAAGAGCAACAGCGGTGTTATCGTTATTAAGACAGGCATTAATGCACGGTCCAACTCAGGAAGCAAATGAATGACTATAAGTTTGGAATAATAAAGATTTAACCCTGCGATAGACTAGCTATCTGTCCAGGGTGTACCCGCCTCTTGCCCTGTGACATCTGGGATTGGCTCCAGCCCCACCATGATCCTGAATCGGATAAGAAAGCGGGTGGATGGATGGATGGATGGATGGATGGATTGAGAAATAACAGAGAAACTCCAGAACTCACATATTGAGATGTTTATTTATTTATTTTTTATTCTGCTCTGAAAAGAAAATCACAAATATAAATCACTTCAAAATTGCAGGATTTGAATGGATAAAGCACTTGAATTCACATTGTTTTTCCTTTTTTCTTGACAGCTTAACAGTTTCTCCTCTAACAATGATAAGACATAAACACAACATATTTATACCCAATTCTTTCTACAGTGCATTTCATATGTGACTCCCTTCTAAAAAAAAAAGAAAAGAAAGAAATACAGATGTTGAGAGCACAGTTCTTGTGGTGCTTATAATCAGTACATAGCAGTGTGCCTAATGATCAGCGTTACCTCTGAAACTGAAACCTAACGTGAAGTAACGGTCCCCGAACCTGCAGGATAAAGCCGGGTGGGGGGGATGGGAGAGAGTAGGGCTTTGCCCTCCCTCATTACCAATACTGATGTGCCTTTGAGCAATTCACTGAACCCACATTGGAGCCACTTAGTGGCTGACAGAAGAGACTGGTTGCCCCAGGGGCAGTTTCCAGGTGTGACTATGAGTAATCGTGAGTGTGGTCAGTGTTGGAAATCATCTGAACCATTGGATCATTAAAAATAATATCAAATAAAATAAAATCTCGCGTATTCAATGATCAATTTATTAACCACAGTGCTATTGATCATCTAGTGAGTGCCAGAATTAAAGTTTATGCCATATTTTTCATGAAATACTGAGCTTTTGCTTCGTTTGCTTCTGTTTCATAAATAAATAGCCTCGAATAAGAAATATAAAAACACTTTTTTTTGTTTTATTTTAAAAACTGCTAAAAGGTGGTTAAAAATCTCCATAAATACAGTTAGCTTAAATAAATAAATTAAAATTATAAATATACCGTTTACTGTACACACACAAGAAAAAACAAATCAACAAAAAAAAACAAAAAACACGTGACGGCATTGAGCAGGAAAATACAAAATGTTGTCTTTTGAGAGAAAGAGAATCCAGATTGAGCTCTGATTGTTGTTAAAAATCTCAAATAATTTCAGAGACAGAGTCAAGACGCATTCCTCCTTCTTCCCGTTCCTCGTCGCCTGATTCTCGACACACCTCCTCTGAGCGGTTTAATATTCCAGTTCCAGACCGGGAGTTTCTTCTTCTGAAGCCATCAGGAATACATTCACGTGCCCACTCTTTATTTGAACGGCCAGCAGAACATTGGGCAGACGTCCTTCTGTTCTCTTCTTTGCGTACGTTCAATTTATTTTCCTTTTCTTTTCCTCCGGGACCTCCTGTTGCTGTTCACTTTTCATTTTCAGCTGAGGTAGAATTTCTACATCTTTGCCTAAAATAAAAAAAAAAAGGGGGGGGGGGGGAATGAGTGAAATCTAGTCGCACTTGATAGCGGCTGATGTCAGTCGGTGTACGTGTTTGTAGCCCTTTCCCTAACCACTCACCTCTCTTTGTTGCTTCAGTGGTTGGATGCTGACCCTAGCTTCACCTTCTCCTCATTCTCTACATCATACTCTCCCCGCTTGTGAAACCTGGAATAAACGAAAGGAAAGGAAGCTCGTTCAGTCTTCTACGTATCGCCTCGTTATTAGCTAAGATCCTAACCTGTGCATGGCTGCGAGTGCGTGCCGGGCGTGTGTTTCGCTCACCTGAGCATTAACAAAAGTCCGATGATGGTGAGGCACAGAGACGACAGCACCACCGCCACCACCGCCAGAGCTGTGGTGCGGTCGTAGCCCTCTCGGGACTGCGATGGCAGCAGGATAAACTGACACCTATCGCCGGAGTAATTATGGTGGCACCTGCGAAGAGGACGGTGAAGGGAAAACTGTTAATAATTGATCGACTTGAGGTGCGCATGATGTGCAGGTAAACAGAGAGCTAAATACTCACACGCATGATGGTTCACGGAGGTCTTTCAGGTAAGTGCAGGTCCCGTGAATGCAGTAATCTTTGTACTTCTTCAGGCAAGGATTCCTCTTCCTTCCCTTTCCTTTTCCCCTCTTCTTTCCCTTTCCTCTCGTTGTTTTTCCCTCAGTGTTTTCAGCTTCCAGGATGGTAGAAGGATCTTTGGGTTTGCTTGACATGGCAACTAAAGTGAGAAAAAAAAAACAAGACCAACAATTACATGTACTGTCTTTGTTAAAAGCCACTTAAAAGCACCAATTTAAGACATTTTTTAAGTGCCTTACCTCTTGGCAGCTGCAGTTCATAGTCTCCAGATGTGCCATCTTCATACTCTTCATAATAGTAGTAGTCATCATCGTACTCCTCCGCCTCGCCATCCTTGCTGTAATCTGCTGTTGTCGCCCTCACGCCCCGGTTCTCCTCCTCCTCTGCTCTCCTGTCTCTGGTTGTGTCCAGGAGGCTGATAACAGAGGTGTGCTGCTGCTTGTTGCTCTGGTAACTGTCTACTGCAGCACCGCTGGCCAGTCTGGACATCACTGAAGGAGCAGGAAAATCAAACGTTATGAATGAGGTCCTCTTTTGAACATATATACACCACAAAAACAAACAACAAAAATCACAATCAGAAAACTCTTCCTCTAGGGGACAACCAGCAGACAGGTTAGTGCATCAAGCTGGGTGAGCCTTCTTGGGCAAGTTGAAACATGTTGTACAGGAAGAAGCTTCAGGCAGGATTTTTTTAGGGATGCAGTAATTACCCTGCTGTTCTCTCTTAGGAAATACACCGGATCAGACATTGTCCTTAGGGATTGATTGAGTCAATGCCCAGCTCAGGATGCACTCAAAAGGACGCCAAATTTTAAACTGAGTGACTGAGTTTGACCCGCATGTTTAATGTCAAACAGACTTTCTGAGTTACTGTCCTCAAATTCGTGGACATTGAGATATCGGCCTGGCACACAGCCTTCCCCCCTCTGTCTCTCATAACACACGCACAAAATGCATGGGCAGACAGTTAGCTAATGTCAGGCAAGAATATGAGTTAAAAATAAATGTATCCAGTTACATAAAGCATGCTCTAAAATAAGAGAGATGACCCCATTAGCTCCTGAATAGGCTGGCATCATGAAAACTGTTGCCTAAAAGATTAAGTTTACACGACATGTTATAGCTCGGTTATTATAGAGAGGATTACACTGACAGCCAAGAAAGAGAGAGAGACACACACACACACACACACACACACACACACACACACACACACACGCGCGCGCGCGCGCTAAGTGATCCATTAATGAACACAGAAGAAACACTGGTTAAGTTGCACAGGCACATGAAACGTACCCAACGCGTGAGCCAGCAACAGCGCAACAGCGAAAATCCTCATGGCTTCCAGTAGCTTTAAGTAGAAAAATTATTTAAATTAACAAAAAAAATCTAAAAGTTATATTCCGTCCACCTCTCAGTATTCCTTCCTTTTTTTTTTTTTTTTATATGCTTTTTCTTTTTTGTTAATAGAACTCCTCTCTTCTCCTCGCGTCCCTGCTGCCGCTGTCTCCTCTCCAGAAAGACTGGCGACTGAAGCTCACGAGCCTTTTAGCCTAGATAGATATCCCCGCCTCCTGGGTGTTGCCAATAACCACAAGAGCATGTTGCGGCAATTAATTCGTATTTTAACTCAAATTATCCATCATGTTACTTGGTACTCCCAAAGATAGAAAATAAAATACAAAAACTGTCGGGAAATTAAAAGAAACAGGAAACTGAAACTTAATTAAAAAAAAAAAACAAACTAATCCTTGGTTCCTTTTGTACATATTGACTCATTCTTTCTGTCTGAGTGCCGTCATAGGGTTTGGTTGTGTTTAATCCAGGTAAATCCGGTGGTTAAAGCAGTCACAGATTTAAAGTATGCGTGTCACAGAATCAGAAGTCCAAATATTAAGTAAGATACATTAACAGTCCATACTTACATTTAAGCAAGATAATTCAACAGCGAAGCTGTTGAAGAGGAGGACAGGAAACGTAGTAATACATGACAAAATATACAACTCTGCAGTAAAAACTGGAGATCAGATGATGGGCTTCACTTTGGCTCCAAGTATTAAAAGCGCCTTTAACGGGTACGAAATGTGAGCGCCACCACGTGGTCAAGGATTACACTACACTGTTTTACTGTTTAGGTTCAGGTAGTTTCCAGAGTTAGAAACAAGCGAAATTAACTATTTATTTGAAAAATGTTTAACTTTGACTTACTTTTTTTATCAGCTTTACAGTTAGTCGTGTTTTCAAAATTTCACAACAGACATTTCAATACAAACACCACTTCTTGAAGGGCAGCTGGTTCACAGTAATGTAGACCTCCCAAATCTAAATAAAGAAAGGCTACAAAGCATCATCAGGCCACTGTGATGCCAAAGGTTACTAAAACTTAAGGCCTTTCCTGTGCGTTTCTATTTTCACTTTGTTTTGTGATAACACACGTTCTTTTCAGTTATCTCCCTGCCTTCCCCTCCTGTTTTTTTTATTTCAGGTAACTGCAATCAACTACAATGTTTTTCCACACAGACTTGGGTAATTTGAGAAGCGAGGTGATGAGGTGGTTAAAACTGTCAACTCACAACGTGAAGGTTCTTGGTTCCCAGGGCTTCTTGTCTGTCTTACTTCTCTCCATGTACTCCAGCTTCTTCCGCAGTCCACAGATGTGCAATTTAGGGTTAATTGATTATTTTAAATCGACCATGGATAAGTGTATAGCATAGTGCTGCATAAATGTATGTTTCAAATTGCTTTGAATGGTCAGTAAGTCTAGAAAAGTGTTGTATAAATGCAAGTGCATTACATTACATAGAGGAGTAATGGTAGATTTTCTAAGTGCAAAAGGAAGGACGGCAAGCTCCTAATACGTTTATTCACTGCCAGTTGATCTTTTTACTACTGGTGTCATGCAGTTCTGAGGTAACAACAATTATTCACAAGAAAATTATCTTTTGATTGCAATGTGAAATTCTCCCTTCAGCTCTCAAGTGCAAAAAATACCATCATAGGTTAATAGCACAAGTGCTTCAACTGGATTAAAGTATAGTCTGACTTCATGGATGGCTGTGTTAACAACATTCTTAGAATTAATAATTAAAGTTGGAGTCAATTTAAAGCAACACAAAACGGATCAAATAAAGATAAAATAGATACACAATACATCAGTATCACAGCTTTTGATGTTATTACTACTGCTGGTTTTCTAGAGATTTATGGGCTTTACTTCTAAGTGCATATTCTTACGATTCCCGTCACAGTAAAGCCTCTTTGGCTAAAGCTTAACTACGTTGTAGTGTGTGTTGAGGTCACATGTAGGTCGGCTGCTCACCACGTATGGGGGTAATGAATATGTCTGCCCTTTGTACTCTTAGGCATAGACTAACTCTGATGTGACCGTAGACAATAAATCTGGTGCGCCAGAATGTCATACTAATGCGATTCTTTTAAATACACGCACAGTGATGATGCAAGTCTGATCAGAAACCGTTTATTTCCAGGCCAGGGAGCAAGAATGAGAAACAATTCTAAAAACATAATAAAATTACCACCGAGCCTAGATAAAACAATTCTAAAACTGGTAAGAATGCAATTTTCTGTATGCACTAAAAATCCCACCCAGTCCCACAACCCAGGACGAATGTTCGTTATGGGTTCACAGGCCAGAAATTCCTCTTGCGGAGCTGCGTGCATGGCAGCCTCGTCCCAGGCAGACGAGGATGAGCCTGCTATCCCCTTCTCGTCCCTTTACTGGGCCCATCACATCCCAGCTCAGCTCGCATTCTGCACTGAGTCCGTTGCTCGATCGCCTCCCCTCGCGTCATCGCCCTGTAAGTAAACAAATAGGGGCCACAACCATCGTCCTGGAAGCTGCCCTGGCTTATAGCCATGGCGACCCTCTCCCAACACGGCTGCACCCGGTGAACAACAGTGGAGACGCTACTCACAAATGCTGTCAATCACAGGCGTTGTCTCCTATTGTCGCCGTTCCTGCTGTCGGGACTGCGTCGCTACGTCACACTCACCTGTCCGTCTCCAGATGAGGCGCCGCACCCCCGCGATCAGGCAGTGATTCCCCCTATCTATCTATCTATCTATGAATGAATGAATGAATGAATGAATGAATGAATGAATGACCTGGTCTTCTTGTGTTCCTTTTCATATCGTGTGCCTCTGTCATCCCAAGCCCCAGTCAGCTTCCTTTTAAAGGGTCCCTTAAACAGCTGATAGGCCACCTCTGGACACACCCATGTCTCAGGTGATCACTATCAGCTAATTTGTCCCATGCCCAGCCAGTCCACAGTGGATTAAAACAATGTCAAATAAGCCACTAAAAACCATGCAATACAAACAGAATAAAATCATGCAAATAAAAACTAAACTCACAAATAAAGACTAAAAAACAGAATAAAACCAATATAAAAGATAAATACAAATTTCCTCTGTGTGACATGAACATTCAATCTTAAGTAACATGACTTTTTCTTCTTTTCTATCTTCTTCTGTCATCTGCTTCCTTCCGCTTCCACAGCAAATGATCTGCACCCATCTCACTCCATCCTTACCATCCTCCTCTGTCAGCCCTCTGCATCTCCTCCTTCACTACATCCACAAACCTCCTCTAAGGTCTTCCTCGTTTCTCTTTTATTCTTTCCTGCCTGGCAGCTGCATTTAGCATCCTTTGTCCCATATGTCCACTATCCCTTCTCCAAACCATCTCAGCCTGCCTCTCTAACTCTGTCTTCAACCCTCTCAACTCAAGGTGTCCCTCGAAAGTAATTGTTTGTCCCTACTGGTCACTCCCAATGAAAATCTTTATCTTTAGTTCTGGCTCCTGTCCTGTGACCCACACGAACCCAACACACTAACCTGAAAGGCAAAACTAAAATTTCATTGACTGTGAATAAATAAAAACGCGATCTTTAGTTATTAGATATTTGTCAGTCCGCCACTCTCCAGCCAAGTCCAACAGGTGGCAGTGATTTAACTCCAGTGTGTTTTGCTAACCGCCAATGAATCAAAAGTAAAAGAACGTCAGGCCTCACAAGCGTCGCTTATTGGTTTAAGGCGATCACGTGAATTATACGCGAGAAAGGGGGACGGGGGGAGGGCAAACATGGCTGACGAAGCAGGGGAAGTAAACACAGCTGTTACAGAGCGCGACGAAAAACAAGAACAAGATGAGCCCAAAGTTTTACGACCAGCGACTAATGGCGAACCGGATGGGGGCAGCGAGCAGGACTGGACCGAGAGGCAGGCTTCCCAGGTCGCAGAGGAGAACAGCTGGTCGGCTCCTCTCCTGTCTCTGGCTCGTAAGGCCACAGAGACGATTAGCAGCGGGATCAGCTACGCTGCCATCCAGAGAAAGCCCTCACAGGGATACGCGGCGAGCTCCCCGACCGAGAATGAGGCCGAAAGTGACCTCAGTAACTCAGCGAAAAAGCTTCCAGGTAGACTTTGATTTTTCTGATGCCTGCTAGTTAATGCACTTTAAGATCGAACCATTGCGGCTGTCACAGGCACTTGAAACACTGTATAAGTGTCAGCTGTCACATCACATGACTCCAAGATCAGACTCTTGGTTTTTTTGGTTAGTGAAGTGCTCCTTTTCCGGCTATGTCATCTGACAGAATTAACCTCAGAGCTTCTCCTTTTTTTCATGCTTTCTGTACAGTTGTTCCCCCCAAAGACTCAATGGCAATAGAAAGATCCAACCTGCTCAGCATGCTGAAGCTCAGCATCAGAGTGTTGATTCAGTCTTCTATGAGTCTGGGCAGGACGCTTGACTCGGAGTACCCTCCTCTGCAGCAGTTTTTTGTTGTCCTGGAGCACTGCCTCAAACACGGTCTTAAAGGTTAGACGTAAATAAATCTGACTTTTGCTGTTGTGCTATATTTAGCTGCCTGCATGCTGAAGTTAATTCTGCATGTTGTCTGATTCAGCCAAGAAATCCTTCATTGGTTACAACAAGTCTATATGGGGACCACTGGAGCTGGTAGAAAAGTTATGCACGGAGTCTGTCAACATCGCCACCAGTGCCAGAGACATGCCTGGCATTAAGTATGCCATTAAATGCCATTATATTATTTCTATAATAAAACTGCATCGCAACTGAGTTTAATTGTACTTATACTGTCATTCTTGTTTTTGTTTTTCTTAGGACTGGTTTGGGGAGAGGAAGGGCTTGGCTGCATTTGGCGCTTATGCAGAAGAAAGTAGCCGACTATATGAAGGCCCTGCTGGACCACAAGGACCTCCTGAGGTCAGTTACACTTGTTTTATAGTGCATTATAAACATGGGTTTCTTCCTAGCATCCACTTTACCTTTTAAATCCCTTAGTGAGTTTTATGACTTTGGAGCACTGATGTTGGAAGACGAAGGGTCGGTAATGGTGGGGCTGCTGGTGGGCCTCAACGTAATTGATGCTAACCTTTGCATTAAAGGGGAGGACCTTGATTCACAGGTTAGTGATGCTGTTTTGTAAGAATCAGTTTCACTCTGAGGAAGAGTTGGATCGAGATACAGAGTGATCTGCTCTTCTTTCCCGTTTAGGTAGCAGTCATCGACTTCTCACTTTATCTGAAAGACTCTGCTAGCAATGAGACTCCAAAAGAGTAAGCATCTACACTGCTTTACATTATTTTTTTAATCTGGACTGTTCTATATTGTTATTACTGTTTAAAGCATGACCCCATATTAAAAAATCCTTACTAAACTTTGGTTAGATATGTCTCACAACTATAAGATGGTAATTGTATCGCTCCCTTCCTTAGTGATTCGAAGATGACAGCCATATTGGATCAGAAGCACTACATTGAGGAGCTAAATCGTCACCTAAGCGGCACCGTCACTGACCTTCAGGCTAAGATGGACTCTCTAGAGAAGACTAATAGCAAGCTTGTAGAGGAGGTTAGGCGTGCTTTGTGTGTGCAGCTGTGGGACTGTGTTCGCACTGGATTGATCCTCTTTAACATCAGCTTGTGTGTGTGTGTTTTCTCCTCTTCTTCAGCTGACAGCTGCCACAGACAGAATCAACTCTCTACGGGAAGAACAGGAACAGCTGAAAAAGGAGAACGAGACGATCTTGCAGTCCAGCCAGAGAAAAGAGGAGGTGTGGGGGGGGGAAAGTGTCTAGGACTAACTGCAGCTGAAGCCCCTCCAGATTTTAAGAAGGAATGAAAAATGCCATGTTTTTATTTTTCAGGCAGTGCTTCAGGACAGCCAGGCAGAGCTGGAGACATACAAACAGACTAGACAAGGCCTGGATGAGATGTACAATGTGGTGTGGAAGCAGTACAAGGAGGAAAAGCGCATTCGCCAGGTCAAGTATCAGTGACCTCCAGGACAGACTGAACCAACACTCCACACCTGGTGTTTTTGGGTTTTGACTCAACTCTAACTGAATTTGACTCCCTTGTGTATTAGGAGCTGGAGCGTGAACTGGAGCTGCAGGTGGGGATGAAGCAGGAGATGGAGGTGGCCATGAAACTGCTGGAGAAGGATACGCATGAGAAACAGGACACGCTGGCAGCCCTACGGCTCCAGCTTGACCAAGTCAAGACTCTCAATGTGCAGATGTTCCACAAAGCTCAGGTATAAATAGATGAGCATGATTATAACTTTGTCTTTCGCACTTACACACACACACACACACACACAGATTGCGCATTTGTCCAAATCGTGTGGTTTCTCAGGACTCGGACCGCCAAGCAGAAAAAAAGCAGGCAGAGGCCGTGCAGCTTGAGCAGAGGATGAATGAAATGGAGAACACCATGAAGGAACTTGAGCAGAGGTATGCGTGCTTGCCTAGGTTGAGATTCAGTTTCGCATTTACATTCCTTTAAATTGACGCTCCTCTTCATATTTTGTGACTCATAGACTACAGAGATCGGAGCAGGAGCGCAAGCAGAACGACCAGTCGGACGAAGACATGAAGGTGGAGCTGCAGGGAAAAGTCGATGCTCTGCAGAAACAGCTAACAGATCTCGATACGCTAAGGTGAAGAAATACAATTGTGGGTGGGGCGGGGGGGTTGAGTGTGGTATTAAGCAGTATGTAGAGAAAAGGTTCATAAAAGGGCAAAGTTGCAAATGTGATTCACCTAAAATGTTTGTTCTCAAACTTTTCAAACATTGTGTAGATCGAGTCCATGCAGTAGTTTGCAGTTTGATGACTTGAGTCACATTTTTGTGTTTTCGGAGCACAGGCTGGGGTTGGAGAACGAGCTGCGCAGTGAGAGGGAACAGAGACAGAACTTGCAAAAAGCTCTCCAGAGGGAGCAGGACAACAGCACCGAACTGCGCACACAGCTGCAGCAGCTCCAGGGCCTGCACTCGGTCAGCATCTCTCAAACACACACACAACCTGTGTCACGTTACACTTGCTCGGATCTAAATAGGCGAATTATAGCGATGGAAAAAAATGTGTGCGCTCTTGACAAATGAAGTTTTATTTTCAAAGTGAAAGGCAACCTACAGCTGCAGCTAAGATTACTCCTACACACAGGCATAAAATACTGTAATCCAATGCCAACATTTAAAATGTGTGATTGGCTTTGTAGAGACTGCTTCTAGACTCTAGCAATGAAGCTACATTGCTAGAGTTGGCTACAAGTCAGAATAAGAGCTTTTTTTTTTATTCTTATGTTCATTAAAAAGTATCTTTTGTAATTATGGCCTTCAAAATGCAGCAACGCCTTTCACCACCAGGGAGCAGTGTTTTACCAGTGGGTGTGTTGAGATGTTTTTGAATGTGTGGTGCTATTCTTTTAACTTTAGATACTCCTTTGTGTCCAAGGTTCTTAAGAAGCTTTTCCTTTTGTAAAAGAGAACGTGCTCATCCTGACTTACCTGGTTATTAATTCAATTGGCTTGATGTACCATCTTGTGGTACAAGGTGGTATTACAAGAAAGTACTGTGCAGCCCCAATCCAACTTCACTGAATGTCATCAACACAGTACATAGATGTTTTAGATTAAAAGTTATGCGGTTTGTTGTTGGTTATTTCTTCAAGTCTGCTGGTAACGTTTCATATTTTAAACACAGGAATTTAGAAACTGTACCTTTCAGCTTCATCACCAGCGAATTATATATTTATGCCAGATGACATTACCTTAAAGAAATAGTTTATTTTACAAAAATATTATTTGTATGACAGCTTTAACAAAGCCTCCCTCCTGTTTCATCCTCTTGTAAGCGGTGTAAGAGCATATTACAAATTCTTGAACATAAATGGGATGTTATGACCTTTTTTTCTTTTGCTTCTTATGGATCGACTTTGCAGGAGCTGCAGGAGTTGAAGCAGGAGAAGCAGCAACTGCAGCAGAAGTGCGAGCAGCAGGAACAGGCTCTACAAGAAATGGGACTGCATCTCAGCCAGTCAGTAACTGCGATGTTTTTTTTGTTTTTTTTCTTACTAAGGAATGCCATTTCACGTAGGAGAATTTATGCCACTTTCATCTTTCTCAAAGGTCTAAACTGAAGATGGAAGATTTCAAGGAGGTCAACAAGGCCCTGAAGGTAAAATGTTAAAGAGTCGAGGGTGGTTTACTTTTATTGTTGACGCTGTAAGACTTGGAATGAGAAACCATTGCTCTTCTCAGGGCCACGCTTGGCTGAAAGATGATGAAGCCACTCAGTGCAAACAATGCCAGAAGGAGTTCTCCATCTCACGCAGAAAGGTACGTTCCGCCCACCCCCATTACATTTCACTTGAGAGCCGCTTCCGTCAACGTCCGCAGTCACATAAATGTTGCCACGTCACGCTGTATGTTTTGCATGCGCAGCACCACTGCAGAAACTGCGGAGACATCTACTGCAACAGCTGCTCCAGTAACGAGCTGGCCTTGCCTTCGTATCCACGGCCTGTGCGAGTGTGCGACGTGTGCCACTCCCTGCTGCTGCAGAGAAGCTCCTCCACAGGTTCCTGACGACATACCCACAGGCTTTAATGTTTTCTCCACACGCTCCAACACTGAATATACTCAATTAATGAATTTAAATACTTGTGTTATGAAAAGGAAAAAGGAAAAAAAAAAGGCGGGAATGTGATTTGGTGTTCCATTGATGCAGTTACCTGAAATTCAGGCATTTTATTTGTACTGACAATGGTCGCCTTTAACGTTGACAGGATGGATTTTAATAAAAAGTAGTTTATGCAGACTTTATGCTAACAAGACTTTGCATAGACATGGAAAGGCTTGAGTATCTGCCACCAGTGTTTCCCTGGGTTGGATTAACAGAGTTTAACAAATGTGGTAATCTCTTGATAAACTGGCCTTTTGATATGTGCAGTTTTTCTAATTCAAACTGTGGATGTACTGTTGGGATTTCAGCTTGAGCTGAGAATCTCTGCTGTTTGCAGGTTTGTGTACTCACAGAATGTAAAGGCACACTGCTTTCTTTATTTAGGATGATTTTCAAAATAAATTTAACAGAAATAACCTGAATATTTTACTTTTGTCTTAAAAGATTATATTTAAACCTTTGTGAAAATCCTGAATTAGAGGGGTGCATTTTTAATTCTGGAAGTGACTTTGATATTCAGCCTTGTTATGCACTTTCCCCCCTCCCCCTTTTTAAGATCAGCTCTAACCCCACTGCTGGATGCAGGCAGAATTGTGTAAATGACTGTAGAATGTTGGCAACAGCAACACTATTTTAGAATGTATTCTATCAGGATTTTATGGATCACGTCAACTGCTACAACGGCATTTTCTTAATTTGACTTCTTTTAACTTTAGATATTTGATAAATGAATAAAGCCTCCTGTTTTTCCACCACTTGTGTCAATTAGATATTCCAGACTAGTTTATTCACTTTGTGCACAAGAAATACAAACAGCATCTGAAGCAGTAGAAACCTTCATGGTAGCAGATTTGAAATGAACTTGCTCTCTGTATAGCCCTCATCCAGGAACAGAAAAAGAGCACTAACAGTCACACCATAAGAAAACAAAACATGCTTTGACCATGTTAAGTCCCAAACCTAGATTAACATTTTGTACAGGAATTTAAAATGAAGCTGAACACTATGTAAAAGGTGAAACAAGGTCCAAACATTAGAAGATACTGGACATTTTCAGTTTCTGTTCATGCACTCGGACACTAAAACGTTTTGTTAAATCCACCAGCACAGGATGAGTTAACCGTGCTTAAAGAACGGTAACACAAAACGGCACGCTTCCAGGGAAAGATAAACTTAAAGCACAGTTTATGTTATTTGTAAATCTGTGAGGAATGGGGAAGACAAACATCACTTTGACACATTTATTGTGACGAACATATGATCTCACTGCTCTCTGAAGATCACCCACTTAAAAAAAACAAAACAATAATAATACAAACCCTACCCTTTGTTTTCCCCCAAAACAACCCCACCAGACCCTATCTGAATTATTACGAGAGACTTGCATTTCCAGTCCTTTCAGCAAAATGCTGAATTAAAAAAAAAAAAAAAAAACTAAATGCGAAAAGAAAAAACTACATTCCCCATCCCCCACCCAGTCCATTCATTGAGCCTCTGCTTCCTCCTCCACCGCCGCCATAGTAACTGCTTCCCATTCCGCCCTGGTTACCTAACAAGAGAGAGAAAATACACACTATAGGACCGAGGAGTTCATCAAGGAGTCACGCATAGAACGACAAAAGCTTTCCAAGTTTAAAGGGCTGAATTAGCCTGGATCCAAGATGACAGAACTACACAGCACCTTCTTCCTTAGAACCCAGTGTCATTAAATACATTACACAGCAGTTTTGGAAGCAGCTGCTTCCATTTTTTTTTTTTTTTTTTTTTAAATGATGGGGAATAACAGCACTCCTCTGGTAATTAACCACTGTTTCCACCCTTTGCAACACTGTAACAACCCAACTTTAGGACACTTTTTAGCTGCAGATTTTTCTTTACTGTTACTACCATATGTTAAGTAACAATATAACTATTATTTATTTCAAAGTGTGCTTCAGAATTAGCCAGCTAATAAAAGAAAGGTGTTTTACAAGGCCAGTTTAAGGTGTTACTGAATATTTATGACTTAAAAAAAACAAAAACAAAACAAAAAACAACTTAGTAGCATCTCATTTGGTGCCAGACAGCAAACACTTACAGCTGTCACGAGTTTAAAAATAAACAAAACAGTCACAGTACACAAATAAGGTTTTATGGCACCTTCACCTAGGACAACTTCAATTTCACTTATCAGAGAAAAGGGTTAGACTATAAGTCTTTGCTCAAACCTTTAAAGGTTCTGTAAAGAAATATATTTTAGGAAATACAACAGAGCTGACACTCACTATAGTCACTGTAGCCACCCATGTTTCCTTGGCTGCTGTATCCACCAGAGTACCCTGAGCTCAGCTGGCCTCCACTATAGGATGACTGGCTCCCTGTGGAAACAAATCCCATTGGGCTGTATGAGTAAACCAACAGATACACAAGCATTTTAAGGGAAATAACACAGGGCCCTATTTTCAATATCACTAAAACTTTGACTCACCCATGCCCCCCATCATCTGGCTGCTGTATGCTCCATTACTGCCACCTGCTGTTGAGTTCAAAAACAGCTCCACGTAGCGGTGCTCTGCAGAACAGGAACAAAAATCATAAGAATTAACACGCAGCTTTAAAAGGGTGGGGTGCTCAAGTTATTTTTTAAAGCAAACTCACGCATGTTAGCTTTATCTTTGGACATGGCTGCTACAGCATCTTCGTGTGTTGCAAACTCTACATCTGCCTCCCCGGTAACTCTGCCATCTGGGCCAATCTCAATATGGACCCGCACCGGATTCAAAGGTGAAAAGAACTAAAAAAGACGAAAAATAAATAAATGCACAAATCACAAGTGTTGTCTGCTTTTAAGCCCCTGCGGCGACACAAAAGATAACAAAGGACTGTCAGTGATCTCTCAACAACTTACATTGTAGATGTCTGTTTCTGTGGCTCTGTATGGCAGGCCCCTCATATGTACACAGTGGCCTGTTGTGCTCTGAAAGGAAGAGCCGCCATCGCCATACCGTCCATCCGATACACCTGAACATACATAAATGGAATTAACACAAGGTCTTATGAGGATTTTATCCTAATCTTATTAATTGTTATATGAATTGTTAAGCATGAAGAGACATGAGGGGGTGTTTATTTAAAAGAAACTTCATGGGTAAAGACCAGTAAATCTGATTTCACCTGCTCTCCAGTCCCACTTGGACCCACCTCCTCCGTAGCCTCCTCTGCGCATTCTGTCATAGGACCCCCCTCGGCCCATCATGTTGTAGCCGCGTCCACCAGAGGGCCGGTCATAGGGGCCGGGTCTCTGCATGCCCATAGGCTTCCTCTGGGGTTCGTAATGGGTCCGCACCTCAGCACGGCTACTCTTGAAGATCTCAATGTACCTGAGAGCATACAGATACCACAGTGAGGGCATGGAGAATGGGTGAGAAACTGCATTTGCTTAATACTGGTGAAACTGGGCTATGCAGATGCTGTCATGGTGTAGTCCATAGGTAGTAATAGATTTAAGTACTTATTGCTAGTCGTTAATAAAGAAGATTAAAAATAACTTATTTACTGATCAATAAGGAAGTTGTCCAAATTGATAAGGGCCTCAGTGAGTTTTACACTTTTCTTATGGTTACCTGAAGCGACTCAGATCTGTTTCAGTGTTTCAATAGTGGTATGTGTCGTTGCCATGACAGCTTTTGTCCTGGTTTTAGAGGCACAAAGAGAGCTCCAGCCCTTCTGCAACCCACTAAGCATTACCTGTGACAGTGGGCTCCAGATCCTTGTGTACAGTGGCCCTCTGATTTTTACTAGCAGGGAGACTCCTTACCATTTATCAACCTGGACTCATTTTTAGTGCTGAGACACCATTTGTTCTCCAAATCGGGCATGCACTCCATTTCAGGATTCGCCTCATATTTTTGAATGGTGACCAAGCACTAATCTTCCCCCTGAACATTGTGAATATATATATATTTTTTAAAACGTGGATCTAAGATAGCAACTTGTGTGTATGTGTGTGTGTGGTAAATATGACAAATATGCTTCAAGTAGCCAAGATAAATGTGTCAGTTTTGCATTTGGTTCAGATGTTGAAGGTGCACACCATAAGAAAAGCAACTTATCCAGCCAACCAACCAACCATCCCCACCTGTGCCCTATTCTTTCCTTGTGTTTCTTTAGAGCCTTTTCAGCTATATCCTGTGAAGCAAACTGCACGAAGGCCTCCCCCGTACTCCTCCCCTGGATGTCCACCGGCAATGTTATCCCATTTGGCACGATTTCCAACCCTTCAACCCAAGGACAGATAACCCCAGCAGGGGACATATTAAATCACATGCCCAATCACAGAGAGAACTTTCTCTAAAGAGAGAGATATTAGACTTATGGAAAACTCTATACATCATCACACATACCAATTCATTCCTTTTTTGTGTCTTTTTTCTTTTTCTTTTTTTAAACCAGTGACTTTCCATTTAATTTAGTTACATTTACTGTATTCTAGGGGATAAGATAGAAATGGCAGGATAGAGGAAGACTATGAAGAAGGGCACTGTGTGGGGGATATCGGGCTAGTATTAATGTGCTGATGAGGAGGGTCTAGGTGGGTGACATGAGGAAAATTCGTGGTTGCTCTTTCGTTAAATCTAAGAATTGGCATATCCTCCTGAGAACTGAGGAAACAGGAATCTTCCCATTGAACTTTTTTGGTGATTTCCTTCCTCTTTGGAGCTGAAAGAGGCCACCCAAACACATGGGATATCAATGGAAAGCCCACAATGTCCTCTATTAAGTACATCAGGACTTAATATGATAGCTCAAATAAGTCAAAGATATAGACCAGAGGGCATGAGTGAATAGGCTGGTGCTCAGGAGGATATACTGGGTTTAAAAAAAAAAAAACTTTTAAAGATAAAATTATTAATACATGGTGGGGAAGAAAAAAAAAAGTTAAAAAAAAAAAAATTGAAGACAGAGGCTATATCAGTGATGAGCGGGACCCACTCAATAACTAGTGTATTACCATTAGGCTGAGACTATTTTAAAATGTTTCCACATAATGGGGGGAAAATGTGAAGAAGGCTGAAGATGAAAATGAGGGGCAAAGATAGGAAAGGGTGTTTGCATAACAGATCCCTGCCCTTGTACAAAACATCAGGTCTTCAAATAAATTCTCTATTTAAACTTCAACTGGCTTCCTTTTCCAGCATCATTTCCTTCATTCATTGTTTTTAAGTGTAACCACATTAGATTGTCATTTACAATGGCATACTGACTTCTTCGTAAATTAGATGCAACAAGTTTTGGTGTCGGTAACCAGAAACAAGAAAAGGAAGATCGGAGGGGAGAAATTTAAATTACCAGCATTAAGGGGGTTTATATTTAACCAGCGAACAAGGTTTGTTGTTACCTGAGAAAAACTGCACAATTTCCTCCTTGCTGCACCCGAAGGGAAGGCCCCGAAGCCGCACAAGCCCGTCCCCAGCTGTCTCTGGACAGTTTGGGCCAGTGTGCTTCATGACCCAGTCCATTTCCACATTGTTTGATTTAAACACTATATCAGAGAAGAGAGAAATTACTTCGCTCAAACTGGTAACTTATATAGCATTTATCAGACATTAACTCAGCTGTATGCTGTTATACGCACCTTCTACATATCTGTGACCCATCGTTTCTCTGTCCTTTTTCACTGCAATCTTCAGGTCTTCTTCTGTCTCAAATTCAACGAATGCCTCTCCGCTGGGACGCCCCTCTCTTGTGTAGGTGAAATGGATGCCACTTCCATTGTTTAGGATTTTGCACTCTGCAATCAAAATGCATTATCAGATCATTTCTAACTGTGTTACGTGCTTAAGTATTCTTTTGAAAAACAATAATGCATAAATACCTGAGAAAAACCTCTGAACTTCATCCACTGAACAGGACCAAGGAAGTCCCCGGATTCGCACTACATATCCCTCATCAGCCATGACTGGTCACGATCCCTGAAGATTATGAATAAACGCTTCTTTTAATGTGATTAACCAATACAAACTAACAAAGATACAATAATACAGAAGTCAATACCCTGGTGCTTCGTTTACTCTTTTATTTTCGTTGATCCCCTCTTCACAAGAACTGACACTGTCTCTCTAATGGGGACACGACTAATTCTGAATACAACTGCATTTAAAAAATCCGACTGGCTGGTTTATACATATACATTGACTACAATACGCCATAAAAGCTTTCCTTGATTTACTCTGAGTTATTTCAAGAAAAAGGGGCCTATGTAGCAGCGCCATCTTGAGACAGTTTCGACAGATATTTAAGAAAAATTGCTTTACTGCTCATACTCTTCCGCGGAACAAAGGTTGTTGTTGTCCAAACGTAAGTCCAGAGCAGTCGTCACAATTTCCTTATCTATCAGTACTCGCTAGCGAACTACCGGCATCCACGTAACAAAAAGCGGGAGCTCCGAGTCGGTGCCCGCTAGCAGCACAAAATCAGTAGCCAGCCACTTTCATTCGACAATATTTCCGCGATTGTTGGCTTTCGTCAACTACTTAAGAGTTCGAAAGAGCCATGTTGTTGATTTGTTACGAAATATCTCACTTACTTTAAACGCAGTGCACGGCCCTTAGCATATTAACTACCGCACCCACACAATAGAACAAAAGCGGCCCTCTTGGCCTGCGCCATGTTATTAGCATCGGCAGTTAGCTCTTAAGCTAGTACCGTTAACTAAGCTACCTGTATTAAAGCTGATTCACACATTCAAACCTGTACCTATGTACATTATGAGAAAAGTTGTTCAAACCATGATATAACCAAGTAAAACGAGAGATACATTTATCAATATACCTGATACAAACGCAGATGCAACACGCCGGAGTGTGTGTAATCAGACCTGCGTGGTGCGGCTGAAACTCTCCACTGGGTTGCCAGAATTCTCCAACCATCCCCCCTTCAGGAACCAAAACGGCGCGCCTCATCATGGCATCTGCTTCAAAAGGCCAAAAAATGACGCAAATAAAATACGTTTATAACAAATTTTATTATTTATTTGTGTTTTTAATTGTATCAAAACCGAAGAATGTATAGTTTGTGAAAGGGTGTGTAATAAATAACGTGACAGAAAGGGTGGATTTTTAAACACACCTGGCAATCCTGACGAAATAACCAAACGCCTCCAACTGGCCTGTGTCCACGCCCAAAACCGATGACGTTTCTGCTTGAGGTCTTGGCGACTTCTCCTGGCCTACAAATCCAAGTAACCCTGTTTACATTCGTCAGTAATCCTTTTCAGCTTTTTTCTTTTCTTTTTTGAGTTAGTGTATATGAATGAGCTACTTTTTATGGCAAGGCCAAAGAGTTCATGTTTATCAATGCCAGCTCAAAGTACCACACTACATCACTAAAAACAACCCATTTAGCTACAAGCCTCAACAGATATTAATTTCGTGCTAGGGTAGTTTGTAATAGTAACCTAGTTCGATGAGGCTTATTTTGATTATTGGAACTAAATGATAATACAAGCCTCAGTTACCGGTTTTGGTGACTACTATGCCTGAAAGACCATGTTTATATACAATAGGGACTGTTTCCCAGACTTGGATTGAGCTTATCCCTGAAGTAAAAACTTTTTTTCCCCAATTATAAGCATTGTCAGAGTTTTCTTTTAAGATAGGACTAGGCTTAATCCAAGTCTGGGAAATTAGCCACGGGGTCAGCAGCCCCAAGTAATCCAGATATAGACCACAAGTGACCCAGACCTGCAGCAGGGAGTTGGTTGCAAATCAGTGACACCATTAAAAAATATGTGGAGTAAATGAAGAGTGTTTGTTAATTTATTATCATTATTTCAGTAATGCTGCTTATTCAAGGTTACACTCATCTAGTATTGGTGTACACTGCTAGTTAAAACATATAAAGCACACAATTCTGGAAATAAATGCTTTCAAAAAATGTATGAATAGTCACACAATAATCAAACACAGTCACATGGGGTTTAACCAAAGGGAATGAAATACACTGTTTTTAACCACACTCAGTCCTTACTGAATCAAATGTGATCTATAAGGTAAGGTGTAAACACAATCTAGGACCTTTGTGTAGTTCAGATGTCTTGGTTCATGGTGGTGACAACCCTGAATTCACTGGTAGTTCTGTAAGATTACATCAAACACAAACAAGGCTCCAGGTAGGCTTTTGACTTTACGAGTACATTACAGTGATCTTTTGGACTAGAGGGCAGTCCAAGTGAAGTATTTATTCATCACTGAAGTCACCATTGTGTATTTAATCTTGTACAAAAGTCGCCAAAGCACGCACAGTTCAATAAGCCTCAAGGATATCTTGTGACAAATGGACTTTCTTTCACAGTAGACATTTGGACTTGTTAGGGTATAGTGGTATACAGGTGTATTAATGTTGGCTGCATTCCTCTCATGGGAGGGAAGGTACTGTTTTCATGCGTGGTGTTTCACTTTCAGGACTTATCGGGACACACTGAAAACAGAACAAATTCTCAGATCTCTTCTCTGGAAGACATCATTCCCGTTAGATGACCACTCAGAACTACTTTACATGTATTTGTGCAGACAATTTACCCAAATTAAATAAGTGGACCAGCAAAATGTCCCACCCCATAAAACCCCACAATGAGAACCACTCATTTTGGAGGTTATAGTTTCAGAGCATCAATTACATTGTTAACTTATCTGTGAATGAAAAGTTTGTTCATCATACAGCATTGTTTGTTAATTTTTGTTGTTTTTGTGTGCGTATTTTTGCTAAAAAAATATTTTTTTGTTTCTTTAAATTATTATGTATGATTACCAATAAATTATTTAACTGCATTATATTTAATTGGAAGCACTCAATAATGACTTGATACCCGTTATTTCACATTTAAAAAATCACACTAAATGATTCATTATAATTTACAAAGAGTGTCAGTACACTTTCGAAGTAGTCCTTATGTGCAAACGGTATCCCAACATGAGTTTACATCAACTAGTAAAACTAGCAACTAGTTAAGTTGGCCTACCATGTCATGTCTTGACGTTCGTTCTACTGCCTCGTGATATTGGTAAACCTAACATGACGTCGCGGGCTCATTTTGACAAGCATCAGCTTTAACCAATAGAAGAGACATGTCTCTCCTGATGAACCAATACGGTCGAGAGGATTTTCCACAAGGGCGGCGTTTCTCAGAAACTGTGCGTATCGGGTTAGGTTGTTAGAAAGTTAATGGCTGGGGGAAAGAGATCCTCCTCAACCCTCGCTTCGGGAGAGTTTCTGGATTCCCTGAAGTAAAATCACGCGAATATTCCACAAGAACGCGCCTGGACAGACATTTAAGTCAACAACTAGCACGTTAACGCACGTATCGTGAACACAAGTATGCAGGATGCAGTAGCCGGGACGGCAATGCTGACGGACGGCTTCGAGGACGAGATTGACTCGGTGACTCCTCGCTCCCCAGTGGCAGGGATGGGGGTAGGAGCGACACCAGGAGGAGTCGGACTAGGGGGCATTGGGATTGGTGTAGGTGGAAAGAAAGTACGTTTGTACGGCGAGCCAGGCGGGCCTGCTGCCGAAAGACTGGATTTCAAACTAGCGGCCGCAGCCGTCCTCTCTTCGGGTCCAGGATCCGGCAGCGACGAAGACGAGGTTTCAGAGGTAGCTACGCTAAGCTAGTTAGCTAAGCCTAACCATAGAGCTAGGCAACATTCCTCTCCTAGCGCGAGCTGGCTCCTAGCTAGCACATTAGCTCGCAGTTGGCAGCCACCCCCTCCCAGGCCGCTAAAATTACGTAAAATTAACCAACCCGTCAACAGAATAACACCCCTCGTCAGTTGAGACGCTTATGGACAGTTTACTGTCGATCATGTTTGGTGAGACAGGAGCAGTTGTTCACGCCAACCGGCTGAAATGTTTTATTTATGCAGCGCAGGCTGTGGCCACGGCCTAGTTCGGGTGTAAGCGACGACGGCCTCGTTTGGAGCTGTCGTCTCGCAACACCATCACAAGTTTGCAAGCTATCCAGCAGCTTTCCAGCCACGGCAAATGGATGATGCCCACAAACCCACGGACGTACACGGCCAGCTAAATATCTACCATTTCATAGTTGTGGTGCAATTACGTCACTTTTCCCACCACACCATGTAAATCAACACCGATTGTCCCTTAGGCTAACTTTTCGATAGGTTTAGATTCGGATTTTTAAAAATATAATTATTTTGCTGCTCGTATTTCCACAGTCGGTGTCGACTAATTAGCTAACTGGTCTTCCAGCCGTTCACCTAGGTCGTTCAGATGGCCACGGTGACTGTCAGCTTTATTTGCGTTGTCACATTTTGAGGGCGATTTGAGTTCACGTTGAGAGGTGTCCAACTTTCAATGTCACACACGGCGGACAGGTGTGACTGCATCCCGTCAGCTAAACGCACTTTAGACATGTTTTGTCATCTGGGATGACATAGTTTAAATTGTGTGTAAAACCCTCAGTCACCCTGTCATATATGCATTTCAAATGCACGTGTGGCAGAGCCACATCTTAGGGGATTTTTGTCAACATCTTCAGAGCTATAGTCACTCATCAAATGCCTCGCTATTTTATTATTTTTTTACAGCGTCCGTTTGAACGTTATGAGACTTTGCAGCTTTACTGTTCCCATATAATTGAGTTTACCATATCGTATGACAGCAGCAGACACTGAAATGGAAGTTGTTAGACTGCTTGATTTGCACAAACTTGTCAGATGTCCATGTGACTTTTTTCATGGCAACTTGAGGGTTAGTGTACGGTAGTTTGTACTATTTAAAAAAACGCTTCCATTGAAAAGTTCTTGGTGTTCAACGAACCTGCACCAAGGAGCACTGGACCTGTGGAGCTGTCTTGTTTATGGATGGCTAGTATGTGACCAGTGGATTCTCTGTCTAAGACACACTGCTACACCTTTGATAGACAAGTGAGGGTGTTAGCTCATCCAGCTGTCAATATATCCTGCTGTTTTTGCCTGAACATTAGCTCAGCTGTGTAGCAGCGGCAGAAAAAAATATTTAATTTGTCACTTGCCTCAAATTGCAAAGGCATGTCATTGCAATCATGTTTTCTTGCTCACCCAGTCTACTTTATAAGGCTGAAAGGGAGCATTTGTTGTGGTGTTTCACTCCTGTGGAGAACACGCTGCACTGGGTAGTAGCAAAAATCTGAGCCCCAGGATTAAGTAGATGCCATTCTAGGCCTTTCCAGCTCTGTGGATACCAACACTGGGAACTGTAGTTCATTAATACTGAAGAGTGATACCCATTGTTGATGATAAAGGCCTCTGTAGAACTACATCCCCCATGGACTGTTGTGCACTGCACTCCTTTCATATAGCTGAATTCCTCCACATTGCTGAATGCTGACTCCCTCACAACAGTTTCTCTCTGGACCAGACCCCGAAAGTCTGCTGCAGCTTGTGTGTGTGGACATAGAGATATTGGTTCTTTCTCAGGTTTTGCTGGGGGTTGTTTGAAAATGACCAGTAATTTATTCAAGATCATATTTAGAATCATACCTTTCCTGGTAGTCTCTCTGTCTGAGGTAATGTTTGTGGTATTTATATTGGTTAGTAGGTAATCTGTATACCAGACCTACTGTACCATAAATACTTGATCAAATGCAATGAATCCCCTTGCATGAAGCCCTGCACAGATTATTTATATATCCCATGTTGGTGTTCAGACAGTTTTGTTTACTTCACCTGCTTTTTAACAAAATCATTTCCACAGCTATCTGGATACAGTTAAGATGTTACTTTGAAGATGCAAACAGAATTAAACATCCAGCTGTCAAAGTCTGACTTAAAAAAAGACGCTTTATTATTTTTTCTTAGTTATTTGTATAGGTTATTTGTTTATATCTGTGATTTGTCATACTCATTAATGGTTATGGATAGAGGAGTATACATTTTCAAATGTGAGCAGATGAAAAACAATCTTTTTTTCATTTTGACCTTTAATTTCTGTTTTTCAGTAATATATGTGACTGTAGATCCAATTTAGCCTTGTGCTGTAGTCACATTTACAAAAATATTTCATTGATCCCCTTCTTTTTTAAAACAAAAACTTTTTTTATTTTGTGAAAGAAACTCTGTAGTACAGACTATGATATCTGAGAGCCAAAGCTCAGGTATGAGGTTGTAGAGCTCTGCTTGGGCAGCTGACTCTCAGCTGAATCCGTGTGTGTGTTTAGGGGCTGTAATTCCCGGCCGTAGCACTTCCTGTGCTTTGACTCTTATCCTTGTGCTCCTTTTTGCTTTCCCTCTGTTGAGAGAAACCATAAATAAACAAGAGCCACATGCCTGGTCTTTTTATAGGTGGTGCATTTGTATGCGTACGGCCGCTTTTTATACAGAGTAATGTAAATAATGTTTTCAGTAGTGTAATTTCTTATTTTCCTTTTGCCTTTTTGTATTTTTATAAATACTAACCTGATATAGATTTGATACTCTTTAATTAATGGCCTGCAATCCAAATGGTATCATAAACTAGCTCTCAGTGGGGAAAAGATTTTGTTGCTGACCCTTACCTGTCTCTCCCAGGTGGAGTCATTCATTCTGGACCAGGAGGACCTGGATAACCCCATTATGAAGACAGCGTCAGAGTTACTTTTGTCCAGCGCTACAGATGGAGTAGATTTGAGAACAGTTGATCCAGAGACACAGGCCAGACTTGAAGCTTTACTGGAAGCTGCAGGTATGACTGCATTGTCTGAACTCAGCTCGCCATAATTCTTGACAAATATTAATATGTAATCAATCAGTATGTCATTAACCACACCCATTTTTATACAACCTGTTTTAATTTGTGCTTCAACATACAGAACCAGCAAACCACACCTTTCTACCTCAGTCTTTTTCCATAATCCATTCCCAGGCATTTAAAAGTGGAGGCCTTATGTTTTTTAAATGTTTGTTTGTTTGTTTTTTTTAAGGCCTGAAATTGTAATAAGGAGAAACTGTCGGTTCTGTAAGTGTCATATCAGCAGATAGTTTGAAAGTGATTTGGATAAATTAGTTCAATTAGAACTTGTAATCTCAGAGTAAGAAGGTCTGTGTAGATTAATCCATTAGGGCTGGGTGTCCTGGCTTCGTTTGGGCACGTGAACATTACCATGCAGATTAACACTGGAACACGCTTGAGCCTCCACAGCATGCACAGAGCTTGTGTTGAACAGCTAATGGCTAATCTCATTCTATTCCCCTTTCTCTCTGGCCGGTCTAAACAGTACAGCTAGTAACTCGCGTTACTGGTTTACTTGAGATCTCTACAACCATGTACAATAATGAAAAATAAGTTGTTTATTTATGTTTTCATTGATTTGTTAGCTTATTTGTATTGTTTTTATATAGATTAGCTGAGAGGAGTAGTGTTTATGTGAAATGATTGTGGCATAAAGATCTGTACAGCCTCCTTTCATTCCCTGCATGAGCAAACTAGCCAAATACCAAACCTGTCAAGACCATCCACAAAGATGCCAAGTGTCTGGTGAGATTGGTGGAATATTGACTTAGGCTGTTGTTTATTGCAAAATATATCTAAATATGTTGGTATGGATTTATTATTTGGGCTTATTTGGAGTTTTTCCTATTTGTTTTACATGTTGTCCACACATAGGAAGGTATATGTAGCATTTTCAATGCATTTTGCTATGTCACTCACACGGAAACTCTGCTCACTAGAAGTGGAATTTTTGGAAAGCTCTTCCAAGTGTAAACAAGATAGGATACCGCAAACACAACGGTGTTCACTGACAGCTGCTAAGTTTTGAATTGAAAATACATTTGTTTGGATATAGTCTGAAATGCCCTAAATGGGGAGAAAAGAGCAGCAGTTTGCACAGTGTTTGATAAAGATATATGCACTTTGAAACTAAGTCTGATATATGGGAATTAATATTCTTATTTTCCAGTCCATTGCTGTGGATTGTGATAACAAATTAAATTATTTAATAGATATGACCTTATCTTCCTTAGCTTGTGTGTTTTTTTTTTTGTTTTTTTTTTTTTTTTTTTTTTTTTTTTGTAATGTGCCCAAACAGTCTGGTATAACTTTTTCAACAAATCTGGTACCAAAGATTTCAGGTATATAAATTATACCATGTAGAGCAAAACCTAAAAAAATAGCCCTGGTGTTGTGCCTAAAACTACTGCTGCCGTTGTCAAGGTTTTATTACGTTCCTAACAAAGGGATTGATATAACATTTAAAAAAAAAAGAAGCCAAACTTTGTTTCACCGCTGTAGCCATCTGGATGGAGACTAAACAAAGCTGTCAGAATTGATACTTAGTTGCAAAAGCATCGATGCCTACAGTGCCATCTTTGCCACCTCTTGTTGACACCTGCACACAGGACCTCTTATCGCAAGTAGCTGAAATAGTGGATGTTCCCAATTCTTTTGGAGGAATTTTGAGAGGTCAATAAAGCTCCCATTTCATTAATATTGATGTATGAAACAGTTGCCATAAATGTTAACCTGGTCAGCTCACATTTTAACATTAACTGTTAAACTGTTAGGTATTTTCTGATAGTCACCTTAGCCATCTGTTGTCATTAAGACTGGCTATGGTTAATTATAAAACAATAATGTCAATGTTGGAGCTAGGCAGCAAATGTTATCAGTTCTGCTTGCTTAAATTGAGGCGAAGAAAAGTGTTCTATTAAGTAGACAAACAGTGACAGTCTACCTTACCATCAAAAAATATGGCGGTCACCATACTGGGTTTTTTTTTTTTTTTTTTTTAAAAACATTTTAATTCTATTTTAGGAGGGGGGTGGGGGGTCAAGTTATGTTGCTGTATTTTTTTCCATTATGTCAAACATCTGCCTCCAGCCTCTCTCTCATTCACTGTTCACACTGCTCTGTGTTAGTCTGGATCTCCTTACATCCTCAGCTCTGCGCTCCAGAATTGAAACCCATCTAATTTAGCTGCTCTTTATTTGCTCAGATTAGTTCTCCACACTCTGCAAAAATGCTCTGCACATTCAGCAACCCAAATTCTGCACGTGTCCTTAATTAGCTCTGTCAAGGCTCAATATTCCATCTGTAACCCACGGTTTTCTAGCTGCTGAATTAATGACAGCAGATGGCCAATGTGGTTATTGGGTAATTGCTAATAGTTATGTGGCTAATATGTGCCTTGGCCAGGTTAAGATTTAAGATCACTGTTTACTGCTTACATGTTGGTGAAACAGGAGCTTTATTGACCCCTTTAAAGTCCTCCTAAAGCGTTGTGAAAGTTAACTTCTTCAGCTATTAGTGAGGGGAGGAGCTGTGTGTCTATCTGGCCACAGTGGCGTCGTGTGTCAGCTGGAGACAAAACACCACTGTCTGTATTGATATAGTTACAAATAAATGTTGTAATTTGATAATAGTTTTAGTATTGATTTAATATCTGAGTATCATTTTGACAACCGTAATCTTACCCCTAATTAATTTTTGGCCAAATATAACTTTATTTATACATACATACATACATACATACATACATACATACATACATACATACATACATACTTAAAAAAAAAAAAAGAAAAAAAAAAAAGGATTTTTTGTGGTTTGGTAAATTAGTGATTGCATATGAGAAATGGCTTCAAAAGTGTCCACAGTATAATGGTATGCAAGTTTGCCTTTTGGAGCTGTTAAAACGTTGTAGTAAATGTAAACAGTTAAAGAGTGAACTGGACATATGACTTCTGTTATCGTTCAGCAGTTAAAATATTACCCACTTTTCTAACGTTTAGCAAACTGTAAACCAAACCATAGCCTAAAAATGAGTTGAACCGAGCTGTTGATCAGGAGAATTTTACACCCCTCCTAAGTAAATTGAACTAGCTTTACTAGTTGTGACATAGTAATAATTTATGCTAAGCATACATGGTTGAGTCCTGCAGGGATGTCATATGCAAACATGAAATAAATGTTTGATCAGGTTAAATATCTTGCTGGCAAATTCGGATTATTTTAATGACTACATTAACAATTGTTTCTGTAGTTTTAATTAAATGTTCCTTGTTTTGTGTTATGTTTTATAGAGACTGTAAATGCTCAGACTTAATTACAAGAAATGCATGGTGTAAGACAAGTTGCACATGGATTATAAATGAAGGCTACTGTTACCAGTAGCCATACTTGTATGTACTTGCGTAATATCTCCCTTTCTCTTTACTTCTTAATGTAGATGTAGTGAAAAAATAAACAACAACAACAACCAAACAATTGTAACCTGAGAAAACAGAGTCGTAGTTAGGGAAGCAGGATGTTTACAGATGGGCACTACTGCAACCTTAGAGACCCTCTTGTCTTCAGCCCAAATGATATGTCCTCTATTTCCACACTTTGATTTTGCAGACTGTGGGGCAGATTCCTTGATATTCACTTCATTCATATAGTCCGTCTTAAATGAATAGAAGCACAATAGTGCTTTAATTCGAATTTGCAATGAACTGAACTGAGTTCATAGTGACACGTTTTCTGAAGTTTTCCTAAACCCAAGTAATGATTTCTACAACAATGTTGTTTCATGTTTGTAATGTTCAGTAGTTGTTGTTGTTGTTGTTGTTGTTTTTTTTTTCCCAGTCTTGGCACAACTCAAAGAAACATTTCTGTACTACATGTCATAAAATCCCCTAAATTCATAGCAGTTGTACATTGACAAACCTAACTGATAAATTGTCAAAGTAAGATATTTCTTTAGTTTCCAGTGAATGTTGAGTCATTTCAAATACTTTATATTTTTTAAATTTTATTTTGAATTTTTAATTACACAGAATTTTTATTCCTGCAAAGTTAAGTGTCAGTGGCATGCTATTGTTTGTTTTTCTATCAAATCAGCTCACTGACCTTTTGCAAGTTGATCTTAATGCTAGATGTAAAAAAAAAGAAAAGTGTTTTTGAAGCCCAACTCAACTTTCCCCAGCTTTTCTTCTTGCCTGCATAAAATTTAAAATTCACCCTTGTTTCTCACTGTTTGAGTCACATGATGTAAGAAATTGTTCAAATAATAACTACTGGGTGGCAGAATCTTTAACAGGGCAGCCAGTACAACAATTTGGTAACATAATTTGAAGAACTGCACAAGTAACATGCTAGGTAGCATCAGTTTGCTAGCAGTTTAAAGGTTTGCTCTTTTTAGAAAAGTAACGGCAGATGAAGAGGGACTGCAAGTGAAGTTTAAAAAACAAACAAACAAAAAACCCCACAACACTCACTTTTTCAGTAAAGAAAAATATTTTGCTATGTTTTTGATGTCACAGCAACAGGGTACTAGGTGAGGTAAAGATAACACATTACATGAACCTAACAGGTGTTGTTTTTTTTTTTTTCAAACAATCGAATAGTTTGTGCAACAAAATCTGGAAGTATAAGTTCACATGGTAATTGTTTCAAAGCTACACTTTGGTGTTGCAGTGGAAGTGAATGCTAAGGAGGCATGTGTCGGCTTTGTTTAGAAACGGAGGCAACAAAAGTGTCCGTACATATAACTGACTCTAAAGCCAGGAATAAAAGGTTTGATATTCCTGTTCTGTTTAATTCGGCTGTTATGGCATTAAAGTTTTTAATGTTATTTTGTTTATTATATATCTTATTATATATAAAAACTATTAATATCTACTTGCGCAGAAATATTTAATAACAATGATACCAGGTTACTGTGAAACTGCCAGACTCTTAAATAACCATTGTGCCTTTTAATAAAAATAAAAAATTATCATGCCACCCAATGATAATTGGGTGGCAATAAAACCTTATTAGCAAATGTTAAACTGAACATTAAGACACTAAAAGTGAGAACAGGTGAGTGGCAGGAATGTATTGTTACTGTTGGATGTAGGTCTTGACTCCAGTTTGTGGTTAATTCAAAGTCTGTTATTAATAAACAGAGGAAATCTGTAGAGGTAGCTGTTGTGAAATGCCTCCAAAATCCTAAAGCTTTGTTCTTGGCTTCTTCTATGCTATGTTAGCTCTTTTGCTAGCGCCCCATACACTGCTTCTGACCCGTGACATAGTAAACAGAGCATATAGCTGAACTTAATAAATCGTCCACATTTATTTACCTGCTGACACAGATACCTGATCCAGTTGTTTGACTCAGGATGGGATCAAGATCAGTTCATCCTGTGGCGTTGTAGTTATGTCACATCCGGAGTTCTCTGGAAAGGCTATGCAAAAAATGTGGATTATGTGGAAAACCATTTGGAACATGGGACGGGCTGCAATGTGTGAAGGTTACCTTGAGTTTGTTTACAGCGATGCCCAAGTTTGAAGTGCTTAGGCTGACTTCTGTTTAAGCAGCAAGATAATGAGCTGCTTTATTTGTTGTCTCTTATTTTGTTTTGTTTTTTGTTTTTTTTAAAGATGCAAATCTATTGACTGTAATTTTACAGTGTATTAAACTGAATGAGGCGCATTGTTAGACTAAGGCCTATCTGTTACATATGACGAAATAATGATGGATACCTTTATTTTGAATTTGATGTGAATTCAGTATAGCATAAGCTGGATCCAATGAGGAAAACGGATGCTCAAGCCTTGATTGAAGTGCTCTAATAAGCATTCAGCAGTCATGCACGCTTGCATGCACTGGCTGTGCTTGGCTTTGATAACCATCAGTACTGCTGCAAAAATGTAACTTGGGCTGTCTTATATGGGTAGGAAAAATTGTTCCTGTATCCTTCAGAGAGTCAAGGTAACACACTGTATGTTGAAAACTTGAACAAAGCTTGGTGTAAAAGTAACAAACATGATGTGCAGTAGAAATTGTGGCCTCTGAATGTGTGTGGTGACAGTGATTCATGCTACCAGCTCAGCCTTTTCCTTTAAGAAGATGGCCTTGTGGCCCCTTAATGTGGAAATGTCTGTGTCAGAAGTACCTTTAACCGCATGAAGCCACAGCCTCTGTAAAGTCATCACTGTAGTTGGGTCCAGAGTTTAAATAGGAGTTGCTAGTTATGAGTCAGGCTAGATTAAACGGGGTTTACTTACATCAGTTGTGGTTTTCTTGTACTGTGCCAGGACAAGATTGTCAACCCCTCCCAACCCCCCTACAGGCCTGCCCTCACACAGTGTTTAACAATCTGGGTCCCAAGTACACTTCACTTTTTCTCAGCATTTCAGTTCCCACCTCTTGCATTTCTTCTTTTATGCACACAGCCTAAAAGAAACACTGCTGCAAAGCACAAAGATGGCAACTAAGGAATGTATTTCAGGGCTAAAGTGGGGCATTTTCTTTTGGACTGCTGTTCTCTTATAGAACTTTTAGATTTAATAGAACTGATTTTACATTGAGGCAGCTGTTGTTGAGGAGGGTGTTGGTGCTCCAAGTTTGGGCTTGGTTACTACATGTATACCTTGAGTCAGCCCACTACACAGCAGGCACACTAGACAAATGAACTGGAATCAAGGGGTAAAATGTGCTCAGGCACATTATGAATTACCTTGCTGAGTGCACACTTGGTCTAAAATCAGAGGTAGGTTCTGCCTATCACAGTTAGTAGCCACAGGTCTAGAGGGTTGCGTCTATGCGTGCATGCACGCACGCTAGGGCTGGGCCATATTATACCGTTCACGGTAATACCGGTATAATGTTAGGCTACGATAGGAAAATGAAATATCGCGATAGAATATGAGTAAAACGCGCATGCGCAGTGCCTTTGTTTTCATACGCACATGGCCGATTGTTGAGTGAAACAGATGAACCAGAATTGGTTTGTAAAAATGGTGCAACTTCAGTGATGTGGAACTGGTTTGGTGTTTGTCCGTCAGATACACGACAAAGCACATTTTTTTGCAGAACATGCAAGCGGCCGTCGGACTAAGATGCCCTTAAATCTGGGAGTAATCTGGGTCCTAAACTCCGTATACTTCAGGTCAAACGAACACTGCAGCATCACTAAGAGTTAAAAACTGTCTAAATTCTTTCATCTTTAATAAAACGATCAGCATTGCTACTTTACCAGGTGTAACTATGAAGTTTAACTTCCAGGCATCCATGAAAACAAAATGTATTACATTTAACGGAGTTAGAAGCTAGCGGAAGTTAGCTCGCTAGTTTCGCTAGTTACCTAAGCATGATATTGCATGTTCGGACTGAGAGATTTCTGAAAAAAATCAAACGTACAGCTCTGCTATCACTTCCAACATAAATGAAGACAGGAAACTAAACAGCAGTGACGTTTGTAGGGTTACTGAAGTTGGGCTAGCTGGTATATAATTATGTGCTACGTGATCGCTAGCGACACAGCTATGTTAGCATAACATAAACAGTGAAGCTGGAGGACAAACACTAACACTTTTCCACTTATAAAAGTTAACGTTAAGGTTCCTCATGGTTAGAGACAAATGCAATCGCATGGCAGGATGCTGTAAACGGACCAATCTTCAGTCAGAAGAACAACTGAGATAATCCATCCACAATACGAGGTTAGTCATTAATATACTGCAACAACATGGGAATAGAGCAGCTGCCAGAGAATTCAACATTAATGAATCAATGGTACAGAAGTGGAAGAAGCAAGAAGAATGAGTTTAATAAAGTTTGATTTATCTGACTGCTTTGTTTTGCTTAATGTGCCTTATAATCCCGTGCACCTTATGGTCCGAAAAATACGTACTGCACACTGCAGTTTAATGTTGCAAAGCACCTCTTTTTAACTTCAGTGGATATTATACATGGTTATGCTCAGGATATGTCAGCCCATTTCTACTGGAAATGCCTTTTGGTTAAACGTTCAGCAAGGAATTTGCATTTGCACTGTTACATTTTTATAAAGCTTTAATGTACATAAAAACCAGCTTCTTGTTTAAGTGAAAATAAATGATAGGTTGTCTTTTTGCGCTAGTAATGTTGTGGAGTTGTATTTTGTCTCGTATCAATTATATCGTCAGTTATATCGTTATCGCAAATTTTCAAATATATATCGTGATAAATATTTTTGGCCATATCGCCCTGCTCTAACGCACGCACCAGGTATTGGGATAATAGCTAATATGCTGTGGGATTAATGTGATCTTTGACTGCTAAGTGGATTTGGACACAAGTCCAAATTTTTATTTTATTTTTTATTTTTTTGCCATTTTCCTAAAACTTTCAAAACTTCTAGATTAGCCCACAAAAGCTGATTTTATTTCTTTTGTTTATTTTCAATTTTTAACTTGAGGAGGTGATGATTTAGTAACGATGTTTAGTCATTGTAGCATCTACATAAGTGATTTAACATATCATTTAAAAACTTGATTAGGATTACAAGAAACTGTTAACCATCACAGTCTACACAGTGCTATTTCTGCCCTTTAGCCAGCATCACTAAAGGGGCAAATTTTTATTCTAGCAGACTGCCCAGATGTATACCACTTTATGCTTATCCCTGTTGCATGGGGGTGTCATTGAAAAATGATGTCATATCCTCTGGTGTCTGCCACTGTTTTTGTATCAGGTCAGCTGGTCGTGCACCCCTCAATTTTTGTAGCTTGGCATGTTGTATCTCTGTCGGTTGACAGACTCTGCCAAGATTCCCCCCCCCCCCCCCCCCCCAAAAAAAAAAAAAAAAAAATGTCTTTGCTTTTGGCTTTGACCTCTTCTCCTCCTACATTGGTGCTGTTCTGGTGGTGACACCTGTTGTTCAGGAGAATACTACAGCAGCTTCCTGTGCTTTCTGGCAAGTGTAAATAAATAAAAATAAATATAGGGAATGTAGAATGTTTCAGCAGTGTGGAGGGTACTCTGGTGCTGTGTGTCTGTGCAGAACAGTTTAGTTGTGTTTAGTTTTTCTAGTTTTCAGTTGTGGCACAGAGGGTTACTGGGAGAGGGTTTGGGGCAATGTTGTCAGTTAATATTGGCAACTTAAGCATTCGAAACTGTTCAATAAGCCACAATTTTTCAGACAGTTTTGAGATTTGCAGACAGTTGAGACAACAAAAACTGGCAATATTGGAATGGCGCGTTTTTGCTTGGCTGTGTTGGCAGCCAGGATTCTCAGTCTCTTTTCACATGCAGTATACATGTATAGAATATATCAACATCTGTGACTGTCCCATTCCTACAAAATGACGGATGATGATTGTTAAAAAGACCAGGTTGTTATGGAACTCTGGATCTACATAGATTAAAGCAGAAATTGTACTTTTATTTTGATACTCTGGGGTCCACCCAGGTCCCAGTGTCATAAACTTTGGCATGAGTAAGTTGCATGAGGGTCTATCTAAACGTCTATGTGCCTACCTGAGGTTTTTGTGATTACGGCAACTTGTTGAATTTACATTACAATGCAACGACTGCGCATGCGCCCCAGGCGGCAGACTTTGAAGAAGTATAACAGGAATGTTGGCTCTCCAGTTGTCTTTGTCTGCAAAACTGCATAATCCTCAAAAATCTTCTCCACCCCACACTGTGCCATCAAACACAGACCATGAATATTGGAACTACATGTATTGTGAATTATGCAAGTCCTAAGTAGGGCTGTGCGATATGACCAAAATCTCATATCCCGATATAAAACCTCTATCGTCCAATAACGATATAAATCACAAATATTATATTTTCTGTAAATTCTGTGAATCTCTGGTAGGTGAAGTGTTTCCAGCTGGGCGTCATGTACCTGGAGTCGAGTGTTTTAACCGATGCATGAAACTACACATTTTTAGACATAGGTTGTAACGGCCCCCGTTTTCTTTGTATTTATTACACGGCGTGCTGCAGGGAAAAGCCTGTTCTAACGTTTGAGTCTAAGGTTTGTTTTGGCTTTTCATCCGTCAATACTTTTTCACGTGATTCCATTTATTTTGAAAAGTGTCAACAGGATCTTGAGCTTTATTGTGAAAGGTTTATGGGGAAAATAAACAAGCGGACATGCGATGGTTTTACCGTCGTTGTTACTAATGACGACCCATAAAAACAGGCCCTTGTCCGTCCTTAGTGTGGTTATATTAAATACAAGAGAAAGAGAACTTAATATAGCCACTACAGTGACGATCAAAACGATGAAAATATATTGCCGTAAACAGTTTATTTTGCGACACCACAAAACAAACCATAGCGTAAAATGAAACGATAGACGTTTTTATATCGTCATCCGATATATATTGTTATATCGAACAGCCCTAGTCCTAAGTGTCAGTATTTTTTATCAAAAATTGACTTGCACATCTACTATTTCATGAGTGGTGGCAGTGGTTGAGCTTAGCAAATGAAAGTGAAGTGACCACGTAGGAATGCACCAATTTTTTTTTATTTTTTATTTTTATTTTTTTAAATCCATTGTAGAGGGGGAAAAGTCAGTTGGTGAATGGTGAAAGTTGTCTAGTGGACAAAAGGTTACAATAAATATTATACATGATACACATATCACATAAGAATCATTTAAAACTGTTTATCAAATTCTTTTATAATAAAGTTAGATTTTAAATTAAATTATTCCTTAGAACTAAATGTGTGTAGACCTTTTTTTTTCCAGAGCGCTCCTGTTGGAAAGTCTCAGGATTGCAGCAGCACTTTTGGGATCACCAGTTTATCAAAACATAATTGTTTCTAGCAATTATCCCGTTGTGTACTTTTTAAGAGTTGAAACCCTTTCATTTTCTGTCTGGGGTTTCCTTGTTGCTCTGTGTGGGGAAAATTATATCAAAAGAGCTTGCTTTCATGATGCTGTTGCAAATACAAAGCCTAGTTTATTACACTTACATCCTCAGATTCAGTTCCTGCCCCTTTGTCATGTCTTGGCAGTTACTTGATCCTTTTTTCCCCCTCCTACACGAGAGCCACCATGATTTTGCACTCAAGCATTATACTGAAAAACTGGTTTTAATAGATTAGTGGCTGCTCTTATTCCACATTACCCAGACACCAGAGACTTTACTGGTACTGCAAATGAAAGTTCATGAAATAACGAATGACATGCAATTAAATGTTCATTTGAAGTAAGTTGACTTAAAGTTTGCGTACCTAAACACACAAAGAAATAAGTGGTCTAAACTAGAGTGTCTGCTTAGTTTAACAACATTAAGATGAGCTCATGCTCATCCCATTCTGAGATTTTTAAGATCTCTGGCTCTCACTAGCTAGTTTAATTCTACATTAAGACCTCTTAAATGAGGGGAAGGGCGGGTTGCTCACATGTAATTAATGGCCACAAAATATTACACTAAGTTATTAGCCAGCGCTTACCAGCAGTATTATTGGTTGGTTTTTACCTAGAAGGCAACTCATTTTCTCTGAAATGGTACTAATGGTTTCGTCTGACGTATTGTTAGGATAGCTTACATTTTGATCTAGTTGTTCATTTCATTGCACGTAAATGCTTCAAGAATGATTCCTGTTAGACTGGTGTCGGTGCCAGTTATGTTTTCAGTAGGCATTTGGTGTATATACACTTGTCCTGATAAATTTTATTTTAGTTTAACACGATAAAAGATAGATGGTGTTGTACGTGTAAACATGGCAGCGTTGTAGGTGGAGCTGAGCAGGAACAAGTGCTTATGTGTAAACACAGTGAAGGTCTTTTAAATTGATGTTGTGACTGAAATTCTTGACTCATTCACTACTTCCTGCTCTGTTTAGTAGTTATATGTAGAGGATTATACACAGGAGAGGGGATTTGGTGACTGCTGATATCTAACCTATTTATTCCTGTTTAGTGAATGAAGTGCTTGTGTTCTCTGAGGAAAAACACGATAAAGTAAAACATTAATGATCAACTTCCTTGACCTCTTTGCTTGTGCATATGAGACTGTTGTGAAATCTTTGTCTGAGAGCGGTGCTAAGTTTAGCCCGAGTCAGTGGTGAGAAAACACAACCTTAAGGACTGAAGCTGTCTTGTGCCTGGTTAATGGATGGGTTGAAGTTGAGGCCGAAAGGTTTAAAGCCAACTTTATTTATTTTTTTCCCTTTTTTTTTTTTCTTTCTTTCTAAAATGCACACTGTTACTCCTCTCACAAGTGGTTTGCTGGTTTGGAAATGTTCATTGTTTTCCTTTGAGAGATCTTCCTCTGTAGGTCATTAGCAAAAGCAGTTGTTTTCATTTTGCTGCTGCTTGCCTTTCACTCTGGTCATTGACTTTTCTTCTTTTTCATGACAAAATAGACACACAGACTTTTTTTTTCCTGTCATATTGCATTGTTTTCTTCAGTTCTTCTCTTGCTTGCTGGCCACTGTTCCTAACACATCATTTTCTCTCATGGTCACTGCTTTTTACCCATCTATAATTCACACAGGATGAGACAGTTTTCTCTTCGAACATTAACAGCTTGAATCTACATTGGTTCGTATACACTACTGATCAAAAGTTTGGAACGAATCTGAACGTGCTAAAATATTTAAATAAGCATGAAAAGAAGAGAAAGGATCTTATTTTCATGTTCATTATTTAACCTTGAAGTATTGAAGCACATCAATTCTGAGATCGGTCCATCTGTCAGTCAAGGCAGAGGAAATGTGTCTAGGAAAGTGTGAGATTTGAACAAGAAAAGTTTTATTTCCAAACTACTTGTTTTAATAAAACACCAGTTTGCTGGTATTGTTATAATGAAATCACCACCAAAGTAATGCTAATTGTCAGTCCTATTGTAGGACGCTAGACTGTAACATACAGGAAGTGCACATTAATATTAAACTAATTTAACTTGAAGTCATTTTCAAGAAGCTTGTCTTTACGGCAAAATTATATTCAGTAAATATCAGAATTTCTCAGCAGTGTTACATTGCAGTTCATTTAATGACTTAAGGAAAACTGCAAAATTTTGACTCCAAACCTTTGAGCCTTGGTGTATACAACAGCTTCATTTCACTGGTATTATTGTTCTGAACTACTGAAGTACTGTGCAAACGTCTCAAGTCATTTCTTTTTATTTTGTTTCCAATGAGCCAAAGTGTCGTGTCATTTTTAAAAAAATTTTTTTTAAATATATTTTATTTTTAAATAATCTTGAGCAATAGGTCTCCAGGCTTTCTAAATGGCTCCGTTTGACATTGGCCAGTACTTGTACCTGATTGTTTTACAGAGGATTTGTTTTCCTCCAAAGAAGAGATTTGAATGTCCTTCAAGAACTATTAATGAAGACTACTTACGGAAAGCCTGACTAAGGGTTCCGGCTGTGTTGGGGGAAAAAATGGCAAATACTGACTTAAAAACTCGTTAGATTTGTACAAAACTATTTGTTATGTTTGTACATCTCAATAAATCGCTGCACCTTTTTCCCGTTTTCCTAGCCCAACATAAAGAAATGAAGACTGACTTGAGACTTTTGCACAGCACAGTAGATACTCCCAATATTCCCCTTTTATTGTGTACCTTACTATTTGATAAAGAAATTGCGACTCTTAGGTGGTTTATTGAAAAAAGATATATTAAGCCACATTAACAAATGCTTGTGTTTTCTGTGTGATTTTTTTTTTTTTTTTTTTTTTTTTTTTTTCCCTATTCATTTTTAAATTTTTATTTTATTTTTTTCTTTATTGATTTTTTTCCCTCTTTGTGTTTGCTGCTACTAACCCTGGATTGGATTTGCTGGACTGGACTTGCTTCTTCATCTGGTCTGGTGTGGTTGTGCTCCCCTGTGGTTTGCATTGCCCTATGCACCTCTGCCCTTTTGGTGTTCGGCAGGCATCGGTAAACTGTCCACTGCCGATGGTAAAGCTTTTGCAGACCCCGAGGTGCTACGGCGACTGACGTCATCTGTGAGTTGTGCCCTGGACGAGGCCGCAGCCGCCCTCACCCGGATGAGAGCTGAAAACACACTCAATGCCGGCCAAGCAGACAAGTATGTATCTCGCTCACACCATCAACTCACTGCTTCATAAACAATACCTATGAGCATGCGTGTGTGTCTCTTTGCTGCCTGGAAGTAATTGTGTTGTTGTGAGGGGTGCGTGTGTTCACCTGCCACAGTGGCAGTAATTGTAGCAGTCTGGTTATTTTCAGCCGTAGTTTAGCAGAGGCGTGTTCGGATGGGGATGTCAACGCCGTGCGCAAATTGCTGGATGAGGGCCGGAGCGTCAATGAGCACACGGAGGAAGGGGAGAGCTTGCTGTGTCTCGCCTGCTCGGCTGGCTATTATGAACTTGCACAGGTATGGAAGAGGTTAGATTGGTGTCCAGATTAAGTTCCTGCTAAATACTTAAGGGGCTGTATTCCTTTGACAAGCCTATGAATATATATTTACGTTTTTTTTCTTCTTCTGTTTTCTATTCTTAGGTTTTGTTGGCTATGCATGCCAATGTGGAGGACAGGGGCATCAAGGGGGATATAACACCACTCATGGCTGCTGCCAGTGGAGGTTATGTGGACATTGTCAAACTACTACTTGTCCATGGGGCAGATGTCAATGCCCAGTCCTCTACTGGTAAGACTACTTTAACTTCTCTATTTATAAACCATTTAATGTGACTTCAAAACACACGGTATAATCTCACTTTTGTCTTTCAGGCAACACAGCTTTGACGTATGCATGTGCCGGTGGCTTCGTGGATGTGGTGAAGGTGCTGCTCAAAGAGGGTGCTAACATTGAGGACCACAACGAGAACGGACACACACCTCTCATGGAGGCGGCCAGTGCTGGCCACGTAGAAGTGGCCAGGGTACTATTGGAGTATGGCGCTGGCATCAACACACACTCCAATGAGTTCAAGGAGAGTGCTCTCACACTTGCATGCTACAAAGGTCAGTACTTAAGTATGGAACTTGTATCCCTAGGTTAGTTTTTATGTTGAGGGTTTATTTTTAGAAAGGAATAAATGCGCATTGTCCTTTTACTTTTTTTTAGTTGTTATGCAATTTAGCGCCCTCGTTACAAAGACTTGGGCTAATACTGTTGTAAAATAAAGCTCTTACATAAGTTCTGTTAGCTATCCTAACAGTCAGCTACTCTTTAAAATTCAGCTGGTTATTTTATTTTTCATTTTAATGAAATGTTTTTTAAAAAAAGTCTACATCTTAAGATCAGTAAAATTGGCGTACTTGCAGTCGACTCTGAACTGATCTAACTTGTTACTTTCCCCCAGTGGCAGGCTACTCCCATAACCTTGTCCAAAGGCCTGTAAAAGATTAATTACATTGATTTTGTTTGTCCTCTGCAGGTCACTTGGATATGGTGCGTTTTCTCTTGGAGGCCGGAGCAGACCAGGAACACAAAACGGATGAGATGCATACGGCACTGATGGAGGCCTGCATGGTAAGCATCTGACCTAAAACCTCACTTCACATTTCACACCTCAAACCACTTGTTATGACTTTGTATTTGTAACTATAAACAGACAGTACATACGTTGAAGTAATCGGCATGGTCAAGAATGAATTGCTTTATATATCTTAGACTCCCTTTTGTGTCTCAGTACAGCTCAAACAAAATAAACTTTAATATTAAATTTGAAAAAAAATAACATCAGAAACATAACAGCGGGTCTTATTCAGTGTCCAAACCCAACAGAGTTCTGCTAATGGTTGGGTACTCGCATGGTTAAGTGGGAGAAAAGTGGACTGAAAGAAGATTTTAATAATTTACACCATCTCCCCTGTGCTAATTGGTTTTTATCTTGTTTGCAGATCAGTCGTGCTAAATAATTGTGGAAGGGGTGTGCAGTTTTCTGTAAACATTAATTGTGCTATTGTCGATGGAAATGTACAGCAATGTTTTTAGATGCCTCTTTCATCAGTCTGCTAAAATGTCACTACTTTCTCGTTTTAAACACTTTTTCAAATTGATGGTTTAAATTCATGTAGCTTGACTAGAAATTGATACGTGTATTTATTCAGGTGCTTATCTCTATATTCTCTGTGTGTCTCGCTGTCCCAGGATGGCCATGTGGAGGTGGCACGGCTGCTGTTGGACAGCGGCGCGCAAGTCAACATGCCAGCTGATTCCTTTGAGTCGCCCCTTACCCTGGCAGCTTGTGGAGGACATGTGGAGCTGGCAGCCTTGCTTATAGAGAGAGGAGCCAACTTGGAGGAGGTATGCAAAGATACACTAAAACAAAATGGAAAAAAATTGTATAGCTGTAGATACATTTGCTGTGAAGATATACTATAAATGCTCCAAACCAAAAAGTGTCGGTCCTTTTTAAACAAAAGTGTTTGCTTCCAAAATTGGAAAACGGCTAATTTTTCACTGTTATCTAAAATGTAAATGACAACATTGATGTAACTGGCTAAATGCAGTTGGATGACAATTTCTATCCACATAAACACAAGTCAGGGTTGTGTCCGTGTAACCTGCGAGTCATTTTCACCCTTATGTTTTCTGATCTGATGATGCTTCTGTTTGTGTCCAGGTTAATGATGAGGGCTACACTCCCCTGATGGAGGCAGCCAGAGAAGGCCATGAGGAGATGGTAGCACTGCTGCTGGCTCAAGGTAGCAGCATTTGTTCTTGCATCTCTGAAACACCATAAAAAAAACAAAAACAACTAACAATTTTGACATGATCACAGTCTGTTATCATTATGTTTTCCCATTTTAGTAGCTGAATATAACAAAACTGGTCTTGCTCTGTCGTCTAGGTGCTAACATCAATGCCCAGACAGAGGAAACCCAGGAGACCGCTTTGACCCTAGCATGTTGTGGAGGCTTTTTAGAAGTGGCTGACTTCCTCATTAAGGCAGGGGCAGACATTGAGCTGGGCTGCTCTACCCCGCTAATGGAAGCTGCACAAGAAGGCCATCTGGAATTGGTGAAGTACCTACTGGCTGCAGGTGGGCAAGGAAGAAGATGCAGCAATGGTAGAAAGAAAAGACACATCAAAAATGTCTTAGACTCTTGAGCTCACACTCCTGTAACTTTTTCTCGTTCAGGAGCAAACGTTCATGCCACGACGGCAACTGGCGATACAGCACTGACGTATGCGTGTGAGAACGGACACACTGATGTGGCAGACGTGCTACTGCAGGCTGGAGCCAATTTGGTACGCCGTACTCTTAAATCCTCTTAGTCACTTATGATTTGCCCTGCTTTAAAAAAAAAAAAGTATTTACATTGGTTCAAGTGACAGCGGGGCAAGAAAAGATGTGTAAAAGTTTTTTGTGTGTAAATGTATATTGATTGAACTGAGCATCTTCTATTGTGTGAAGCAAGACCTTGACCTTGTAGAACCTGCACCTACAGCAGCAGTTTTCAAGATGAATACAGATTATAGCCATTTTGTTTAACTTCTGTGTTGAACTCAACAAATCCACTTCATCTTTTTCCTTTAGGAGCATGAGTCTGAAGGGGGACGGACGCCCTTAATGAAGGCAGCGAGGGCAGGGCATCTCTGTACAGTGCAGTTTCTTATCAGCAAAGGTGCGTAACTGAGTAGCTCTTGGATTTAAATACAGGTATTTGAGGGGGGAAAAATGCATATCTAACCTGTAGAGTCAGAGAATTGCCTCTCTTGAAAGGGGAAGTAGATCGTTTATATGGGAGGGTTTTGTTTTGTTTGTTTTTTTCTGCACATCTGTCACTTAATTTATTCACTTCAATTAATCATAGTTTATTTCATTGCATGAAGGTATGAGAAGTTTAAAATTTCACCTGAAAATTGTTTTTTCCACCATTACGCTTAAAGTGGAAGACCAGCAATTGTTATTGTGTCCAGGTTAATGATGAACCACATTATTGAATATCTGGCTGTAGATATGCATTATCATTACTCTTATAATATATACATTTGTCTTTGTCTGTGTTAGGTGCTAATGTGAACAGAGCCACTGCCAATAATGATCACACGGTGGTTTCTCTGGCCTGTGCTGGAGGACATTTGGCTGTGGTGGAGCTGCTGCTGGCGCATGGGGCGGATCCTACTCACAGACTCAAAGTAATGCACCCAGTCTGGATTAACACCAGCTGCTTTAATAACGATTATGCTCATTTGCATGTGTTTAATGATAATGCTGATAGAGAAAAACATGCCATGTTTTTTCTTTGTAGGATGGCTCAACCATGTTGATCGAAGCTGCTAAGGGTGGCCACACCAATGTGGTTTCCTACCTGTTGGATTACCCCAACAACATCCTGTCTGTCCCAGCCCCGGACCTCTCCCAACTCACTCCCCCATCGCAAGATGCCTCTCAGGTATATGCAGCAACATGATAACCCCCCCCCCCCTTTTTTTTATTTTATTTTCTTTTTTAACTAACATTTTTGCAAGCATGGCTGTTTTCTTTCTTTTTTCCATTGCTTTAACACAACATATCCTCTGTCATAACAGGTTCCTCGTGTCCCATTCCAAGCTCTCGCCATGGTAGTGCCCCCTCAGGAGCCAGACAGAACCCCATCAAACATCGCTACGCCCCCTCCCGTCTCTAGTAAAGGTAAACTGTCCTAGGTACCCGCTCGGTATACTTAAAAGGTTCTACTTACAAAGTGCACACTTCACTGAGCTGTAGATATATTTATTTTGCCATTTTTAAATCTCAACATCTTTGATGTGTTTTGTTCAAATTCAGGCGTGTCCAAACAGAGACAAGCAGCCCTTCAGCCCGGTGTCCCCAGCTCTGTTGGCCGGGGACCTGAAGCAGAGCCTCTGCCACCCTTCCACTTGTGCCAGCCCCTAGAGTGCATTGTGGAGGAGACGGAGGGAAAGCTGAATGAACTGGGCCAGAGAATTAGCGCTATTGAGAAAGCCCAGCTAGAGTCGCTAGAACTCATTCAGGGGGAGCCGCTCACCAAAGACAAGATTGAGGAGCTGAAGAAGAGCCGAGAGGAGCAGGTATAATCCATCATCCACTTAAGATCTGGTCTCATTTTGATCTTAAGTTAGCTTACAAGTTAAAGGCTACCTAATTGACCCTTCAGTGCTCCCCCCCCCCCCCCCCCCCGTATGCATAGCAACATATCACAAGTTAGTCAAACAAGGATGTGACTCTTCCTTAGGTTCAGAAGAAAAAGAAAATCTTGAAGGAGCTGCAGAAGGTGGAGCGTCAGCTGCAGCTGAAAACACAGCAACAGTTCACCAAAGAGTACATGGAGGCAAAGGGCTTAGAGCAGCAGGAGGCTGGACAGAGCCAGGGTCCGGGCCCGGGGCCTGGATGTGCATCGTCTGTTCCAGTGCCTCTTCTCACCACACCGGGTGCACAAGTACACAGTGGCTCTGACAAGGACGAGGAGACAAGCAAAGATGGGGAACAGGAAGAGCCGGAGGATGACGTCGAAGAGGTGAATTTTTTTTGTATTTGTTTTCTTTGTTTGAATAATGTTTGTTCCCTAGCACTGTCCTAACAGATCCGAGAGACTTAATATGCTCTCTGTATTCTTTCAGGAAGAGGAAGATGATGATGATGAAGAGGGCTCAGAGGAAGAACCAGATGGAGAAGAGGATGATTACCCCAAGCTTCCTCAGGTGGACACAATCATGGGTCACAGGGATGGGTCGCAGTCACGACAGCAGCCGCCTCTTCCCCCTTCGCCACAGACCCAGCCCCAGCCGCCTCCTCCCCCTCTTCAGGCAGCCTTCGTTCCTATCCAACCTCTGCCAGACTACAACCCTGCAGACTACCCAGGAAGTACCAGTCCAGAGCTGCAGAGGGTACTAGTAGGGCAGCAGATGTTGGGGCAGCAGCAGGGTCAGCAGCTGGCTGGGTTAAGCCCAGGAATGATACCTCAACAGGCTCCAGATGGGCTCTTGGTAGCTACACCTGCACAGACGCTCACAGACACACTGGACGACATCATGGCAGGCAAGTACTCAGAAGTTTAACTGTTGGGTGTGAGATGCGAGACTGTGCTCTACAAAGTTTTGTTTTTCCTTTTTTTTGGAGGTGGTGCTTACATTTGTTTTTGTTTCTTTCTTGCAGCTGTGAGCAGCCGCGTGCCCATGCTGAACACTACATCTTCACCCACACCCCTTTCCCAGCCGCCCACACAGACGCCCGCAAACATCGCTTCTCCCCCTTCAGTCCTACCCCTTTACCCCTCTGTTGACATAGACGCACATGTAAGCCAGTTTGACATGACAGTATACATATTGTGATAATCCAAGTTAATACATTTATGTAAAAAGTAATATGCCCTGTTAAGAGAGAGTGTTTTCTTCACAGACGGAGAGTAATCATGATACGGCCCTGACGCTGGCGTGTGCAGGAGGACACGAGGAGCTTGTGTCTGTCCTGATTTCACGGGGAGCCAACATTGAGCACCGGGATAAAAAAGGTATCTTAGAAAGATGATTAGTCTTCTGATAGTATGGCAGTCTGGAGGGTTAGAGTTTAATTTTAATTCAAAATAGTTTCATTTAACAAAGGACTCATTATTTCTGTTCTCTACAGGCTTTACGCCGCTGATCCTGGCTGCCACTGCTGGCCATGTAGGCGTGGTTGAGGTACTCCTGGACAAAGGGGGTGATATTGAGGCTCAATCAGAGAGAACCAAAGACACACCCCTCTCCCTGGCCTGCTCTGGGGGACGCCAGGAGGTATAAAACTGTTTCAGTTTACTCTCACAGTCATGACATTCCTATACTCCTGCCGCTAACACCATTATCATCCATGTTGGTAAGGTTGTTGAGTTGCTGCTGCTGCGGGGAGCCAATAAGGAACACCGCAATGTCTCAGACTACACGCCTCTCAGCCTGGCTGCCTCTGGGGGTTATGTCAACATCATCAAAATACTCCTCAATGCTGGTGCCGAGATTAACTCCAGGTGAGCAACAACTGATACCATACATGTAGCATTTTCTCTGTTTTACGCTTCTTTTCTAAAGACTCTATTTCACTCTTTTCAGGACTGGCAGTAAGCTGGGAATCTCTCCTTTGATGCTGGCAGCTATGAACGGTCATGTGCCAGCAGTGAAGCTGTTGCTGGATATGGGTTCAGACATCAATGCCCAGATTGAGACCAACAGAAACACAGCTCTGACCCTAGCCTGCTTTCAGGGGCGGGCTGAGGTCGTCAGTCTGCTGCTAGATCGCAAGGCCAACGTAGAGCATCGTGCTAAGGTGAAGACTCGTGATCACATATAGCAGGACTCTGCTGCCACATTCAGAAAGTCAAATATCTCAGGGAGGTTTCTGAGTCGAGTGCACTGTGAAGTATCTGCAGGGACACCTTAATAAGAGCTGGTTGAATTAGCTTAATAATAAGAGAAGTTATTTAGTGCTTCCTTCATTGCCTTCTTTAGCAAAATGAACATGGTTTAAGAATGGAAATGAGACAACAAAAGAAATCATCTATATATATTTTACTTCAATTACAGATGATCTAAAGGCAGAGTTGAGGAACTAGGAGTAGATGGAACAAAAATCAACCATCACAAGCATTTCACCATTTATGTTTAAAATCTGAGCAATGAAGTGACATTTTTCTTTGTATGTAAAATGGATTAAACAATCCAATAAGAATAGACTGATTAAACTATTTGGGATGAGTTTTTGGTCCCATTTCAGGACCTGAGTTTCATCATAGCAGACTCAGTCCCGGCACCAGTACACGTTTCTTTTGTTAAATCCTTAAATTCTTCTTTTCCTTATCCTATGATGTTTGTAAAATAGTAAAAAATAATTACAAAAGAAGGTGGGAAGTAATTTTTTGGGACTGGTTGACCCACCAATTATCTTCACCATGGTTGAGCTAGGATTTACTTATTATACTTATATCCATCCTTTTACAGAGCTTGACATAATGGTGTGTGCTGACTACACAACCTGTTTATTATACAACCTTAAGCCCCCTAACTTCTCCCACTGACTCCGTGTCATGTATGAATTATTGGACGATACAAACACTATTTTTATCCTTTCGGGTTACCCTCTTGGCCTTCTTAATAACTGATCGGTTTAAACAGACTGGTCTTACCCCGCTGATGGAGGCAGCATCAGGAGGTTATGCAGAGGTGGGCCGAGTGCTGCTGGACAAAGGCGCCGATGTCAACGCTCCCCCTGTTCCTTCATCCAGAGATACTGCTCTCACCATTGCTGCCGACAAGGGCCACTACAAGTTCTGTGAGCTGCTCATCAACAGGTGAGGACTGTTTTGAGTTAAATCTCACTGTGATTCATCATTTAAGGGAATTGGGTTGAATGCAAGTTTATTTCTTAGTGAAGCAGATGTTTTAAGCCACGCTCTTTCTGTTTTTTTTTTTTCTTTCTTGTTTTTGCTTTTAAAAACCAGATGCTTGCCATAAATTGTGTTCTGTCTTCTAACCTCATTAGCAAGGTGGCTTTCATTAACTGATGAAGGCAACAATTCTGTCTTATTTCAGAGGTGCGCATATTGACGTACGAAACAAGAAAGGGAACACTCCCCTCTGGCTGGCAGCGAATGGTGGTCATTTTGACGTGGTCCAGCTCCTGGTGCACGCCAGTGCTGATGTAGATGCTGCTGACAACCGAAAGATCACCCCGCTCATGGCTGCTTTTCGTAAGGTGCGCAGTTGAAGAAGACCTAAGAACGTTGCTTTGTTCTGCTGCACTTTAGGACGACTGCAGTTACTAATTCTTTACTTAAAATTTCAGGGTCACGTGAAGGTGGTGCAGTATCTTGTGAAGGAGGTCAACCAGTTCCCGTCAGATATTGAGTGCATGAGATATATCGCCACCATTGCTGACAAGGTAGGTATTGTTTGCATTTCAGTCAGTAGTCACCTACAGAACCTTTAGAGGAATATGCAGAGCTAAAACTCCAAATGTGACCCTGCAGGAGCTGCTGAAGAAGTGTCACCAGTGCATGGAGACCATTGTCAAAGCTAAAGACCAGCAGGCTGCCGAGGCCAACAAGAACGCTACCATTCTCCTCAAGGAGTTAGACTTGGAGAAGGTAATTTCAGTCACATGTGATAGTGTTTTAGGAGGTAAAAGCATTTTGAATAAAAGGCATAGATAAAAAGAGATTTTATGACTCTTGCAGTCTCGAGAGGAGAGCAAGAAGCAGGCTCTGGCTGCCAAGCGTGAGAAGAGGAAGGAGAAACGCAAGAAGAAGAAGGAGGAGCAGAAGAGGAAACAGGAGGAAGAGGAGGGGCAGAAAACCAAGGAGGAGACATTTGAGATGCAGGAGCAGAAGGAGGATTCTGCTGAAGGTATTGTTTCATTGAAACTTTTAACTCAAAAGTATTTTCATGACTTGGATACATTTTAACTAGAATCTTGTGGCCCGATTCTTCCTAATGCCTGAATTTTACCCTTCGCCTTCCTCAGAAGCAGAGGTTCCAATTGAACCTCCGAGTGCAACTACCACCACCACCATTGGTATATCTGCCACCTCCACCACTTTCACTACAGCTTTTAGTAAGAAGCGAGCGAGTGTGGCCACTACCCCAAGCACCAATCGGAAGAACAAAAAGAACAAGACCAAGGATTCGGTGCCCAATGAACCCATCATATTGCAAGATCCGCAGGTGAGCACTACTCTTTTTAATCTGCCCTGTTTTCATCTCCAGCTTATCCTAAAGATTGAAGAGGGGGAAATGACCAAATGTATGCATTTCTTAACAGGTTGCACTAGCACAGCACAAAGCTGACAAGAACAAGATCCACGGCGAGCCACGGGGTGGGGGTGGGGGAGTGGCAGGCGGCAACAGTGATTCTGACCCCTTGGATAGCACCGACTGTGCCAGTGAGAGCAGCAGCAGTGGGAGCAAGAGTCAGGAACTCAACTACCTCCCTGACCTCACCTCCTCCGGCACCTCCTCCTCCTCTTCCTCGTCGTCCTCTTCTTCCTCTGCCCCCTCCTCAGGAGCAGTCCAGGCCCTCCTGTCCGGCCCAGAGAAGAGACACAGTTCCCAGACGCAGAGTGACGGCAAAGTGGAAAACAAAGTCACAGTCTCCATCTCAAAACCAACGCAAAAGTGAGTCTCTGATCGAGCGGGCACGTTTGTTGTTTGACATGTACTTTTGTGTGTAACTTTGGATCTTTAGACATAACAACTACTACTTTGTTGCGTCCTATCATGTCTGTAAGCAAACAGTCTGTCTGGTTCCAGAGCTGCAGATGCAAGCGACTCCACCACCAACTCCCTGCCCTCCCCGTTCAAGACCATGGCTCTTCCTGTCACCTCACCCAACAGTAAGCTCAGCCTCACGAGTCCAAAGAGAGGCCAGAAAAGAGAAGAAGGTTGGAAGGAAGTCGTCAGAAGGTCAGTTTATGAGTTTGACTCGACGTGTGCAAATTATCAATAGCAATACTTACTTTTTTGTTCTCCCCATTGTCAAATTTTACTTTTTTCTTTTATTATATTATTATGTATACATCTTAAGGCAAGGCATTGCTTGCACACAAAGCCAATGATTGCATGTTTTTTGATTGAATTAAGAGACAGCTATAGTACAAACATTAATATCATCATTTCACGTGTTCTTTTGAAGATCAAAGAAGCTTTCTGTACCAGCGTCCGTTGTGTCTCGGATCATGGGTCGAGGAGGCTGCAACATAACAGCCATCCAAGATGTGACAGGAGCTCACATTGACGTGGACAAGCAGAAGGACAAGAATGGAGAGAGGATGATCACTATAAGGTAAAAGCAGCACCCTCTGCTGGACTACAAAGCCATTACAGCTAAATTATATCAGATGGACTGGTATATGAAGCCTTTTTATTTTTTTATTTATTTTTTTTTGGGGGGGGCATGACAAAATACAGATCTGACATTTAATGTGCGAAATATGCAGATTTTCTTTTGCTAGTATTTTCCTCAAGATACTCCCAGTTCACAAAGCGGAGGTGGAAGAGTGAGATATCATATAAGGAGTCTTTGCAAGACATTGCGTTTTTTCAGAATAAAGGCAAGAAGCATATTTTGGGATTGAACGTATGCAAAGCTTGCCTGTATACCTCTACATAGCCTGCAAAACAGCTTTGCCTCTATTGCTACATATGAACATCCATGCTATTTTGAAAGTATGGGTCAGCCTCTTTAATAGGTTTACTGCTCTTTATTCACATCATGGATGCTTAAGGCTGAAATGAAAATGAGTGATTAAAATGACTTACGAAATTGCGGCGAGCTATACTATATTCAGTGTGTAGAGGGAAAATAATCACATCTAGAAACTTTACTTCCTCTTTGGTGTAGTTTTGCAGCTTAATGTTGTGTATTGAGCTTTTCTGGGTTTGGTGTTTTGTATGAGGTGCAGAACCTAGAGCTACAGTTGGTGGGCAGTTATTTGGCAAAATAATAAATGACATATTTTTAAAACCCTTTTCTTTGCCAAATTTTTTTTTTTTTTAAGGACATATTTTTGAATAAGCATATTCTGGTGTTTGGTTTCAGAGGAGGCACGGAGTCTACAAGGCATGCAGTCCAGCTGATCAATGCTCTGATCCAGGACCCGGCCAAAGAGCTTGAGGATCTGATTCCCCGGATTCACATCAGAGCACCGGGCTCGAAAACGACCTCAGCTTCCTTCCCCAGTACCACGGGGGCCACCAGTGGTTCAACCACTGGGCCAAAGGCTCTAAGCTCATTGCCCACGTCAACAGGCGTCTCGTTCCAGCCTCCCTCATCCTCGTCTTCATCCTCTTCTCAGGCTGGGGGAAAGATCGGGAAAGGGCTGTCGTCAAACGTCAGGCAGCCTTTCCCAGTGTCCCTGTCCCTGGCATACACCCACCCTCAGCTGGCGCTCCTGGCTGCTCAGACCATGCACCAGATCAGGCACCCTCGTCTACCCATGGCGCAGTTTGGTGGCACCTTCTCTCCTGCTGCTAGCACCTGGGGACCTTTCCCCGTGCGCCCTGTGAGTCCCGGCAGTGCTAACAGCTCCCCCAAACACAGCGGAGGATCCAGTAACACAGGACCACAGGCCAGACCCAACTCAAATCACAGTGAACACAGCAGCACCGCAAGCTCAGGAGTCCCAGTCACGACCACCAATACCGCCACCACCAGTGCTCCCAACACATCCGCTGCTATAGCTACACCTCTTACGCCTAACCCTACTCCATATAATCCCCAACAGAGTGTCGCTACGCCTTCCTCTGTCAGAAAACAGCTCTTTGCACCAGACCCCAAGCCTGCCGGTGTCACACCCGTTTCTGTTTCGTTGCCTTCCAGTGGCAGTAGTACAGTACGAGGCACCGGCTCTCCTGCACATCACAGTTCCACTACAACTACGGCAAATGCTCCTCAGCAGCCAGTGGGACCCATTTCACAGCTCCCCATCCAGCCAGTTAAAACAGAGCCCAGTGCTGCTCCCCCTGCTGGAAAAGACAAGTCGTCTCTGCCCGTAGAGAGCCAGCCCGCTGCTGTCAGCGAGAGCGGCAACTCTGTGAGTTTCACGGCCCCTGCCATGTCCTTAGCTCCAAAGCCAGAACCCCGCCAGCAGTTACCTCCCCCTCCCTCCTCTGTACCATCCACAGATGTTCCACAGCCTCACCTCAACCCACAGCCCAGTTCTCACCTACCCACAGCACCTGCTGCTGTTTTCTCGCACAACGTCGTGCACCCCAACAACACAGTACCCCACTTCTCAGCACCTGCGCCCAGAGTCTCCCATCGTATGCAGCCACCAGGGCCTTATTATTCCCTTTCTGAGCAGCAGCAGCAAACACAGCAGCAACAACAGTCTGTATTTGTACCCTTCAGCACTCACCAAGAAGTCCCAAAACAAACCCAAAACCCAACTTCCCAGCCAACAAGTTTGCCTCCACAAGCTCAGACCCAAGCTCAAGCCCAGATCCCAGGCTCCCTTCAGGTCTCTGGTAATCTTGGAATGATGAACGGTTCTCAAATGCAGCATGTCGCCAGTGCAGGCAAGCCTCAGCAGATGCACGCCAACCTCGGTCATACAGGTCTCTTCAGTTTCAGCAGCATCTTTGATAACAGCAACCAGGTAGGCGTAAATAAATCTTCACAACTACAACTTTACTTGACCGTGCATTTACTTTGGTAAGGGCACCATTCAGCTGGATTGTGATAGTAATCAGTTGTGCTTGCCTTAGCAGGTGGGAAACAATCCAGTGTGGGGTGCATGCCATTTGCCTACTCGATCACCCCCAGAGCAGTCTTTCTCGGCTCAGCAAGCGTACATGAGCATGGGCCAGATGGAGAATATGATGCCCCCACCTCCTCCAGACAGCTCAAAAGCCCCTGGCTACCGTTCCACCACCCAGAGGATGGTCAACAGCCCCATCGGTATGGCTGCATTTTTGTTTAATTCCAGTTCTTTGGGTTTAATAATCAAAATAATTATCAGAATAATTTCAGGAGAAATAAAGAAGGTGGTGATTACAGTACACATGCAACCGGGTGTGGTGAATCTATGTTGACATGTAAGGTCTTATTTATATTTAGTACTGTAAAGCTGACAGTCTCCTTCTATTGTCTGTCCTTAGCGTTGCCTAACTTTGCCACCGGGATCTCTGGCAGTGCTGTTTTTCTACCTGGTCATACAGCTGGCACACCCTCATTCAGCAGACAGCACTTTTCCCCCCACCCATGGAGTGCATCCACATCAGGTACCAGGCTCACAGACCGCTTCTCTTTAATTCTTTTACATTTTAGGCCTTAAATGTACCCCTGACCCCTTTTATAATCCCTTTAACATTAATTTAATATTAGAGAGTTTAATAGCATTTTTCCATGCTTGTTTAAAAACAAAAACAAATCAGTCTCTTAAAAATTATTTGGAAGTGCTCTAACCTAGGCTTTGTCTTTTCCCACCAGGTGAATCTCCTGTCCCACCTCCCTCCACGGTGTCCTCCTCTGCCCTTTCCACCTCAGCGGTTGCTTCACCTCCTCAGCCTAAGCCAGGCAGCTCCTCGCAACAGGACCGGAAGGTTCCCCCACCCATCGGCACAGAGCGGTTGGCCAGGATCAGACAGACGGGGTCTGTAAACCCACCTCTGCTCACAACCAGCTACACGGCATCAGTTGGACAGGGAGGCATTTGGTCATTCGGGGTTGGCAGTGGTTCAGGTAAGAGCAAATTGGGCCCGTGTGATAGTTGAACACAGCCATATACAGAAATGGGTTCTCAGTAACTTTGGCGTCCAGCGATAAAACCGCCTTGTGTTGTTTTGGTACAGAGGCCATGTCTGGTTGGTCCCAGCCCTTGATGAACAGCCACATGATGCACCCGCAGATGCACGCGGAGCAATCGGCCTTCTCTCAGCACCAGCCCATGGAGCAGGACGACACGGGCATCGCAAACCCTGCTAACAACTACCACCAGCCGCAGCATTTGCCCAACAGTTACATGGATTTCCCAAAGGTAACTCAGAGTAACAGCTCTGACGGACTTTCAATGCCCATTTGTCTGTGTACTTGTGTTTTAACGGCTATCTGTGTCCATTTTGTCCAGGGGATGCCAATGTCTATGTATGGAGGAACCATGCTGCCCCCTCATCCTACCATGGCAGAAGGCCCAGGGGGGCCGATGTACAATGGTTTGCACGCTGGTCACGCTGGTGACCCTGCATGGAGCCCCATCATTAAAGTGGTCCCAAACAATGCAGATAACTCTGACCCACAACAGCAGGTAAAGTTGGCCTTTATTAAAATCAGACTTGCGACACTTGTGCAGATTTATGCCGTTTTATAAGGAGCAGCATTTGACTAATAACCCCCCTGACCTTTCTCCTCTCTCCTTCAGGTGTGGACCGGTACCTGGGCACCTCATGTGGGCAATGTGCACCTGAACCATGTCAATTAGACGGCATCCTACAGCAATCAAACACACACAGCATGACCCACAGTGCAAACATGTAATACCAACTGACCGACACGACCGAATAAGACGACGAAAAAATTAACGCGTAAACTTTTAAACTTTAGTAGAGACCTGAAATGCAGAGTAAAGGTTGAAGAATTGGAAGTTCTCTTTGACGCCATTCTTTGATGTGCCTATCTAACGAGGAAAGAGGAAATTGGGCCAGAGCTGTTATCAGTGTCCCAATGATGCAAACACACACACGCGCGCGATCACCTGTTCAACAGGATCCATTCTCTGCGTAGTTTAGCGATTTTTGACTTTAAACCCGCGTACACCGTTCTTGGGCTGCGGGGTGGGGTGGGGGGGGGCTCAACATGAAGTAGCTATTTAAACTTGGCCCAGAACTAGATGATGATTACCTGAAGAGCGAAATCAGAACCTTTTAGAGTGGTAAATACATGTATAATTGTTTACATACTAAAAAGGGTTAAAATGAGAGTAAATTTCATGTCGTATAGTGGCTCTACTTTATGTAGCCTGTATTAATGTGAAATATTTACCTTAATATTCAATAAAAAGATTGAAAAATATTTGTGCTGAAGCTTTTTTGTTTATCTTTGTTGATGCATATGACTCCTGAGTCTTCAGTTAAGTTTTGTTTTTTTTTGTTTTTTTTTATCCACTAGATTTTGATTTTTTTATTCCTCTTTGGGCTCAAGCTTCCTGACTGCATGATTTCTTAGGCAGACATTAAAGTATTTCATTCTAAGTGCTTCACTGAGGGGGAAAAGTGATTTCATGTTTGAGAATCAGTGAAGGTTGTACAATACTGCCACTCAGTGGTAAGAGTGGGGTTTATTTTGTGAAAAATTGAGAGCTATGTGAAAATCCCAATATACCGCGTAGCTTTCCTCCCTATAGCAAACAATTTGTGATTTTTAAAATAAAATGTGGCACCTGAAGATTCGTTTAGATTTAATGTGTAGCTGTTTCATTGATGCATTGTACAGCACATAAGGAATGTGCCACTGGAAAGTGAAACCTCACATTCAGGAAAATTAGAACGTCCAGCAGTTGCTACAAATATTTATTAGGCCACTTTGTTTTTTTTAAATATGGGATTCAATTTCAAGTAATTACAAGTCATGACATTTTAATTATCAAAATGGAACCATCCTGCTGTGTATATAGAACCTCAATCTTGATTGTTTGTGGTAAGTATCCAGTTACATCACTGGACAGTAAATGACCTAAATTGAATTTAACATCCGCTGAACTTTATTCTAAAACAAATCTGACTTTTTAATTTCTGTTAAAGTTAAAAAACTGCACATTTAACACACCTGCAAATAGGTGGGGGGAGAGTTTAGCTTTGAGTTGAAAGTTGTGCATTGAGAAGGTGCAATAAAGTGTACTCTAAAGTAAAAAGAAAAAGCGCAATTATATCTAAAGAAAAAGCACTTACTGCGCACAATCAGATATTGGATCATAATATTGCTGCAGCTGGGTATGCTTTTAAATACTTGTATACTAAAATACTTGAATATCTGCACTAAGAGGCCGTGGTCAGTGTTTAGTCTAATTTATATTTCTGTTTTATATTTCTGAAGTGAAAGATTGATGAATTTGTCCAAGGCATTCCTCTCTAATCAAGGTAGACTTTTTTTTTTTTTTTTTTTTAAATATTTGGACCTTTATTGTGAAGCCGTGGAAAATTTTAACCGGAAATGTAGTTCTTGGGATTTCCTGGTTGTCATACCCAAGGTAAGCATGGCGGCAGCAGCAACACCCGGAGTTGCAGAGCAAACACCCGGAGCAGCTCCGCAGAGAGCTGTGCCGTTTGATTTATCCCAGGCTCCAAACATCGAAGGCTTCAACCCTTTGCCTAAAGTCAAAGATGAGACTTTCAAGGAAAAGTTTGCGAGGAAAACCAAGGAGAACCCATTCGTCCCGATAGGTGAGTTACACAAGCGGAGAAAAGCGCTGCACCGTAAAGTCACAACTGCGGTCTGCTATGTCCTCTACTTCACACAACTATGTTAGCGCTTAAATATAAAACATAAAGGCTTGGGTGAGTGGTGGGCACGACATCAGCTGATAACACAGCAGAGGTGTGTGGCTAGATCGACGTAACCGATGACATATTTCCCAACGATCTGCTTTCGGTACCGGAAATATTCCCGGAGCTGCTCCTCCAGCTGTGCGGCAGCGTCCTCTCAACCCCCGGAGGTCATTGTGGTCATTCTTCATATATTTTGTAACTCGTGGTCTGCACAATAAAACCTTCAATACATCAAAGCGTATTAAAAGCCGTTTTAAGTGGATAATGTAAAACCGGACAAACATGTTTGGGATATAATTGGACTGTATCTCACATTCTTGTTCATCTGTCAACAGTTATTTACGCAATTCTGTATCTGATATACTACTTACTGTTGCTTCACGAGTGCTTTATTAAAATAGCCTGTGCTGTTTTCTTTCATTGTTACTCCCAAAATCATACATATAGTCCGTTGATGCCTATGATATTATTGCTGATTCTTGTTTTGTGTTCCCTGAAGCGTTTAAGATTCTAATTTAGAAGCTGTTTACGCTGAGGTCATCTGTTGTTGACATCTGTAGCAATAATGCTGTCATTAGAAATGAACAGTCTCCTTTTATTTTACCGTTGACTGCAGCCACCCTGATAACTAAAAAGTGTCTGTGCCAAAGGAAAGTGCAGCTTTTATATCTCCATCACCCCATTCTACTTGATATTAGTTACACTATTCAGCCATGAGTTTTTCCTTGTCTGTGGATCCAGTTAACTGTCCTAATAAACTGGGTTTATAAGCTATAATTTCTTTATTTTCCAGGTTGTTTGGGAACAGCGGGAGCGCTGATTTATGGTCTCCGTGCCTTCCATCAAGGGAAAACCAGACAGTCCCAGCTCTTGATGAGGGGACGCATCTTTGCTCAAGGCTTCACTGTAGTTGCCATTATTGTTGGTGTTTTTGCCACGGCTCTGAAACCCAAGCAGTGAAATGGATCGATCCCACATCTCTGCCATTGTCCATTCAGTGTGTGGAATCGCAGCAGACTCTGGACTTCTTTAAATGAACTGAATAATGTATTGGGTCTTTAACATTCTTCAGACACATATGTAAATGTCAGCATTATTTATTGCTGTTTAAAAACTGTGAATCACTCACAAAAAATGATTATTTTCGCTTCTTGCTGACAGTGTGGAACAGCAAAGTTGAATCGGCTTGTTACCAGTAAGCAGGCTGGACTTCTTCAACACTACTAAAATTGTGTTGAAGCAAATCGCTGATAAATGTAAATTGTTTTCTTGCTCATTTGGTGAGCTCGGCTTCAAATGTATCCCCCATACTGTTATTATATTCTAATAAAATGTCACATTTGAACCTGGTGTCATATTTAAGATAAAGCACCATATCTTGTGTTTGAGTTTCCTGGTGTGCTAACCTATAAGGTTATATTGACAAACTCAGTGTGGAAATTCGTTGTTAATGACTTGAGTTAGGCCCAAGTCCACCTTAAAACACTCAACAGAATAAAATCCTCCTAAGAAGACCTTCAGGTGTTATGTGTAATAGTGTAAATTATACACTTTATAAAGTCACCTCTCAGAGAATTGTGCTAGCCAAGTTAAGCATGATATGTATAAAAAATTATGCTTAAAAGATTTAAAATATCTGTAAATAACCCAAACGTGGTCATAATATTAGCACTGACTTTAGAGCTACCTTAATTATTTGTCGCACATATGGTGCTGGAAACATTCCTCAGAGATGCTCTTCTGCATACCTTGGTTGTACCAAACAGTTATTCAGGTTACTGTTGCCTTCCAATCAGCTTGAACTACTCTGGTCATTCTCTGTAAACCTCAGAGTTGTTTGTGTGGGGAAATCTCAGTAGATCAGCAGTTTCTGAAATACCCAGAGCAGCCACTCCAGCACTAACAACCATGCCACATTCAAAGTCACTTAAATCACCTTTCTTCTCCATTCTGATGCTCTGTTTGAACCACCTATCAAAGTTGCTTGTATGTCAAAATACAAGGGCATAAGTAAGCAATTATCACAGCTAAGAATTGAAGACAAATCGTTTGAAGTGATCATACTACACTGTTTTTATTTTCCAGTTCCCTTTTAACATTCACTTTTTCACTATTCCTTAAATCCAAATAGGCAGCATGTGAAACAGTGTGAAGACATCGCTGTTGTAAATGACCCCGTGCATCATTTCTTTAAAAAAAAAAATTAAAATTTGTTGGCGTAACAGAAAATGGTATAATATAGCAAAATAAGAAACAAGCCGTAAAATGTGTGAACTCTGAAAATTTCAATGAAATCTTTGGTTGTAGTTCAATGTTTCTTAATTTAGCTGAAATCTTGCCAAATTGAAGAGAAATTCATCCAGCTAAGTGCTCAAATTGTAGAAAGAGGTTGATCAAAAAAGGCCACGAGCTTGGGTATGTTATAGTGAAAAATATGCTAACTTAAAAACAGTAATTAGGGATATAATATAATACAGTGAACATTAATGTGCTTCGGTTAATGGTTTATAGTTGATGAGGCAAAACTGGTTACAATCTAATCTGTAACAGTGCTTAATCGCTAAGTGTTTGACCGTAATGCTAATTTATAAATTCAACTAAAAATGTGCATCCAAAATATCAGGAAGTCATGCAATAAAGTTGACCTAGTAACAATTTATAAGTTAAAGGAGAAAGGGAAATTACTGAATTTACAGTAACAATATTTTCTTAATATAGCAGTGATGAAGCTGACCAACTAAAGGATGTTGTAACAGTAATCCCTCCTCTCACAGGTTTAAGTATATTATTTGACTCTAACAGGCATCGTTAAAGGCAGGAAGTGTTTAAAGGTTATAAACATACCAGGGTGTTTTTCGTACACAAAAGGGCATACAAATCCTTCTGATGCAAAGTGAGATTAAAAGGCAATGTTTCTAGCTCCCCCCAGCGACATGCTCTAGCGAACTAGAGGTGTCTGTTTGAGAGAGATCAGCACAGAGCGCATTCGGGAAACATCCTTCGCCTGCTTGTTGGTTTTTGGATTGAAGTCACAGAGACGAGCTACTCTCTCCCATTCAGACCCGGGGCTGTTGCTGTCCGTCTCTGCCAGGAAAGCCTCCTCAGATGCTCTGTGGATGTGAAGGGAAGCACAGAAAGGTGTCGGTGAGCTGGAGGTTATCAGAGGGATTTCACGAAAGCAAACGCAGCCTGAGCCAAACACGGTTCCCAACCACAAAGTTCAATCACACCAAGAGCATGTGCTCACGAGATAGTAAAAGCAAAAAATACCTCATGCATGTCTTTATGCCGCAGATGGTGTAGAAGATAGATGTAGCTTCCAGATCTAAAACCCGAATCCTGCTTTTGTTTTAATGGCCAGCAGGGGGCGACATCCCAGACTAATAAAGGACTTGAAAGTAAATAGACGTGGCTGAAAAAGATCCTCGGCTGCCTCACTCTTTGACATCAGTAGAATTTTTCACGAGGACTTTATGGGCTCAGAAGTTTTTGGTCCATTTAAAAAACAAAAAAATAGAATAATCAGGGTTTTTTTTTAGTTTGTTTAAGGGTCAGATTGAAGCAGCTCATTGGCTAACAATTTGTCAATATCAAATCATGGAAAAGCATAATTGGACTTAAGGGTAGCTACTAGGGCTGGGCCATATTATACCGTTCACGGTAATACCGGTATAATGTTAGGCAATGATAGGAAAATGAAATATCGCGATAGAATGGGAGTAAAACGCGCATGCGCAGTGCCTTTTTTTTTCATACGCACATGGCCGATTGTTGAGTGAAACAGATGAACCAGAATTGGTTTGTAAAAATGGTGCAACTTCAGTGATGTGGAACTGGTTTGGTGTTTGTTCGTCATTTACACAACAAAGCACATTTTTTTGCAGAACATGCAAGCGGCCGTTGTTATTGTCATATTTGTCGGACTAAGATGCTCTTAAATCTGGGAGTAATCTGGGTCCTAAACTCCGTATACTTCAGGTCAAACAACACTGCAGCATCACTTAGAGTTAAAAACTGTCTAAATTCTTTCATCTTTAATAAAACGATCAGCATTGCTGCTTTACCAGGTGTAACTATAAAGTTTAACTTCCAGGCATCCATGAAAACAAAAGTTATTACATTTAACGGAGTTAGAAGTTAGCAGGAAGCTAGCGGAAGTTAGCTCGCTAGTTTCGCTAGTTACCTAAGCATGATATTGCATGTTCTGACTGAGAGATTTCTGAAAAAAATCAAACGTACAGCTCTGCTATCACTTCCAACATAAATGAAGACAGGAAACTAAACAGCAGTGACGTTTGTAGGGTTACTGAAGTTGGGCTAGCTGGTATATAATGATGTGCTACGTGATCGCTAGCGACACAGCTATGTTAGCATAACATAAACAGTGAAGCTGGAGGACGAACACTAACACTTTTCCACTTATAAAAGTTAACGTGAAGGTTCCAGATGGTTAGAGACAAATGCAATCGCATGGCAGGATACTGTAAACGGACCAAACTTCAGTCAGGAGAACAACTGAGATAATCCATCCACAATACGAGGTTAGTCATTAATATACTGCAACAACATGGGAATAGAGCAGCTGCCAGAGAATTCAACATTAATGAATCAATGGTACAGAAGTGGAGGAAGCAAGAAGAATGAGTTTAATAAAGTTTGATTTATCTGACTGCTTTGTTTCGCTTAATGTGCCTTATAATCCCGTGCACCTTATGGTCCGAAAAATACGTACTGCACACTGCAGTTTAATGTTGCAAAGCACCTCTTTTTAACTTCAGTGGATATTATACATGGTTATGCTCAGGATATGTCAGCCCATTTCTACTGGAAATGCCTTTTGGTTAAACTTTCAGCAAGGAATTTGCATTTGCACTGTTACATTTTTATAAAGCTTTAATGTACATAAAAACCAGCTTCTTGTTTAAGTGAAAATAAATGGAAGGTTGTCTTTTTGCGCTAGTAATTTTGTGGAGTTGTATTTTGTCTCGCATCAATTATATCGTCGGTTATATCGTTATCGCAAATTTTCAAATATATATCGTGATAAATATCTTTGGCCATATCGCCCTGCTCTAGTAGCTACATCCATCTTTCATACAGTCTATACTTTATACCCAACATACACTTCATTGTTGACATATTTAATATTTATTTTTGGTATATAAAAACATCCAGGGCACAAATCAGTCAAAAAGAACACAAATAATGCCAAATGAAGCCTTTGACAAAAAAGAAAAAACAAAACAAAACACAATTCCAGTGTTGGGTCATGCATCGTGGGCAAAAGAGGTCATTCAGGGGGCAGATCATACAATATTAGAAGGCAGAAGAATTCTAAACGTACACAAAGCCTATAACATCAGAGTTGGGCTGTTTGTAGAAAGCCTTATCAGCAATCCTAGCGTGCAGAGCAAGGCCAAGAAAGCAGGAAAAAAGAAGGAGAGGAGAACAGTTTCAGTGTCAGTCAACAAGCAGAAAAGTGTTAGTGTCTGGGTTATTGTAAGCAACTGAGAAACATTTCTAATGAGGTGGAAACAGTGACTAAACATCTCGCACTAGTGTCATAAACAATCTAGGATGGTCTTTGCTCTAGCATGGGGAGGGGGCGACTGCAGCATTTTCTTTCTGCTGTCTGCATTCTTTTCAGCTAGCTAGTTTCCTGTTTTGCTTTCTGGGCACTTGAACTGGACACACAGCTGTAGACTAATATCTCATCAGAGTATTGCCTCTCAGTCCTTTATAAAAAAAATAGAAGAAAAAAAGAAAAGAGCTACAGATGCAGAGCGGTACCGTGCCAGACTTGGATAGAGTCTGTTGGGAAGTGTGAGAGAATAACTGGTTAGCTTGGTCAAGAAAAGAGAGACTGCACAGTTTATGACACTGAGGGGAACCAGGCTAAATGAAGTACTAAGTATTATAGTGTTGCAATCTGTTGTGATCACCTTGGTGCAGTAAATTCAACACATATACCACAACCGTGTCAATTTATCAGTCAGCTGTAAAACATACACAGGTCTAGGATGTAATCTTGTAGAGAAAGGCACAGTTTCCCACACCTCGGAAGAACCTATAAGGACCTCCACTGAACCTCCACTGAACTTATAGTTTAGAGCGAGGCATGTTTGCTAACTGAACCACAATGTTTGTTTTACCAAGAACAACTACCTCTAACTACCAATATAAAATTCAAAACAAAGGTAGTAGAGTGATTACAACATCACCATCATCGATTACTTCTCTGCACATTAGCGGTGGGGTGGGGGGGTCAGATCCTAACCTGTTGTTGGTCTTATTCTTCTCCATCTGCTCACTTTGGTGTACGTGCCAGTCTTCAAGCTCCTTCTTCGCTTTCACTCTCCATTCTTCCTCTGCTGCCTTGGATGCCGAGTCTTATTAGGACGCAAGAAAGCAGAAACGTCACACAGTTGTATTACATTTAATTTCTTCTGTTTCTATGTGTGACACAGATCTTTTCTGATTAGTTTAAACTTTATCACCAGTGTGTTGAAAGCCAGTTTAGCCTCTAACAGAAGGGCAAATAGCAGTACAGTGAAGTGTTAGTAAATACGTGTGAAATGAACCAGGGACCTTGTAAGGAAAATAAGAAGAATCATAAGAGCTACACAGCACTAAGTGCATTACACACAATCACTGACAGCGGCAGGGAAACATTGTTACCAACCTAATGCTTCAAGGCGTGCCTTCTGCTCCTCCCTCCATTTGCGTAAACTTTCAGGTTCTTGCCTTTGAATATCCACCTGGGCGATGGCTGCGTAGCTGTCTGTTGGGCCATTGGACTCCTGTTGGGGTACGCAAAACATGTACACCATTAGAAGCAGCTATTCGGTTCATTTATGCGTGAACGCCACAGCAAACCCACTCCTTCATCACACGATTACGGTGTTCGGAATAAAACTCAACCACACATAGATTATATAAAGAGACAGACAAGACTGAAGCTCACCTGAAACAGGTCTCCATTCAACGTGGCAGGCTCTTCAAACCCGTCTAGCATTTTTTTTTTTTAAAAACAAAACAAAAAAATACAGATATAAGTTTAGATGAACTTCTTGGAGTTTATCCGCTTATACTTCCTTGCTATCTGGAGCGACTTATGCTCGCTGCTACTACTACCGTGGTGTAACTTTTGGTCTCGAAACGGATAAGACTTCAGAAATGCAGCAACACCTGTTTGGTTACCTGCTTAATATTGTCTGGGCTGCTTTGTCGGTTAGAAGGCCAGTAGCACTTGTTCGCTTGCTTAGTTTTAAGGTGCTAGTGTCACATAGCTAATGTTATGTGGGATAGCGTTAAACAAAACCTACGTTGTCGCAGCTAGCTAAGCTACAAGGCTAACGTACTGTTAGTTTGAATCTAAATAGGAAGCAATAAGAGTGTTAACCACTTATATCAGACAGCGGTGTTGTTAACATATGGCGGTGGGGCCTTTGTTGGCTAACTACTAAGCAAGTTACCGATGCAAGTTCCTGTATTAGTATTAGCTAGCTCTAGTTAGCTTTGTTTGCTCGTTAGCTGACGTTAGCTCAGGGACAAGCTTGCCATAGTTGTCGGTCTGCGGCTGCTGAACACCGGCTCCTTCTAGGATCCCAAATGCGTCGCCATCGTTTTCTATCCCCGCTATCTCATTCTCCTGTTGAGCCAGGAAAGCGGCGGCCGGGTCCTCTTCAGTCGGGTGCGCTCCGTTGTCAGCCATCTTTCACAAAAAGTGTAGAAGTTTGACTGAGCTTGCTTAGCTTGCTAAACGTTAAAGCCACAAAAAATCAGGCCACCGAGCTCTGCAACGTTAATAGTAACAACTTAAAAATTCGATTAGAGTGTTATCTATTCTAAATATCGCTTGGAAAAATAGAGTCAGCTAGTAAAGCATACGGAACAAACAATCTACGCGTCGATTAAAGGCCGTAACTGATGATTCATTATTTCTTCACTTGTTCAACCAGTATGTGTATGATGATAGAGCAGGGGCAGCACCCCGAGGGGACCTTTACATTTTGTTGGAGTTTGTCGCCATCTGCTGGCCATCTGCAGCACAGCACTGTCATCTCAAGGGTTGTAGTGCTAATGCAGTGACAGTAATAAAAAAATATATACAAACCTTATATAGCACAATTTATAAACAGAAATGGAAAATGGTTCGTAAAAGCATAAAGGTTATGCATTCACCCCCCCTGCAGGAAAATGAATATCCTCAGCAAAATCTACATGAGTGGATCATTAAAAGGGAGACGCAGCAGACATCCTCACCACTTAACTGGAACACCTTCAGATCCTCCCTGCCACCTGCTTCTGGATCAAAGATTTCCTCACTAACCGCCCCCAATCAGTCCGACTTTGCCCCCACCTCTCCCCCCACTCGCTGTCACTCTGCACCAGATCCCCCTATTGTATGCCCTCTACACTGATCTCAACCCACCCAACCAACATAGTCGTCAAATATGCTGATGACATACTGGGTTCATCTCTGATGGAGGCGTACAGGGCAGAGATAGAGAAACTTGTCACACTGGTGCTCAGAAAATAACCTAAAGCTGAAGGTCCTTAAAACAAAAGAGCTCACCTTGTCCTCCGCTGGCCTTCTACTGCTCCACAGTGGAGCATGCTCTCCTACTGCCTGGGTGTTGGGTACGCAGGGGCCACAGCTGAGAGCAGGAAAGATGTGCAAATGTAATTAACATCGCCCAAAAAACCATTGACTGTCCTCTGCCAACCCTGGAGGCCAGGTCAAGATCTCCGGTCAGTCAGGTCCTACACCTCCAGACTCACAAACAGCTTCTTCTCCTGGGCCATTCGGACTGTTAAACACTCAACAAACACCCACACCCCACACCTGCCCACTCACCTCACCATGGTTTGAGTAATCCTCATCACTCAGGTGACTCACACACTGTCTATTCAGACCATGTATTTTCTTTACACTGCTTCCAAGCACTTTGGAACTTGTTCTCTAAAGTGTGCCTTTCTCTTATTTTTGTATATACCCCTCTTGACTCTATATATTTCTCCTGTTTGCTATTTACTCCTGCTACGGATCTTATTAACGGCCTATGCTTTGCATTTATGATCATTAGTAATGACCTTTCAGTAATGGTCGATGTGGTTAGTGTTAGTGGAGTTTTGTACCATTTAAAAATCCATAATTGGAAAAAACAGCACTGGATAAACAGTTTGGGGACAAAGTTAAAGAGACGAGGCTGATATGGTTTGGATACATGCAGAGGATACTGTACAGTAATGCCACTGTTTTGCACATATTCAACTCTGTATATTTTATATATTTTATTATTATTATTATTATTATTATTATTATTATTATTTTTTTTTTTTTTTACTATTTAATTTGTAAAAATGTGTATACACACACACACACACACACACACACACACACACACGTAGGAAAATATTTAGTATACACATCCAGAAATGCATACACTATTATATATTGTACATATATTTATTAGTTTCAGGTTGGCCATTCTTGTATTTTGCTCGTTTGTGTTGTTGTGTTTGCACATCTCTGTTGCTTGTGGGGCTCGCACACAAGAATTTCACTCGCATGTGCTGTGCCAGTGTGCCTGCACATGTGATGTGACAATAAAAAGTGATTTGATTTGATTTGATTTGAGGAGTGATAGTAGATATAGTGGACAAAGGATATTGAAGATGGAGCTGTCAGGCAGGAGGAAAAGACCACAGAGGAGATTCATGGATGTAGTGAAGGAGAACATGCAGAGGGTTGGTGTGGCAGAAGAGGATGCTGGCGATAGGATGAGACGAAAGTTGTAGCGACCCCTAGAGGAAGCAGCTGAAAAAAGAAGATACACATTAATTATTGCATAAATCTGGCTAGAACTGATATAGTGTCTGTCATATGAATGTTAATAATAAATATTACCCTCCTCAATTGTTCAAAAGAATCCTTTTTTAACACCTGTTTTTGTTTGCGAACAGAAAGAATTACGGTTTTTTTGTTGTTGTTTTTCTTAACTGTTACGTTAAGCAAAAGAAAACAACTCCATTTGCAGGTGCTGATAGCGCCAAGGGCACGAAACAGCATACCCATTGTAGTGGAAGTTCCGTTAGGTTTCACAGCGAGCGATGTGTATGATCGTTTTGTGACTTCCTCCCCTTTTTTTGGAATGTACAAAGGTACAAAAGAGCGAGAGCTCCACTTCTGTTCCAGGGACTGCGATTGATGACATGCGCATGATAATAAAGAGTGTTGATTGCAGCTGACCGTATCTGCGCACTTTCTTAACTTTTTTTGTTTTGTTTTGTTTTTTGGTGAGACGTTTATCCACTTATCCGTTTTCCTACCAAGGAGCTTCCCTCAAAAATGTTTCACAAAAGCATTTTCAAAGAAAATATAAACCAGAATCAGAATACTTTATTAATCCCGAAGGAAATTAGGGAAATTATAAAGCCAAACATAGTAGCACTTGCAGTAGAAGCAAATACTGCTTCTTCGTCTTTTTTTTAAAAAACTAACTTCACTTTTCTTTTTTATTTTACAGACTCTTGCGCTATTTCATAGTATAAGGCTCTTACCATGCAGGCACCAGTGAAACTTTCATTTTAACTGTGTTGTTTATTGTAGACGTATATATCTGTTTCTCTCTCCATCTAGGATAAGTCATGTCAAATTAAGTTACCTATTACTATTAAATAGTAATGGCTTAGCTATAGCTAAGCCATTATTATTTACTGTACTTACTATAGTAAGTACAGTAAACAGCGTGTGTAAAAAGTTATTCTTCAGGGGCGGTGTCCTGGATTAGTTCATGTTTATCCCTGAGGCATAGTCTTATTTATTTATTTATGTTCCTTTAGTTAAAACCGACGGAGTGATTGAGAAAAGCTGTTTCAGGGCGGCTATGATGAATGGCTTTAGTAGTAGCAGCTGATGAGTGCAACTCGGCCTCTGAGTGAAATGAAGCCTCCGCCCATGTGACTTCTGACGTCTCAGCAGAGTCCTGCTAAAAAGAATTTGAGGGAATGAGTTTGCTGCTCACCAGGGGGATCCACGGCGGCTTCCTGACGTTTGCTTCAAGGAAGTCTGAAAAGTTGCCTGCTTGCCAACCCACTTATCAAATTTTTTAATTATTTTTAATCCGGTACACTCGTGATGTCCGGCGAGCACAGAGAGACACAAGAGGTAAGCTAATGCATCTTTGTGTGTTTGTGTAACTTCTTCAAACCAGCTTTTTCCCCACAGAGGAGGTTTGTATGGGTTAAGCTGGTGCTCCAAACTGTGCAGGCTCATGCTTCTGGCCATCTTCCCCGAGCCCCTGCTGCTCTGTAGCTGTGCTAACTACTTTGTCAGAGCCGAGAGTTTTGTCCGGTTTTCGTGTCCCGTGTTGTCGCGAGTGGAAACCTGGCTGTCTGCGGCGGTGTTAACCGGGATACAGCGTTCACAGCGTGGCCTTTAATTACCGCTGGGAAATTAGTGTGCTAGACGCATTGAAGAAACCCGTGTCGCTCGTAATTGCGTAGCGTGTTAACCAAAAATTCCCTGTATTTGAGCTCTCATTAAGAGCAACACGAGTTCCTATAGAACTAATGCAGCAGCAGCAATAATATAGAAGATTATAAATAGCAACACCATAAGCATGGGGATGAGTGCCACACATTTATTGGCTTAAAACTGATGCTTTTATTCTCTTGCCTATCATACAGGGTGGTGTTTAATTAAGTAGAGTGCAGTCACATTAATGCTGTAACTTCCTCCGCTTTAATACAGTCTGAGTAATCAGCTTTCAGTGTGGTGTTTGTCACCAGTGAAATCTAGCCTCCATTACCTGCTGCTCCTGCTGCAGGTCTTTCTCTGTCGCCTTATGCTCCTCTGTATCATAGTTCATTTCCCTGGCTCTGAGAAAAACTAATTTAAGCTTTGCCAATAAAGAGTCAGGTTTGTACAGATCTAGAGGCTGCATTGACAGTGAATGAATGCGAATGCAAGTCTTTTTTTATTTTAAGGATTTCCATTAACTTTAGCAGATTTGCAGGTTTTCTTAGTGGGATTATTTGGGGTGCTAGGCTGGATTAAAGGCTAGATTTTCCTTATCTGTGAGCACACCACTGTCTCACCAGCCTTTACAGTGTGTGTGAGCGGCTCTGTTGCTTTAAGAGCTTGATGTTAAAGTATAATTGCTGAGGGTTTTTTTTTTCTTGCTTGTACTATGTTTCATGCCCTACAGAAAGAATGTAGAGGGTTGTGTGCTTTGCTTCATTTGTGGCCGTCTGCCGTTTCCCAAGTGCAATGAACTTAGAGGAGGAGAAAAAAAAATCTCCTGGCCCGTGCCAGAATCCATGGGTCGTTGACGTTACCTCTCTCCATCCTCCTCTGCCCCCCTCCTCCTCCTCCTTCTCTCCCTGTGACTCATGTGGGTGTTGGGCTGAAATAGTTTGGTGTAGTTTTACATTCCTTATATAGCCTCTGAGGAGTGAGGAGAGGCTACGGCTTGCCTGTGTCACAGTCAGGATCGAGGGGGTAGGGTTTGCCAACAGAGAGGGAATCTGCTTGCTCCAGCTTACTGACTCTTTAGCTTTCTCCCAGGTTTGGGCTACCAGCTGACCTTTGAGGACAAGGTAGGTGGCATAGCTGTGTGTCACGGAGACCTGTGACACCTGGTAGGTTTGTGGAAGAGGAGGAGGAGCAGGGCTAGAGTAGCCGTGTGAGCACAGAGGTCAGTGGTCAAACCCTAACTCTGTGTAAGCCACTAACAGAGGGCTGCATCTCATGTTGCCCTTTGGTTCATAAAACTACCTAGTTATTTAGTGCCTTGCCGCAGACTGGCAGTAATTAATTGCGGTGAAGCCACGATACCTGTTACCTGGCTGAATACAGCAAGTGGCACATTATCCCCCCCGAAGGAGGAGTTGTTGCTGCTATTGTTGTGCAGTAGATCTTCTAAATGCTGCACATTGGTGCTGCAGTAGACTGAAATGAATTAAACTCTAACTTCACCTTAGAGTTTAGCTTTAGATTATGACACCAGGCTATTTGTGTGTTTTGAAATGTGTAAAAATGGCACGTCCAACTGGCACCGCTCCCTCTTTATTGCCTAATTTTGACGTGCCGTAACATGGTTATTCCTAAAACTAAGACGTGACATTATCTGCTGTAAAAGAAAACAACTTGAGTGTTATTTTCTGTATGCTGTGTGTATGTGTGCTCTTGTGGGCTGGTGGTGCTGAGAGCCAGCAGATAGACTGTTTCAGATAAAGCAAAATAATAAAGGACCTTGAGAACCTTTTCCGGGCTTTCTGGCTAATTAAGATGTTTCCTTTCCCCCTTTTTTTTTTTTTTTTTTCTTTCCTCAAGGGTATGAATACGTACTCTGTAACCCTCAGCGGCTCGCCGCCTTGGGGCTTCAGGCTGCAGGGTGGCAAGGACTTCAACATGCCTCTCACCGTGTCAAGGGTAAGAAAGTGCACATGGAATCAGCTTTTGTACTTTTTTTGCATCTGTGCAGAGCAGCAGTTGAGGTGTTTGCACTCTCCTCGGATATGAAAGCCTCGGCCTGTTAACAAGAGTCTGTTGGTTTTAAGTACCAGCTTGGCCACCTCAGTCATCAGGGCTTACCCTGCCTCAGCATATGCATGTGTCACATCACTTTTTTTCTTTTTCTTTTTATTAGGCACGGATAGTAAAGGGTTTTGTCTACAGAAGCATTTCCATACTATTCAAATGTTTTTATGGCTCATTTTGGTAACCCTTCCCGATCTGTTCTAACATGCAGTTTCTTTGCATGACACTCCTGCTGTGTGCTTTGTACTCTGTGTGTTCGCTGCCCTCCTCCTTCCCTGGACAAATTTTCAGATACTCTTTTATAAACTTCTGTTGCTATTGACGAAAGCGGCGACCACTTTCCAGCCCATATAAGTGCAGAGCTGCTTTGCCTGACAAACATACAGACTCGCACTTGCAGCTACGCACACAGACGCCTGCACATTGCACACACATAAAATCATTCCAGCTTTCCTGCCAGCTATTGCTCACACAGATCTAGTTTTCTACTATGCGCTCGCTGGTTTTATTGCATTATTGCACTGCTATCCAAATAAACCGGGTGATCTGTAAGTGTCAGTCTGACTTAACAGGTATTAATTCTGTAGTTATGTTCAATATTTGCAGTTTATTATTTCAGAGATGATTAGGAGTTAATAGGTTTGGACCCTGGTGTAATTATTGAATTGAGCTTTCTTTGTCTTTGTAGGTGCAAAAAAAAAAAAAAAAAAAGATTGCATACTTAAAACAGACAAATGCAGGTTCCCATGAACTGCAGGGTATTGTGAGTAGCATCACACTGAGGTGCATGTAGAGCTCATCTAATCCTGTGGCGAAGGCAAACGTTATCGCCAACCCTGTCAGTACTTGTCTTGTATTTGCTCTACTTACTGCCAGGCATTTCAGTCAGAAACACAATGTTCCCCTTGGATTTATGACAAGAAGCATTTTACTTGTACCCATAAAAGACCGAACAGATGTAGAAACCTCTTTTGACGTACGGCCACAAACAAACTGAGACATAGCTGTTAACTTGGAGGAATTTCAGTCCAGGCAGACGGGGCGTACTGCAGGGTGAATATCAATGTGTGAGTCAGTAGATCTAGACGGCTATCAAACGAGTTCTCATCTAAATGTGTTGACTGATTACTGAAGTGGCGCAAGAGCCCAGTTTGTCTGCATTCCAGGTACATATCACACGCTGGTGATTTTTCCCTACTACAAAAACTTGTGTGATATTTTATAGTTTATGATTTATAGTATAGCAATATCCTTCGCTCAGGTTGGTCTAAGCTAATCGCTCCTAGCCGAGGAACAAAAACCCCTTAGTATCTCTAAGCTTGGAGCTGTAACGACTGGTCAGCGGCCAATATCTGTTTGCTCCAGCACTGGGCCTTGGGGTTCACAAGTTATAAAGATGTGACAGATTTTCTCTCTTTTTTTTTTTTTATTTTTTCTTTCTTTTCACCTCTTGGGGACTGTTTGCTCTCATCGTGATTGTCATAAAAGTAGGGACAGCGAGTCCCACAGTCGCAGAGGTTGAAAACAGCCCAACAAGGGGCCGTAAACCCCAATGATCTACAGTATCCCTTAGTAACAGGAAGAGAAGTCAGACCTACACTTACTGGGTTCGCATTAGATGGATGTGGTGGGTGGTCTGTGTTTACTGGCTTGTAGCTGATGAGTATGTGAACCCAGACGGACGGTTAAGTGATTACAAAATGAAGAGAGTGTAGATTGATGGAACAAAAGGCTCTTGGAGTCTCTGTGAGGTGATGAGATTGCAACTCCCGAAGGATCCATATGTCCAAGTGGTTTTTGTTTTGTTTTTTTGGTAAACACCAGATGACAGTTGCCATTGTTTGGGAGTGGATTTGTTGAAGCCGATGGTTATTTAGGCCACTCGAGCTTGATCGTGCTGTGGCAGATGGTGATATTGTTTCTTGTACTGCACGTAGATATTCCAATTATCGATTTGTAAAGTTGCGGCTTTGACTTGCTACCTCCCCGTGTTTGGCGCTCGGTTTTATTGGTTTCCATGCTAGACAAATATGGTTGTTTCCTTCCTCTGTCTGCAGGCGGGGAAGGCTATGCTTTCTCAGCATTCCAGGGATTTTTCTCATATCCACTCTGTTGCTGCCAACAGACAATCCCGTTGTCTCCTTTCTGTGTCTAATACGTCTTGCACACTCACTTTTCTCATTCACGTGGTGGACTCCTCCGGTCTCAAAGGGATACTTTCCCAGTGAGATCAGAGGAATGATGGCCATTACTTTTAAGTCACAGTGAAGGGAAAAGGAAGAATAACTTTTTCACCTTGGATTAATAGGTACACATTGATTTAATCCTGAAAGAAATATGTGCAGGGCTTTTATTTTGCTCAATCAATGTTCAGCTCTTGGGACACAGCTGATTTTCTTCTAGCTGTTCTAATTTTCTTCCTCGTGGTAATAGATGCTTAAGCATTTCTAGCTAGTAAAGTCATTAGTTCGCGTGACTCTTCACCATACCGCTAAAGAATTATCTATAAAGCATGTCATTATAAGCCATAAAACCTGACAAGATTATGCTAGTCGCAGCCATGCCCAGTGGACTTTGCTTCGCCCTCTCAACAACTAGGATCTGAGTGGTGCTTGGCTTTGGTTTCTTTTTTGGTTCAGACCTGAGCGTTACTTGAGTTTAAGTGGGTTTTAAAGGGACAGCTATTTCTTATTTCATATCCATTAACTTAAAGGACTTACAAGAGACGGCTGAAGCACCAGAGGCTCAGAGACCTCCACCTTTACTCCCAAGTATGAGTCAAACTCTAGAAAGACAGAGTCCTGAATTTTCCATAAATCTGTTTGATGGTTCCTTTTATTACATCCTTCCTGCCTTGTAGTGTGTTCATTTTTTAATACTTTACAGCTCTAGACTGTAATGAAGAATTTCCAGTATAAATATGTAGTCTCTCCCCGTGACAACATCAGAATTATTTTCTCAGACGTACTAAAGTTTCCTAAGAATTCCCCTAAAGCTGCAGAGGATGTTGGTATTTAAGGAAACGCTTGTCTATGATGAAAAATGCCAAACTTCACTTACTAGCATAATGTAATTCTTTAACCATGGTGGTATTGTGCAAAATTCTGTTTGCTTTTTGAATGTAAGACTGTGATGACCTTGAAGTAGGCCGTCTTCTTGACTCAACTTGTATCTCGCTCCGCATATTGACGCCAGTATCCTGTTTCAACAGGAAAGGCATGAAATATAGGAAGCAAGATGTTGTGGTAATGCAGTTTTGTCACTTTCCATGTCGACTGCAACGCGCTCTGGTGCAGCCCCGCAACTCTTCCGAGGAGTTTGTCCATATATCTGACCCAGATCTCGTCCCAGTGTGATTCCAGAAACATTATGATAGCATAACCGAGGCTTCTGAGTGCCATCTGGTTTCTTTTGACAAACACATGCCATACCACTGAAATCAGATGTTCATAGGAAATTACTAATGATGTCATGTCAATAAGCAAGTAGAGAGATTTGTAACCGTCTCTCCACCACCAACACCCATCCACCACCACAGCTGGATGAGTCATCGGCTCTTATATTCCGGTTTCTGGGTCCCAGTCTGACTAGTAGGCCATCTGTTGCTTTATCTCTTGTATCTTCTTAAACACTCTTTCTTTCTCACTCTCACACAAACTCCGGGAAGAGAGGCCTTGTTAGAGGGGTGATTTAATAATTCAGAACTTGCTGATACATCGGCTGCAGGGGGCATTTCTCCTAGTTGGATAAATAAATGTCTTATGATGCAGTGTTTTTAAGGTGAGTTGGTACTAGGTGTTCAGTTGCAGTCATGTTGGGGGGGGGGTGACCACATACTTACAGGTTTGAGTTTCCATTTCTCAGAGTAATATTTATGGCTTGGCATCAGCTGTGCTCTGTGTGTGTGTGTGTGTGTGTGTGTTTTTGAGTGAGTGATGTAAGGACAGACTGTCTCTTGGCCTCCAAATAGCCCTGGAAAGAATAAAAGTGAGCTGGTGCAGAGTTACACAGTCAGTATATCAGAAGTTGCAGATAAACTTGAGGGCATTATTAGTTTAACCAAAAAAAGTAAGGCTGAGAGCAAGTGTGGGGGGCCCTGGATCACCTGTGAGGTTACCCAAGGAAAGAACTTCAAAGTTGAATTCAAAAAGCTGCATTTTGAGAGGCTGGCGAATGCTTTGAAATTCAATAGCATTCCAAAACAGCTTTGCTGCTCTGCCAAAAAGCCTTGAAACTGGCTACAAACTCTTCGGCTAGCCTCGCAGTTGCAAATACTTGAAGCTGGAGAAACGTCGTGTCATTGGCATGATCGCATTTGCACAAAATCATGTGTAACACGTAGAGCGTAAATAAACGTATATGATAAGAGCTGGCCTTGTCCCGCAGCCGTCTTTGTGCCGCGCCCGGGCTGTTGTGGGGAACAGTGGAGTGCGTTTCAAGAACATGTTTTCTACTGACGTTAACTGTATTGACAAACTGCTGCAAAGTGAACGAGGTGGGTGTAGGGTTTCTGTCTGCCCCCCACCAACCGAAGGTCTGAGCACAGCAACTTTAACTGCTGCCCTCTCAAGTAAGGGAGCAGCTGCACTCTGAACCTGAGCCAGAAGCACAGGTGTCCGTGTCCATCAATAACCAACTCTCTCTCACACACACATATTCGCCTAATGCAGTCCACAGCGTTAGAACTTTATCTACATCATCTTTTTAAAAGCAAAACCAGTTCAGGAGGAGCACCATGACCATCCCAAACAATGTCATTGGTTCTTTTTATTCCTCCTAGAACAGCGGTCCCCAACCTTTTTTGCGCCACGGACCGGTTTATGTCTGACCATATTTTCACAGACCGGCCTTTAAGGTGTCGTGGATAAATACAACAAAATAAAACCAGTATAGGTACCAAAAAAGGGAAGATTTATTCATAACACATGGGAAAAGACCCAGGGAAACAGAGTTAACGATAAAAACATTAAAAAAAATAACGATAAAAACCCTGAAAACCATAAAGCCACAACTCTTGCGGCCCAGTACCAAACGACTCCGGTCCGTGGCCCAGGGGTTGGGGACCGCTGTCCTAGAACACCTGCAGGCAGTTTTGTAACACTATCACTAAAGTCAGTAATATATTTTACCCGATAAAACATTTTTCACATCAGCATGGTGAATCGAAGTACTCTTGTTTTATTTCCTCCTATAAAATGGAAAAAATGTATTATGTGGCGACACTATAAAAAGGCTCTAATTAGAGACAAATTATGGACTTAATGGAAGTCGGTCCACCCATTCCTGGGATACGCGAGCCTCGTCTAGTCAAGGCGCAGTTGTCCTGCATCGCTGACAGTTGTCGGAGATGGATTCATTTTTGTTTTTATTTGAGAGGGGAAATGGCCAAATGACCCTAAACTCTGACCATCATATGAATTCTCTTGGAAATTACCACTAAGTGAGCTTCATGATAATCACATGACTGTAATCACGTGGGTAAAAATCCCCAACCTTAGAGTTCTAGGGTTAAAGAAGATGGCCATTTATTGCTTTGTAGTTGTTGGTTGGGGAAAGCTGCTGGCTTTTCCGTTGTATGGGCTTCCTTAATTTCTTAATATACCCCTTGTTAGGAGCTTCGTTGTTAAAAGCTTCCAAAATTCCTGGGGTTTTCTGTCCATATTCTATGGTTCGTGGGTATTTACTGTGTTGGTTAACATTTTAAAACCCCTTTTGATTTAAGGGAGATTAAAGATACAGCTCCCAAGTGGCTTTGCCAGCTTTTCTGTGGCCAAAAACTAAAAGGACATGCTGTTTAACAGTAATCAAATAATTGTTTTGCTCTGGCACAGCGACGAGATGCTGGAGTTTTACTACGCAGTGTAGCAGGGAAGCAGGACTGCAGCTCTCTGTAGTGAACCTCCATGGCATTATGCCAGGATGTGGCCCTTTTTTCCGAACACGTCACATGTCACAGTTGTTTTTCCCTAATGTAAGCTGTTAAAGGCCTTTTTTGAAGTTCTTTCTAAACTAAGAAAAATCTTTCTTAACCCCTCTAATTGCTTCCAGTGAGTGAAAATCAAAGGCAATTAAAGTGATGTTTGAACTTGGCTGTAAAATAAGTGTAACTCGGATTGCCCCTTAGGAATGCATGTCTTCCTATTTTTAGCTTTGCCGTGTTTTGATGCCAGACTGGCTTTAACTTGCGTTGTCTTTGTGGGGCGCAGTCATTTTTCAGCCTTAACCGTCATCTGTTTATGATGCATATTTACACCCCACCCCCACCGACATCGCTGTTTATGTTTAAAGCGTGCAATCAAAGCGGCGAGTGCGACAGCTTAGCCGAACATGCCAGAAAGCTATTGATTGCACCACTCCTCTGAGCTTTTGATGAGCTAACATTTACAGGGATCCATGACATCAGAGAGTAACCCTTGTGGGGCCTTTTTTAAAAAAAATTTTTTTTATTCTTTGTTACAAATCTTGGCACTCCCTCACTTATCTAACGCTAAACACTTGGTTCTTCATTTATTTAGAATATGACACGTCTTTCCATTGGAAAAGCTGACTAAGCCTTTACTGAACACGGCGGGTCATCTCTCTTCTGTAGAGGTGTTGCCAGACGCGCCGTGCACATGTAGAATACCATTACTGCCTCTCTAAACTCTGTCAAGTTTTTCCTGTTGTAACAGGACCATATCCTTGACTCAAGCTCTGACTCAATAAGCCCGCGTTCTGTGTGACAGCCCGAGAGGATGATGTCATACTCCTGTCAGTAAGTGATTTACCTGCCTGCGTGGGAAAAGGTAGATGGTTCTTTCCAGTAAATGATGTGACTATTGGTAACACACGGTCCTTGTCTGCAGCTATCAAGTATGTCTCTGGCAGTCTGCGGTAAATCATAAGCTGCTGACTGATAACGTCATGATGACCCATAATGCCTGTCTCTGCTGGTAAAATGGACCCAGAAGCGCAGACTCTGTGAGCGGATCATCGAGTTTTAATGATCAACACAGCAAAATCAGTTTTGGCTCAGGAGGTGTAGGGGGTTGTCACTAATCACGAAGTTGAAGGTTGGATTCCTGGGTTTTTCTGAGCTGCTTGTTGAGATGTCCTGGGGCAAGATACTGAACACCAAATTGCCCCCAATGCGTCAGCATGTGTGAGATGCATAAAGCGCTGTCTAAGTCTGTGTGTGTGTGTGTCTGAATGTGGCTCACGGCGTAAAGCGTTCAGAGTTAAGTCTAGAAAGTGGCATACTAAAGCAGCCTGTTAATGACTTTTTATGTTTAGGTTGTTGTTTTTATTTGACATGCGTGAAGGGGGGCTGAGCTGAACATGGAAGTCACACAGCTCGATCTTTAAAGGAGGATTTATTAAGCTTTCTTTGACGTTATCTCTAAAAGCAAACTTAAAATGCTCTCTAAAGCAGGGGTGTCAAACATAAGGCATAGGGGCCAGAATAGGCCTAGCAAAGACTTCAATGTGGCCCACTAGATGGTCCCTGTAAAATCTGAAGGAGGGCTTTTCCTACTGAGAAAAAGCTCCCCTGTTTTAAATGAAAGGTTTTTTCCTTCTTCAGTAATTTTACACATTTATTTGTTACAGTTTAAGCCCAGAGAGTCATGCTGATAGATTTCTGTCACTTATTACAGCAGTGTTTCTTTGTTATGTAGAAAAACTGAGACACACTGTTTTAAACGGCTCTTCTGTTTCTCACATTAACCCTTTGTTTACCACGGGCCCACTTGCGGTCCCATTTTACAAGCACCTTTAAATGATTGTAACTCCATTAACGTTTGTGCTAGATGGGAAACTCAAATGGTTTCAGAAGAAGGAGAAGGTGATCTTTACAGGGATATTTGGTGTGTCATGGTAGCGCAAGGCATTCACAAGGTACTGCTGTCTGAACACGGACAGAAACCGTCCTCTCTGCCTTGATGTTACCATGTACGCTTCACATTACCATAGCTGTCTAACCTCCTGTCTGAATTTGTTTCTTATCCTCCAGCTGACGCCGGGCGGAAAGGCAGCTCAGGCTGCCATCGATGTTGGAGACTGGGTGGTGGCGATCGGTGACGCCAACGCAGAGGAGATGACCCATGTGGAGGCACAAAACAAGATCAGAGAAGCGTCAGGCTCCCTCACCCTCACCCTCAGCAGGTTAGCCGTCCGACATCGCGCGATGTAACGAAATGATACGCTTATCTCATTCAAACAGAAGCACAAATCCCCACAAAACAAATGCCCGATTTCATCCTTACTTTGACAAAATAGGACGACATACTTTGAGTGAAACTTGATCCAACGTGACGGATTTTAAATTGGTTTTTAGATTCGGGCACGGCTCAAATAAAGCAAAGTAAATATTTATTGGCATAAAGGTGTTATTAATGAGGAGTTAACAGGATATCTGGAGAATAATTCAGAAGATTTCATTAGCATCGAACAAAAAAAACCTTCAGGCACATTTATAAAGGATTTGATCCTTTTTTTTTTTTCTTTTTTTTTTCCTTCCTTTCTTCTCAGCAACATTGAATTCTGGCATTTTGTTTTTTGCACATGTGTATTCAATTGAAATGCTATGACATTTCTGCTGCACTTGGATTCACAGAATTGGGGTTGTGGAAGCCGTATTCAGGTGCTCAATTCGAAGCTTTTTTTATTTTATTTTTTTGAAATAAACGGCCTCATTACCAGCCTCATTCATAAGAGACTTCAGCCTTGACTTCACCCTATTAAAATATGATGGCCTTTTTGCTTGCAGGCAGTTTAAAAGACTAACTTTGTGCCTGTCGGTCTGAAATTAAACTTGATACAAATGAATTATTCACTGCATGTATTTTAATAGTAATGCTAGGTGCGCCATTCTCACTTATTAAAGCAGGGGAATGTCGTGGATTTGGCAGAGGTACAGCCTGTCTGAATCCGTCCTGGCTTACTTCTAACAGTAATATTCTGTCCTTCACATCATGAAGAAGGAAACGCAGCGATGAGTGCCGTCGGGTGGATGTACCGGCCTTTGTTCTGTTCAAATACACCATCTTCAGAGGAACCTTGGGCACCATACTTGCCTCAGTTCCATAATGAAATTAGAGAAACTTTTATTTTTTTCAGATGCAACACTTTGTTGTTAAATGTGCGGCAAGAAAATCTTTTTATTTTGCTTCAGTAATTTTTAATTAGCACTGCGTAACCTTCTATAGGCAGCACTTATACCTGCTCACATACTTCCTGCCAGAAATACTTGACAAAGTCTCTCAGTAGAGTCGAAGCCAGAATGTTTCATCAAGAGCTTAATTATAAGACAGCGAGGGGAAGGTGGGGGGGAAAAAAATCCCTCCCAATGAAGGATCAAACGTAATCATTCAAGGACCTAAAACCTTCAGAAAATGAGAAGTATTGACTTGTTAAGTAACAACGATGGGCCGGCTGCTGTCATGGGACTCATTTTGATTTTGTGATCCTCATAAGTAAGATGAAAATGGCTGTGTTAACGTCTTCGCTTTATTGTTCCTACCAAGAGACTCGACTCTTTAATTCTTACAAATCTTCTTTGTGCGTTTAGTTGAATCCGAGCAGCCACAGGTCATTTATCAGGCTGCTCAGAAGGCAGAGCCATTACGTGAATGAATAGAAGGGAGATTTGGAGATATGTTTACGGCATTTTTTTTTCTTTCAAATATTCCAGGTTTTCTTGCATTCGTACAACATAATAGATTTGGGTACTTGGCTTTCCTGCTCTTGTTTCCCTTTTTATAATGTTGATCAGCGTGTTGCTGGACATTAACCTGTATTTCTAAGCATTTTAAGCTCTCTTTCCTTAATTGGACAACCACTTAAAACAGGGTATAATGTCCAGGAATAAAAAGACTTGCTACATCCTGTTGATGTGTTATCAGATCAGTCTTATCATTCATTAAATTATAGTGTACATTACATTCTCCTGGCACTTTATTTGGTATACTTTGGTCGTACTGGGTTGGGCCAGATATGCCTTGAACAATAGTTCATGGTTCAACAAGGTGCTGGACACATTCCTCAGATTTTGCTCCATATTGACATGATGCCATCACACAGTTTCTGGAATACTTTTTTTTTTTTTTTTTTGGCTGCACATTCACGATGTCTACACTGCTGCTCAGTGGATATTTTCTCTTTCTGCTTTCAAAGTCACTTAAATCACCTTTCTCCTCCGTGTTGGTGCTCGGTTTTAACTCCAACAGGTCGTTTTGACCATGTCTACATGCCCAAATGTACCAAGTTGTCGCCGTCTGATTGGCTAATTAGATATTTGCATTATGGTGCGGTTGAACAGGTGTGCCTAATAAAGTGGCCGGTGAATGTAAGCGGTATTGCACTGTGGATATGGATGTCAAAATATAACGTTGCTTTGTATTTGAAAAATATCTGTTTAATTTAAATATGTGGCTTCACAGGAAATGGTGTAATATTTCGACAGAACAGTAACAGGTCAGCGTGTTTACTTTTCTTGCACTCTGTGGTTTTTCCTCCTCCATTTCTCGTCTCCTTGTGGAGTCCGGCTTTTGTAAACATTCTTCTTCCCATGACTCCCCAGTCTCCTCTCTTCATCTCACCCCGTCCGATTGTTATTATATTGTAAGACAAGCAAATATTGTTTTCCTGAAACTCTTTTCAGAGAGGAGCTATTGTCAGTCTTATTTATTCGTATCTTGGCTGCCATCCACGGTTTCTTTTTATGCCTAAAGAGGAGGACAGCTGCGCGATGATGAGATACGGTCTATTGTTTGGTTTGGCGTCTCATTTTGTTCGACACCAATGATCATCTTGTTTAATAGAAAAGGTTTTAGCTTTATCCTGAGCCTTTTTATGGGGACTGGAATCCTCCAAAAAATATGTCCAGTAGAGTTTCACCTTCACAGGAAAAACATCCCACAGCATCCACGGGGACACATTCGACTCATATTTTAGCTGGCCGCTGGACTGGAGGCTTGTGTTTGGAGAATGTTGGTGAAGTGTGCAAAGTTGATTACAGTATCATGGGAGGTTTTTGTTATTTCTAACTTTATCTAAGATCAGCTTGAAAGCTAAACGTGCATCAGCTAAGATAAGTGACCCATGAAATGAGGTGGGAAATGATCTCATACACCGTGCGTATTCGGTTTCAGCACAAGCAAACTGATTTCTTCCAAAAACACAGATGAAATCATCTTCATATTTGTTCATTTTAGTCCACCTTGCCAAATTAAACGCGGTAACAAAAGGGTCATGGCACGAATTCCCCATGTCCCAGATTTCAAATGTGTCTCATTAACTTGTCAGCCTAGCTAAGGTGAGCTCAAGCACTGTGTCACATCGATTTGTCTTCCAGAAATGTGACATGAGCAGACATGTCAGTATGCCTTCCCCTCGCTGCCCTGTCTATCTGCTCAGCCCTGTTGTCATTCTGTCTTAAACACTGCTCTATTAGCGGCTGAGCAGGCAACAGCATGAGCGGTTATTATTTTCTGTGTCACAGGAAGCGCGGCCCATTGTTTTTGTTGGTGATTATAGCCTCAAACAATGAGTAACTGCAGGGTGGATTCATTCTGGCTTAACCCTATTTGAGCTTTGTGCAGCGTGTAAGCGCTGGTCAAAGGGTGGCGGTGATTTATGTTCAATTATTTCAGGAGGAAACAGAAGTGTAAAGCCGGCCGCCTCCATGTTTAATGCGTAAAGATATATTCTAATAATCGTGTGCTCTGTCGGGGGCGGGGGACACCGCAGGGATGTTAATCCTGGGAGAAGCTTTAAGACCTGAACAGGACTGATTGACCCGCTGTATTCTCAGCTCTCTTAATAAGTTTATTAAAATGAAAATCCTTTTTTTTTTTTCTTTGTGAACCTTAAAACAAAGTACAGCACACAAACTGTAAAAAATTAAACACATTTTTCCAAGTTACCTCTTACGATAATGTGAAGTAAAACTAGTGGAAATATAATGAACAATAAGCACATTTTTTCTGACGTGTTGATTTTTTTTTTTTCCCCTCCTCTTTCTCTTTAGACCCTCCAAAGCGGGTGGAGACCAGAAGGTAAGCCTGCATTTATCTGACTCGCCGAGCTCACCTCAGCGTGGACACTCTGGATGGTTTGGCATGGTGTGCTGTGCTGTGACAGTTAAATTCAAACTTAATTGTTACTCACAGTTTTTCGTGTCACTTTGTGTTCTTCAATTTCATCTGAATCACCTGCCTTGTCAAGCTCTCACAGAGTCCATGCACTCTGCATTAGCCAAGCATCAGCAGGTTGCAAAATTAGCAGTTTGCTGGGCAGTTGTCGCTGATGCATTTGGGATTTCCCGCACAGTCCCTGATACCAGATAAATACTGACGCTTTAAGTCTGTGGAGTCACCCGGTCAGCTGATCAAACTGAACGTTTTTTAGAAAAGCAGCCGGCACATGACACAAACGCAGAGTCACTGTTCTATTTTAATAGTTGTTTATTTTCTTGCTGCAGTCCATGCACAATACTCAAAGAGGAAATCTCATTAGTGAGACACGTCAGTTATAGACGACAATTTGAGCATTTTCATTTTAGCAGCAGTAGCAGATTACATTGGCCAGCAATTGGCCGACTGCCAACACAAATAAAATCTGTGTTCACACTTCTTAAGCATTTTTTTCCATGTGTAGAGAAAAGCCCGGAGGCTTTTGACAGAGCCGCCGTCGCAGTACAGAGTAATCTTTTTGCTATAATGAAATATTGGGACTGTGCTGGAAAAGCTTGGGCTTGTGCGACGGCAGATGGAGTTCTCTGTGCGTGTCACAAACGTCTAACTGCATGTCGTGCACTGTGCTGCATTGTCTCCTTCTCCCACACCCTCACAGGACTCGCTTGCTACAGCTTCTGTTCCGCCAAAGTACTCCTTTGCCCCGAGCACGACCATTAACAAGATGGCGAGGCCATTTGCAGCAGGTGGTGCTAGTGCCAACTCAGGACCTGCTATTAAACCTGTGGCCTACTCTCCTAAACTCAACACCCCGTGCTCGCAGGGGCATGCCAGTACACCCCAGCCACAGAATGGGTAGGTGGATGAATAAACGCTATTACCATTGGAACCGCAACGTGACTAATGTGGTTTTAATGGCATTTTTCTGACGTCTCATTATTCTTGTTTTAAACTTAAAAAGAAAATAATGCCTTTAGGAATTTAAAGAATTTAGTCCAATCAGTGCTGCCGTGTGGTGCCAAAGTGAAGTCACAGATTTTTTACATTTTCTTTTAGGGCATGTTAGAGAAAAGAGAGGAGGGCAAATGCAAGCTGACTCACTGTGGAAATCCAATTATTAACTGTGCCAATAATTTGTCTAAACTTAGGCTAATGCTAAACACAGCAGTAGTAGTTGCTGTTGTAGACTGTGTCCTGATTAAGTCTGGTGGTGTTTGTATAGCAGGAAATGTTTAGCTGAAATATGCAGTTCCAGCTGTGGATGAAAGACAGCTGCAGTGAAATCTATCAAGATGACAGAGAAGTATTGGGATTGGTTATATGTGCCAACAATCAGTCACAGTTTTACAGCCATGTTAAACTCTGTGTTCTTTGGACACTGTAGATGCTGTCACGGGTTTTTTCTTTTTCTGCATTGTTTAATCTTTGTTCCCATCATCCTCATTTTGTGTGTTTAACTTAATCTGTTTACTCAGTCACTTTCCTTTTTACGTCTTCTCTAACCTTAGGACGGGGGGAAAAAAACGAACATCATGATTTAAATCTTTAAGATTTATACAAAGACTTTGTTTAAGGCTGGATTCGAGTATAGATTAGAATGAGTAAGCGACAGTGGAGGTGAGTCTTTAGAAAATGATTGCAAGTCGGTGTAATGTGTGGGAGAGAAAAGCATTGATGTTGTTTTTAATAGTGGGAACTGAAAAGAAGATGCGAAATATTTCTTGCTAAATCATTTCTTTCTTATAACAGATTTTCCATTTCAGCAGATGGGTTATTGATCGAGCGTGATTATTACTCGTCTCTTGCATCTACAGTTAGCAGAATGAAATATGTAATGTTTGACAGATGCAGTGTGGCGCTTGACATTATGATTCTGATGCACAAATCTCACACGCTAATGCTGATCGAGCTGTCACCGAGTCCTGCTCAAGGACACTTCGGTACGTGGAATAGCCGGGGAATGAACGCCGGCCTCTGCATTTACGGGATAATCTGCTGTACCGCCTGAGACGCAGATTCCCAGAAACGATTTGATGTAGTTTGCTGTAAAAGTGAGCCTTTGACCTTGAAATGTTCATTGCTTTTTTTTTTCTTTCTTTAACCCGCTGAGTTTTTAATATTTTTTTTCCAAGTATTCCTGCAAGAAATGTGTTTTAAATGATCTGGAAAGTAGAAGTTTGGCATGAAATGGTCTGTAAGGATAGGCCGGTCCAGTTCCTTTTAATTTGGGTCATGGCAGCGCTCCGTCTCCAGCCGCTGGTGAGATGTGGTCTGTTGCTGTATTTAGCCTCATACATTCTGTTGGTTTCCCAAGCTTTTCCTGCTCTGCTTTTCTTCTTCTTTGTAAAATCAACTTTTCTTGTTACTCTGCAACACTAATTCCTCTTGTCATGTTTGAAAAGAGTTGAGCGTAATCAAAACCACCAGGTTAATCTGGTGAGGACATCATCTATTCCTTGATTCTCCACAGTTAATAGTTGGATCCAAAAAGCCCGACGTGTTAGAACAGGTTTAGCATTGTGTTTGGACAGAGTTACCAGTAATACATCACTGCTGTAGCATTTATGATGAGCAGATCCCTCTTGTGCTCCTGTTGCCTGTGAATGAAGCCGAATGGCACAGAAATTAGGTTTAATTTTCCTTTCAAAAGGCTACAGCTGTGTACGTACCTCTGTGAGGCGTTTGTGGACGGGGATGAGAGGAGCAGGAAAGCAAATGTTTTGTGCCAGTCTGCTGAGTCCTTTTGGGTCAGGGTGACAATGGATGATTTGACAGTCAAACAATGCCGTCCTTCTTCCTCCTCTCACAGAGCCTGCTGACAATAGCAGCATATCTCTACACACCTCTCGCATGGTTTCTGCATTTTGCAATGTTTTTGATCGTCTGTTGTGTGAAACCTTTGTCGTGTATAGACGTGCTCAGTTTCTCCTCCCCCTGAAATCTTAACTCTAACCTTTTTCCCACTCTTTTCTTCTTTTAACTCCACAGATGGAAGCTCATTACAAGTTAGTATGTTTCTTGTTTTGATTTGCAGTCAAGTGTGTGTGTGTGTGTGTGTGTGTGTGTATATATATATATATACACACACACACACACACACACACACACACACACACACACACACACACACACACACACACACACACACACACACACACACTAAAACTATTGTATTAGAATAACTTAATTTAAAAGAAGAATGCGAGACTAATATTGTGCACATTTTTAATTAGCCTTAAAGTCAGAGACCCCAAAAAGGACAATGAAGTTGCAGTCTATCTCCTACTTCACAGTTAAACTATTTCTTATTAGATTGCAGTCTGTGCAAAATAAGAAATATTGTCAAATATCGCCTTCCATCTTCTCGTTCCTATGGTAACTTCACGAGCCTAGTGTTTACGTGCTCTTTGGTCTAATCCACAGGGGTGAAGCAACTTACTATGATGATATCTACCAACAGTCCAAGTAAGGGGCAGCTGCATGGTGGCTGTGCGGTCGGCTTTGTAGGCTAATCTGGCTGTTTATGTAAAAGCGAGAAAATGCTGATGCCCTTTTGTTAGACTGAGTGACTGTGTTTACAGAGCGAGGATGGCAGTTCATTAATGACCGTGTCTTTTGATATTTCTCTCGCTTGTTTACGAACGCATGCTGCAGTTGACCTACAGCTGTGCTTAAAATGAGCAGCTTAAAAAGCATTTCATTTGAGTGATTAAGTTGTTTATGAAAAATAAATGCCTCTCCTTTTAGCTTTTTTTCCTCTTCACATAAAGCCAGGTACTGAAGTGAAGTGGCTTTTCTTGCGCTGATTCTAATGACAGTTATGAGTATCTTCCGTTTATGAGCTTCTGCCGTGTCCCCATGAGAAATCTTAGTAATGGGTGTCCATTAGTGCTGTTATTGCGTGACTCTGATACTAAGCGTTCCTCCATGCGTTTGTGTGAGTGGGTAGTCCCTGGATGTGATTGTGTTAACCACACCTGCTGTGTGCTCCTGCTCCTGGGTGTGTGTGCGCGGCAGGCACGGCCTCAGGGTGGAGAGCATCCCCTGTTTTATTCCCAACGACCGCAGCAAGAAGAGGCTGATTGAGGACACTGAGGACTGGCAGCCCCGCACTGGCACCACCCAGTCTCGTTCCTTCCGCATCCTGGCTCAGCTCACAGGCACCGACTTCAGTAAGTCAGGGCCTAAGACAGAAGTGATGGACTGTTACAGCAGAGAGTAATGGGTTTGAGGGGTGGGCCTCTCTGTTAGTCAAGATAAGGTGTAGGATGGGGGGCTGTTACTAAACGGTTGGTGTGATTTGATCTCTGGGACTGTGACAGCAAGAATGAGTGACACAGAAAAGGTGGATGAGGGGTTTCTTCATTTTTCAGCTGAAGAGAGGTGGCTGGTGTTTTCACTGACATGTTTTGTTTGTTTTGTTTGTTTTTTTTCTACCCTGACTGTAACCAGTCTGACAAAGGAAGAAACTGCATAGCTAAATATAAGGAATATCATTACTTATTCTGAGGTGTTTGTCAACATTTGTATTAGTGAGGCATTCTGATGTGTGTGTCTCTCCTGGATCTCTCAGTGCAGGACCCAGATGATGAAAACATGAAGAGGTCCAGGTAAACGGATTGTCATTAATGCGACCGGTCACGTGTTTGTGTTTGTACACTTGCATATGTGGAAGCCTCAGCTTGGCAGCTACTTTGAAAAAAGAAAAGGAACAAAAAACCTCTCCTGTCAGTGTAGTTTAAATCGTGCAGCTCTGCCTCTGTGTACCACCACAATCTGATTTAAGTGTAGACCTGAAGATCAACTTAAACTGGTTTAACAGAATCATTACACTGATCATTCAATAATTAGACTTTTTGCAATGTTTACAGTGAGATGGGATCATCATTATAAATGTGAGTTTATTCATTAGAAAGTAGCAGGATACAATTTATGTGCGCAGAGCTGTGTTTTCTGCTGAGATTCAGTCAAATGCTGCATAACTGTTCATGAATGGCCAAGTTAGGTCACCTGACCTCGACTAAACATGCTGCTCTCTTACTGTAGACAAAACTAAAAGTAGAAAACCCCACAAAGCTGCAGCGACTGAAGGCAGTTGTAGTAAAGGCCCAGAAAAGCATCTCAAAGGCGGAAACGTGGCATTCGGGGATGTTTATGGTTTCCAGATCCTGCCTTAAAAATGATGCTTCTCAATTTGTACACATACCTTTGGGCCTGTAAAGGGATGGTACTGAGGCATTATATTTATATTAGTGATTTTAGCGTTAATCACGTTAAAATGACGTCACAACCGCATTAACGCCGCAAATCTCCGTTAGCCAGGTGTCAACGGGTTAGCTCGTTAACGCGTTAGCACCGTCCAGCCCCACTCACGGGGCGATTCCCGCTAAATTGCTAACGGAGATCTGCGGTTATGGCGTTAACGTCATTTTAACGAGATTAACACAACAGCACTAATTAATAATGAAAAAAAAGGTTTCTGATCAGTGTCTGTTAAACTCGTTGAATTAAAGCTAAAAGTCTGCACATCCTGACTGTATCCATGGTGGTGTTGTACAGATATAGCAACCATAATTTTGCTGCTTTGAACATCAGCATGCCCGGTGTGTTTTTGTTCATAGTGTGGTTTTGTTGTTGTTTTGAGTCTGCTCAGTAGCATAACATATTAACTTTTTTTGCTGTGTTGCTAAAATGCAGATGGGAAGAGTTGATAGTATTTTAATTTCTGGAGCCATCGTCCAATTACCTTGGTGCATGCAGCAGCAGTATGCTATTCCTCAAAAGTCCCCTTTTATTTTAATTAGTAGATTAGCAGGTTCCTTCTGTTTCCATACTTTTCTAATCGTTATATTTAAGAGTACTAAATGTCATAAATGTTACTACTACATCCCTCTGCTTTTTTCTTCTTCAACTTTTCACTTTGTGCACTTTACTCCCTTTTCTGCTCCATCCCTCTCATCTCATTTATTCTCTCCCCTGCAATCTGTTTCCTTCCTGTCTATCTCTCTTTCATATCTGTTTTTGCCTGCGGTCAGGGAAAAGTTCCTCACTGAGATTCAGAGTCCCCGCTATGCCCGTCTGAGGGATTGGCACCACGACAGGTCTGCTCGCGCCCTCAATATTAAATCCTGAGCGACATCCTAGACGCCCTGGGACGCAGAGCCCAGCCAGAGCCGGCTAGCGATATCTACACTGCAACGACTACGTGATAAAGACGACGAAGATAGTGGACTGTCTCCTGGCAGTTAACAAATTCACCTCCTTAGATGCAGATGGACTGACAAAGAAATCTGGGGAAGCGAAGAAAAGCAAAAATATTAGAAACGTATCCTAGATGACAAAAACCTAAAGTGGAACCTTGCATACTGAGCCTAAGCATAAGATCTCCCTCTGAAATTCTGACTTGATGATTGTTGACAACACTGTGGACCATTGTGTCTGTAGCCCTATTTTCCATTTCACACTGCGTTACTCGGAGTAAACTGGTGGAAAGGTGGGGAGGGGGTCTCGGCGGTGGGAAGCACTGTTCTTTCTTCTTTGATTGTGAAGTTCAGACCCTCCTTTTGATCTCTGTCTGTCTCTTTTGCTGCCTGTTTACATTTATTGAGTTTTCATCTTTTAGAGTTCTCAGTTTTGATCCCCTCTTCTAATAGGCTTCTCGCACAATTTAAAGAAAAAAAACTGTACTTTTTTTTTTTTTTTTTTTTTTCCTGCTGTCATCAAAAATATATAAAACATCTGGGAAAAAAAGCAACTCTTGTTCTCTGTCCTTCTGTGTTTCTTTTCTTGTTTACTTTAAGCTTACAAGGGCATATCTCTCTAACAGTTCTTTTCTTTTTTTTCCCCTGCTGCTAAGTCACAATTGCTTTACTTATAGTGTGCTGGACAAAAAGTGATTATATAGAAGCGAGGCTTTATTCAGTATTTATGCAGGTTGGAATTAATGGGATGTCTTAAAGAGCCAGGTTCAAGGTTTACTTTTATTGCCCCTGAGAGAAAATTGTTGTGCATTCGGGCATAAAAAAAACCCAACAAATGTGCATACTCATTTATAAAGTGCTGAGATGAACTGTGAGGAAAGTCTGTCTCGAGTTATTTGCATTTTCCTGAAATGCGAAAAAAAAAATGTAATCCTGAAGCGCTATAGGTTTTGACACCAGACTAAAACAAATAGGTTTGGTAGGTAATGACTTTTCATCAGTAGTATTTCTTGTAGTAATGTTTCTGGATGTATAAAATCCATAACATCTATAGTGAAGGACGTCTATAAATCCCATTTTAAAAATGTCCACAGATGAGATGATTTAGAGCTTGAGGATACAGCTTTAAACCCTTTAGCTGTGCTCACACTCGCACATCTGACTCATGCTTATACTTTGTTTCTCGTGCTGTCCAAACAAATCTCATGTCATGTAAGGGGTGTTATATAACATTATAACTGCTGCTTGATGAGGGGGAAATGGTTGGTTAACCAACGCTGGTCCATAAACATCGAAATTCAGCTTGATTGGTCTGAAGCGCACAGACCCAGGTGGAAGACGAAGATAAATTATTAGCACATACTGACAGTTTTTATAATTTGGCAAATAATTCGTTTAACAAATGCAGCAGTAGTGAGGAGAGCAGATTTATGTAATGAGCTTGTAACACACTCACTGGAAATGCCTTCCTGGTACCTGATTGGACCCAGTGTTTTCCTTCAGATCCTTACTACTTTGTGCTTATAGACTCAACAAGGTGCTGGAAACATTCCTGGGAAATCTTGGTCCATACTGACATGACAGCATCACACAGTTGCTGCAGATTTTTCTTTTGGCTGCAAATCTATGACGTGAATCTCCTTTTTCATCGCACCTTGAAGGTGCTCTGTTGGTTTGAGATCTGGAGGTCAGGTGATCTGGCCGTGTGAGTACAAGGAGAAAGCAGTTTGAGATGGATATGAACCATTGGAAGATGAATAGTTTGTTCATACAGGACATGGTCAGCAACAATGATCAGGTAGGCTGTGCTAAAGGCCTCTAAGAAAATGTCCTCCACACTGTTACGCCACCACTCGGCTGAAGCATACAAGACTGGATGGATCCATGTTTTCATGTCGCAGCATAGTCAGAGACTGATCAGTCCTGGCAACATTTTACCGGTCTTTTGTTTCCAATTTTTGGCAACACGTGCATACTTTTGTAAAAGTGCCTGTTTAAGTTGCTTGTTGCCTTCAACAAAACATTTTTGATGCAGAGAACTGCTGCTTACTGGATATTTTATCTTTCAGACCATCTTCTGTAAACCTCAGAGATGGTTTTGTGGGAAATTCTGGTAGATCTGAAATACTCAGACCGTGCTGTCTAGCACAAACGACCATGATGAATTCAAAGAAATCTAAATTGCCTTTCTTTCTCTTTCCGATGCTCAGTTTGAACTTCAGTGGGTCATCCTGACCATGTCTACAAGGGTAAATACATTCCGGTGCTTCCATGTGATTGGCTGGTTAGTTATCTGGATTAAAGAGAAGCAGGTGTATCAAATGAAATGGCTGACAAATGTGTTTTAATGTATAGTGAAGTTGGAGGTATTACTAAGTGACTAATTAAGAAAAATTAGTGGAAAACTAGCTAGAGTAGGAATGTATCCAGACCAATGTGCTAAATTAGACAAGTTAATCGAGTCAAGTATCAACTTGTAGAGAAATTTCAACTGTAAGAGAGGATTTCAGAGGGGAAAAAATCAATGTGTAAAAATATTACTTTATATCTGTAGAAATAACAGTAAGCAGGAAGATACTGAAGAAAGCTTTGTGCAAAGCTTAGATGTGAAGAGCCAATAGGAATGAGGTTTCTCATTCAGCCCTCCTAGGCATGTGCCACCACTGTCGCACATGGTTTTTAGTCACATTCGACTTCTTGCAAAGCTGCATTACCTTTACCTCCTCACTGGGTGGAGGGGTGACACATGTCAGAGGCTTGTTGCTCCATGAAAAATCAAAACCTGCTATTTCCTTTGCCGGATGCTGAGCTGCCAGCAAAGTTCTCTGCTTTCCTCGTTGCTCAGGTTGATGCATCCCACAGGAGTGGATACCCAAAAAGGGGGGAGAGAAAAAAGAGAAACCGGTACAGATGAATCTAAAATCAGAGCTGCAAAGGATGAACAAGAAAAGTGAAAGGAAATGCTCCAGTCAAAAGCTAAATAAATAAATAAAAAATCCCGTCTGCACAGCCTCTGATAGAGAAAATGTGCACCTGCATCATATCAAGCCTCTTGCTGAGCAGGGAGGAGGAGGAGGGGGTTTGAAAGCAGGGAAAATGTCAAGGATAACGCAATCTAGGCTGCTCCAGGTGGGAAGAAGCCGACATAGAGGTGTAGTGCAATTTGCACCTGCAACATTCATCATAGTGAGGTGCAGCAGAGAGAAGAAAGAAACCTCATGGTTGCGAGACAGCCGAGCCATCGGCCTTTCAACACCTATGGGCAGCCTGGCAAGGGAATGTAGCCGTGGCAGCGGTGTTGAATAGGAGTTTGTTTTGTCAGTTGTTAGGTGAGGTCCCAGATGTGAGGCTTGTCAGTGTGTCTGTGGAGTGGAGGGCAGCTGACCCATGGTCTGTGAGTCACACACGGGCAGAAACAGCCTCTGTCCTTTGTTTGACTCCATCAGCAGACATCCTGCTCATCCAGCCTTCTGACTTCCTCTTACGCATTTTTCTTTCTTTCTGCGGGTTCTTTGCAAAAATCTCATGGTAGGAGGTCTTGCGATCCTTAATTTAGAAAGATTTAGCTTCCTTACTGTCACTAGTCCTATAAGCCAGATTCTTGGTATTGCAAAGGGATTTAATGTTCTTTATTATTCCAGAAATAGCAGACGGCTTTTAGGCTTTTTTTTTTTCTTGCTAGATTGCTCCTAGCTGTAACTTCTGCCTCTGTAGCTACAGTTTTTTTTTTCCTCGTGTATTTGTTTGGCGACATAAATAACATTCTTTCATATACAGACTTAACCTGATAAAGGCACAACTATGGGATGAGGTTGGTGTAGGGTAATTGATTTCACAATCTTTCATTTTCTTTACGCTAATGAAAGGGGATTTCATCTCCTTTCATTAGTGTGTTTTAGATGGCACAGTTGATGATGTAAACACGATAGATGCCTAAGGTGCTTTTACAATCCCCGCCCGGTTCTTTTTCTCAAGATAAAAGTCTCCAGAGCTCACTGTCTTGGCTCAGAAGTTGTTTTTCTGTCTTCCGTCAAGATTTGAAGCTTTTTCTGAATATAGTGACGCTTGCTGCGGGTAACAGATCTTTGAAATGTAGAAAACGCTTTATTTCAACACTCCTGCACATGCAAGCTCTAAGCGAAACTCTTCCGCACCCAAATCTGAAAGCGACTGAGTTTCCAGTCGTCTAACTTTGAGCGACGTCAGCCGCCTGAGGAGATGTTGGTGTTTCTTATGCTTTCATGAGAGGCTGCGGCTCTTGAACAGCAGGGCGATGACGCTGAAATCACGTTCGACTTGATTGATTTTTGAGTCATGATAGAAACTGCTCACTGTTGCTCTTTGATACTGGTGAAATTTCAATTATTGTGCTGCTTTCAGTTAAATCTAATACACTGAATCAGAATGTGTGATCACAACAGGTGGGGGCACCACGCTACCCTGTTAATCCCAATTAATATTAATAATGATGCTTGGAATCATTCACACACAAGGTAATCCGTGGCACAGCATAATGGTGACAGCTTAGCCATGGCAGGAGATATCCAAACATGGCATCCATTGAGAAGTAACTATAGTAGGTGTGTGTGTGTGTGTGCGCATGTCTACCTTTTCTAATTAGTCATTTTCTCCCCACAGCCTTGAGCCAACTCCCTCACCTGCCAAGGCCCAAGCAGCAAATAAACCAGATGGTGAGTTTCTTCTCCTGCTGATGCGTTAAAAAGAGCCCCAGCAGCCTCCGGGAGAGGCTGCGCTAATCGATTCTAGTCTTAAGTGTCAATACAGCAGCAACAACGCGACACTCAAAGTTGTCACCACAGACATCTGTTTGAAGGGTGGATTGTTATGGGATTTTTTTTTTGTGGTGTGCAGAATCGACAAGTGCCGCCGCCGCACCAAAGAGTTCTGCTCCTTCCTGCCGACCGCCGTGGGTCTCGGACCCCAATTTTGCCGACCGCTTTCACCCAGACAAGGTCAGCACCGTCGTGACCCAGCACCAGAAGCCAGCCCAGCCCACGCCTATGCAGAGCCGCAGTTCCATCCTGCAGGCTGCACAGCAGGCGCCGGAAGACAGCGGGAGGACCCCCATATGTGGTGCCTGCAACAAAATCATCAGGTGAGGCTGCACCGCTGCTACACACAGGCTGATTCTTTTTTTTTTTTTTTTTTTTTGTAATTGAAGTCTTTATTTGTTTTTTACGGAGCCCCGCAGGGGACATGGGAGAAAAAAAATTAAGACTGACTTTTGCGAGATCTCGCAAAAGTTTTAGCCGCATTCTTCGGAGGCCGCCAGCTCGAAGCCGACCGGGAGGTCGAGGCACGATGTGCCGGGAAAGCGGTGTTCCTCCCGGCTGTAGTAGGTCTCGACCGCCCGTTAGCTTCGAGCTAGTGGCCGCCAGCTCGAAGCCGACCGGGAGGTCGAGGCACGATGTGCCGGGAAAGCGGTGTTCCTCCCGGCTGTAGTAGGTCTCGACCTCCCGTTAGCTTCGAGCTAGTGGGTGTCAGATCTCCAAAAACGTCGGAGCACTTTTGCAAATATGTGATGTCTTGTAAACCGAGCAGGTATCTGACGTTTACACAACTACATTCACGCCTCAAAATATCTTAAAAGTGTATTTTGTGACCCAGAAAGAGTAACAACTAAGTAGCTGCCGCCATTGTTGGAGTTTTGCGAGATCCCGAGTTTGTTTTGCGAGATCTCGCAAAAGTCCGTCTTAATTTTTTTTTTTTCTCCCTAATTTTTTTTTCTCCCATGTCCCCTGCGGGGCTCGGTAGTTTTTAACATTTAACAACATGAAAACATAAACAAAACAACAGAAAAGAAACAAGAAAAGAAAAGACAGCTTCCAATCCCATGGTTAATTCACCTTTGTATTTTGGGTCTATTTTCAATACTTACTATCGGTATACCCGCAAAAAAAAAGGACAAAATCAAATTCTTAAGTTATTCCATTACTGAGTGCCTACACAAACATACAATGCAGCAAGCATAAAATTTAACTAAAGATAATTGCCCTGACCAAATAAATTCCAACCATCTCAGCCAAAAACGCATCCCCATGATTTGTCAAAACCCTCCCTATCATCATTAATCCTAGCCAAGAATTTTTCATACGACACCATTTTCAGCATATTTTCTTCCCACCTATTATATTCTGGAGGAGATGGTTCCTTCCATACACTGAGAATAACTCGAGCCGCTGCGATCACCCCCACCTTTATAACCACAAAGTCATATTTTGAAACCCCAGGTAACACCGACCGATCCCCTAATAAGCACAGTCTTGGTGACAAGGGTATCATCAAACCAATCCACCTTCCTATTTTGTCCAATACTTTTTGCCAAAAGGGATAAACTTTCCCACATTCCCAAATAGCATGCATAAATGTCCCTGGATCTGAACTACATTTCCAGCATATATTACTGGGACTGATTCCCATTCTATAAAGTTTGGACGGAGTGAAGTACCATCTGTGTATTAATTTATACTGAGTAAATTTACCCCTGGCCTCTCTTATATATTTATCAGAGAATGACAAGATTCTACACCAGTCTTCTTTAGAAATTGCACAACTCAGATCTGTCTGCCATATAATCCTCAAGTTTTCACATATCTCTTTTTTTGGATTGTTAAACAGTTTATAGAAAACAGCTGCTCTATGTGCTGTACTGGACAATTCTAAAAACTCCACCACCATATTTGAGCTTTGAGTAAATTTTCCTTTGGTAATACAATCCCTTATTTGTAAATATTTCCAAAAATTATTTTCTCTTATCAAACCATATTTTTGGGTTATTTCAGCGAATGACATAAACACTGCCCCTGAGTAAAGATCACTTATCCTGTGTATGCCTTTGACAAGCCATTCCTTCCAGAACACTGTTTTTCGCCCAATCTGTACAGCAGTGTTGTTCCATAGCGAGGTATAAGGTTGTCTTAAATGAGATGCTCCACACATCTTGTGCACCTCTACCCAGACAGCTTTAGCACTGGGTTATTATGAAAGTCTTGTCCATTAATTGCTGAGCCCTGTGAGAGAACATCCAAGGGTGTAAAAGGGCTCACTAGTTCCTGTTCGATCTTCATCCAGCTCAGCTCAGAGTCCGAACCTGTCCAGTGCTTGGCCAGTCTTGACATTTCAAAAGCTAAATTACACAACTTCACATTTGGGAGGGCCATTCCCCCAATGTCTTTAGAGGCCCACATTTTCTTTATATTCACTCTTGGCTTCTTGTTATTCCACAAAAAATCTTTAATTAACTTCTCAAATTGACTAAATACGTGTAAAGGAATTCTTACAGGTACAGATTCTTTTTAACTCGAGCGAGGCTCTCTGTGTTTGCTCCTTGGAGGCTCCTGTTAGAGATGACAATTTAAGACTCTTAATATTCGCGACACACTGCCTGTCTGCAGCAAATTAAGCCAGTCAGCATATTTCACAGAGTGTGGAGACATCTTGTTATCACTCAGAATAACAAAGAAACTCTGGTTGATATTCTGGTCACCATTGCAAACAAAGAGCTTTTATTCATTAATTTTTGAGTGAAGATTCAAATTCTGGAAAACCTAAAATTTGTTTTCAGCGTTTGCTCACATTTCACACAGTCTAGTGTATTTTTGCTGAGTGCCTTTGGATCTTTTTTCAGTCCTCTGTTGAAGCTTTGGATTATTTAGCCAATTTATATTTAAAAAAAACAAAACCCCTATTTATGTGTTACTAAGTCTTTTTTTTTTTTTTTTTTTTTTTTTCTTTTCTCCAGGGGACGGTACCTGGTGGCACTGGGACGGTCTTGGCACCCGGAAGAGTTTACATGCTCGCAGTGTAAGGCGGTCCTGGAGGAGGGGGGCTTCTTTGAAGAAAGGGGAGCCGTCTATTGTACCAAGTGCCACGATAACCGATACGCTCCGAACTGTGCCAAGTGCAAAAAGAAGATCATAGGGGTACGAGCTTCTGTCGTATCCAGCAAAATCAAAACAGCCGTTTCAAAGTTTTTAAAAAAAGTTAACCTTTTTCTCCCCCCCCAATCAGGAAATCATGCATGCACTGAAGATGACTTACCATGTTCAGTGTTTCAAGTGTGCAGCCTGCAAGAATCCTATCAGGAATCAAGCCTTTTACATGGAGGAGGGTGAACCCTACTGTGAGAGAGGTGAGTAACTGAACCATTGCAGTCCAGACGTACTATACTTCCTATATTGCATACCTGAGCAATCTAAATGCAAATGGTTATTGTGTAAGAGTTGGCGAAGGTACAAAAAACAAAGACCGAAACGGCTTTTTTTGGAGCCACATTCACAAACTGATGCTACTGCTTCACATCCTACATGAAACAACACCAATGCTGTGACACAGTCGATTGTCTTCCAAGGGCCAGGGGAGGATACATACAACTATTCTGATTGGTAGTGAAGGCTATGTCGTCCTCTGTTGTGTAAAATATGGGGTGAACTCACACCTAGTATAAAAAGCTGAATTCCAATTGAAGCTAGTGTGATTTTACACATCCATTTCCCCTATAGGCCAGCAGGGGGCGACGTCTCTCAGCTTGACAAAGAAGTCAGTTTCTGTAGAAGTGCATGGAAAAAAATGAGTGTACTTCTGTCTTGATTAATGAGCTCTGTAACCACTTTCCTAATGAGTTTTTCTTCTGAATTGCTAGTTTCAAGTCTTATTTAATACAGCTCAGTGTTCACTTTGTAAATTATGGTTCCATTTAGAGTAAAATAGACGATAAAGCAGGGCAAGCTTTAGGGCATCACTATTTCACCATTAACAAGTCGCTACCATACGAGCGTGCAGTATCCTGAGTTTGAGTCTGATCCAAAAACCATAACATGCAGTCTGTGCTTCAACTGTGCTCCAAAAGATGGTAAATGTCCGCCTTTCTTTTACGATTTCATCACTCTTTAGGACAGTTTGGTTCCAGACTCGCGTGTCTGGTGAGAAAAGGATAGTTTACTTATAATAAAGACCTCAGTCATGACCAAATGTGTAGTTCGACTGTGTTTTCTCTCAAGGACTCTGTTCATTCATTCAAACAATACAACACTGAAGGCTTCACAAAACATAAAGGTGTCACCATGGTGAAAAATCCTCTGCTGGAAATAAAAGCAGTCGCATTTATGTCGTTCTAAGGAATAGTTGCTACTACTACTAATAACTGCAACAATGACAGTAGTCAGTTCTGCTGAGCAGATGGAAGCACCCACAGAAACCTGTGCTTTAATAAAAAGTTTAATTCTAAACTCGAGTCCAAGCCAGATAGCATTTGCCTGAGCGTGCTGAAAATCCGAGTGTGCAGATCAATTAGTTCCAGCGCCGACTGAGAACATCTCGACTCATGTAAGACGCCCCGCGACTTCACACGTGGATCGAGCCCGATTATAAATCTGCACTGGCCTCAAGTCCACAGATGAGACAGAGCAGGCTGACACCCACGAAGCACGTTTTAAATGGATGCTACAGCTTGGCCCACGTCATAGACGTCGGGGTACAAAATCTTTAAATTCAGCCAGTGCATGAATCGGGTGTAGCGTGCATTTTGTGATAAAATTGTTTCCTCTCTACAGTGCATCCTCTCCAGTCTATCTGAAATAATTGTGATTATTTTCTTTGTAAAAATCAAACTATGTCTGACACGTTTTGTCAAACATTGTAGTATTGCTGTGGGGTTTGGCAGAAACCTACATCGAGAGTCTCCTGGCACATGCCGCAGTCAATCATAAAGTGTGATGTTTTCATCTGCTGTAATCTATTTAGCTCCAGTTTACTTCATACATACCTCTATTGGGTTTTATGAATGGTGCGTGCTCTTCTATTATGATATAAATGAGTTAGCGGGGCATCTGACGTGGATTGCTGCTTTATCAGAGGCGAAGCCAGAACCTGGGTACTCATATTCTGAATAATGCCTTCAGCTCTGATAAACATTCTGCTGCCTCAGCATCTTTCAGGGATTGTACAGCTCTCACCCACTCACTCTTGAGAAGCAGCATTATAACCTGACACCCCCCCGAGTCCTTGTGATGAAAGAGACTGGCAAATCCAGTCAAGTATCTGGAGCAATTTCCACCTCATCCTAATCCCACCCCTACACTCTGGAAAGGCACTAATGTACAGTGGGTGGACACAATAACACAAACAGTATAGATATCAAATGGCCAATAAGAAGAGGAGCCGGCATTTGGCATCAAAGCAGCTCTATACGTCTTTATTTTACACCGTTCAGTCCCTTAAGTGGTTGCGTGTAGCGTGTAGTGAGGATTGCTCATCTCGGAGCGGCAAACAGCCTCCACTTCTTCTTTTAAAGATGAAAGATGTGGAAAAGGATTTCAGTCTCTACGGATCCCGTAAAGGTTAAGAGATGTTTACAAACGGCGATTGCGGAGGCCGGGGCGATTCCTTGGCCTGATGCGGGCAACGATAAAAGCTCTTTTGAGTTAAAAATGTAATCTTATATTCACCTTATCTTACATTTCTTCTGCTCGCCACCCCTCCTCCCCCTCCTCTCCAGACTATGAGAAGATGTTTGGCACCAAATGCCATGGCTGTGACTTCAAGATTGATGCCGGGGATCGGTTTCTGGAGGCCTTGGGCTACAGCTGGCACGATACGTGCTTCGTCTGTGCTGTAAGTCATTTTGATGGATATAGCTCCTTGTGGGCTCTCTTTGCCCCCGTATCTCGCAGCTGTCCCAGTACAATGGTACCTGGAGAAAAAAATTTGCCTCCATGTCTGGACCTCAAGCTTTCTCTCTCTCTCAGCCTGTCACCTGCAGTCTATCACTCTCTATATCTCTCTCATTCTGTGAAGAAAACTGAAAGCAAATGCAGTCAAGTAAAGCTTGCTCTGGCCACTAGAAACTGTAAATTCACATCAGCAGTGTTGAAGTCTGATATCTACTCTGCCCTCGTTTCCCAATCCGTCTCTCTCACTTTGTGTGTCTCCTTTCATCTTTAAAGCTCTGCCAAATCAACCTGGAGGGGAAGACGTTCTACTCGAAGAAGGATAAGCCCCTGTGCAAAGGCCATGCTTTTGCTCCAGTGTGAGAGAGCGAGGCGCATCTTCAGAAGAAGGAGCACTGCCCTCTCCCTTCTCTTTACCCCCTGACACTTCCGTAGACGCACCACATCCCTTCTTGCCACACACCTTGTTAAACTAAGTCCTTTCTCTCTGTGCTGCAGACTTTTTGTTCTCGAGGCTTAATGCTGGCTGCACGTACCGTCACTTTACTCTGCTGTTAGGAGACTTCTGATGGCACTGCCTCTAATGCCAAATGCTGTGTTGCATAACTGGAAGGAGTCGAGGAATTATGTCACGCCATCGGTAACTTTTTGACTTCCAAGTTGTTTTTAGGTCATGAAAAAAATGTCGCCGCAGGTCACGTCGATTTGTAGTTGTTAGCGGAGTAATCTCCTGCCTCTGTTCTCCTCGTCCTTGTTAATTCAAGTCACCAACTTGAAGGAGTCATTGAGCCTCTAATAATCTCTCATATTGCAGTAATGATCAAGCAATTCTCTTGCACTAAGTGTAGTGAAGTTCTGGCCCCATACAGGACCCCAGCCCACTCATCGGCTCTCACTGCAGCACCCTTTAATGTAATGGGGGGCCAGTCAAGCAGAAAAGGAGGTGTCCATTTCTGCTTGACTGGATCTCCTCCACAGAATCACTAACTACTTATTACTTTGACTCTGGCAAGTCAGAGCGCATACTCCAGCTTGAAGAGTCATTTAGAATGATGTAGTAATTAACCCATTTTTAATCGTCATACACGCGGGTGATGGAGATTGATTTTTAACTTTCCCTTTGATTTGACTTTTTTTTTTTAAAATGAGACAAACTAAGTCTTTAAGTGTTCCCCATGTCACTGTGATATTCTTCCTTAGAGTACTTTCAAGTCACTGAATCTGTATTTATATTGCTTCAAAAGTGGCCTGTAAGTGTTGTTTTTATTGCAGCTGAAAGTTTCAAATAAAATTATTTAGTAATTCCATGTGCCAGGTCATTTTGTTTCTCTTGGAAACACTCCCATCTGTAACAATTTTTAAAATTGTCAATTGCCATCTTTGCTCTTTTTTCCAAAACCCTGCTGAAGCCTTTGTATGCTCCCTATAAATATAATCAACGAAGTGATACTGAAATAAGTGGCATTTTATCTTAACTGGTAGGTAGCCAGGCGCTTAAAACATCATTCTTGCTGGAATAGCTACATTTTGTTTGGGTGAGAAGCTCCTCTTAAAAGCTTAGCATCAGCAGTGGTAGCAGTGGGTCAGCAGCTAGCCTGCAGTCCAGAGTTTAAAAAACAAAAAACTGACGCCGAAGGTGAAGCTCACAAATGAATGTTTCTTGTTGTTGTTTTTAAACACTCCTTGGTATAATGAGGCATATCTGCAACTCCAAAGCGTATTATCTTCTTTTAATCTTTAACCATTGGAGAGCGCTAAGCTAGCCATTTGTACCTTAAGCTAGGCTAATTGTTACAGACTTTAGCTCAATGGTTATGTGTCATGGAGATGCAAGATGAGGGTCCTGAGATGATCAGAGGTTTTACAGTTCATGAAATGTTGCACACTTAATTTATTTTCTAAGACCAGTGGTCTCAAACTCCAGTCCTCGAGGGCCAGTGTCCTGAAACTTTTCCTTGTGTGCCTGTTGCAACACACCTGAATACAATTAGGTCATTCACAAGACTATGAAACTGCATGCTGAGGTGCCATTTCAGCCATTTGATTCATGTTACAGCAGCTCATGAGTGAATGAACATGGTGCAAAAAATGTACTTTTAGAAGTACTTTTTTTCAAAACCCTTATTTAAATTTACTTGAGTTGAGTTAGGGGCTGCCACCTCAGCATGCAGTCAAGTTCTAGAGTCTTACTAATGACCTACTGATTTTACTCAGGTGTGTTGGAACAGGGACAAATAGAAGCTCAAGGACTGGAGTTTGAGACCCCATTTTGGACCATTACCATTTAGAGAGGAATCCTCTAACAGCGTCCTGAAATTTTACAGCAAAATCTGTCAGGGAAAAAGATTTCCCTTGCAATATATATATATTTTTTTCCATCAGATTCAATTGGTGATTCTGTTTGTTTATATCCTGGTCACCACAGAAATTAGTGAGTTTAGATACAGCTTTAAAGTAAATCCCCAGCTACGTGCCCAGAGGTGTTTTTAAAAAATGGATGCCAAGCTGTAAAACCTGCTTCTTTGTCTGAACCATGCATTGATTATGACATGTGCCAAAAATGTATCTTTGATCAAGTGAGCAAGTTCAGTCTACGAAACATTTTAGTTTGAATATTTTAATCAGCTTTTCTGGCTCAACTTCAATGCAGGATGAGGCAGTAGACCAGTGGTTCCTCAAACTGGAAGACATAGGATTATTGCTGGTGGGGTGTAGATAACCAGGGGGAAATATACAGATTGAAAATAAACTGAATAAATAATTTTTGTAGGGCAAATAACTTATTTGCTCTGAAACTCTTGGCTTTTGAACAGAGTCATTATAGTTTTGTTTTCTACTTATTTTGTTTGGAGTTTTCTTTTTTCCTGGTTTAGTTTGAACTTTCAGTGTTATGAGCTATAAGGAGGGTATTTCTCAAATCTAGTAAAATCAGCACCATTTCACAACATAAGGATTTTCTCCAGCTACTCCAGTTTCCTTCCACAGTCTAAAGCCATGCTTGTTAGCTTATTTGACCTTAGGTGTGAATAGTCATCTGTGTTAGCTATGCAATAGACTGGCGACCTGCCCTCAGCGTACCCTTTCCTCCGATGACAAGCTCCGGAGTAAGTTTAATAAAAAGGTGATGTACGAAGGTCATACTCAATGAGTCATACTATTCAGTGAGCCCTTGTGTGCTATGAGTGGGAGCACAGTCATCCTGGAAGAGACCATCAGGACAAATGTTTCATCATAAGGTAAAAATGATGACTCAGTAGTGATTGACATTGACATTTCCATCTCAGGGGACAAGATGATCCAAACTATGACAGCAAAATTTCCCACACAGAACCACTGGATCCCTTCACCGTAGCAGGAAAGGCTCCAGGTTAATCAGCCAAAAAGCTTTGCATTTAATCCCATGGCAAGAAGAACAACAGACGCATTTCATAAAAGATCCAACTCTCAAACTAGAGACACCTTTTCAAGTAAAAGATCCAGGCCTTGATTTAACAATATATAATTTATTTACAACAATTTTCGGATTGAATTACTATACATACCTTTCTGAAATGTCATAGATAGATATATATATACATAAGGCCAAGTAAATACTTGAAAGCACTTAGAAACGAATTTCCAAAATTCTACCCACAAATCCATATCATTGTCCAAAAAAGTACAGAAAATCTCCCTTAGCAGAAGTTTTTCCATCGCCACAAAAGTTTCGACAACAATTTACATTAACGATAGGGAACACAAAAAAAGGTTAAAAACAAAGGAACATAAAGGAGGATTATACAATTGCATAAGCGCTGTGGCATGTAATAAATACAGCATTTTTGACTTGCAGAAAGGCAAGGAACATTGAATCAAGGAACTAAAGAGAAAAAAAACATTCACAAGTACAGAAGGCTATTGTTCTTACTTCAAAAAGAAAACAGTTTAGTAAGAGTGATGGGGAGGTATGCACACACCCAATCTCTCTCTCACACACACTCAAATACATCCTTGACACTGAATAGTAATGAGTGACACAAAAAGTACAGTGCTGAGATGTTACATTTCTCCCCATAACACAGGGGTGAACTGACAGTATAAACCCTTGAACAAAGCTTGTATGTTACTGACACATACTTACACAGAATTATCAGGCCTGGGTTTTCTCTCAAACTGTATTCATCGCGCACACACGCACACACACTGAGTCATAGCAGAATTGTTAGATTTGTCGGATGAGCTAGATGTGAAGATAAGATGCTCAACATCCTGGCGGCTGGTGAATTACATTACTGAAATGTGCTTAGGCAACGTATCCAAGACGATGACGGAGGGGGATGAAGAAACACACACATGCGCTCTGACTGTACAGCTGCCGTGGCTCATCTAAACGTGCCTAACCGACGCCCTCACTCTCCAATTAGCCACGCAGCCCGCGCGGTGACTCGTTAAGCACAAGTGACAGTTTCCACCTTGGATTTTTAAATGCTTAGTTACAGAAATCATCAGGTGCGCAGAGTTAAGGACGAACAAAACGTCGACAGAAAGCTTTCCTGTGAAACAGTCTCGAAACCCTTAACACTGCAAATAGTCTGCTAGATCGCCAAACAACAGTATATAGGCAAACACGTCACGGTTTTAGACTTGACAAATGCTGCGCCAGTTAAGTGTCTTTTTTGGCTTCATATTAAAATATAATTTACATTTGTTTACAAAGTGATAAGGTGACACAGAGTACTGCGTAAACAAACTGCATTGAGATGCCTTAAAATGAGGGAAAAAGGAAAGACAATGAAAGAGACAACTACTCTAGAAAACAGTGGATTCGTGGACACAGCGTGAGGATGCGGTGGCCCTCGAAATGATATTCAGAAAACTTTGGTTAACAATTCTGCTGATATACAGTATGCAAAGTGACAGCACACGGCTGGTATAGAAAAGTATTTACAAATTATGCACGGCGATCTGATTCAACGTGAAAAGATTTTGAGTTTCGGATCATTTTCACGGCATCTTTATATAAACTGGTAACGGGACTCTGAGGGGAGATGTGGTTTAACGAGATGGGTTAAACGAGCAAGGCGATGGGCGACGGTATAAAAAGAAAGTCAAACTTTCTGCCTGCTACAAGGAAACTAATGTACATTCCAAAAAATCTGACAATCATTTCATCTTAAAGGTTAAAAACCATTCGAGCCCGCAGGATTGGGCCGTCCTCGCTGTTTGAATGAAAAGGGGCGGGGTTTTCATTATAGCTTTGAACAGACAACTTCACATGCAACCCTGAGGCAGACATAGAGAGAACCTATGGCTAGTTTGGGACTGCTCACACCTCACCGAAGGAAAATTGCTAAACGAGAAATTTTTGTGTTTGTTTGACAGATTCGTTACGAGAAAAAGAAAAATACTGTTAGTGAAATACGACAGAATGCAAATGCGCCGCTGCAGTTTATGGATTTTTGCATGAATCTATTGGATAATTGTTGCTGTCTGGATACAGATAGCCAAAAAAAAATTCCTTTCAAAGCATCTATTTGTGAGCAGAGGGGGTGACATTATGAAAAAGCTGCTCTTTATTTTATCTGAGAGATGGGCTTCTCTCTGATGTGGAAATACTGTTTGCCACACAGCAAATGCAGAATTCCCACCAACATTGCTTTATGAATAATACAAACAAAGCTGCACAATTACCCTTTCAACATGAGTAATCTTGTGATGATTTTGAAGAACTTGTTGTCAGATTTTTCTGAGGGAAAGTGCTCTACATAATTCATATGGAATAATAACCCTTCGGGCCATGTTTTTAGACTACAAAAATCAATGTAATCAAGAGGAAAATGTCATTTTAGAAATGAGCTTTGACGACATTCAGCGTTTGCACACGTGCAGTCGGCGTGCCTCTCGGCCCTATGGCCTCTTCATTAAGCTGTGGAATTTAAAACAGAGAAACGCCACGATGAACGATTGGGGTAATATAAAATGTGGAAACCTTATGGATCAAAATCAGAAGGCTTTAAATAGAAATTTCCTTTAAAATATGACTTTAAGTCAAGATATTAATCACTTCAAAAAAAAAAAAAAAAAAAAAAGGGATCCAGAGAACTCAAACCTCACATATATCGATTTAAAAGGAGGAAAAGCTCCAAAGCGTCTCACTGGATCAAGATGTTAGATTCACAATAGTGATACCGGCTGGACTACAACACACACAAACGCACACACAAACTACATGAGATGGGTTTTTGGGGGGCTCAGACACACAATCTGTTTTTAAACCAGCAAGTCCAGAATCTGCTACAAGCCGTCTGTGTGTTAAACAGATTATGTGACTCACACAGTCTCACTAGGTTGCTTTAAAATAAAATAAAAAAGGTAAAGAAAAAAGTGGGCTAATCTTCTGAGTTGATGTCATGTGACGAACCTGCCAATTGCATATGTTGCTGGTTCTCTTTAACCTGAAATGACCTGCACCCTTTTTTGCCACCTTCCTTTTAACTGACTGTTTAAAAACACACGGTTTTTGAATCCAAGTTCAAAAATTAACGACTGAATTTGCAATATTGGCCATTACTAATAGCGTTACATTTGCATATTGCTCCTTGTTAAGCCGTACGCGGCCTGTTTAGAAGAGTTAATTTGATGTTACCTTTGCAGCAGAACTAGGGTATGGACTAATTTAACTTGGGTCTTTGATGGGAAATAAAAGGTACTTTCTCTACTGAGTCTGTGAATACGTTTTCCCCAAACACACACACACCCAAACTCTACCCCCTTGTTCCTCATTTGGTCTGTCATTTAAAGATTTTTACTGTGTTTCATGGGAAATAGGGACTCAATCCTACATAAACACTTTCTTATCTTCTAAAGTGAAGAAAAGGAACGCTGGGACAGCTCTGTTCTTCGATTCCCGCTGCAGTTATTGTTTTTTTTATGTGTGTAAGAATGCGTATTAGTGTATCACGTTGTGTACTTTTCCTCGGCACCAGTCTGTCCCTCTTTTCTAGGTTAGCATTCGCCATCGGAGACCAGGAATATCATGGCTTCCTGTTTGCCGATGTCGGCCATGACCGTGGCCAGCTGGTTGATGTTGCCGCTGTGGAAATGTTGCGCCTCCCATAGGTCCAGGATCACAGAGGTTGGGCTTGCTTTGGATGCAAAGAAACTCATGTGTCTGCGGGGTGAGAGAGAGCAGAGAACACAGAAAATTAATTAAATCAAGCAACGCGCACACATCAGAAAGCAGAGCCTCTCATTTTCTCTCCACCTAAAGAGTGTCAGGAAAACCTTTCACCGGGTATTTTATTGTGCTGCCTCTTCTTCTAACTCTGTCAATGTCAGGTTTTATTGTGGGTTATATTGCTACATCCTGATATCTAGTGTCGGCGCACTAAGTAAAAAAATGATAAAAGCTACAAGAACAGTCGGAGCTCTCGAAACTGCCGTTACGTACAGACTCTCTAACAATTCTCATTTGAAGCTTAACTCCACAACCCTCATTCCCTCTTTATTTGATGTTGAAATTGGCCCCAAAATCCCATATAGTAAATCCTATATAGACTTTCACAGTTAAGTCGGAAGTGACCTTTTCTATTTTGGGAGCAGAACCTTTACGATCAAACCCAATCAATGACAACAAAGCAGTGGCCCGAGTCAGCTGGATATTTGATGTTGAGTGGGACCTTATCCCCGCGGTAGCCGAAGATGCGTGTTTGATTAAATGGCATTTCTCTGTTTTTCCAAATGTCCGGGGCTTTAACTCTTATGTAGAACCCACATGACATTAAAAAGGAGAACGATGTAAAGCACAAAGAATCACCGTGCCGTGTGGGTGTTTCGGTGAGGGGGGGAAAGGGGAGACAGGAAAATGCCACCGAGCCTTTTTCACCTTGAGAAAGGTCAGACGGAGTCAGACTTCCTCGTGTGTTTCTGTTTGTCTGGTGAAGCATTATGTGGAGGTTATAAACACGTGAGTGCAGCGGTAGGACACAAGCACCGGGAACACATCGTCACCGTGCTATTTTAAGTCAATTGGATTTTATAGAACGTGAACGGCTCTGGCTCTGCATCAGGACAACGCAACAAAGAGGAGCGTTGGTCAAAAAAAAAAAAAATCTTTTGGGAATGAACCTCTGTGTCATTATTAAAGTTTAAAAAAAAGAAACAAATGTGTCAACCCTGCTTATTCACCTCGCCGCGTGAAACAAGAGCTTATCTTGTATGGCTCAGACGCAGCCGCTCGTACCGTCCTGGGAAAGAAAGATCAAATAAAAGGTTCTTGGCATTTTAAGTTTTATTGATTGGTCCCGTTCCGCTCGGTCTGAACACTTTACACGCACAGAAACAAACACAGAAATGCAGCATGACAGAATGCCAAGGAGCTGCAGCCTTTTGAGGAAAACACGTTGTTAAGGACAGATCAAACAACGGAGCAGTTGTTCCTTCCTGAGGTCTAAATGAGAATTGATTATGTTGAGCAAAACATTGCTAATTAAACCTGTAGTGCATCAATTCAATTTGTGATTAATTGGGGTAAATAAAAGTTGATTGGACAAATTAAGTGTACCTATTTGATTTCATTACCAGGTAGAAATTAAATTGGAGGATAAGAGATCAATGCCCGACTACGCTCTTGTTACAGGTGCTTTGGTGATAGAGTACAGTAGCTGTGAGAACGAAGTGGTCGGCACAGATCCAAACCTATTCCAACTTTATCCCCCCCCCCCCCCCCCTCCCCTCCCTGCCTTTCCAATTACAGCTGTTAAGCAGAATGTAGCAGGTAGAAGTTTAGCTGCAGACTTTAAGCTTCTTACCTGTTTCTGAGGGAGAAATGAAGAAGGGGGTCATGTTTTCTTGCAGAAATGATAGCTGTATCCATCAAGTCCGCATTAATCCTATAATACTAGCTGTGTCAAAAGAGGATTAGCTTGCTAAAGCATTACTCTGTTTACCTGAACTTTAGGAAAAACACTCCGCTGAGGTGAATCACTCCACACCGATTGTGCTTGATTACTGAAATTTCACAGTTTTTCTGCCAACATCTGTATTAGTACACCTCTTTACTATCATTATTTTGAGTGAGCTGTATTCACATATTGTGCATAACTCTGCTGTGAAACCTCACTTCCAAGAGGTTTGGATAAATAAGGCTCATCAGAATTTCTTCAGAGCTTTCAAAGCTAAGCCGCCGGCTCCGACATGCCTTGACAACGATCAGATCAGCAATCAGATAAGGCGTTATTGTAAAGCTGATCTTTACCTCTCGAGTTTAAGTCTTTGTGCTAGCATTCTCCAGTCGGCTCCGTTGGGACAGGGGGCGTCCAGGCTGCTGCAGATCTTCTGCCTGATGAGGTACGGGATCTGAAAGGCGCTGGGTCCCGCCAGAGCTGTGGCGTTACTGTCCATTAACAGAAACTCAGAGTCCAACGCTCGAGTGTCCTGGAAAGGGGGGACAAAAAGCCACACAGGTTTTCTGAGCTCAGCAGAAAAATCATCGCCTTTACAAATACCCAAAATGATAAATAGTAGCTGCGGCATAATCAACCGCAGCTTTTAAGTGAGCAGAACGAACGTTACCTTGGCAATGTTAAAGTCCAGGCTAAAGCTCTGTCCCTCCCCCTCCACCTGCCACACACACAGCTGGCAGGTGAGCTCGCAGGTGCTGAGGCTGAGCCGCTCCAGAGTGAACGTGCAGTGCAGGTACCGCTGGGAACCGTTCCAGATGTGGTAGAACGGGATCTCCTGCAGTAGAAGAAGAAGGAAAAAAAGAAGCACATGCAGCAGCACAGTCAGAACTGCATGTCTGAAACGCGCCACAACACGACCGCCTGCCTAGAATACACTGAGATTATCATTAATTACACTGACATAAGCTGTCATCATTATGGCTAAGTATATCTGAGGCAGCGGAATGACAACGTTCAATTAAGTTAAAGGGAATAAATGCGCTGTTACTGACAAATAGAATCTTTAATAGGAGTTAAGAGCTGCCAGCCCGACTCTGCTGATAACAGAAGAAATCAAACTTTGGATTTTAATAGATTACACGCGCAATCTGTCACGCTGGCAATGGAAGCATTTTTTTTTTTCCTTTTCATCTATTTTCATTAACTTGCTTTAGCTTTGTACTAACTTTCAGGCAGATATATAAATGGTGGCGTTAGTGTAAATGCTGAAATATCACACCACTACTTTAAAGCTAAAGCACATCACGCGGCGAATGCATAAGCATACTCAATAGCTGCTGTATCGGCTTCAGCTTCTGTCTAGCAAACGGATACCAGGGAGTCTTTGGGAGAATGCATTTGAGGCTGCAATTTCTACCCCCTCTCTCGTCTGCTGCATATTCATGACTTGTTTGCATAACCCAGGAGAAGCACTGTTGTAATGCTGGAGAAAGAGGGGGGGAAAAAAGTGCACACTAACTCCTCGCTTTACCAGAGTTCAACGGCTACCAGGGTTCTCAGTCGAAAAGAAGTGTGGCCTGCAGCACATCCTACTAACCAAATGGGGGCACTGTTACCCAGGCAGACTGGCAACAGAGCAGCCGAGTGAAACACACAGAAGTCTTCATGGGCCCCAGGGAGACTAAAGGCCTTTTTGACTGCACTGCTGAGAAGGGAATAACACTTCCAAATGAACAGGCACAGTCCAGAGGAATAAGCCTCTGTTCTGGGTGCATTGTTGCCGCCTTGCTTGCTTGGCACAGTCTGCATGCTCTCATTGGGGACCCGGTACTCAATGCTCACATAGTTACAGCCAGAACATTTTCTAGTCCTGGAACATCCCTTGTGTGTGCATACGTCGGGCTGCAGTGTAACTGGCCACGCGCAGGTGCGGGGAGTGCAGTAAGGTGGAGCCGATCCAAAATTCAGGTTGCAAAGTTCGAGATATTTACATACTGCTCTATATTTCATACGAGCCCCCTTTGAGAGAGCGACAGCTAGTATAATCAATCAGCTTGCAGCCCTGAGTTAGTGCACGCAATTCAGCTCCTCTATGCACATGTATACACTACGTGCACACTCGCGGTCTAGGCACAGGGGTGCACACACCCCCCCCCAAAAAAAAAAAAAGTAAAAAGGTTCCCTCTACTCTGACAAATGACTAAGTTCCAAAGTGTGCCAAGAACAGAAAAGGTTATTGGACAGCAGAGTCCTGCAGTAACAGACTTAGAAACACTCCTTTGTGTGAATCTTTAAAGTGATCAACTGAAGCCAAACCAAAACATGCTTAATTAACAAGTCTGGCCCAACTCTAATGAAAAACAACTTTCCAGAGACATTAGGAGACCACGAAGCCTCATTAACAATAAAAAAAGTTTCTCCCAAATAGCTTCTGAATAGTCAGTAACTTTTTAACTTTTGTTAACATGCGTTCAATTCATTTTTTACTTTTCTGGATGGCTAATTTAAACTAACAAACGGCATAGATTTTAAATTGAGCTCATAAACAAACACATTTGACGGCCTTATTACTGCCGGTAAACAAATTTAACAGATTCGGCCAGGCACTTGTATTAAATCTCCTTACTCCCGCACTGATCCAGAGCGACTCCCTGCCCCTGCAGCCCCTCAAGGGCAGCCCAACGCACCTGGTAGCCGGCTAGCAGCTTGCTCCTCCAGTGCGCCTGGGGCATGTCATGGATGGACAGGCGCAGGTTGTGGTAACTGTCTTTGAAAAGCAGGACGTGAGGCTCGTCAATCAGCCGACCCCCGAGCTGCCGCTCCATCTGCATCACCTCCTGATCAAAGAGAAAGAGGCGAGAAAAGGTGTCAGGGCTCGGGGATGAGAGGGGGAGGTACATTTACCAACACACTCGCAGAGGTAAGTGAAAACGTGTAAAAACAATCCATAACTGTTTGCTGTTTACACTTTGTCTGGTGCATCACTCACGCACACAAAACGGTACCGCTTTGGAATAAAAATGTATCAACACACACACACACACACACACACACACACACACACACACACACACACACACAAAATGAATTGTAAAAGCACAGCATGAGCATGAGGCAGGGGTACAGTACATCTGAGGAAAAGAAGATAGTGTCTCTGCGTGCGGCCACAAAGGACTGGACCGACTCGTCTCCACGGTGCTTTAATGTCATCGCAAGGTTGATCCTCTGCCTCGGTTTGTATATGCCAGTGTTTTCTGCATCTGCATTAGCATGCAGGAACTGCAGCCATTCCCAGCCTACTGGCTACCTGGGCTGTGATGAAGTAAGTGAACGAGCCATTAGTCAACTGCTCATTGTTCTCGCATGGCGAATCTCCTTAATTTCATTTTTGTTTTTGTGCCAGTAGAGATTTGTAAATGCATGCTTAATATTTTAATCTCTGTGGGACTTGCTCAGTGGACCATTTGTTGCCATCCAAATGACCATCTGGAATGGGATGATAATATCCGGCACATTTGCCTCTGATTTATCAATTCGCTTTGAGCTGGATGCTTTGTGCTGAACATGTCCTCAGAAATCCAGCGCTTTGGTTGCCATTCACATGTGCTGCCTCATACTCCAATCACAGGAGCATACTACAACAGAGAAAACAGGCCTCTGAAATTAGTGGTGTGAAAAGACCTCCAAAATAAGACATGTTCTTTTAATCTGTCTGAGGAGGGGAAACAAGATGGCAGCAGAAGGAAAACAGTCAGCCCGGGCGCTCCTCGGAGTCGTACCTCAAAGACAACAGCTCCGAGAGGGCGAAGTGCGTATAGATGGCTGCCATATGTTGAACGCTGCATGCCAGCATGGTTGCCCATGGTATGAGTTCAGCAAAGACATCCAATTAAGGTGGAGAATGGTGGTAATTTCTATCTGCACAACACTGATTCAATTTTCTGCCCTCTTTCCCAGGAACAGGCTAGACTGATTCCAATTATAATGGAAAGAAAGCTGTTAATTATCCATTTGGAATCTCTACCTGCGTTATTTCATGTGCGCTCCCCTTTGACGAATGAGCAATTTTTGGTTCAGGCCGACAATTGAATTTCACTGTTTGTTCGCCGCATTGTTAATTTCCATGTTTGCTTTGTGCTTATCTTCTTGTTAACATGATTATTATGCCCCTTGTGATTATCTAGATTGATTCCCGAATTTGCATCTGTTTACCTTTTTTTTTTATTTTAAACCATAAAAAAAAAAAAAAAAATCTAAAATGATCTGAATGTATGCATCTAGCTGGAATATACTCCTCCATGCTCTGCCAGACAAGAGTCTTGTGATGTTACCCAGTCCACTTACTCAGAGAGGGAAGGTCAGACAATGGCGCTGAATCAAAGCGTCGAGGTCTAATGAGTTAATAACAGAGGGCAGCGCGTTCTCCACAGAAAAGCCCTCTGCTATTATGTCTCTTACAGATACAAAAGCCACATTATGTGGGCTTCCAGAGAGGTTCATTTAAACAGTTCTTAAGCACAATTATTTGTTGGGCGGCGATTAGCATTGCAAATTGGGTGTTGGACTTTGATCAGGTTTTGACCTATAGAACAGATCTATAGCCCCGCTAGCAGCAGAACGAGTGCAGAATGCCAATTATCCTATTATCAAATGTGGCGACTAGAATGAATACTAACTCGAGCCGCCTAGCAGCACGTCAGGTTCAAGGCCGGCACACTTGATTACAATCAAAACAGGGTCTGGGACATGATTCTCTTGCTACCTGACAGGGACACTGAGGGGGGGGGGGGTTGAACAACACGGGATGATGCATTTGCTCCTTTAAAGTGTGCTCATGTCCTCGCTTTCAAAATGACACCGTCTCGCCCGCATGTTGTTTGTGTGCGTCCGAGTGGCTGTGACTGTGTGTATTGCAGAGTGGCTTTTTTCTGCAGGATTTCAGCATATGTTCTGGACTGAGAGAATAATGGCCCTCTTTACGCCCCATTATCCTGTTAACAAATGACAGTGTGAGCGAGCTAATAGATGAGAAGCTAAATTTGACCGTATTATTTACTCTTTCTGGGAGGAAAACAATGCAAGGTTTGGAATTAGTTTATCAAATCACATATTAATCATGATTGCACCAGCTCAGTTTTGTTTCCCCCAATTCAGGGGAATATAATAAGAGCTGTTTTCTCCTAAGGCGCCCTGAACCTGTACAGCTATGGGAACATTAAGATGCATGAGATGGGCAAGAAGTTCAAGTACCGCAGGAGAAAAACCCCTTTTGTTCTGACGGAATTCGAGATAGCCTGGGGTGTGTGTGAAGACTGTGAATTTAGAGTCAGGCAAAGCCAAGACCACCCCCTGACATTCAATGAGGCTGGCTAAAGAGAGTGAGATAGAGCAGGGAGGAGTGAAAAGAGCAGGAACAGGAGAGGAGAGAGACAGAGGCAGCTTAACATTTGTGTCTCCAGGTCACTAGAGTGGCCAGCTTTAGCAAGAGAGATAACAGGATTACTGCAATCATGGCCACAGTTTTCTATGACTTCAACCCCCTTTATACGCTCACTCATGTCCCCCCACCCCACTCTCCACCCATCCCTTCGGCATGGACCAGAGCTGGGACTGTAATGGACTGGGGGCCGGGCTCCACCAGGAAACAAGAGACACTCATACAGCTAATCTCTCCGGGCTGGTGATGACAGAAAGAGGTTAGTGGCTGCACCGAACGCTCTCCTGCGACAGAAAAGAACAGCCAGCCTTGGATGCCGGGTGGAAACACAAACGAAACAAATCAAAGTATTAGCAGAGGCGTATATATTAAGAACCGGACTGGCACGAAGCTGCAGACTTTCCCCTCACAGCAAGGCCAAGCTGCTTCTTGTGGCCTTGTGTTGTGCCGGCTTTGTGTGTAGCAAACTGATTAACACAACCAGCTCTAATGGAGATTATGAGTAGCCTTTGATCAGTTAATTAGTCAAGCTACATGTCATCCGAAACATGGAGCTATACATGCACACGGGCGGTAAGATCCTCATAAACTCGTCCTCAGCCCCTCACTCTCGGCGACACGGTGTCATCGTGTTTAAAAATGTGCATTCATAGTGAATATCCATTTTCAGAGCTGCTCTTTTCAGGCAAATGCATTTGTTTATAGAGAGTAGCCTGGCTATGTGGGCTCCATAAATCTGTGTATTTGTCAGCAGGATGTGACAGGCTTTTCCTCTCTGACTGAGAGTCTATCGGTCTGAGCTCCAGTGACCGTGCCCGCTACAGTCAACTCTGATTAATAACTACAAATAGAAGGGACTTGTCTGCTCAGTTATAAATGGGGACTGTGTTTGCAAGGGAAAAGATGCGCATTCTGCTTAATAAATCACAGAGCAGGACGGGAGAAAAAAAGCACACAGGAACACAGAAATATAATATGGAAACAATTTCTCAGCTGGGCTCAGTGATAAAGCTGACTGTCTTGTTTAACTTAATGCCAGCAATTACTGGGCTATGCTCTTCTGTTTTTCTTCTAGAATTTGTTGCCAGTAACTTTTGTAATGGAGGGATCAGAAAAAAAAAACAGTTTGTATTTCACTCCGTACATGCTGCTTTTCTCTTCTCTGTTACAGAAAAGCTAAAAAGTTTCCGCTCAAACATGGCTCGCTGCTCAGCAGCTAGCAAGGAAACGTCATAGTGGGAGCACATAAACAGTTTATGAGCCCTTTTTAACGCAAATAAGAATCATTGCTCGAGGTCAAACACTGTACAAAAAGAATCCAGGGGCCACTATTTAACCAGCAAGACATCAATTAAACACCCATTTAAATCCTGGAACATACATTTCTACAACAGGGAGACAGAGAAGCTAAATGTATTGGACTCGTAAGGTGTTACTGATGAGGGAGTAAGCCACACAAGATAAGCCACCCCTTGTATCTTGGCAACCGTGCCCTTTTATTGCCAGGCAGCCATTCCTTTTGGCACCAGTTTTAATGGCTGCTACATCTAAGCAAATTTATCCGAGTCAAAAAGTATTTATGATGCTTTGTTTTTTAAGATGATCTTTTATGTTGGTGATCTGTCAACTATTTACTTCAATTATATTTGCACGGTGCCAACAACAGTTGCCTCAAGGCACTTTATATTGTAAGGTTAAGAGAAAACCCCAATAGTCAGATGACCCCCTTTGAGCAAGCACTTGGTGAAAGTGGGAAGTAAAAACTCCCTTTTAACAGGAATAAACCTCCAGCAGAACCAGGCTCATGGAAGGGGAAGTCATCTTCTGTAAACAGTTAGGGGTGACACGCTGTGGACGAGAGCCAGAGATTAATAATTACTAATGATTAAAGTGGTGTATAAACACAGAGTGTGAAAAGAGATAAGAGAAGAAGAGATGCTTAGTGCATCATGTGAATTGCCTAGCAGCATAGGCCTATTATAACAGGCAATTACTACAAAACAATGCAAACTGTTAAGCTCAATATCAGTCTGAATTGATAGCGGTTATGGGAAAAAGTAAGCATCATGCCAGGAGTTAAACTGAGCCAGCCAAGTTACCCTACCATAAGATACTGAAGTTATTTTAAATCTCTTCACTCCATCTTGTATTTCAGTGCAATATTACACAACGTGTTTAGTTTATCACAAATTTATTTTAGCTACTAAGTATTTTTAATAGGGAAAGTGTACAAGTACACCAAAATCATCTCTGATGAGAACCTTGCACTAGATTATAATCATATACACTGCCCTGCTCGAAGAAACAAGTCCCACTAATATTTCCCTGGATCATGTTTAGACTTGATGAGTTATTTACAACATTTATTTCTGTCTAGAGATGCATTACTCTTGTGCCAAGATCTTGTATTAATGCTGCGAGAGTCAGACTGTTGCGTAAAGTCTTCTCTAGCCCACGCCAAAGATTCTCAATGGGGTTAAGGTCTGGACTCTGTGGTGGCCAATCCATGTGTGAAAATGATGTCTCATGCTCCCTGAACAGCCCTCTCAAGATTTCTGCCCGATAAATCCTGTCACTGTCATCTTGCTAAACCTTGAGTGCAATGGAAGGCTGTTGCCTATTTGCTTAAATCCAGGTGGTGACCTTTTTTGTGTAGATATAGGGTAGGTCCCAGTTTTTCATGTGGAAGATGGTCAGTTTAACCGCAGGTGGCATACTCGCTCTACTTTTAAGATTAGGCTTAAATTAAAACTTTCCTATTTGATAAAGCATACAGTTAGGGCAGTATCAAGTGGCCATGAATCCTCCATTACTTACCCTGTAGTAGGTCTAGGTTTATTGCAGAGGGAAGAGATTTTCTTCTTCATTTACATTTTTCATTCTATGCATAGATACACCACTTTGCATTTAATCATTGGTTATTGTTAATCAACTAATAAGCAGTCTCACAGTCAGTCCCACCCCATCTTATCACATCACGGGATTTCAGAAACTAATGGGTGATTATCAAGGCACCTGGGTCCATTTTTTATACTGTCTATTGGCATGCTAACATACACAACCTAAGCAGCATGTTGTCGGCAGGACTGTCCCAATTAACAGCTGCTCCAGCCTTTGTGGTCTTTGAAGGAATTGGGACACACGTATACTTATCGCTTGTTAGCAATGTTAGCTAAAACCCGATAAGCATGTCAGTGGGAGCATATAAAGAGCTCTTTCAAAAGTCGAACACAGAACAAAATTGTACTATTTCTGCTACAACAATAATTAAACAAGAAACCTTTACTATATGCTCTATGAGCCTGCGTTTCACAATGTTTCACCATTAGCATGCTAACAACGGTCACTGGCAATGCTAATGCTATCACTTGCTAATTAGTATTAGAATCAAAGCCACTGAGAATATTAAGTTTAAATTATTGGACAAATTATTTGAATTGTGACAACATTACGGTGCTATCGTACAATCTACCTGAGCATCATGCCTAGCTGTATAAAATGTCATTTAAATCTGTCAAGTAGTCAGAGTGAATTGAAATGGTGGCTCAATCTGACAAGTACTGCCAAAGCAAGCAAATGAATCCAATCCAGATATTTATTAGAAACACTACTGCATCAGTATTTATTATGGTTTCTTTTACAATGTACTGGTTAATACGGGGAAAAAAAAATCTGTGCTTCAACCTCAGTAAAAAAAAAAAAAAAAAAATCTGACAGGGAGTGGGTGGTTTGTAAATCATTTTTTAAATGTTTTTTTTAACTGTACAAAAAAACACTGGCCTCACAAACACAGACATGTGGGTGTAAAGGAAGCACATTTACTTATCAATAAACACAGATTTTTCATTAATGTTCCGCTATTCAAATTTGGATTATGCTCAGTAGAAAAACATACAGACTTTCAAAAGCTGTCAGATTGTGAAGAATATCACAGCTAAACATATATTAGTTAATTAGATAAAGGTGTTAGGTGTATCTCTCCTCCGAGTTGGAGGCTTGCTTCACTGCAGTTGTGGAATGGCAGAACCTCAGTGATGCTCTCCCACAGGTTTAGCTGGAACAAGCGAGCGCACAGCGAGGGCGCTACCAAACGCTGATTATGTCGCCTCTGCTGCTGTGCCAGCCTTGGCTGGGCCGATCAAGAGTGGGACACACATTAAATATTAACTTAATTGGTCCCAGCAGAGCCGTGCTAACATACGGCAAGCATCAGACGAAAATGTCACTGTTTCCCCAGAGCCCCCGCACACTTAGGATCAAAGACAATAACATTGGTTCTAATCTGCTGTAATTGGGAGATAAGAGATTCAATGGTACAGCATGCATAAGTGTAGCTGAATGCATTTGTGTTTGTGCGTGTGCGTGTCTGTCATTCTCCCTGATGGAGGCTTGTCAGCTCAGAGTGACAGCCAGCAATGGGACTAGTCAGAAAAGCTCAGCATCCCTTCTGGTTTCTACACTTTCCTCTCGCCACTGAGCATCCATTTTATCTCTCGTCATTGAGCAGCCTGTTTAATGCATGGAAAGTTAACATCTGCGGTGGATTAGCAGGTTGCAAGTGTGGTCATAAAAGTCACATGTGCTGAAGGTGTACAGTACATACACTCTTCACTGCACCACCTCCCGCTGGTCCACCACTCTCATGCACTACAATTAACTCTAATGGTAGCCATAGTGAAAGTCTAATCATAAATGGTGCATTTTAAAGATAGTGATTAGTGATTAGTCTGAACCTCTCCAGGGAAGTTTAATCTCCACTCAAAGTAGTTAATGTACTTGCTAAATGAACTGCTCCCTCCATAATAGCACCAAGAGCAGTGTGGAGTCGAGATTACTAAGCAGCGTGGGCAACGTTCTAAATCACTCACTAAAAACTACAAAACCCTGGAGACGCCGTGGCTTACCACAGCACCAGGTTGTGTGAGAGACGGGGAGCTAATGCACTCAAGGGCGTCGAGGGAGCTGCAGAGTATGGCAGCACAAGTGCTGGAGTCAACAAGCTCAGATGTCCTTTTCTTGGCTAAGAGAGCCGGAGAATAGCAGAACAAGAGCTAGCCAGAGGGAGAGGGAGAGAGAGAGAGAGAGTTTTTGTGCACCAGCAGCCTTCCTGCATCCAACGCAGACACACAAGGTCATTTCAACAGTCGCACACTACTGGGTCATCGGATGAGCTGAATAAAGAGAGCACGCTACTGTTAGAGCTACTCTAATGTCAAGTAAACATATGGGCTGAAATGCATCTGAGGAAAAACACTCTTTAGCTCCCGTGTCACATTCTTTTATACACAGTTCATGAGATTTTTCGCCAGGACTTTTCCTGAGTGTGCCGGCTATCATGTGATAGCAGCAGGGGCAAAACTGAAGCACAAACGGATAGACGTAAGGCATGAGAGTCTGTACACAGTTTCCATCTCATCTTCAACTCCCTGACTGTGAGAGCGCTAATTTCAGTGCAAGCTCCCATTGACTTTCGTTTGCCGATGTCCCGCAGACGTCCGTAGATTGCGCTTGTGGAGGGGAGGTTAGCCATTAAAGCCAGCGGAAGTGGACTCTAGCGGGAAGTGGCACTTGTGGCTGTGGGTGGTGTCAGAAGAAGAGGAAGAGCTCAGAGGGAGGGGGGGAAAAAAAAGAGGTGTGGAGAGAAAGAGCAAGAGAGAGAAAAGAGCGAGCGCACAGGGGTTGCTGGGAAAAGATTGGGACAGGCTCTCCTTTTAATTTACTAATTAACCATGCAAATGAAATCTTAACAGGCTACTCAGAGGCAGTCCTCAGGGGAGGGAGGAAGGCATTAGTGCTTGATTATACTCTGTCCATGTGGAGGGGGGGAAAAAAGCGAAGTTGAAATATGCTGTTGAACAAAGTGATGGGAAACTTCTCGGCCTGTGGCAGCCAAGCAGAACCACAGCTTGGCTGAAGGGAGTGAGATGTCTCCGTTGACATGGATGGAAAAAGAAAAGAAAAAAAAACAAACAAGAACAACAACCCAAAACACATACAATATATATTATGTGTTTAAGCTGGATGTGTGGATTGTTTCAACTGACTTAGGGTCTGTGTGTGTGTGGTGGCGGGGGGGCAACCATCATCTGAACAAATGGCACAATCCCGAACTGTACATGGTGTAATCAGGCCTGCGATATCATTCAATTTATCATGGCTGTGCCTACCTCCTACACGTCTGTGCCAGTTTCTGCTAACCTTTCAATGTGACAGACGAAGCTGTTAGACATAATAGTCCACCTATCGCTCAGCTGATTCGAAACCGGCCAATCTCAGGCCTCACAAACTGCCCGTCACACACAATAACAGGCAGCGCCACAATTTTCACAAGTTTACCTTGAAGACGTCCTGCGTGTCGTCCATGCAGTATACCCTGATGTTGTATTCCAGCGTGGAGCAGTAAGCGTCCGAGAAGAGCACCAACCTCAGGCGCTTGGCGGCGCCCATGTGCAGGGACTCGCCCACCAGGGCGAATGTACCCAGCTGCTCCGAGAAGAGCCGGCACGTCTCGGCCTCGAGCTGGCAGTAATAAGGGTCTGACACCAGCTCCTCTCCCATCAACAGGACGTCCTGGAAGAGGCAGGGGTGGGGGAGGAAGAAAAAACAAAGTGTGGATAGAAGGTCAGGCACCCAATTTATGTAGGAGGCAAGGGCGATGTGTTTGCCTGGATATCTGGTGTGTATGTGTGTTTGCAAAAGGCTTTTAGGAAAGCAGACTGGCGCAGTAGAAGGGCATCAAACTCTATTGTTCGTGCTGTGTGACAGAGTAACATCAAAGGTAAAAGGTCTTTAGGTAATGTTTAGATCAGGGGGAAAAAGGTCTTCTTTGATCTTGCTTCAGATTCCTTTTTCGCCGCACTACGACTTACTACATCCTGACATAAAGACACACACCTCCTCATACAAAGACATACATCCTATAGAACACCATCAGTTTCCTTAATAATGCATGAACGAGGTATTCAGTTAACATGAAAGGAGACTCGAACAGATTCCTGGCAAGAACAGACGCTTCTGCAGAAAGGAAAGACTGGAGGTGCACTGAATATTGGATTATCGGGATTGCTGGAATCTCCTACAACGATTGTTTCAGATTTGTTAAGAAAGGTGAAAACAACTTGCCAATTTATCTGCAAAACAACAGTCTTGCCTGATGGTGAAAAGTGCTGAAAAACACTAACAGGCAGTACAAGAATTAATTGGTGCTTTAATTTGCCACGGAGAACAAAAAAAATGACAGGTTTAAAACAAAAACAGAAAAAAAAACCCTCAGAAACAACACCTTGCATTTTTCATCGTCGTTACAGAGCTGAAATCCTGCATCGCAAATCCATCCTTAACAAGGATGAGGTACCTATGAAAATATCCCATTCCATCACAGTACGGGATATTTTTCATGAGATAATTCCACTGCTCTCTGAGATAATTTGATGGAGACAAATTGGACCCAAGGTGACAACATTTTCTCTAAAATCCCTTCATGCCAGTTGACTGACTCTACCCATTAGCCAATCAAGCTGAAGAGAGCATTCTGCCTGCCAAATGCCCAGCGAGCCCCTGTAGGATCGATTCAACCAGACACCATCTACATCAATAGAATTAGTATTGACACAATTCATTTGCTATGCAACCACAATGGAGTCTCACTTTTTCATCATCTTAATATTTCTACAGAGTGGAACAGAGACCGAGGTGGCTCAATTACGCCACTAAGCGCTCGCTCTACGAGCAATTCATTCCTCTTTCTCCCTCTGCAAGCCTGTTATCCATTTTCACTCTCTCGCCTTGCGTCGTCCTCGCCTGCATGGCGTTCTTCTAGATCTGCATTACCTGCCTGTCTACTTTTCCTCTCTCTCTCGATCTTATTTCTTTTCCCCCCCTTCCACTTTCCGTCACACTCCGCAGTTATTTCCACCCTCTCGCCTTCTATTCTCTTGTCCACCTGGCACTTTTATCCCCTTTGGTGTCCACGCAAGCCAGGCCGCTGGGCTATATTTGGTCCGGCCGATGATTAAAAGGGCTGGTCTAACCTCTGCCTCAGACAGGCCAATCCATCCCACAGACACCCCACCGCTGCCACACAGGGGGGGGGAGGGAGGCTGAATAATTTATGCACAATATCGAACATGAAAGAAGACCTAGTAACACTCTGAAGCCCACCAGCACCCTTTCCAATCTCTCTGGATTGTCGAGATGGTTACGCTACCTCAAACTGTGCTTGTTTGTGTGCGTGTACCTGTGTGTGTGTGTGTGTAGGCAGGTTCTTCCCAACTGCATCCTATTGGAGTCTGGCACTTCTGGTTACTTTCAAATTTCATGGATAGAAAAATGGGGAGGGAACTCTGTAATTGGAAGCCGCGGTCAGAAATGGTCAAGGAGCACTCAGAGGAGTACTTTGAGGATCAGTAATTTGCTTAGAGAATGTCTGTTTTGAGAAACATGTTGCTTAGCAACTCATCAGCTAGAGAGCCAGCGCTTCCAGGCTTTTGTTCAAGCCCCGATGAGAAAACACCTGATGGTCAATAATTTAAACCTGATGGAGTAGATGAGTGCCGGGTCAGAACTATCTCCGCTATATACCACTGAGTGCCTTTCAAGTCACTGCTGAGCAAGTTTGTACTTTTTTGGGGAGAAAAGCTCTGAATAAGTTCAGAAGACTTTACAAATTCACTGGATGGCAACTTTGTCTTTCTCCAAAGGATTTGTGCTGGAATGATAGTGCCGTCTTACCTCCCAAGCGCCCTCATAATTCTGCTTCTTAAGGCGCACGGCCCAGTTATCCAGGCATGCATCAAAGCAGTGGTCCATGCTGAGGATAACTGGCCGGCTCAGGACCACCCCCGGAGGGCCACAACTCACAATGGGGCTGAGAAGGGTCTGGCAGCCAGCCACGGGTAACCTACACCGGGGAGAGGAGCAAGAGAGAGCGATGGATGCTTTTCCTCATTGAGATATAAGTGAGAATTTATCGGTCTCTTGTAAGCAGGATATGATACTGTCACCTCTGCAAATTATCTAGCAGCTGTAACAGAGAATCATAAAAGCCTGCTGGACTCGCTGACTTGTCGCACCAAGCTGTGATGACTGAGTAATAACATGACACTACCGCGGCATGCTGCAGTGGCTGTGCCACGAGAGACTGAAGTGCAGCAAGCCAGATAAACAGTGTTTTCCCAAACAATTCATTTAACTTAAATAGTGCACATCCCGGTAAAAGGCTACGTTATTTATTTACATCCTTTCTCCACAGTACTGGCACAGACTGCTAAGCCGTTCCTAATGGAACAGTAGAGCATCAAAACAAACAGCCTAGTGGCAGGGAAGACTGCCAGTTAGACAGCGTTAAAGAGACCCACCTTAAATCTTCCTTCCTCTGAACAGTGAGATAAATCTCATAGATCTTTCCTCTGGGGATGGCCTCGGGAGGAATGAGCAGACTGATTCCTAATGCAAATAACAACAAAGGGAGAGAAGAGAGGAGGGGGGGTGAGCAGGAGGGAGGGAGGGGGACAGGCTCATTTGTTCAGAGTGAACAACGCTTTTGTCATCCCACAAAGGAAGCCAGCCTACTCGACAAAACTGTAAGGCTGCAAAAACAAAAAACAAATCTATTCTGAAGGTCAGAGGCAGCCTCCTTCAGGTACAGTAGATGCAAATCTCTGCACCGGCAGCCGAGGCGGCACACGTCCCCACGGTCAACAATTAGCTGAGACAAAAGCGCACGCTGCATCGCAGTTTAAATGTCCTCCGTCTGCCACCAAGTAGATAATTGAGACCATGGAACAGACTACTCCAGGAAAATTGCACTTCCCCAGGAGAGTGTAGGAATGCACACTGGAGAATAGGCAGAGCTATTGAAATAGCTTGAGTGTTGTGGCATTTGAGCTGTGTTTCCGGTGCCAAAATCATCCACTTAGAATCCCATTTTAAATGTTGTACAAATAGAGACTATGGGACACAATCTCAACAGTCTCTGCATGGTAAAACTGGGCCTCTATTCACCATAAAACATCTGTTTGAATAAGGCGAAGGTGCCTAAATGCTCACAGCCTTGTCTGAATCTATAAACCATGTCTTCCATGTGCCCACTCTGAAACTGTGCTAAATGACAGTATATCTGCTTTGAGTTGAAGCATAAAAGTGGTGAGATTTTTTTTCCCCCCCCTCTGTGTCCCACTGAGAAGATGGGTGCCAATGCGTGGTATAGTCAACATGGCTTTGAGTTAATCCATGCATAAAACATCTTCAAGAGAGTGGAAGAGAGGCACAGAGAGAGAGAGAGTGGTGGCAAGGAAACAGGAAGGAAAAAAAGGCCCCTTTCTTCCACAAGACGTACCAGCATCGGCTAATCTGGACAGTTTACAATGAGCCAAATGAAAACACTGTCTTCCAGTATAATTATATAAGCTCTAGTCGGCTAATGTGAAGAGGGGAAGCAAAATAGGGACTTAATGATGACGCGGTGGACTTTTTATATCTTTTATAAGGCTGATCTTTGCCGTCTTTTTCCCCCTTCTGTCTGTTCTCTTAGCATAAAACTGACACTTGTGGACATTGGCTACAACCCCCAACCAGCTCTGTCATTAGCCAAGGAAATAATTGGAATAATTTGTTATAGATTTTATTCCACATCTCTTTCGGGGCACGGCGTCTTCGGCACACACTCATTATATCTCATCTTGTCACTGCACTGAATGTTCTTTTTAGTTATTCATGCATTGCTGTGTAGATGTGGCTTGTTGACAAATATAAGCAGAATCGCTGTTTTTTTTGTGTGATTTAATGTTGGATTAGTGACTTTTTCGGTGTCCCGTCTTATTTCCCTCATAACTGATGGAAACTAATTTGTATCCCATACAGAAATACAGCCTGTGCACTTCATGGCTGTCCTGGCATGAACCTATTAGGAAACATGAGTTTTAAGGCTGAATAGTCTGCAGTGGGTTTCAACAAGACAGTAATGTTTATGGGACTGAGCAGTTATTGTTCAATTCTCCTTGCAAATGTCCAGTCACAGACACTAAAGCAGGTGTAATAAAACATATAAAGCCAACTCGCTCCCGCAGCATTTCCAAACACAGAGCAGATGTTAAATTGTTTAGATCATGTTTCTTTGTGAGCTTAAAGTATAGCTGTAAACAGAGGAACATCCTACAGAGGATTAAAGATGCCATTGCATGACACAAACTTACAATACAGGGCCCGAATAAAACAACTGTTTTTACAGTCCAAAGTTGTTGTTTTTTTATTCCACTTTTATGAATCACGTTTATAAGTTTGGGAGCAGTAAAGTGGAAATTGCTTTCAAGTTTGAGGTTTCACTTCTTATTACGAAGAAGCCAAGAGCTGTAAACAGAGAAACATACGGAGTGGTGGGTTAGCTGTTCTCTGTGCAGTGTTTGTGACTGTCATTCTGCATCAGCCGCTATATGGACCTCCAGGGCAAAATCAACTTCTCGAGACTGACAGATAGTCTGCTGCACCTTATGTCTGCAGCACAGTTGCCTGTTGTCACAAAGAGCTAACAAAGAAATAATGTATGGAGTGCTATTAGTTCAGCCAGCAACTGCATCTTTGGTAATAAATAATAATAGACGATAGCGTGAGCCTTCATCCATCCAAATGATGTTACCAAAGAGACGTAATAACACAGACTATAGAGAGGCAGCAACCACATCACAACGGGTTTCTGATCAGACCTTCTGATCATTTCCAACACCTGACATTTGATTTTAGGATAAATTCAAAACGTTAATTACTGTTTAAACTGAGCTATTGAAAAATAATAGTAGGTTTGTGAAGGTCCCGTCTCCCGTCATCCCCAACTGGTCACAGCAGATGGCTGCCATTATCTGAGCCTTCTTCTGTTGGACATTTCTTCCTGTTAAAAGGAAATCTTTCCTTCCCACTGTTGCTAAGTGCTTGCTCATAGGGTGATATTTTAATACTGGTGTTTTCTCTGTATTACTGTAGTGTCGTCACCTTACAGTATAAATTGCCTTGAGATGACTGCTGTTGTGACTTGGTGCTATATAAATAACACTGAACTGAGGTGAAGATCAATTTCTAGAGCAACCTTTAAATAAAATGCAAGCTGCATGTCTGTAGAACTTGCAGCTTGCATGCATTTTAAATTCTTCAATGTTACTTTTTGCACTCACTTTTTTTTTCTTGTCATAACTTTCATTTATTTTGATGTAATTCCCCATTTTTTTTGCACTTTTACACTTAAGGAATAAGAAAGTATCAAAGTTCTCAGGGTCCACCATTTGTGTCCTTTTAGCTCCTATTTTAGCCAAGTTCTCACAAGCACATAAGGGGAACCTTTGAGTGACTCAAATGTACATTTATTGGTCTATGCCTTGTATGCCCCTCATGTGGTGAGTGGCACAGCAATTTGGAAATGTATACATAATATTTATATATCTATATATATATAGATATATAAATAAACCAGCATAGAAATTATAGTAGAACTTTGATGTTAGCTTTAAAAATGATAGAAACAGGGAAATTGGTCCAGGCTTTAAGCCTTTATATGCAGCAGAGGAAATATAATGGAATTTTGACTCAGCAAAGCAAAATATAAAAAAATCTTCCCTAGCATTTCCTCTCAGCTACCTAGGGCATCCAAACAAACAGTGCAGCAATGTAGAGAGAAAATGCAGAGAGGCTGGAATAGGATTACAAGAAAGCAAAAGGCCACAACAACCAAAGCGGATCCAAATAGGCCTATTTCACAGCAGCTTTTTTCCATAAAATGTTGGCGAAACACACATACTAATGCCATTAACAGAGGTTCTGTTTTATTCAGGCACAAAGCCTTTATTAATGTGATTAGTAACACCTGTGTTTCCCTGCCATTTTATGTCAAATTGGCTGCAGTGTGGCTATGGTTTACTGAAAACCATTAGCCACAGGCCTGCACGCGCTGGTAATGTGGGCACGAAGGATTTGTTAGTCAGGATAATACATCATGTTCGGTGGTTGGAAAGCAAACAGAAAAAGATCCCCTGAGGGTACGAGGTTCTCAGGGGGACCACCCTAGTTAGCAGCAGAGCCTCAGGTGGGTAGAAAACTGTTTGGTAACCCCACACTACTTGCCCCGGGTAGTAAATACTTCCTCCTGATGTTAACCTTATTATTTCTTCTGAAAACACACATTAAGGCCCAGTAATGTACTGCACTGGTGTTATTTGGTCTCAGAAAAGGGAGCATTATGATGCAATATGACATCAACCAAAGCCTCCAATAAATAGCCAATAAATATGACTTTCTGTTTACAACAATAACAGACATGTAGCAACAGTGAGCTTTTTGTTTACAGGTGATTACAATATGTGAACAAAAGCTTAAGTGGAAGTTTTTTTTGTTTTTGTTTTCTAAGCCAAAACAATTGATCTGAACAGTGTGAGAGTTGGAATGAAACCTAAATAGACCTTAATGAAGAACCTACCTGTGTTGGGGATAGTCAGCCTGCCGCCTAGGAAGTTGAAGGTCCCATAGGAGGTGTTGGCCACATCACGGGGCAGCGTTTTAAAGTAGCTCTGGGTGGAGAGCCTGCTTACAAACTCGGCAGCAGCGTCAGAGTTGAGCTTGCCGTTGTGCAAGGTGTGTGAGCCGTTGGGAAGCGGGTCCAGCAGAGGCCCGTTGGTCATCGAAAACTTCCCGGTGGCATCGTGGCGAGAGCGCAGGGTGCCTTGATAACTGGTGGTGGTGGTGGTTAGATCAGGCTGGATGGTGAGTAAATGGGAGTTCTCTGTTTAGATGATAAAAAAAAAAAAGCAAAAACAGCAAAAGACAAAAGCAAACGTGTGAATCTCAAAGAGTGGTGGGAGGAAGGCTGGGGAGGGGAGGGGAGGGAAGGGGTCCCTACATCACAGAGACAGACCTCGCACTCTCTAAAGCTGTTGCGAGCTGCACAGAAAACCGAAACAAACACAGAAAAGAAGACACATGGCGCAGAAAACAAGAGCACTCGCACGCGCGCGCACACTCTCGACAATACACAAACACAAATTCCAGTCAAAGCCAGTCAATTCCCATCTTCTCTCTCTCTCCATTTCTCTATCACGGTCTGTCTCTTTAGCAACCACACAATCAATTCCAAACAGAACTCAGATGCAGCTTAGCATCCAGAATATATAAAGGCTTTTTTCCCCCCTCTCACACTGAATCACAGACACAGCAACCCAGTCCCCCATCTCCATCCAACTCAGACAGTTGTATTTCTATTACTCGCTGTTAAACCTCTGAGGCTCCACACAGGCAGTAAACAGAGTGGGTACATTTCCTGACAATAAGGTGCTGGCGAAACATAATGTGTCAGGCAGGCAAATAAACAGCTCGTGCACCACACACACGCAACATAATAAATCTCGCTTAGACCACAATCCACTGAAAACAAATTCGCGCCACCTCCACAACCACAAACAAACAGCACCGGTGGTACATGTAGATGAGTGCGGCACAGTCACTGTGGCGAAGACGGACAGACGAAAGCGGAACAAAGAACAGTGTCCTACTGCTGTGGGGGGGAGGCCTGCGTGACCGCGGCGCCCACACACCTGGCTTGCTGGGCTTGATGCCCATGGGCTGGAAGCCAGTGGTGAGGATGGAGGAGTCGGCCACGTCGGCATCCAGGCCTTCCTTCTTGCGCCTGTAGACCAGGACGACCACAATAAGCAGCAGGGTCAGACACAGGGCCACGGCCACCATGCCCACGTAGAGCGCCACATCCTCAGCTCCGCTCACGGCTGCAAAGGGGAGGACAAAAAGAGGAAAGAAAGAAGAGGAGGAAAAATTACTAATCAAGACTGGAGGATGCCCTCTGGTGTTCAGTGTTAATGTCATTTTGAGCTGCTGCAACATGTTCTGTGCAAAGGTCTCACTCGAGGACCTGTTTAATGGCATGAAGCATTCCTTCGCTGCCACCTAATGTTGCTTGACGCCTTCATAAAAAGTTAAGGGAGCCAACATTATCAAATACTGCAGGCCAGAATTTCTAAAACTCTGAGGTCTCGATGTCAAGCTGTGGGGAAAAAAAGCTAAACAGGAAAAAGCAGTTTCTGAAGCAGATTTTCACCGTTTCACTGTCACATTTTTTCATTTCTGCACCGGATAAATATATCTTAGGCCAGCATGTTCTTTTACCTCTCTTTCTCTAAGCACACAACACCCCAAGAGAAACAGAGAGGGGAAAAAATGAAGCATTTGCTTATGAAATTCTAACTCCTCGTATTGACTGCCTGTCTCACAAATGCACAGGAGTGTCTTTCTCCCAAAAGTACAGTATGAAGCTGACAGCCAAGCTGAGACAAACATCAATGTGTCTGCTTGTTTCTGTCTATGCACTTGTGTGTGTGTGTGTGTGTGTGTTTGTGTGCAAGTATGTGTTTTGCAGCAGAATGGGATTTGCCACGGCTGTCTCCCGGGGCTGGGGGAATTTGGTGGTGGAGGTGGAGGATGCTCCTGGAGCCTTTGTGGAGGGCCATTGTGCTGGTGAGCCACGGGGGCGTAGCGCTGTCAACTGAACACAGTCAAGGAGGGGACGCGCTGAACAGCGCAGCTTTGAGGGATGGAGAACAACAGCAAAGGTTAAAGCACTGCAGGCTGGCATGTGGTGAGTTGACAACAAAAGGAGGAGAACAGGAGCAGGGAGCGCGAGGGGAGCAAGTGTACAAGAAAGAAAACGCAGAATTAAAGAAGACTAAAGCGAAGACAGCGTGTGCCTGCGACTGACAGCATGTGGGATTTGCATTTCAGCAATGAGCAGCAGTAACACGTCCAAAAGGTTTGTGTCAAAATCAACCTGATTACCATTAGGTTTGTCATCTTTTGATAAATATCTCCAGGCTGTCACCACTGTGTAATCCTACTGCATGACAGGAGCCGCGCTCAACCTCAGAAACGCAGATTTGACAAGTTTTAATTGGTGTTTGTAAATCTGTGACACGAGAACGCCACAATTGAATTAGCGGAGCGCTAAAAGTTGACGAGAGAGAGAAAGGGAGAAAAAAATAAGCTCCCTTTCTGTCTGCAGCTCTCATTTCTATTCATCTCTTTACATCAATTTGTCCTTGCCTCTCCTTTTGCCTTGAAAAATCCATCTTTGGACAAAGCTGCCTGACATACCCAAGTGTTTAAGAGAAATGCCAGAATCTATTTCATGGGTGATTATCTCAGTACAATCTGATACTTTAAGTAGCGGATTATATACAGCCAACCTCTATGGCAGCTCTTCGTAATGCCAGAGATCTCTTGACATGTAATCGATCGCGAATGACTGGCTGAAGATAAACACGAGACTGTGTGTTTTGTTCGTGATGCTACGTAGCACACCTGCACATAACACACTTAAAGCATGAGGACTCTTATCTGATGCATTCAACCTTCCTCCACCTCTCCTCTTGTCCATTTACCTGCCTTTGCCTCGCTCTCCTTAGAGAAGCACCGAGGTGCTTAACTGCAAGAAGCCTGGCTAAACTTTCCCTCCCTTTCACAATGAGCTCCAAAAAAAGAAAAAAGAAAGAAAGAACAAAAGGATGAGAGAGACTCTGGCTGAACTTCTCATTAGAGTTCCCAAATCCAATTGTCTTGGCGAGCCAAAGGCCAGATGATGCCGTGATATTTGAACTTCTTGTGCTGCAGTCTGCTGGGAGATGTGTAGTTTGACTAAAGACAAAGCAACACCCGTCAGTGAGGAGACGAGCCAGCTGGTTTCCGCTGATTGGATAAACATAGCCTTAGATTGGCCGGTTGCTGTTTACTTGCTAAGGGCACACCAAAGACAACTGGCTAACCTCAGATGCAAAGATCCAGTATCTCGACTCTTCCCTTTTCCCAGCATCCTCGCGCCCAGACAATAAAGCCAGCCAGTCAATCAAACAGCTCTTCCTTCTTTCCTTTCTCTCTATTCTGGCTGTAATCTCTGGTGGCTTATCAGAGCATCGCTGAGTGAAGTTTTATCTGACCCGCCAGGTGTCCTAGCGAAACGATCCCGATGCTCACAACAACCCTGACCAACAACTGCTCTCAGCTCCTCCTGGCCCCACTCATTGATTTTCATGATGCCAGCCAATAATTGAAAGGACATCCATCACAGTTTAATTGACATAGCTAATCAGGTTTTATAATTGGATGGGCTTTACTTTAGTCCCTCTCTCACACTCTCTCTTTCCAATCGCACTCCACACCAATTTACCTCTCTTCCTCTCCGCCATCAGTCGTTCCATCTTTCATTTCCACTTGCCTTAATTGCTGGCAAAAACTTTTGATTCTCTTTGTGTGTGACCTCTCGTCATGAGTGACACCCGCCTGAGGATAATCTGTGGATGAGATGAGCTTTTTTCAGAGTTGACCTCAGGCCAATCTCTCTTTGCGCCCGTCTCCACGAGCTTTTGCTTCAGCTCCTCAGATTCGCTCCGGGGCTGGCTGGTAGGGGATCAGTTTCTGACTCGAGATGGGCCGGTATAATTCATCTCCTCTAAGGCGGTGTATCTGGCTCCTGTTGAAGTTTGGACTCTGGCTGTATTGACAGTCAGCACAATGACCGCACCTGATAGTCCTCCACTCTCTCTGCCTGCTTTTTTCCCCCCCTCTCTCCTGCATTGATAAATAAGAGTTTTGGAGCCTCCTGCGCCTCTTTCCCGGGCATTTATCAGGACACCTGAGAATATATTTCATCCCATGGCCAATCCTAGTCACTCGCCCGAAGATGAATAACACAGGAGTTCTTAAGGTCAGGGAAATATGGCTACTAAAACTCTCAACGCGAACGTGACTATTACTATCTCCACAATACAGTCGTCCCATCCCTCAGCAGGCTCTGGTGAAATATGGCCCAAAATAAATGTCCGGCTATTTTTCACAAAGCACCGTGACCCTGCTCTGACAAACAGAGCGGTGACGGAAAATCTCAGCCTCCGCGCCGCCAAATTAGCTCTGAAATAAAAAAAAATAAATGCAAAAAAAACCAAAAAAACAAGAACAGGCTGAAGATAAATTAACAGTTTGATGTGTTTTGCTCAATAATTTGTGACACATCCCAAAATGGGATGCTGCTGCAAATTAAGTTCATTACCTTCATTACACACATTAAGCCGAATAATTGTTTTTATGTTGTCCTAATTCCCTGCGCCTGAGAAAACGAGCACCATTATTTTCCCTCCACTCTCCTTTCTCTGCCCTCTAACACCTGTCTCCCATTTTGGTTCTGCCATGCTGCCCGCATATTTATTATTCCCCCTGCGTAGATTTTGCATAGAGTATATGTTTGGGCTTCACTTGTTTGTTTTATGAAAATGATCCTTCCTGGGTCAGATTGCTTTTCCAGCTTTGTGTTGCACATTTATTCTCATGTACATCTAAAAACAATAACCTCATCGAACGCGTTTCATTTCTAGCTTAATGAGGGAGATTAGACGTGTCTGTGAGGTCCTCAGACGCAGAGTGACTGTGGTTCACTGTGCAGTTGTTGTGTTAGATTGCGCTGGGAGAGCAGGGTGCCTTTTGTTTCAAGGAGGGGGAGTTTTCCATCTCAGCTAATAGCCTGCAGACATGGTTGAAGTATGGGAGTTGCTGACAAGCCAAAACCATCTTGCTATTTTGCTTATTATAATACTTCACACAGCAATTGTCTATGGAAACACATCTGCTGGGAACAGATTGGGACAGGCATTCTTCAGAGGCCGGCGCTCCGCTCTGCTCTGTCAGTGTAAATACTGAGTGACTCTGTGTGTGCGTTTGCTCGACTGTGTGTGTGTGTGTGTGAAGAACAATGACTGGCATCTTTGTGTATATATCTTGCTTCTCTTGGGAGGAGCTGCTGACCTTTGATGATGGGCTGACTGAACTCCCTGGTTCACTGCACCAGCCAAACCCGGCTATCGGTGGACACTCGCACATACGTGCACTTGCTTGCGTTGCACTAACACATGCAGCACACAATGCAGGATTCGCATGCAATTCCAAACAATCCTCGCCAGCCAAGCATCGGTCTATTTGATCACATCAATCACAGCAAAATACATAATTCAGTTTATTAATTCAGTGGCCCATGTCAACTGAATCCCCATTAAAACTCAGTGTTTACCATGCAGATCAGCCAGAGAGCACACTATTTATAACATTTTCTCTATGAGACGCCACCCAGAGACTCATTGTGGGCAACATGCAGTATCTTTCTGTCTTTGATATCTGTAGGAAGTGACAGAGCTCTCCCTTCATGTCCATCTGTTCTGCAGAGAACCCCGTGGTGTCACTTTTCCACTCAGCTGCCGTCTCCGGCCATATGAGCCTTGCCCTTTCTCATCCTGACAGTATGCACATGCCCTATTAATGACACGCAGGGGAGTGGCACCACAGTATAATCTGGCTTGAATTAAACAGAAAAGTGCACATGCATTCCCCTACGCTTTAATATACGCACAATATGAGATTAATCACAATTTTAAATGCACCAGTGTAATTGATAGGTTGTGTTGTAATCAGAGGAGAGATGCTTTTATTCCTGGTTTTATTAACAGGTCATAGAGCAACACGGCACCAATATGCAAGGTAGGAAAGAAGGTACATTACCCAATGATAATTAGAAATGATCATCTGAAAAGGTCACACAGGTGGGGATGAGCCAGCAGTGGGCTGCAGATTAATCTTTTGTCTGTACGAGTGTTTAATGAGATGGACACCTTTCCTTCACGAACTCTTTGTAAGATGAACTCAACATCTATGACAAAAAGGAGGCTTCAAGCGTTTGATCGGATAAAAGGAAGAGGATGAGGAAGAGGATCCTTTTTTTCCCCCAAAATGGAAAATGTTTTTTAAAAAATCAAGTAAAAAGCCTTTCCCTCCTATTCCCTTCTAGCATTTACCTGAGGGGCTAATTGATGCTAATGTTGTACACCTGTTCTCTTTGTATTGTTTGTGATCTACTTGTTATAGCTGATGAGGTTGTGAGACTGAACCCTGTTTAATATTTACCTTTGAATAAATTTTTCCACTTCAGCCTTGAGTGGCATGCTTCTTTTTTTAAATTAACAGTGTATAATCTAGCAAAAGCTCTCAGATGCTGTTTTGAGTGCATTTATTGGTTTTTAAAATGTTCATTTGCCACTCATCAGCTCAGTTTTAATACACAAATACATAACAAAACAACCATCTACTGATCCTTGTGCCAGAAACTGGCTAAAAAAAAAACATATCTAAAGTAAATGTTTTGTATTGTTTCACTGAGTTGAAGAGTGAGAGTTATCTTGTGGTGCGTGGGTGGTGGTGCACTCACTCTGTGGACACTGCTCGCTGGTACAGTTGAGAGACTGGAGATCAAGCCCCTGGCAGTCTTTGCCCCCTGTGCCAGGTGAGGGCTGGGTGCACTCTCTGCTCCTCCACATCGAACAGTCTGCGCCACATGCTGACCACTTGCTCCACTCGCTCCAGCCTCCGTCCACTAGAAAAAAACAATATAAAAAAATAAAAATAACAGTGGTGAAACACATGCACAGCAGCTAAAACTCAAACGAATTCTCTTCAAACAATTTATTTCAACAATAAACCGGGCCATAACTCCCCTTTTTTCAGCAACAACATGAACTGGTGGAAACGGTGGCGCCAAACTATCTGTGTATTTGCGTGCGAGACGAGAACAAGTGGTTCAACACTCTGTTGCCATTCTGTGTAAATCTAAAATGGAAACCTGGTAATGAAAACCTTTTAAAGACATGCAAATCCACTTGCACACACTCAAATCCAGCAGCTGCACAGAGAAACCAAAGCGTGTAGAGCTGCTGAGGAGAGCCATATTGTCTCTATTCTGTTTTCTTTGTTTATTTTCAGCATGGAAATCAGATGCAACTAAGTTTAACCCCACTGGTGCAAGTGCGGCCTGGTAAACCAAGCTGCCAACAAACCAAAGGGAAAAAAGTAACCTCTGAGCAAGCGGTCCATATAGGGTTGGGCGATATGACCCAAAATTCATATCTCGATATTTTTTAGCTGGATGGCGATATAAGATATATATCTCGATATTTTTTTTAAGCCATAAAGTAAGAACAAAAAGAGTTCTTAGTCAAAGCTGTGTCCCAGATGTCACACAGGCACTTTTATTAACATACAGCACAGATGTACATGAAAAATTACTCAAAATTAAATTATGAGCATTCATTAAATAATAATGCTCCATAAATAAAAGAAAACAAGGTTGTTTTTGTGCTAAACAAAGAGCTCACAATTGTGCAGTCAAAATGTAAACTAAAAGACGCTGAGCGTAATAACAAAGACAGACAGATTTTACAGCTGCTCTGTTCCCAAGTTTTACTGTGTGACTGATAGCCTGGAGTTTGAAATCCGCTTCATAACCACGTCTCTTACAGGTGCCATTTATGGTCCTTATACACACACACAATACGGTAATATTACGTTGATGCACAGTACGTATCACTCCGCGAAGCTCCTCGGTAGCCGTAATGCGCCGACAATCTATCAAGCGGTGCAGCTCCGTAGCTTACCAAAGTCGTACTCAAACATTTTTGACAGATTGCTGAACGCCGTGTACCACATAAAATCGGTTCGCGGCCACCAAGCACAACCAGAATTCATACATAAGGCGCGCTATCAACTTTTGAGAGAATGAAAGGATTTTAGGGTTAGCGCTGTTAGCTCGTTAGCGCGGTTAGCTCGTTAGCGCGGTTAGCTCGTTAGCACGTTGACGCCGTCCAGCCCCACGCATGGGGCGATGCGCAGTAACTCGTTAACGGAGATTTGCCGTGTCCATCTTGTCGCTGCCTGCACGTGAAGCGATGGGGTAGGAGGGGGAGTTGTCTTCAGTGAAGGCGAGGCGGAGTAACGTTGCGTAGAGACAAAAGTGGACGAAAGAGAGGCAAACTTGCGGCTCCACAACTATAATTATAACGTAACATAGACTATATCGATATAAAGGATATTGTCACATCTTATATCTCGTATAAAAATATATCGATATGTTTTAAAAACTCGATATATCGCCCAGCTCTAGGTCCATACATACGCAAGAATATAAGTTTCAGATTTCTCATACACCCAGCACAACATAATATAACATTTGAGAGAAGGAACCATCTCACCCTTGTTTGATTTCTTTGTCAAGATGCTAATATAGCGCCTGCGGTGTTGCCTGAAGTGCATCCGAATGCATGACAAAATACATGTGGTATTACTCTGAAAAGAAGAGAAAGTACATTACACCTGCAGCCTGACCATAACTTCAAACAGCCCACAATGAGCACAATGGAAATGGGCCCGTAATAGTTCGGAGCACGCTTGGCTGTAAGAAATATCAGCAGCTTTACCACATACAGAGAGGAAGGCCATTTTGCAAAGGTGGGGGTAATTTGGCATTGCGGCTGGTGCGGGCGGTGGCCGGGAGTAATATTGAGAGTGACACAGCGCCAGGTCTGGGGAAGGTTACTATAGGGCTAATGGGAAAAAGAGCAATAATGAGCTCTCATGGGGGAAAAAAAGGAAAAAAAACACCACTGTCTCACTCTTTCTCTCTCTCCCAAATGTAAGGGTGAAGGGGACCAGACGAGAATTACCTGAAAACACACACACGCAGTAAATGCACACCTCTATGACAGCAGCAACCCTTCCCCTGGCTGACCTAAGGGCAAGGAAACCTTAGTGCTCATTAATCCTAGCAATAAAGAGTGCAGGGGGCATGACCTGCAGAAAGCAGCTCTGACCCACTGCAGGTCATGAAGCTTTGGTTAATAAAACATAAGTGAGATGTTACTGAGGGCGAGGGTACCTGTTACTGCATAACTGTATCAACTAATGATTTTATTTGCTTCGCAAGCAAATCCCCAATTGGAGAAATGAGATAGAAAAACACCGCGAGCGCACAGGGTGAATTAAACCCTGCTCCCACACAAGTCTATGTGTCGGTCCGAGTGCGTGTCCGGAAATGACAACCACAGAATGAGAGACTATTTTTGTGCAAGAGCATATGTGTGTGGTAGGATGCTGACACAGCTTGGGTCCTTTTTTTTTTGCATTCAGATCCATTTGGCAGAGAGCGCAGAACCAATCAGATAATTGTCCTTGTTTGGCATTGAGTGGACCCATCCGTGGGCCAGTGGGCTGATTATCCAGGCTGGGAATGAGAATGATTGAATAGCGAATTACATCCTAATGAATATATTATGTCGCCCCTCAGTTTATCCACACCACGGTGAAATAAAGGGATGAGATCAACATCTGCCCTGATGAGGTGATGAAATTCTACTTCTCTTATCCCCACCACAAAAGCAAGACTAATCGCCATGCAAATGACATTTTCAAACAAGAGGATTGGCGTGGCAACAAAGTGAGAATGTGGATGAGACAGAAGCACTGCGGCCCAAGGCTAAGGCAAATCAAAGAAAAATGAAGATGCATAAACAGTCCTTGATGGCCTGGCTCTGAACGCCGACTCGAGAAACAACAACAAAGTCAAGATTTAACGCTAAAATTAGAGCCACACCTCATACTTCGTTTCTTCTCAGAATCCACATAAGAAAATGGTTCTCCACAGAGACAGTTTTCCTTATCAAATCCCCAGAAAGAGATTGTTAGCACTCCTGCAAAAGGCACCGCAGCCGATTTTCAATCATCTGGCACCGCAGGTTTCAGGTCAGCCAGGTCGCCGAGGAGGGACAGTAATACAATAACCCAGTGGCAAGCGCCCGTTTGGACATGTTGCCAAGGGGAGAAGCAAAAGGAATCTAACCATTTTTTAAAGGTCAGTGGGAGGGCCTGTTTAAAGCGTCGCTGTTCAAAAATGACAGCGACGCTGATGAACACAGTCCGAGATCATCAAGCACCCACGGTTTCTGTGTCCTTGAGGGAACCCGAGGAGGTAGACAACTATCACCGAGACCAGCAGGCCTCTGCTTCCACTGTCCTGTCAACACACATGTGTGTAAGCACCACTAATCCCAGTGCTCACAAGCTGATGGTGGCGGGGGGGGGGACAAAAAAACAACCACAAAACAGCCACAGATGGCTTTGATAGCTCAGCCACAGAAGTGGGTGACGCAACAGAGATTAATCGCCCGCCAGGAGGCCCGTATTTCTGATAAACGTAATAAAAATGAAATCTTAACATTAGATGTTTCTTGCTTGCTTATTTAGGAGTAGTGTGCAATCAATAACTGAGAAAAGCAACATTTACCCCCGATTTTGACGAAACCACCAAAAACTGACGAAAAAGCAACAGAGTGAGATATGAAGAGGGTGCGCCAAAGAACACAAAGAAACCAAATGGCACCAAGTGATTAAAAATGATGCAAGGCTGTCACCAGATGGCCACCATCTTTTCACACTGAAATAATGTGTTTTTCTGCAACATTTATTTTCCGTTGCCTTTATTTATTCCGCGGATAAAATATGGAGTTGCCTCAACAATCAATGATAAAACACGAAGAAAAACACGACTGTTTACTCTCAGAGTAGAATTAGACTTTTGCCTGCAGTGCAGACAGCAGACATACGGGCGCTAACTCGGATGTCTACGACGCGTACGTGCACGGAAATGCGCACGGATACGCCAGCCCTCCGAGTCTGTTTGTTTTCCATCTCGCTCAATTCTCACGACTCCTGTGGCAAGCCTGAGGGATCTGTGCTATATTTAAATAATTCACAGGAGTTCGAAATCTCTTCAGGTTGTTTGGTGTTCAAACGCAAATCAAGCAACAGTTTAGTTCATTCGTGCGTGGTGGGCGTCACTGAATCGCTTCCAAAACCGGGGACTTAACTATTTGCTGTTGGCTCAGGTTTAATGTTTGTCTTTGCTGGAAATGTTGGCGTGATCTGACATTTTGCCATGACTATTGGCTCTGACCACAAGTCAGCGCAGGGCAGTCGATGAGAGGGAGACGGATGGACTGCAGAATTATGTGGGATACTTCTGCAGGGATATGCTGGGATGGAGACAAAAGAAATGAAGGAGGCAGCGAGAGGAAAGCGAAATGGAGATAAGCCTTTGCATAGCTTGGCTACTCGCTGTCTCAAGTGTTGATATGCTCTGCTCTGAGCCTCAGGCTTCAGCCTCAGCTGCCTCCTCCTCCACAGCTCCCTGTGTCTCTCTCAGCATGGAGCCCATCTGATCTGCCACACAGGCCTCCGCCAACTCTCATTAAACACTTTGGAGACTTAGACAAAAATACAGATGAGCCTCTCGAGCTTCACACTTTCCTGACGAGAGGTGGGAGCTCGGATACAAGAGTCATTGTGAACAGATACGTGGAGGGTTTTATTACTGAAGAGGCCGTCTGTGTCGGTCCGCGGAGGTCGATATAATCCATGGGTGAAATATGCCTCAGCAACTATACTCTGAAGGAGTCGTGCTACTTTTTGAATGTGGAACAATACATGGCCATCAGCATTTTACCAATAAATACATAAAGGCTCGGATGGAGGATGCAGAGACAAATTAAAGCCTTCGCATGCCGTCGGTTCCAAATTAAAACTAATTTGTTTCCAGCCAATATTCATGCGGCTCTTATCCCTAAAGGACGAGTTAAGCAAATTTAAGAAGCCATCTCTGCACTTCATAATAGGCTTTCACAGTATAAGCACCTAAAAACTCAATATATTTTTTCTATAAACCATTTCAAAGACCTAATGCTGAGAGCTAAATGCACTAGAGAGAACTAATGATGAAAAAAAACTTTGTCTAGATAATTAATGAACTCTTGAAACAAGACCAGCATTAAATCATGAAATTTTTAAGTCATAGCTCAAAAACAAAGCCGGTGTAGTAAAAAAAGTTGCCTTTTAAGGCCGACTTTAAAAAAAAAATCCCACTACTTCTGACTCCAAATGTCAGCTACGTCTAAATAAGTAACATCATGTCTATCTGCAGTGTCACAGCTTCCCATGTAATTCATTTTTCCTCAAGTTGCCTTCTCCTAAAACGGACTGAGCTATAAGCACGGGGATGAATAAAGTTCTCATCCGGTAACAAGTGATGCATCTGCCAGGCTGCTCTGTCCTGTCGCCCCTTCCTGAGGCAGGTGTGTTAATCATGCTCTTTATTAATTAAAGAGAGGTAGACACACAAACACGTACATAGGGGCAGTGAATCCGTTTGTGTGTGCGTGCTGGGTGGCAAAAGCGACAGGAGCTGTCTGTCGGTTCACCTTCGACTAACTTCAAAGGCACGTCTGTGAGTACACAAAAGTGGCGGTGCCACTTGTGATGGGAAACAACAGCTCATCATTCCCCAAGCTTTGCTACGGTGGACTTCTTGGCCTTGAGTGGGGGGAGAGAGTGAAGGGGGAACCCCTCTCCCCAGCAGACAGCTGGGGGCTTCACTGATGTTCCCCACAGCAGACAGGTAACGAGTGACAAAAGGGGGCAGAGACGAGCATCTGTTGCCAAACAACAGGGCTGATAGGGGTGCGAGCGGGGTCGCGGTGCTCGGATGTCTCCCATCAAAAGGAGAAAAAATTGAGTTCTTTCTCCCTCAAAATCTCTATAAACTGTCTTCACAGAGTACAATGTAATTTTTGTCACAGCACTCCCAATAGTTGAAATGAAACACTTTCTCTTTGTGGAACAAGAGGAAGATGGAGGGAGGGAGGAAGGGGGTGGGTGGGTTGGCCTAACAATAGCCGCTTGGACTGACATTAATTTCTTTAAGCTCATGAAGGTCAGTATCCCGCTTTGCTGTAGAGGAATGTCAAGCATCCCTGGGCACCTCTCTAATTCAATTACTGGTTGCTCCAACTCCAGTAATTCCAAATCCACCCAGGTCCTCACTCTGACTATGAATCCCTGCTTCCCTTTTGTCTTCCTCCCGCCGTATTCAGGCAGGCCATGTTACTTACAGTCGTGCTTGACATCTAGTGATGTCTTTACATGCTAGATGTGTAAGACAACACCCTGATTCACTGAGGAAGATAACCTCTGTTTTAGACAGGGAAAAGCTGCCAGTGCCAGGGGTGTTGTATTTCCCTCCCTGCTATTTACTGCGCGTGGGAGATTTCTCCTGTGGTCAGCATGGCTGCTGTGCCCCAGCTATACGTCTGCACACTGATCTGTTGGCAGACAAACAGCCAGCTCCTGCGCACACAGTCAGGCTTTCTCTACTTCTTTTTCAGCTTTCCCCGTTCTCTCTCTCTCTCTCACTCCGGGCTTTGTTCTTGCTTTCCTTACACTGTATCTGATTCCACCTGTCTCTATCCCTGCCTACACCTTACACCTCGTTTTTTTTTTTTCTCCCAAGCTTGCTCTCTCCCTCGCTATCTCTCCCTTTGTCAGGGGCCTAATGTGGGACTGCAAATGAAGCAGCTTGACTTCCATCTCAGGCTACCAGGGATCAATATGTGTTGCTCACTATCAGGCAGGACACTCTCTACCTCTCCGATGCTCTCACGAGGGAGGATGGCCAAGCAAATGAAACGCCCTCAACTCCTCGCACGCAAACATCGCACAAAGGGCGACATAATTCAGCTTTTTAGTGTCCGTATTTACTACATAATTTGAGCAGCAAACAATAGTGACAAAATAACGTGGCTGTAACCGTGTCTCCTTAAGCAGACGGGTCTCTGAAAGAAAAGCGGTGTCTGCATACAGTGCAAAAGATAAAGAGGTATGTGAACAAAGTGCGATAATAATAAATCACTTTTAGCATGAAGCCTTACTGTGCAGACTAATAGGCTCTGACGTTGCGGTGTAAGCGGTCTAACTGCAGGAAGCAATAAAGCCTGACATCTAAGAAAAAAAAAATACACTGTGTTGGTACAAAAAAGCAGCCAAAATAAAGATGAAGTGATGACTTCTAGATGCAAAAAAATGCAAAAAGGAAGCCACAGGAAGCCAAGCGCCACAGGACAAACAGGGTTGCCTGGGAGTTACCTGGACAGGTGGCCACACAGGCACTTTTCTGGACGTTCTGCCCCTCACAGGATGTGCCTCCATTCAGTGGCGTGGGGTTGGTGCAGCTCCGACTCCTCTTCTGCCAGCCACGCCCACACACGGCACTGCAGGACGACCAGGTGGTCCACGTGGACCAGCCACCGTTGACTGTCAGACCAGTGCCAAGGGAGGAGGGGGGGATATGGAGGGGTGAGGTAAAGGGGGAGGAAGGTTGTGAGGGAGGGAGGGTTGGATGAATGAAGGGACAGAGCAGCCAGGATTACCCGACATGCACTAAGGAAAAATAGGCGCGCTGCACTAGAATAATCAAGACTGCTGTTACGCTCTTTGCAAGGTGAACAAACAGAAGCGCGAGAGCAAAAGGGTCGCTGGAGCTACACGAACTGCAGTGGAAACAAAATGGCTTCAACAGGGAGCAGAAAAATCGGACGGCGCTTTCCCGGTTTCCCCTCTGAGGAAGGCTGCGAAATAACTCGTGGGCACGTTACATATCAGAATCTCCCCTCTGAATTTCACAGAGATAATACGAGGATATAATAACATAATTGTAAAGCCATTCAATTTAAAACCACACTGTCACAGTCATACGTGCGTAAAAGCAACAAAACCATCAACAACGTCTCCTCCTGGGAACAGCCAACACACTGCTGAGATATAAATGCATCACGGTTGTTCCACATATTCGGACTGCGTCCTTCACACGTTCGCCGCTGATTTCACACCACAACATATCATTCAACGAAATCAAGTAGGCTTATCTTTGAATTGGAGAGACCACCGCTGTATAATTCATTCCTCTTTTATTTTTTTTAAGACGAGAAACTCAAAAAACTCTGAATTTCTGTTATTATCGCCACTTGTCAGAGCAAACTTTAACCATCCATTGCAACTTAATTGGTACTATGTCTCTCAATCATGCCAGGCGATTACATCAAATCATCCTGTATCTACCGTGTTTCCTCAGACATTCCTGATTTATTGACTTGAACAGCACTGTCGTTCTCTCTCTGTACATACTCCCTTCCTAATTTCCCCCTAACACTCCCCTCTGCTCGTCGTGGCTGAATCATTTCCTTGCCCTCTCTTTGCGATTGATTGCCCGCCACGGCGAGGTAAATTGCCAGGCAACTCGGCCCCTGATTACCTCTTAGAACAGAGTGCAGTCACACCAGCCAGGCCTCGTTAAAATGCATCTCTGGCCCCCTGTTGAACCCCCTTTGAAAAGTAGCAGTTATTATGACTTGCTACATATAGCTAGATTAACTAGCACAGTAGACTGTGGTACCTTCAGCTAACTGATTTTTTTTCTCTTGAACTCAGAGCAACGCAAGTGAAAAGCAGCAAGAGTTTCTTTTGTTTGGTTGAGGTTTTTTGTTTAGCTAAAAACCCTCTATCATCCTAAACCAGTGCTGCGACAGTAATAAACGTCATCAAGCAAACAGTGTGATGGAAACAAATAAAATTGCACATGCAAGCAACTCAGCAATTTGTTCCCAACTTTCTGGGTCTTTGCGTGGAAATCATTGTTTGACAACACAAGAAAGGCAAACAAAAAAAAAAAAGAGTGCGTATGGTCATGCCTTTACAGTTAATTCAGCCCTAGATTGCTTCTTTACATCTTTTAACAACAAGCTAATCAATTAGGAATAATTGTGCTTCTTTAGTTTTATGCTGGAGGCTTAGAGGAATGTATGATAATGTGTTCTGACTGCATGCTCCAAATTAACACATTTTTTGTGTGAAAATGCACGACTCAATTTGCAGCTGCATTTAAAGCCGTAACGCTCGGACCCCCTTTGGGTTTGTTGAATTACAAAAAAGAAGAGAGAATTAACCTAATAAAACGAAAGCTTTTTGACAAAGATCTGAAACACACTTGGCTCACTTACTGTTTATTATGCTTTTATTGTTAAATATTGATTTGATGATTATGTTCATTAACTAAAATCATGCAAACACTTTTTCTCTCACTCGAATTCATCTAAATTGGTGCACAAAGACTCTAAAACCACATTCAGGTCATGTTTTCTTAATGGGATTTCATCCTAAAAGCCAAAATTCAATGAGGATTTATACAGACGGGCATCTTCCACATATTTTTAAAAGTCCTCAGTTTTCTTTTGAGACAAATGTTATTTTTCCACCATACAGCAAGTTTACATTATACAACTATTCATCTTAACATAATTTCATGATAAGACATAAAGTCATATGAAAAGATACAGATTCAAAGGACTCCATGAATTCCTGTGAAAAACTAAGTACACCCAATGATTCAGTCACTGAAACACCTTTAGCAGCAGTAACTTTACATAATTGTTTTCTGTACGACTTCATCAGTCTCGCCTACATGTTATAGACTTGCAGCTCTCCTCTGGATCATTGTCCCGTGCCATGATCTAATTCAGGCCAAGCTTTAGCTGTCAGACAGATGGCTTGTATGTATTATTTTGGTATACAGAGAAGTTCCTGCTTGCCTCAATGACTGCACGGGTTTCAGGTCCTGTGGCTGTAAAGCAAGTGCAAAACATTACCCCTCCACCACCGTGCTCAACAGCTAGTAGGAGGTATTTGTGCTGATAACCTGTGTTTGCTTTTCACTATATGTGGTGTTGTGCATTATGACCAAACATCAATGATCTAAAGAACATTGTTGCAGAGGTCTTGTGGTTTGGTCGTGCTGCCATACTCTTTTTCACTTTTATGAGCCTTTTTTCCCCAGTCTTTCTTTAATTATACTGACTGCAGAATCTGATATGTAGCTTTTTCTCTCTTCTCATTACACAATCTGACCTTGGGCTGAATTTATTGGGACGTCCACTCCCAGGAAGACTCTGTGTTAACACACCTGCATGTTCCAGACCAGCAAACTGTCAGAGGTTCTGCTTTTATTGAGGCGCTCACACTTGCTGATGGTCCTTTAATTAAGTGCATTTGATTAGCAGCACCTGGCTGCTAATTACCCTATAACAGCATTAAGGGTGTACTTAGTTTTTCCACAGGACTGAATAGAGTCCTCATTTTGCATTATTATGAGTCAGTGGATTATGTTTAGCGATCACTATTGCCATCCTCGTCTATCCTTCACTACTTAATTTACGAGTATTTATCTATTTACCGCCTTTTATTTTTGATATTGCTTTATTTGAACTGCAACGGCACCATCATGGAGCTGTTACCATGTTTGGCACATTTCATTTTTTGGTTGAATGGTCAAACAGCAAATTCAAAGGCTTTAAAAACCCCACCGTACATCCCAAGTTGCCCATTCTGTGGAATTTATTTGTAAACCTAATCTATATAACTTCCTATTACAATATTACACAGGTATCAAAAAACAAGAACGATTTAAATATAGAAAATGAACAGGTAGTGCCTCTTATTTGTGGCATGCACTGTGTTTTCTGAGCTGATGTGTCAGATATTAAACAAGAACTGCTGCTCTGCCCCTACAGTGCATCGCAGTATCATCTTTCTCTGGCAGCCTTAACTAAAAAAAATAAATTAAAAAAAACACACCCCGTGTCAGGCATTGTGTCACATTATCCATTTATTATTCTCAATGTTGTTTTCATCAATCGTTCCCTCGTGATTTCCATCTTCTGTTCGCGTGGAGCTGAGAATTACGCCAGGCTGTAATGTATTCAAAACTTTTGTAGTGCCAGTAGCCGTGGAACCCTCTGTGATAGTAAATATGCTGTTTCTCTGCATTTTAATAAAGGCCAGTCTGCTTATCAAGCCAAGTCATTATTTACAGTTTGCTGTTAATTCAATTTCTCTTCTCATACTGGATCCACTACAGAGGAGGAGGAAGATGGCAGCCTCGACATCAGAGACTGCCAGCTTTGGCAGAATGGCTGCCAGTAACATTTTAAGTTGTGGTAATTAATGTGCAGATACACCACTCTCTCTTTATGTAGTGATTTATGAAAGTGTAATTCTTGCGCTGCTGAAAAACAGAGCTGATGTATGCAATTTGTCACCATATGTCAAATATGTGAAACACAGTGTAATAATAAAAAACTACACTGTAAACTCTGAATGTAACAGTATGAAGAGCTGACGGGAGACTTGCGCCCACACATCTTCCGTGCAGCAGCATGCAAAGGTTAATGTGGAAATGTGGGGCAAGGGAAGCGGCGTGCAAGCTTAAAAGGATTCATCCGAGCAGTTTTCTGCGTTTGTATATTTGGAAGCTCAATCGAGCCCGGACCCCGGCACTAGTCTCTGTGCACAGTTTTGACATCTGCTGAAAGAAGTCGTCACCTACCATAGACAAGGATCGCGGCAGAGGTGCTTTTGCGGCGAGCGACGATGTTTTTGGCCACGCACGTGTAGTTGCCGGTGTCGGCCAGCCGGGCTTTTTTGATGACGAGATTATGGTCGGGCGTGATGACAAAATTGGGGTCACTCGCTGGGTCGATCACATCCTCGTTTCTCTGCCACTCCACCTGAAAACAGATTTCAGCGGTCAAAATCCACTGCAACTCGACAGACAGCAGCTCGCCACCACCCCATACAGCTCTACAGTGGCCAGACATGATGTGGATGAGAGACTTCTACGTCGACGGGTGTATGTGTGTAGGGGGGAAGCAGCGAGGTACTTCTTTTCTGATGCAATCACACAGACAAAAGATGACCAGACGCGGCCTGGTGTAGTACTGAGATACAATTTATTTAACGCCCTGCTGATTTGAATATTTATTCGCTTCTTGTGGGGGAAGAGTGCAGCTTTTATTTTGTAGCTGCTGGACGTCTCTGTAGCTGTCCGCGAACACGACTGATCGTGCTTTGTGTAAGTTTCCGGGCCCTCTTGCAAGAAGCCAAAACTGATGTTATTTCTTTTTTGGTGTTCTCTCAGATTGGCTTGCTTGTTTTCTTGCTCTCACTTGACCTTGTTCTGTCTCGAGAGGAGCAACAGTGCGGCACCATTGTTGTTGGTATTACTGCCAGTTGTGATACCGCATATAATTGGGCCTACTTCCTCTGGTGCACCATCCCCGCTTTCCCCCCGTCGTGACTTCTACTCTGATGTTCTTTTCTGCTGAACTGCGGCTGGCACCTTCCTTCCTATTTCTCTGCAAACTGTCCCTACGCTGTCGATCTGCGATTGGCTAGTCTGCGGTTTCTGGTCTCTGGGCTGTCTGAGCGGCTGGCCTGAGCTCCTCTTGTGCTGTTATTAGAGCAGTTAGTGCCTATCTGGGACCGGGAGGATGCAGCGAATGAGGTGAAACAGCTGGCCCCGGTCTGGTCCTCTAAACACACGCACGGCACGGTGAAACAGAGAGAGAGAGAGCGAGTGTGACTTGAGCAGAACAAGAGATACAGTGCATGGAGAGGCGGGAGAGATACACCGAATGAGATAAGGAAAGAGTGAGGCAAATAGATCCATTAATTATGCATAGGCCTTTAGAGATGCCAAATGGGGAGTGAAGCCTCCAAGCCAATGCTGAGTGATGTGACGAGACGACGTGATATACAGCTTCCCAGAGATGTAAGAGAGATAATAAATCAATAAGGGCAAATAATTAGAGGTGTAATTTATCCGAACAGGGTTGTCTGTTCCCCTGGTGGAATGGAGGGATATGCCAGGGAGCTGATCTTGAGCTACTCTGCGGTCTTTGTCCCCTCGGTGAGGAAAGGGTAAATGGATGGCAGATTCGGGCCTATAAATATCTCCCCTATCCGTGTCTCACCTCGGCTTGTGGCACTCCCTCGGGGGGATGGCAGCGCAGCAACACCTCCTGGTCCAATGCCACCTCTTTACCCTGCGGCTCCTCCTCAAAGTTCTTTCTCAGGTCTTACAAGAAAAAAAAGAAGAAAAAAAAAGTAGAGAAACAACCAATTAGGATGTGAAAGCTTGCAAAGGTTTGAAAGAAACACTTCTCTCTGCAAATAACTTGGCCTGGTGATGTGTCTAAATTTGCAGCTCTTGAAATGTCCGTCAGTGGCCTCGCCGAGCATGTTGCACTCTAGTTGGCCCCTAAGCCACACTGGGATCGGTGGCACCAACCATGTTGCTTATTACAAGCTGCCTGGCTGGTTCAGAGATGCTTGTCTGCTGCCAGAGGGGCCCGGCATCAAGCAAAAGCAATTGCATTACCCCTCACTCCCACCCACTCTCCTCTCCCCGGCATCCGCCAGCCTCCAGCTTCCATCTGTATGACGGCTTGGAGCAGCCACACGAAAACAAAGCCCTGAGGCGCCTGGACAAGAGCTCCTGCAAGCCTGGCTGACTGCATGGGGCTTCACATTACGTCTCATTGAATACTTACTGTTGCACAAAGTCCTAGTATATATTTGTCTGTAAGCCCCAGCTGTGAATTACACAGGTAAAAACTGGGAACAGTCATTTCTTGCAGGGGAAATAAATGTAGATCCATTTGTATCAGATGAGCCAGACAGGCCGCCGATAGCTGGCGGGACTGGCACAAATTTGATGTGCTCACCCCGGGTTTCAACTCGGAGCGAAGCAATGTGTTATTGTGTTGTAAGAGGCTGAGGGTGCAGCTGTGAGAATTCCTTTAAACAGATGTTGAGCCTGTCCCGACCAATCACACTGAGAGAAAACATTAAGAGAGGCAGGGAGAAACTGACGACATTCGATTTAATTAAAGCTGATAAATTTGGACTGGAGGAGACTTGAGATGTAACAGTGTTGGAAGGCTCGAACCTACGCGAGCGAACAGGCGCGTGCGTGGGAACCTCGCCGATGCGATCGCCTGGTTATGCATCGTTATTCAAGCATGTGCGTGTCCTTATCTTACATCTAACTGACTTTGCTGAGCTCTCACACACGGATGGATAATGAATGTGTGTTTTCAAAACGTCTGGTGGTTTGGAGACGGTGCCGTGTTTGGCTCTGTCTGGAATAATACATATTTATGTGGGAATTAATAGGCGGAATGTTTTAAAATACTCAAATGTAAAATGGCTTCTTCTAATAAAGCTTCTGAGGCTGCGGCGAGGGATGTGTCTGCGTTCCCCAGACAGATTTATGATTGCTGCACAGCAATAAATTTCAAATCTGTTTTTATTTCAGTTACTTTCATAGGGATCATTTCTGATATACTGTATCCAGCAGAAAATATGCTCATGAATACTCAAATTTAGAGCTTCACCCTTTTCTTTTTTAAGACCTTCCTCGAGCAGATACATTATTCTCGGGTTCTTCCTGTCGGGGTTGGATGTTTTCTTCTCACAAGTATCATCACAGGAAGATGATTTAACTAAATTGTAATCACAGTAGTGCACTGTGGTGCAACAGATCATAATGTTCTCTGGGCTAATTGTTAAATGAAAGTTAGTCTCCCCCTCCCAACCACCCAAGGTGAAAACACAATATTCTCTTATTACATGCCGACATGCAATACACAAGCACCTTGTTAGGCAGCAGGCTTTGGATTTGTAATGATGCAGTGCTCATTTGACAGTGCACTCACAAGCAATCCTGATGTATGCTTTCTGGCTCTTCTGGGTTCCGGTGGTGCTCCAGGCGACACACTGACACCAGTACTCATCAAGTCCGAAGATCTTCTCCACCTGCTGCCTGGTTATTTCGATTGTCACCTGCATGACTGGCAGCGCTGGAGAGCAAAAACCCAGAAGAGTCAAAATGTTAGACACAAGACAAGCCCGGCTTTGACAGCAGCAACGAGCTAAGAGGCCAGAAATACTTCTCAAAGGAAAAAATAAAAAAAGAACAAAAACAGAAACAAATGAGCTGAACTGATACCTTAAGTGCATTTTGTACCTTGAACTAAACCAGCAAAGTAAAAAAAGGAGAGGAAGAATAAACAAGCAGAGAACTATAATCATACATAAACAGAGTGCTTGTTAAATGAGAAGAGAGCCTCACAGCTATCCTTGGTGTAATTTGGAGGGCATGAATACAGCAACAGTTAGGAAGGAACAAGGAAGTGCTAAACAAGCACTCGACAAACAAAAATACTCAACATAATCCACGTCTCTATTATTAAATCCAGGAGGAGGGACGAGTTCAGCATTTCCCCACAACCGTGTTGATATAAGTGACGCCGCTGGAACACGGGGCAAAAGTGGCTTTATTGCTTTTCTAGAGGAATGTAAACAGAAGCCTTCTTTAAACAAAGAAAAATTGGGACAAAATCCAACCCGCTAAACCGTCCAAACAACACAGCGTTGTTAGAGTCGTATCTTTTCTTTTTTCTTATATTTGAGAAGCAATCTTTCATTTCATTTTCTTTTGACCTTCTACTTGGGACTTGTAATCCATGGGTAATTCTTATATATTGAGCTGCGACCTTGATCCCTACCATGTGCCTTACTTTGTCTTCGCCCTGATAAAGAGACTGCCGTGTTTTCCTTGAGCTTCCAGCTTTCTCCCTCCCACCCCATCTTATCTGTTCTCTTTGTTGTCTTTTGGAGAGAGGCGTTCATACGAACACATTTTAGAGTCGCAGAGGACACATCCTGGAGACTAACAGGAGCCGCATACAAAGTGCACTATATTCAGATTTAAATGGAAAGCCACTTTCTAACTTCCATTCACACAAAAGCACTCTGACATACTCTTGATTTGACGGTGACAATCATTTCCAGCTCCAGACTGAACCTGACTGAAGTGAGGCGTGCTCCATTACGCCATCACGACTTCACAGCAAAGAGTATCCGAGCAAACCTGCAAAGCATAAATTGGGATTTTTTTTTTGCTAAATAATTTGAGGCGTACTGCACATGACTGCACGAGCCCAGGCTGGCCCAATGATGACACGAGCTGTCGGCGAGAGGAGGAGGACGGGCTCCACCGCCGGAGGCCACACAGAGTGATAAGTAGCTGTGAGGGTCACTGGCAGACCGCCATGTATTAGTGTCTAAATGCGGCGGATTTTTTGCTATATGTGATCACAGTAAATGTGAGTCCATGTGCAGTGAATCCAGCCCCGAAGCACCACTCCGAGCATCAACAACACCTCGTGCTGTGTGCAACATTTCACCAACATGCTCGCTCGCAGTTAATTTAAAAAGTAGAGAAAGTGATCCTCTTATGTTTACTCTGCCTTTTTACAAAGCCTGCCAGAGACTGTCAAAAAAAGTTAGACTCAATTCCAACACGAGACTGGATTGAGAAATCCTCGTTTATTCTTTCTCGTTGTCTTTCTGAAGGTCCACTACCTCTATTAAGCATGTGTGTTTGTTCTCCGTGTGTGCAGCAAGAGTGTTCGGCGCAGGCTGAGAGAGCACCTAAAAGCTAAAGAAATGGCTAAAGTAACAAAATGGGCACTGCAGAGCATGAACAAATGGAGCATAAGAAACCTTCCTTCCTTCTGCAAATAAGCGGCATGGGGAAATTTGGCTTTTCCTCTTAAACACGTACACGTGTACGCAACAGCAGTAGCTTTAACTTTACATACATCACTTAAGGATTACGCTTATTTCAGCAGCTACATCTTATAGATTCCAAAGAAAAAAAAAATTAAGCACAGTACTAAATGAAATGTCAAACTCAGGAGAGCAGCGCTTCTTATTGGATGTATATTTACTTTTGCAGTAATGTGCAAATTCTATCTTGTATGCCAGAAAGCGCTTTGAGAGGGAGAAGTTGCACATTTTATTTTTGCTGGTGTACACAGCAAGTGTGTACTTGTTCTTTTGTGCATGTAAGTAATAAAATCTATGAAACGCACATTATATATGGGTGAGTACCTGCTGCAGAGCAAAAACTGGGGAAAAAAAATTAATGTAAAGCATGCACTAAAACCTGAACATTAAACGAACGTTTATTTTGAGGAATCTGTACAGAAACATCTGATCGTCCTGACTTACATTGAGCTCACAGCAAGCAGTTTATGCGCGCAAGCTAGAAAAATATATTTAAATACATGAATTTGAAATTTGGTATAAAGTGATATTCAGTGCTCGGTATGGCTCAAATTACAGTAGCAATTCGTTTGATTAATGCAAACCTTCCTCCTTCTTTGAGCTAGGGGGTGAAAGGAATAAAGATCAGTATGGAGATGCAAAGCATGAACAATAGCAACCTGAGGTGAGAAATCCTAAGAAGAGCAATTTGAAGCTCTGCTTGCCAGGGTAATTGCATTCTGTTTCCTTATCTTTTCCTGTCTCCATAATTACCTGCTTTCTGTGTCTGACACCTTCCAGTAACACTGCTGTGAGTCACTCTGTCCAATTTCACTCCAATTAATAAGTAGGACAAAATAATCTCATCACTTTGAGGACAAAACGCGTCTGTAATTTTACAGCAGTTTATAACGATCGGACAGGCTGCTATTTACTGTTGTTTTCCCCAAAGTCTGCTCCATCAACACAGCTATGAGTAAAACAAAACTTTATGAAAATGACTCAGAGACGACTGACGGAGAAACCACATTATTGATTCCTAGAAAGCTGTCCTTCTGAAAGTGGAGCACCGCCACATTTATGACTCAATTATATTAATATTGATTTATAATAGTATGCTCGCCGCCTTCAAGGTGTTAGGAACGGAAAAGAGGAAATTTACACTTCCTTGCCTGAAAGTGTGCACTTAACATTCCTGTTAAATGATAATTAAAACATGGCACGATTCCTGCAGCCTTTGGTTTGATCTGCAGCCCATTTTCTAAATGAGCTCACATCCCAAACCTCAGTGAAATAAGTGAGAAAATTTTAAAGGGTGATTATGTGATTGACACAGTGTGAATCCAGTGCTGGATCCTTTCTACATTTTTGTAGAGCAGTGGGATAACTTACTAGGCCACATTTGAATACAATTTCTGGAAAGTACACTTCACTATTGTAACACTGCATGGGAATAAATTGGACTGGGAAAAACAGAAAAATAAAACATGAACACAAATGCCACCAGCAGTGGAGTCCTCTCCTGTGGTAATTAATATCACTTTTCACACCAACTACCCGCCTGACAAGCTTTAAAGCTGCAGAAACAAAGAAAAAGCATATGCACTCACTGGGCACATCATTAGGTGTACCTGTTCAAATACTTGTTATCAGCCAATCACATGGCAGCAACTCATTGCATTTAGGAATCTACTGGGATTTTCCCTGCAAAGATTTACAGAAATGATATCTTATTGGTCGGAGGAGAACGGCCACACAAGGTTATAAGAAGCTAACAGTAACTAAGACAACCACTTGTTACAACCAAAACATGCAGAAGAGCATATGAATCCACACCATGTTGAACCTTGAAGCAGATGGGCTACAGCAGCTGAAGACCACACTGGGGTCCACTCCTGTTAGCTAAGAACAGGAAACAGAGTCTGTAGTTCACACAGGGTCACCAAAATTGGAAAAGCATTGTGTGATCCGATGAGTTGGCAGGGACAGAATTTCTCATAACATCAATACACGGATCCATCCTGCCTTGTATCGAGTTTCAGGTTTGCACTTGTGGAGTAATTGTTCTGGGGACCATTTCTTGGCACACTTTGGGCCCCTTAGCACCAACTGAGCATTGTTTAAACACCGCAGCCTACCAGAGTACTGTTGCTGATCATGTCCGTGCCTTTATGACCACAGTGTACACATTTTTTGATGACTGCTTCCAGCAGGGTAACGCACAAAGCTGTCACAATGCTCAAATCATCTCAAACTGGTTTCTTGAACATGACAATGAGATCACTGTACTGCAACGGCCTCCACACCTCCATGTCAATAGAGCACCTTTGGGAGATTCACAGCTGACAAATCCAGCATCTTGGTGAATCTATGCCACGAAGAATTAAGGCAGTGCTAAAGGCAAAAGGGGGTCCGACCCAGTAGTAGAAAGGTGCACTAACATATACAGGGTGTATCGTCATAAAGACTCATCCGACTTCAACGTGCTTTATTTCCATGGATGTTCACTAGTAACGATCGAAACACATACTGTCAGAAAGGGGGGATTCGTGAGTTCCACGTGGTTGCCAGTAGGTAGCTTAACAACAGCAGTGACTCCAGACATGCTTGCAAAGTATGGGACGAGTTTGATTATCGTATGGACAGATTTATCTATATCTCTATCGATTGATCAATAGATAGATATAAAAAAGAAGTACAGATAGCTCTTCATCTTAAACTTTTGGCTTCATATAAAATTTGAATTCTGCTAATCTTCTGCTTGATGCATTCACAAATCGTTTCACTACTTGTACTACTTTAAACGGCTCACAAGATATTCTCTGCATGATGAGCTGCATTTTTTTAAGGCGTGCAAATGGAGCCTGGTCTACCAGAAGTCTAGCTTGTTCTTAGAAAGCCTAAATAACAATATCCTTCTTGGAATTTTGTCAAGTGATCCTGAAAACAGACTGACTTGTGCCACCTGAATAAATTCTAAAGTTAATTTTAGCAAACTTGAATTATTAAACACTAAATCAGAGCATCTTTGATAGCAAAGTGTTGTTCCTTGGTAATTATTTAAATTCAAATTTAAACACATAACAACTGTAAAATAATCATTTGTACATTTGTAGATTTACCTGAAATACATGCAGGGAAGAGTACTGTGCCCTTTTTAGCAGAGTCGCACACACAGGGTGCTTACAAACTCAATTTAAAATAATTTAATAGGGCAATGTAATGCTGCCAGTGAGGCAAAACCCAGAGGGGGAAAAAGTCAGCAAATCATACTGCTGCTGCTGCTTCTGAGCTGTTGAAGGTGCACAGTATTAACTCAAGCCTCAAACAGACAGTTAGCGGTGTTTGAAGAGATTTTAGTGCCCAAATCAAACTTAAACATAAAAATATGAGGAGACAAATTGGATTTTGAAAATTATCCAATTTCCCAAAGAAAATTGCATCCTTATTTCCCCGTGATTTCGTTTACCTGAGCACAAACAATTATGGTAATCAACAATTTTTGTGTAAAGCAGAGAGTGGGAGAGAGAGAGAGGATGCTTTTATCCAAAAAGAAGGATTGGGAAAAGTATCAAGGCCACGGGCTCGGGCTCGGAGACAAATAAAGCAAACAAAACCCCCCAACCCCAAACAAAAAACACACATGGCTCTGCCTTGAGAAGGCCTGAGTTTAAAAAAAAAATGAAATGGAAGAAATAAAAAAGACCGAAGCAAATGCAGAGTGGTTCAGTTCATGAATAAACTGACCTTACTATTGTATGATGGAGTCTTCAGGCAACAGAGTACAATACAAGCTATTACTAGATCCACTGGCACACACACACAGACACGCACACAGGCCACATCCAGAATTACTGTATTGTGTTTTTATTTTAATCTGCAACGAAGACAAGATTATTTACACATGCACTCCATTCAAATGTGCAAGGAGTGTAACAATGAACAAAAGGGACGGGGTCACACTGTGAGAGCACAGACATCTTTCTCTGCGTGTGTGTGTAGGTAGGATGAATCTCCCCCTGAGCCAACAGGGGCTCAACACACACAGGGTAAACATCATTGGACTCAATCCCGGGTGAGTCGATATTGGGCTTGTCTGAGTGCAGGACTTTATTTTTCTCTCCCTCACTCTTGTTTTCGCAGTCTCTGACCTCAATTCCATAGGGGTCATTTGCTTATCAAAGGCAAGGACTGGAACTTGCAGGTCCTGAGTGGGCGCTCATTGTGACCAAGGAAATTCAATTAGGCAGCATCCCTACAGTGTGTGTGGGTGGGATTCATCAGTGGATATAGGAGGATTAGGGTTGGGTGACTCTACATCAGGGGAATGCACCATTTCAAGGGAGAGAGTTCACAATGGTTGATGGGAGGCACCACAGATGAACGCTTTTAAGAATGCACTGTCTGCACATCCCGGCAACCGGTCAAAGCCATACTCTAAGGGTTTTATTTCCTCCTGTGGTTCTTCTTTGTACCAAATGGCATCAGTGTCATCAACGGCACCACAAGTGTCCAAAGCTTCCTTTTACGAAACCAACAATGTGCTCTTCCGCCGGCCAATTTACCTCTCCTACATGAAAGAAGTCCAGACATCAAGCTAGGCTGGCAAAAAAGACAACTTTGGAGCTCACTAAACAGCCTGTCAAAATCAATCCAAAAGCACAGTCACCTACCAACCTATACAGTATTTACAGCTGCAACCCCATGTCACTGAACCAAGGGCACAACTGCCTTATCCAGTCTTCAAACTTCCATTATCATGTAAAGCAGCCCAGTGATGAGTGGGCCACGTTAGGTGACGACGAGAGCTTAAAATGGCAGGTGGCGCCATAAGCGTGCCTCTCCTGACAAGGATAACGTGGCCTTCCGAATAAAGCATGATTCTATTAAAGAGCAGGACAGACGGGAACAGCTGGGGGAGGGGATAAGGAAGCGGGGAGCTTGGTTCACAAGGAATACACTAGGACCTTCCATTCAGGGATGTTGGTGAGGTTGCGACTCGAGTCAGTGGGACAGTGTTCTGGGTCAAGGCTCTGCCTCCGGTTATGACCAGCTTTTCAAGAGCTTCTTTTGATTGAGCTGTCCATTTTTCACAATGAATGCATGCTGCAAGGCCTCTGCTGATGCTCTGAATGTCGTTACAGATTATTCATGGCTGACAAACAGGCAAGCAGGTAGTGCTCCAATCAATCCGGCCAGGTTGAGTCCAATGCCACTCCAAGGAGACTCAGGTGGAAATCTGACAGCAGAGGGGGAAGAGTACAGGACGCAGGATGAAAGACAGATAATATAATACAAATAATAATAATTGTTATCTGAAGGTTACCTTCATTTATGAAGATAATATTTCCGGATAATTAGTTTAATGATTTTGCAAATCCACGGTTCAAGTCATAACATTTTTTTTAAAATTTTTTTGTTAAAAAAACAAAAGAGAAAAAAAAAAAGATTTTAGCAAATGATTGGATTACGAAGAAAATAACCTCCATTACTTTGATGTAATTCCAGGTTACTCTTTATCTGAAGGACCTTTAAACACGATGGCTTTCATCAGACTGAAAAGCTTTAACCAAGGATTAACCACAGCTTCACATGGTTAATTAGCAAAGGCAACATGAGTGTATGGCTAATTAGTTACAAAGAAATTTCATATATTTCACAACCTTCATTTACTAAAAGTGTTTTAATAGAGAACAGACTGATGTTTGGTTAAACTGTGAATTTCTCAGTTGTTCTCCTGACTGAAGTTTGGTAGGGTGACCATATTTTGATTTCCAAAAAAAGAGGACACTTGGCCCAGTCATGAAGAACTTTAATAATACTGTTTGCTTAAAGAAATTTTTAACATATTAAACGATGCCTTCTCTGTGCGGTTAACGAATGGTGAAATAAAAAAAATGTCATATAGGCTTTTACAAGTCAACAAGTGCAAAATAATAACTCAAAACCCTCTGAAATTAAATTATGGTAAAGAAATAAGGCCTCATCTGTATAAGAAAAATTACCAGTACCGGGACGGTACGAGGGAAATTTCTTTTGCAGTCCGTCTGAAAGGCTGCACTTGCGCTTTGGCATCTTTTAAACCAGCGGTCCCCAACCTTTTTTGTGCCACGGACCGGTTTATGCCCGACAATATTTTCATGGACAGGCCTTTAAGGTGTCGCGGATAAATACAACAAAATAAAACTAGTACCGGTACCGAAAAAAAGCAAATTTATTCATAACACACGTGAAAAGACCCAGGAAAACAGAGTTAACGATAAAAACGATAACAAAATAACGCTGAAAACCGATAAAAACCCTGAAAACTATACATTTCACACCTGAGCCTCAACTCTCGCGGCCCGGTACCAAACGACTCACGGACCGGTACACTGAAAAAAGTGATATTGTCTCCTTTTAAATATAGCATATTATATTTTGGTATATCTTTTCAATTCAAATGAGTAATTCCTGTCTACATATATAATTCGAGTAACTCCAGAATACATTCCCTGCGTTTTAATCCAATTAATTTTAGTTAATTAAATGTAGCTCAAAATGCTTAAGTATGTTTTTCATAGCCTCCTGCTGGGCCATTTTGCGCATGCGTTAGGACAGGCCACCATTTTGCGCGCGGACTGAAGAAGCGGACTCTTTGTGTGCTGCAAGCGGGCTCAAGTTAATCGCACAACTTCATATAAAGGTGGTCTAGCTTCGGTAAGTAAACCTTTTACGGTCGTTTTTGTTTTATTTTTTTACCTCAGTCAAAGCATGTTGACTCTTTAAGACGTGTGCACATGGAGAAAGAAGTCTAAGTAGTTGTACACCTCTGAACTTTGTCATGAATTTGACTTAAGCTAGCTATGTGCTCTATTAGCTACTGCTCTATTAAAAGAGTAATTGTATTGATGCGTTAAAATGTCATATGTTTTTAGCTTAGTTCTTGTGGCACACTTTGTACTAACAAATTATGGAACGAGGCAATTTCTCTGTAGTTAGCTGTAAAGTTCACTGTACAGTCGCCTGCAGTTTTAAGTTGAGAAATCGTCCCTCCCGCCACAACATTGGCATTAAGGAATAGTCGGGCGGGAGAGGGGGCTTCTGAACGCACCTGCACAGTCAGGGGTGCAGTAGGAAATAAGTAGGATTGGCGTTGCACAACGTCTTTTGTGCAGAAAAAAATAATGGTTGTAAACTGTGGAGGAGAATAACTCAGTGGTTGCCAAAAATGTGAGATCAAAAGGCACTGAGAGTGATGTTTGTCAGAACTGAAATTAACTCAGAAAAGAAGTTGCTTCACTTGATAGAGCTGTTGAGTGCAAGACCTGTCAGCGGTCTGGTTTAGCATTTAAAGCCTGGCTACGTGCTTCCAAACCGCTGCATTTAATCTCAGAGAAAACTAACACAGAGAAGTAAAGCAAGTGTGTAAGTTCATCTCTTTATGTTTGCATAGTATTTTCATGTTGAGCTTAACAACCGATGTATGGAGCCACAGCTGGACTGGCTGTCGGAGTTTTGTATTGAGGGGGAAAGGAAGCGATTTGTTTTGTACTTCAGCTAGAATGAAAAAAGACACAAAGCTGGAGTTATTCGGTGTCTTCATGCTGAACAGCTAAAACTTCTTCCCTCATTCTCCCCCCTCCCTCTCCTGTTGCTACTTCAATCATGAAACTGATCGATTATCAGGTGATCGGCTTTTCTGTCGCTAGTCTCTCTCATTTGTTAGTCACCCAGTTTGCGCTAGAAAGAGGAAAACGGCAGATAAACAACAGCAGCACGTTTAAGCTTGATAAGCTGTTGCTAGAATTTTTTTAATATTACTTCTAGTATCCGCTTATGTTTTCTGGAGCCACAGCCGTAATAGCTGCTGGTCATGATAGTTTGGATATGTGGTGAGAAGGAAACATGAAGGTGAAACCAGGAGAAGTTTTTACTGAATCATTAGAGCTGAACAGGTAATGAAGAAACAGGTTTACATTTTAGGTCACATGAATGAGTTGAAGGGAAGTTATGAACTGTTTCTGAGAGACAAATAACTCCAGGATCCTTTTTTAGGTAGCTGACAGCTGGTAACTGTGCAGGGGCGGATCTAGCAAAGTTTTGCCAGGGGCCAGGTAGGGCATTAACAGGGAAAGGGAGACACAAAGACATAATTTTCTTTCTTATTCTCATTTAAAATGTCTAGCTTTTAATAAATAATTATTCTAAATCTTACTACCAAAGTGGTGATCTGGTTAAATGTATAGAGATCCATTATTGTATGTAGTAAATATTAAGTCTAATATATGCCCTAGTAATAGTAGTACATATAGCACTTTTTCCTTTGGGAAGGTACGCTGTCTGCGCTGTCTGCAACTGTATTGAAGAAAAATGTTGAATCAAATTATTATAGAAAAATCATTGATTTCTGTGCATTAAAGTAGATTACGTCAATTAAGCATTATCAGGCGGAGGGTGCGGGGTGGTTTCCTAATATTTTTGCTGGGAGTTGGCAGTCCTATTAGTTAGTTTAATATTTCTATGTACTGTTTAGAATACCTGAATAAGGAGGATGGTGTAAGTTTTTTAGGTTGATCAGTATTGCTGAAGTATAAAATATTTTGGGTGCAGTGTATTTTTTGCATACAGGTATAACAGAATAGCTTTAATGTTTTGTTTTTAAAACTGAGTATGAACTTATACAAAATGCAGCAAAATATTTATAAAAACAGTTTTATTTATTATAAAATACACTATATCGGATTCATATCGGCATCGGCAGATAATCAAATTTATGATATCGGTATCGGACATAAAAAAGTGGTATCGTGCCATCTGTAGTTTGCACAGAGGCACAAGTAAGATTTGTTTTGTTACAAGGGAGTATCATGAAGTAATGCACTAATGGCTTGGAAACGGTAATTGTTTGTCTTTCTAAAGTTTTTTTATTTTTTTATTTGTCTTCCTTTTCTGGCAGATTTTCTTCCCCTTATGTGTTACTGTTTATTCAAGAAGATGGTGTTATTTTGGTAAGTACATGCAAATTCCTTACATATTTATCACAACAGTATTTGTCACAGTATTGCAGGGACAAGTTTATCTATCTCATCTTAAGGGTTCTTGTGATTATTAATATTGATATTAATTAATATCAATTAATATATATGATTAAATTTCTTTTATCCAGGACAAAAGAAAAAAAAAACTTGCGAAAGTGAAATGAAAAACAGGAATTTAGTTCTTGTGAGTTAAGAGGATGCAGAGCATAGGGTTAGATGGAGGTGGATCATTCACTGTGGTGATCCCTGAAGGAAACAGCCAAGAGAAAAAGGATCAGATTGCAAAAAAAAAAAAGTGGTTTGTTTGCATACATGAGTCTTTACGGTACCCACAGGACTCCTGAAGTATAAGTACTCTGAAGTTTGCAGAGCAATTTCAGAGATGCTTGGGGCTTACATGGCAAGCATGTTTTTAGTTGCACATCTAAATTTTCTCTGCTCTCTGTTGCTGATGGCAGAGTTCTGCCCCGCTGACCTCACAGGTGAGACACTCCCACCAGTGGACAAAGAGCACAGGAAAATGTGTTGCCAACCACCTGAAACAGACAAATATCTGCTTTTTAAAACCCTTTAAACCCGTTAAATGGACTGATGCCATTCATTTCTTCTTTGATTAACAGTAGTAACATCCTTCATGCACTGTATACTAACCCATATGATAATCATGCTTTATGAAGTGATGGCAATTGCATTGTAGCATTTAATGAAGAAATAACATCAAGAGAATGCTGTTATGTAAATTACCAATGACTGGTGCTCTTGTGAATAGGAGTGAAACTCTTGTACAACCATCATTTGTTCTGTGTTATGTTTCGATTGAACATTTTAACTTTCAATAATGAATGTTTCACGTGTGGTACATTTGAGTAGCTTGAAGAGCAACTTTGTAATTATTCAGTTATAGCTGCTGCCCTGCGTATAATCAGTGTTAACTCAACTGGATAAAAAAAAAAAAAAAAAAAACATTCATGATTACCACACTGCAGCACACTGGTAACACTTTAAAGACTATTAATTGTTTTGAAGCGAGTATGTTAGGTCAGAAAATATGTAAAACATTCAGAATCTTCAAGGAAGGACTAGAATGGAAAGACAGTGGTCAATAAGCAGTAAGGAAAACACAAGTTTAATTTTAAGTCTAATTACCTTATTAAAATGCAATTTCTAAATATGGATCGCAGAACAGCAAGTCTGAAACTGGTTAGTTTGTGGATGCATCAGTTTCTAATTGTGATACATTATACTGCTGGTAGTGTTTTATTCTTTTATGTAAGGAGTTTTTTTTTTTTTTTTTTTTAGAGGAAGAGAAACATTGGTTAACATTTCTCTTGTCTGTTGTTTCTGTTTTGTTTGAATACAGCTTTTTAAAGCTACTAGTTCATAGGCAAAAGTTTTGTAATTTGTATTATACAAATTGCAGCAATTTCCCTTAGAGATGTGGATTCTTATTCTGTTTGCAACAAATTTTGCATTAATAAATGATGTGAAAGAATGTTGTAGTTTTCATTATTGACGTTTTTAAAAACTACAAATCAGGGTAAGCAATATTTTTTAAGTAAACTTAACTTAATTGAAATAGAGAGAAATTAACAATTTGATTGATTTGAATATAAGTTTCGGACATAAGTGTAAAGGAAACAAATTATTCTGGTACATTTAACACGACCTTAGTTGGACTTACTAATAATATTTGACTAAGACGTATCCACAACAGTTAAGTTAAAGTAACTTAAAAATATATGTTGGTTTTACTCGCTTAAATTAAATTCAGTGTACTTAAAAAATATTTCTGGATTCAAACAAATTTATTTCGTGCAACCACTTGTCATAAAAAAATTGAGTAAATTGAACAAAACATTTTTTTCAGTGTACCGGTCCGAGGCCCGGGGGTTGGGGACCGCTGTTTTAAACATCATCAGGTGCGCTGCATCTAGGGTTGCCAACTCCCTGAAAAATAAATAAGGGACACCTCGTGGCCAGGGCCGGGCAACCCAGTTGTCTTCACCCTTCCCAGTGTGCTAGCTCTTTTTTTTGTGTGTGAAATTATTTTTTAACCATTTGACTTGAATTTGATTTAAGCAGATGCATATTCTTTGTGATATGACCATATGGGAAACAAATGATCATTTAGCCATTTATTTTTAGCTCAAAATAACATTAACACAGTAAAACAGGTCTCTTTCTTAAACAGAAGCCTGTCATGCTTAACTTTTGAGAATACAAGTAAATCTTTCTTTAAAAGAACTCTGTCCTGCTTAACTTAAAATTATATAAATTAATAGAAAACAATAGAACAAAATCATTCTTGTAACAGTGCACATATAGTGCATTTAGTACAACTGGCTTCAGTTGAGGTATTATTTCAGCTTTTCTAATGCTAATCAGCTGCTCCTGTTTGTAAACCCACTTGTTCCCATGAGCTTAACTCATCATCATTATTCATCTATGTATTACTTTTATGCATTAGTCATCTATTTGTTGTAATCATCTATCCTTGCAGTTGTTTATTACACAAAATAAATTATATTATCACACTTCTGGCCACATAGCGCTGATATTCACTGCACATGCCGATATTAACCTTAACCAGAGGGTTTAAAAAAAACAAACCAGTGTTTACATACCATATCTGTTTCTGCCGTGGCCTGGTGGACAAGAAATTGGTTAAGGGTTCCCCGAGCTGTCACGCCCCTCATGTTCTTCATGTGCCCACCATTAGAAGCATGCCTATGGAAAAAGTGCGCCGACACACAGTGCAGTGCGCTTTATAGATGTTATCGTGCACTTTTCCAGCCAGGTGTTTTCCTTTTCCCATTCCTCCCTGTACTTTTGCAGCCTTTTTTTCTTTCTCTGAGCGAACAAACATTGCTGCTCTAATTCTGGGCTCACACTGTGCGATTTTTGGCCCATTTTGAGCCGATTTTTGAGTCATGCGACCGATTTGGTGATCGGCCCAATTTTGGCCTTCATCGTGCATTGTGTAGTATACGTGGGGTAACGAGAAGCGATTAACACCTCGAGCAGCTCCCGATCATCAATCGCTGGTGAGGGTGTCACCACAGCCGCTCACACTGCTCATGCGCAAACACGTAAACATCGGTGAAAAAGACGGTGCAGCACAGCAGTGCAGCGTGTGATCTGGACACAAGCGATGGAGGCACAACTTGTAGAACTTTGGAAAGCTCATCCGAGCCTTTTCGATGTGGCATCACAAAATTATCACGACCACAACAACCGTGAAAATAGTTGGATTTACATTGCTGCTCAATCACAGCTGCCTGATCAATGTTTTTCATTAGCAGTTTAGCAAAGTTGATGGTGGTGGTGTGTCTGTGTGTGTGAGTGAGTGAAAGACAGAGAGAGCGAGCGACAGAATTTCTGTTATAACCTTCATTTTATGGAGGCACAGTGTGAGCACTCAGGTCGCATCAGAGCATCGGGCGGTATAGTGTGAGACCCTGCATCGTGACCTACAAACTTCTAACCCCTGTGAGTCGATCGTGCAGTTTGAAAATCGCACAGTGTATGTCCAGCTTTAGGTGTACTGTCGTCCGAGACTTGCACCGCAATGTCTGCGTTTGTTTCCCTGTTGGCCATGCTTCTTGTTGTGGTCATCTGTTGTCTTCCGGTATTTTCTCTGTAAGCGACCTTTCCTCGACCAATGCGGTAATCTGAATTGTCATACTCGAATTGTCATAAGTGTGCTGTCAGCTCATTGGTCACAAAGCAGGAGAGGGGCTGGGAATTATGTTTTCCAACGAAGCGTTAATTCCATTAAAAGTTATAGACTACTTTTGATTATCACTGTATTACGGGACAAAGTGCGTCCCTTATTAGCTCAATACCGGACGTGTACTTTTGTTTCTAAATACGGGACGATTCCGTTTTTTAAGGGATGGTTGGCAACCCTAGCTGCATCCCATCTGTGAGGCAGAGCCACAGTCACATGCCGCAGGGGGATGACATCACACATACGGGTGCTCTTGGCCTCTGTAGGCCCATAGAAAAACCCGCACATTTTAATCAATCTCCAAAATCCCCCCGGACAGAACGTGACAAGTAGGCATGTCCGGGGAAAAGAGGACAGTTGGTCACCCTAAAGTTTGGTCTGTTTACAGCAGCATCCTGCCATGTGATTACATTTGTCCCTAACCATCAGAAACCCTCACATTAACTTTTATCGAGTGGGAAAAAAGTTAGCGTTCATCCTCCAGCTTCACTGTGCTAATGTGTTTTTAATATGCTAACCATAGCTGTGTAGCTAGCCACCACGTCGTAGCACATCATTATATACCAGCTAGCCCAACTTCAGTAACCCTACAAACGTCACTGCTGTTTAGTTTTTTTGTCTTCATTTATGTTGAAAGTGTTAGCAGAGCTGTACATTTTATTTTTTTCAGTCAGAACATGGTATATTATGTTTGGGTGGAAACTAGCGAGCTAACTTCCTGCTAACTTCTAACTCAGTTGAATTATATAAATTCTGTTTTCGAGGATGCCTGGATGTTAAACTTAATTGTTACACCTGGTGGAGCAGCCACACTGACCATTTTATTAAAGATCAAAGAATTTAGACAGTTTGTAACTCTCAGTGATGCCGCAGTGTTCGTTCGACGTTGGGACCTGAAGCATAGCTTGGACCCGGAAACGGCTAATGATGTCAGACTTAAAGACTGGATAGCATGCACAAAAATAATAAGTGGAATGCAGCCATTCTTAATATACATGCTTTCTTTACTTATGTAGAGAGCTTAAGGGATGCCCGTCCCCCATTAAATTGAGGGACCATAATCATGTTGGAGTGGCCCGTTTATTACTGCTGTCTGCATAACATTTAAAGAATCATAAACTTCAACTAAACATGCTAAAAAAAATAAATAGAAAAAAGTGTTTACAAATATAACACAATTTTTCATGAAATGAATATCTGCAATTTCCTCCATCTCATTTTTCCCTTTTCAGACGATCCAATCAAACCTTTCAATAAAATGAAAACAGAATTAAATTCCCTTTCCACACAGTGATATTGACTTCAATCTTTAAATATAGTAGATAGACAAGAAAACAGTGTGATAATGGATTATTTCTTCAAGTTGCCATGTTCCCTCTTTTACCCCCATGTGCAAATCTCCTGCCAGAGAGGGAGGCAGGCACTGCTCCCTTTACAGAAATCAAAAACAGACTGAGTTTAAGTCATTAAATATGTGAAAGTAACTGTGCTTTGTAATGTGTTTTACAGCATCACGGACCGCAAGCTCTAACTTGTGACTGATGCATTGAATGACAGCCAGGTTATGGCTGATCTTTTCACACAGAGCGTGGCTGCTTCTCTCCATCAGCCCGTGACAGCAGCTGTGCCATCCTCTGCAAAGCCAACAACCCTGTTCATAACATTTGTTCACAGAATTGTGCATAGCAACACTTTTTAACTGTACGATGTCACAGACAGCAGCTCCAGTGCATAACTGCAGTTCATCAAGTTAAAATAAGAAGCTTCAGATCTCACCTTTGTGGGTAATTCTGATCTTGGTGATAAGGCTTTGATTATCACTTTTAAATGAATCCTTTTAATTTCTATTTTATTTAGTTAGTGGTAGTTTTCACGTTGAAACAGTTGCTTGGTTGCATGATGGAAAGTTGGATTGGCATGCAATCTATGCAGTGTCATCAACTGTCATGGGATCGGGAGTGCTGAAAGTGAAAGTTAATTTCTGATATTACTGTCGTTTGTTTTGTACATTGAGTCAAGGGGCATTGGAACAGTCCATCCACAAGGGGCATAGAAATAATTTAGCAGAGGAGGGTATAGAGGGGGAAATCATCGCACCCCGATTGAGCTACACCATTACAATTTGCCAAATCCCCTCAGTGTCCCATCACGTTTCCACTAGTAATGTAATAAAAGCTCAACAGCAGTAGCCTAACAGCAGGTCAGGTCCCTTACTATGACACCAGACTGCAGTTATTAGTATTGTGTATTCTGTCTGGTTACAAAACTATTACACCACTTAAGATAATTCTTCCTCATGTGTCCTTTTCCATTGTTAACTTGCAATCAAACACAATAAAAATGATTACTTGGAATGCTAAGGCGAGACGGCTTAATTAGATTCAAACCAATTACTTTTTAAACAAAATTTCACATTTAAAAAAAAAAAAAATCCAAAAAAGATCTGCAGAGCAGGCCACAGCACAATGGGAAGAAGATGACATTTTTGAGTGAAAATGATTTGAGCTCACCAGTAATGAATAATCATGTACACACTCTGTATTCCCCAGGAGAGCGAGATCTTCACAATGCAAGAAAAAAACCCCAAAAAATCCCAACGTCCACCGCCATATTCGTCAGTGACACAACACTACGCTAAGTGCACACACATTCTCACAAGAATGCAGAGTGCAGAATAAATGACGCTCAAGTTGTTTTTAGTTGCACAGGTGTTCACGGGTTTAGAACGTGATAATGATTTACAAAAACTTCAGAATAGCTCTTCTCTGCACCCGAGCAAAGACATCAAAAACCAGACATTAAAATCGAGTTTCCATTAATGTATTTCACATTTTTATCTGGTTGCTAGCTACTGTACAAAAGCCAGAACTGATTACATCAAATGGACATTAATTCAAAGCAATGGATTTTCCTATTTACACTGTCCCTCCATAATTAGTTTGCCTAACCTTTCTTAATCGTGTACACACACACTGCACAGAGGCAGTGCCGTGATTTACCACCGTGCCCTTACCAAAGTGCCCTTTTTGTAATTACTCTCCATCCAATATCCTAACCCCCGATGATTGGCAAGAGCAAAATGTTCCTGATGCCACAGTCTTCTGGCTGGGAGTGACTGGGACCTGCTCCTTTATCTCCCACATACACCTTGTCCTACTGCGAATGAGAACACGTCGGAGGTGAAGGCCCTGAGCACTTTGCTTCTGCTTCCATTACATTTTGCAGAGTGGGAGGATCTGATAGAAGCTTACCCACACGAAAGCCGTGATAATTTGCTCGGGCTAACATGTTTCTCTCCCCCTTGTCTGACATGGCCTTGGGCGCTGAAGTAAATAAGGAAAGCTGCTTCAGGTAAAGCCAGCCTAGCTCCCATCTGGTTGCTGAGTGCTCTGCGCCATACAAATTACATTAAGACTTCCTCCTCCCTCCTGACGATCTTTTGGTCCCTCTCGGGCCTTTGGCCAGCAGTGTTGTTTCAGTTAGAAGGCAGGAGTTTTTGGTAATCCAATGAAGGTGTGTAGGCGAATGTAAATACTGAGCACAACATCCAGCGTTCAGTAAACAGCCTGGGGAAAAGCAGAGGCTAAAAGTCTTTCTACCTAATTCCATTTCTTTCTACATTTTATTTTTCCTTGAAAGAACTACCAAGATTATAATTTGTATTAATATCAACTTATAGCTTTTGCAGATGATGACTCAGAATGTAGCTTCATTAAACATAAATATTATTTACAGTTCTATAAAAACTGCAAATGAAAATCTCTATGTGGAAGTCACATTTTACTGACACTCGTGATCATCAGAAACAGACACAAAGTTACACACACAGTTTTTCTATAATTACTAGAGACAAAGATAACAGTCAGTCGTGTCTTTCACAGTTTCCTGTTTGTGAGCAAAACTCTTGTGGGAGTCCAAAAGTTTTAGAACACAAAGGGGAGAGCTGTCTGTATAAAAAGCTTATACACACACACTCACCAACCACAGGAAGTACACCTTCCTAGTACTGGGTTGGACCCATTTTTGCCTTCAGTACTGCTGTAAGTCTTCACGGCATTGAACAAGGTGCTGGAAATGTTCCTCAGAGATTTTGGTCAATATTGACATGACAGCATCGCACAGCTGCTGCAGATTTATTGATTTAACATCCATGATGTGACTCTGTTCCACCACATCCCAAAGGTACTCTATTGGATTAAGATCTGGTGACTGTCAAGGCTATTTGAGCACAATGAACTCATTGTTTTGTTCAAAACCAGTTTGAGACTATTTGAGCTTTGTGACATGATGTGCTTTCCAGCTGGTAGCATTTATCAGAAATCAGTACTCACCAGGTCAGGCAACTTTTTCCAATTTTCCAATCTGTTTTCTAATTTTGATGAGCCTGTACAAATTGTAGCTTCAGTTTCCTGTTCTTAGCTTACAGGTGTGAGGCCTGATGTGGTCTTCTGCAGCTGTAGCCCATCTGCTTCAAGGTTTGAAGTGTTGTGTGCTCTTTTGCATCAGTTTCCATCAAATGCCTGATTGCTTTCAATCAGCTTGAAGCATTCATCCCTGCTCAATGGATATTTCGTCTTTTTTTAAGCACTAGAGATGGTTTTGTAGCTCAACAGCCATTCTATATAGCGTTCCTTCCTTATTCTGATCGGTTTGCCCATGTCTACATTCCTAAATGCATGGATGTAATGGATGGATTTGCATTCTCAGGCAAAAAAGACAAATTCAGGACTGAGAAATCTGACAGGAATTATAGGAAAAACTCCTAATAACAACAGTTGCAATTCCACTTAAAATTCACATTATATACTACAGATGTGGCATCAGACATTTAAACAGAACCATATTATTAATTTACACATGACAGTTTCTCTTTATCTTTGTGCCAGTAATGGAGCCAAAAGCTGAATAATGACAGTTTTGGTGACATTAAAAAAAGGCTGTCAGGCAGGAAAATTCTCTGGTGAATACCAAGTAATTTATTCAGTAATTAAAAGTGGTTAATTATTTGGAAAAAAGAAGGGAAAACAGCACTGAATGTGCAACATAATCCTTTAGAAACTGTAAATATCTTAGCAATGACATTTGATTAAAATCACAAACTCAATTCTGGTCCTGGCCAAATGTTCACATATGGCAATCAGCTAAGTCGAGACAAAAGCCAGAGTGCACTGTGCTCTTAAGAAATGATACATTAACCATTTATTATTATATCACATCTGGCATGAAATCCAGGAGTGAAGCACTGGGGAAAACACTGGAGAGTGAGTGTCAACATTGTGCCATGTTGGATATACATAACTGTCACAGAATCAATTTTGCCTCAAGACGTATGGTACAAATAATAGCCTCAACTCTTACTAACCTTTCTCCGTGTTACCAGAGAACCAGAGAACAGCAGCTGAAATAGGATGTGTGAGGGAGCCTCACAGCAATGAAAACAACAGGGGGTAAGGGTTCACCTTCTCTCAAGAGGAATGGGGAAGGAACTGAGAATGCAGAAAACAAAAGTCCACCAAAGGCCTTCTTCTTACGGTTCCTTCAGGGGTCTTCACAGCGGATCACCTGCCTCGATCTCAGTCACACCAACTCTCTGCATATCGTCCACTATATCCACGAATCCATGAGTTCTGGATTGGGGTCTTCAGTAGTCATAAAATATAATACAAAAAAATAAGAACAATCATATGCATCAAGATATACATCAGTCAATAGGGTTACAACGATGGGCCGTGTGACTTCAGGACAATTCTTGTCTCAGGTTGGAGGCAAATAGAGACAAAGAGACCAAAGGTGTAACCAGGGACTGGTACAGAGTAGGGCTGCCACAAACGATTATTTTGATAGTCGACTAGTCACCGATTATTTTTGCGATTAGTTGACTAATCAGATCATGCATCCATCTGCTCTTATATGACTATCATTAGCTTACAGCTTTAAGTGTTTAAGATATGTGCTAACTAAAAATAAAGACAAGATGACAGTTTATTAAATTTTAATGAAATTTGCAGATTGTTTCGGTGAAGTTTAATAAACTCCTTGCTATCTAAAATATAACGGGACACCGGAGTATATTCTCGAGCATCTCAGGCTTCTGATAATCAGTTGTCTGCTTGACGTTTATTTAGCTGTGTAAAAACTATAACTTTAATTTCAGCCAAACAGATTTATTCAGGAACAAATAAAATACTAAAAAAAGGCCAAACAATAACATTTTTAAAGTTATCTAAGTGACTCATATATCATGTTTAACCTGAGTAGCGAAAGACAGCGGTGGGTTTGAAAACGATTTGCTGGGAGTCCGGTGCTCTCACGGGCTCTAGTGAGCCTTGCCCTCAGCTAGCTATCGAGCTAGTGGGTAACAGACGCCTCCGAAAACGTCGGAGCGCTTTTGTGGTGTCTTGATAAACTGAGCAGATATTTGAGGTTTACACAGCTACATTCTCGCCTGAAAATATGTTAAACGTTTATTTTGTGACCCAGAAAGAATAATAAGAGTAATATTAAAACTAACTAGCTGCCGCCATTGTTGGAAACTGAGCTGAGCTACTTCTTCTTTGCGGTTTAACGGCAGCTGGCATCCTTGTACATGCAGTGCTGCCATCTTCTGTTTCAGTCCGTTATTACACTCTTAAATTGTACTGCTTATTCCTGCGTCTTTTGGGATCTTACAAAGCTTCAAACGACGCGTCGACTATTAAATCAGTCGTCGACAATTTTGATAGTTGACGTAATCGTGACTAGTCGACTAATCGTGGCAGCCCTAGTACAGAGCTGTACAGACCTAAATACCAACCCTTCTGCTGCATTACAGCGTGTCCACCACCAGAAGCAGACTTCCACTGGTCTGCTCCACACCTAACCTATTTGAAATTTTATTTATTTAGGTTTTATGCACTTTTAAGAGTTCTTGGTGTTTTGCCCTTTTTTGTGGGGAAAAATGGGGAGGTGGTAAAAAAAAGTCTGAGCATATATTTCCTGTCGTGAGAGAAATGGAAGCTCCGACTTAAACCTGGAAACTGTTCACAGCCTCAGTGTGTAATCTGTTTAAATCCCCTCCAACTACCACAGCGGTCACATGATGCTGAACTTACAAGGCTCTCATTCCAACACGAAGCGCGTTGTTGAGTCCACAATCAAGTATAATGCGACGCATGAGGGGATGAAGCGCTGCAGACCGAGCACGGACTGAGCCTTTAAATATTGATTTCTTTGTTCGAAACCAACTGCTTTAATTATTAATGCTGCGGATGCAAGAAAGAGAATTGTGGACTTTATAAATAACCTGACGCTGAAAAAGAAAAAAAAAAAAAAACTGGGGTGAAAACACAGAGTGGACCTCCTGAGCCTTGTTTAATACCAGAGGTAGCAGATGTTATGAAGGTGGTGTTGGGATAATATGCAGACATGAAGCACAGATGCACAAAACAACCGAAGCGAACCAAATGTTAAGGAGGAAGTGATGGGCCGTCTTGCAAGACATTTTTTTCCTCCTCCCAATTTATGAACAAATAATTTAAATAATTCTCTAAATAATAAAGTAATTGACTTTTGACTGCTCTTTAAATACACGTGGCTCCGAAATCTCTCGAAAGACGCAGGAAGAGAAAAACCATCTTCAGAAGAAAAAACGCTAAAACAACACAAATGAATTATTCATTTGAATCACATAAAATCCTCAAGATTGCTTCCTGATGGCTCCCAGACTGGGACGTCTGCTTCTGTTGTTGTCAGCATGCCTCATTGAACACCTGCTTCAATGCAAAGGTTTCCTCAGGTTCCTCAGACGCTCTTTTTCAGCATTCCCCTTTTTGTCCCGTGTCGTGTGGTCAGCACGCTGACCGCAAACACAGAGTCTAGAAGTGTTACACGTGGGCAGGAAAATGCTGACTGCAGACTCCAGTTTTTATTTCCCGAAACGCGAGGGAGAAAACGTTTGCCTGCTTGTTTTTCACTCTGTCACCCACCCGACCCAAAGTCCAACAGCCTCTATAAAAAGTACACAGGCGATGCACTGTAGGTTTACTTAATGCTTTAGAGTAAATAAATTCTTAAAGCACAATACACACTAGACAGATTTAGATGTCTTTGCTTGTAAAAGCACCATCCCACCTCCATTGAAATACCTATTTGTGACACTTTCTTTCTCCTCTCCCACTCATATTTTACGCAGCACTTCATGACAAAATTGAAGCTATTCTTCTTCCCCTCGCTGCACAAAACAGTCCTTTCACTACGGCACCACTATCCCATACCCAGGACACCCCGCAGCTTTTAGTTTAAAAAGGAGAAAAGCTGCGACTTGATGTTTGTTTGAGGACTGTGTAAAATACCTATAGTGAAAGTCTCCTCGGGGCCAAGCACACAAAGCATTAACTTCCCAGCCACAGAGTTTCTCTGCCTATCAAAAATCTCTGAGGACTATTTAGCTGTCAAGCTCCCTCACTACACCTGCAGCTCCACTATTTTTAAATGAATCTGAGCAAAGCAGATGTTGATTGACACTGCAAACTCCCACTCTGTCTCCCTCTGTCAGCATAACACTAGCTCTTTTCCTTTTCCAAAGGATGCAGAGGTAAGTTGAGAGATAAAATTACATTACAGTAGCAAAAATAAATATATAAATGCGAAGCTTTACTGCCGAACACCAAACCACCGGGTCACGGATGGAGTTTACCAGCTCCTCTCTGTCCAGTTCTGAGGTACATTATGGAATCTAAGCACATTTGCAACTTTGGCCTCTATTTGCTTGGCACAAGGGAAGTGCGAGTGGTCTGGGTAATGCATGTGCTGCAGCATACAAAGCACATTTTATCCAGATGTCTTGGTTAGGGCAGGGAAAGCTCAGAAGTAGTTAAGAAGGATCCAAGCCAATATTTCCATTTACCTCTCAGAACCTAGCTGCTTTCCACAAAGGTACTGAGAGCCTTTGAAAATGTATTTTAAATGCCTTTTCTTAAGCATTCAGAAAACTAAAATACTTAACACACACACACCCAGACCAAGAGAAAATATCCAGGAGTGCATTTCCATTTCAAAATGAGGAACTGACCACAACAAGAGATTTCTCTTTTAAAAATAACAAAAAAAACAAAACAAAAACTCCACGCACAAATGCGAGCTTGAAGGACTGTATTGATAACATGTCTATCTTTACCAGACGGCATAAATAAATAACTTTAACGGCTCTAAAAAGAATGAAGCACTAAGACTGCTGAATGCATTCCAACTTCCACCAAGGGCACAGCTTTTGTGAGACTGACAAATGCAAAATTACTTTAGAGAAAGCATGGCGCTGAGCTGACGTGGGATATGTTTTGGTGGGAGGACAAAGGCTGTGCGTGTGGGAGATTGGAACAGTGGTGTTGTTGTTTGACAAATGGTAATTATCTTTTTTTTTCCCCACTTTTGTTCCACTAATTGCAGTTAATTTTGAAATTTATTATTCCTACATGTCAAGACCAACTTCAAAAGATACAGACCCAACCAAATTTGAAACTTAAGAACCCCCCTCCACCCCCAACTACTACTTACACAAAGTTGGAGAGTGCGGCCCCTGTATGATTTTATTGGTAGGATCAATCAGCACAGCTGGCTGGTTTTTAATTCAGCCTGCCACACTTTACTCCAACTGCTGCAAACACACTTGCAGTTGTCTCAAGGCCAGACAAACACAGGCTTCAATTAAATCCACTTTGACTCCCCTCTCACTCTGTGCTGTGTTGCTGTGCTTTGAGAAAGGTCTGCTTCCCTGCACATAAACACGTCCGCGCTTGCACTCGCTCAGGCTGACCTGTATGAGAAGTCTAATAGAACACACTGGCAGATGTGTCACGGGAACAATTCACCTTGCCATCTGTTTTTCAGTGCTTCATTGCCAAATCCTTTCCCCTCCGTCCTGCAATCAAGGGCAGGATGAAATACAAGTCCCATTATGGGGAAGCAGCTAATAATGCATTATCAATTAGTCCCTTTGGCTACTGATCGATGCTTAGCAGGTGGTACAAGGCCATTTTGTTCATTTAGGACTATATTGTCCTCTTCCCCACTGATTCTCTTATTTCCTTCTGTTCATTAGATCCTGGCTCGCGGACCAATCGGGCTTTGCTTAAACTGCAACAGGACTGTTCTTCGATATTCTGCTAAAGATCACGTTTAATCACTTTTGTGTGGCCCCAGCACCACTGGGACACCTCTGTCCTGATTTCACTCGAATTTTGACAACGCTGAAATGACAGCCTGCTCGTTACCGCTTTCAAATAAATGCCATTTGTGTAAAAGGAGCTCGTCTCCTCTAAGGCATCCGTGATGTTGACCTATACAGATGTGAGAGAATAAAGAAAAGAAAATGTGTATTACACAGACATGGAGAGTGGGTGAGAGTGGGTGGGAGCTGGTGTTAGGGAGGCGATTGGCTGCTTTAATACCACAGATAAGTATTCAGGTATTAAAATAAAGGTTACAGATCATTTAGGCTTAGCCTAGCTTATCTCCCCCTCAGATCAGAAATTAAATATGTCATCACATCACAATCCAATGGAGTGAGTCAAAAAAAACCAAACAAACCCCCCCCAACATATTTTATACAAATGAATCCTCTCAGGTTTGCAGACATCAGGGCTAGCCCTGTATTGTCATAACATTATTAGTTATTTTCCAAAACTGGTAGATGGCTTTAAAAGATTTACCGACTACGTCATACGCGGTATTTAGACTTCAAAGGATTGACAGAGGACAAGAGCGGATGCTGATAAACCCTCTTAGGGATGGGCTATAGTCCTTTTCTAAAGGCCTTTTAAATGATTTGCGGTGTTATAAAAAGAGAATATTAGTTTATTAATATCATGCGTATGACTCAACGATAAACTATTTCAAAAGGTACAAAGAAAGTGTTTGCTATTTTCTCCATCATGTTCTCTTTTCATTTTCAGGAGCCTTGTCGACATCCGGTTCAATCAACAAAGAAAATATAATCTCCCATCTTTATAAGGCGGTTGCAGAGGTTTATTGAAATAGGAATGTGAAATGCATGTATTTTCCACCTGAGAGGGTCCGCTGCTGGGTGACAACGCGGAGCGTGGATCAAAATCGTTTCCATCAATGCTGGCAGATGAAATGCAAACACAATCAAATCAGCCTGGCCCCATACAACAAGCCTCCGCTCAAATGCCAATCTCCCTTCTCCTCATCATGCATCTGATGAGAAATCATAGAGTGGGAGAATCTCCTAATCTATGCAAACACACTGTCAGCATTGATTTGTTCAGAGGGGATATGTCTTTATTAGGACTCGCCAGACGTCTCCTCTCGCCGACCTGGGAAAGACACAGAGCTGTCCGAGGCTTCGGAAGCAGCCACATCCATAACAATTGAGATAAGTTACTGAGGACAGGTAATGAGAACCCATAGACTTGAGGACGGATCGATACTGGACACTGAAACCAAGAGAGGAAGGACAAATTGTGACATCTCTTCTCTTTTCCATGTTCAAAGGAGTTTCTGAAAGCAGCTCCGTGTACACGTGTGTGTTATGAAACACAAAGGTGCGTGAGGAAGTCTAACTGTAACTAAACAGCACAGCGTCGGGCCGAGCGCTCCTTTTGTCTTTCCTGCTCTGAATCAGATTCAATAAGCAGACCAGTCTGATGAGGGCAGAGGTCACATCTCCCGTAGACAGTTATCCACATGTCATGTTTTCTACAGCCCGAGCCTGGATACTGAGCGGTCTGACTGAAACATGCCGGCACGTCAGACCTGGGTCAGTTATTAATTTAAACCCTTCCAGTTGCTTTGACGTTTGTCTGAGCGCTGGGACCGACCATGTTTGGAGTTTGCTGAATATTACCTCTGCTGCGCTGGGTCAGACCAGCTCATGTCAGAAACAGCCACGTATCCCGTATTCCTTCTGCTGCTCCGTTCGGCTGCGTGAAGGTGAAGGATTCATCGATCACTTCTTGGGCTCGCTTTGATCAGTTTTGTTTTCCCATTTGATATTCTTTAGGAACAACAGCATGACCAAAAGCGATTAGGACTGAGGGAATCCCTTGATGTTCACTCCGCGGTAATCACAGCAGACAACGGCAGGTTGCTTCAATGCTTTGAGTGCCTCGGTGAACAGACATGCTCAGAACAAGCAGTCTGCTTCAACTTAACTTATGTCACACAACCTGGTGCTCACTGTTTTGCCCGTATTCCACAAACGCAGGTCTGTAGTACTAGGATAGGTCTGCGGTATCAATATATGACATAATCTAGTGATACCTTACAATGACATCAAGCGATGACAGTAAATCACAACTTGTTGTAGTCCAATATAGGTATAAAAAAAAAAAAAAAGTTGAGTCAAATTTACATGCTAGTGCACAGAATGTAATCATGTTGCTCCGTCCTGCTTGGCAAATAAGAATTGCTCTCCAGTTTAATAGATTTAGAGCTGTAACGCAAATTGTTTTTGGTGCAATCCAACCTTATCTCTTCTTTCTGCACGCGGCTCCACGTGCCTCAAACCTCCCACAGTTGCTCAAACTTTGGAAAATGTTCTCTCTCTCTCCCAGTCTCTGCACGTTCAAATCGCGGCTGCAGAAAGCAGGCACCGTCTCTTCTAGCTTTTAATTTAATGTGCTAGTTTAAAATGCTCAGTTGCTATTGAGAAGATATTGTTTCAGATTTGACTTATTTGTATGGACTTAATGACACCATATAACAAACACTATTATTGCCTATCAACGTGTTATTACTCTATTATTAGTTATATATATAGTCAATTATTCAAGTCTGCATGTCTTAGCCAGAGCATGCTGCAAAAAGGTTTCAGTAGGGCTCTGAGTGAAACTCCAATAATAAGTAAGGTTAAGTTTTAACTCTAATTTCACCCTGATAAGTTTCACTGCAGATTAAAACATTTTCCAAAATACTCAAACGGGCTCAGAAACATCTGGGGGTGGGGGGTGGAGGTGTTTTTCTTGGTTAATAAATAATAAATTTTTCACACTTTTGCTGACAAACAGCTTAATTATTACCTTTCATTTATTTTTGTACCAATATCACTGGTGGTGGTTTTTCAGGCAGGCAAGTGCTGGAGATTAACGAAAGGTTCTTCAGTGAAAGAAAAAAGGCAGGAAAAAGCCGGCAAAGCCAAAGTAGGAAAAATAATTACCAAATGGAGAATCAAAGGTGTGGAGGAAAATGTGGAGGGAAGGCTCAGAGATGGATGTGCGGTAATAATGAAGCACAGGTAAACTAGAGGGGACAATAAAGCAGCAAGAAATGCAGTAATCCTTCAAAATATAACAGGAAGAGTTGCTGACCACACAAACTCACACCGACACATGTTTTTTCTCCGCTGATGTGAGAGAATGACATCTTTAACAACTGACATCAGCGGACGATCTCCTCACTCTTATTTTCAGCCGCTTGAGCATCTGTTCCCTTTATGACCAGAATCTCCAGCAGGTAAAGAACTGCTTCACATAAACTACTCAGATCTCACCGAGCCTGCACAGCACAGCAACCAGCTTCTACCAGCTGCAGTCCAAGAGGACTCGCAGGAGAGGCAGCTGATTAAAATGTTCAATTACAGCTCATGATATAAAATGATATGAAATGTTTGCAGAGGAGACCCTTAGAAGCCTGCATGCTTTTTGAGCGTGTACACAGGTGCACACGTGTGCAACCAGGACACAACACTGATGCTAACAAAATAAATACATCAAAGAGTCCAAATCGGTGGTCAACACTGTGCATGCTGTCAAAGTATACAAGGGAGGCACGAAAACATGAGAAAAGAATGGAGAAAAATCGACGGACAGTGCAGACCACGACAGCGGGCCTGCTGCTTCTTTCACAATCAAAACTTCAAACTGCATGTGTGCCTCATTGTTGAACAGCCACTTATCCATCAAAGACTGGAAGAAAAATCCCGTCTGAATAGAGGACAATAAGCAATAAATCTGCACAACATCTCCGACAGTGACTCTTGATTTTGATGTGTTTGTGTGCAATTTCTATTAATTTATTGTTGCAATTAAGAGCATCCTTTTCATTTGCATAAGAAAAGAAAGGAGGACCCTTGACAAGAATGCTAATCAGCTTAAACCGAGGCCGATAACTCAGGAGCTTTCTGACAGCTTTTGGCTGATCATGTGACCATTTACATCTCTGGCCTTCTTAATAGCAAAAGCACTGGGTGCAAAACACGGGCAGGAGAAACTGCAATCACGCAGAAAAATGTGTTATTTTGACAAGGTGATTTTTCCCACTGCTCCACCAGGTATAAATTGTCAATCAATTTTTTTCAAGTTCGATACAAGTCCAAACTCCTCATTCCTCCCACCTTAAGGCAGGATGTTGATATCGGGCAGCTTCTGGTGTGACAGAAGTCCTGGTTGCTTGGCAACAGGTAGGAGTTTAGAGTCCGGTGTGAGTGTGACATCCAGGGTAAGAACAACCTGACAAGCCTGTGCTACATACACACACACACACACACGCACGCACGCTTTACCACTGTTTGATGTGTGCACCTTACACATTTCTTGCAAGAAGTGGGATTAGACGGAGCCATCAGTAAACTCCTCGGGGCAGGGCTGACATTAAACAGCACAAGTGTTTGAGAGATCGATGCAGGTACCTTGGAGCAGCCTTACCTCTGGACAACCACGCGTCCTTCATAACTGCACAGCTCCACATATGAAACATCCCTCATCAAAGGCAGCGGGACTGCAGACTGATATTCGGAGCTGCGAGGAAGCCTTGGAACTTCACAGGGTTTCTAAAGACCGAGACCCTCGCTTGCTGCGGGGGGTCTGTGGCACCCAGCACGACGGATTTGTTTCATAGACAAATAAATGCCAACTATAACGGCTCATAACGACATGGCAAATGGTCCATCATCATTAAACGTTGGCAGAGCAACATCGCATTAGTAATGTTGTTCCCCATAAAGTCAGCAGTTTATGGGGCACGTCATGTTCTTTTTAGCTATTGACAAAACTATTCATATCCCACAGATCGAAGTTAAGGAGCAGCCTCCACAACGTCACCCGGTGCTCGCTGCATATCAGCGACTGTACATCATCCAGTCAGCGTGTCTATTTAAATAAACAGGTCACTCTCAACTTAAGATGCACTGTTCAAAACGGATCTGAGATCAAGTGTGTTTTTCTAGCTCTTATAAAAGTGGACCGGGGGGGAGAACAGCCATTATAAATTGGAAGGGAGAAACAGGAGCAAATATTGTGTAAAAACAGTGATAACACATTTTCTGACAACCCATCCAGCCAGACACTGAGTTAAAATAAGCTAAAGAGATATCACTATCAGACGTCTGAGAGGGCTGGCAGGCGGGGGTTTCAGACGGTCTGAAATGCAGTGTGGACAGACCATAAATTAAACAGAGAAACCCAAGGTTATACAGGTAACCAGGAACATTGCTTACATGAATACTTATTTTGACTATGTTGTTTAAAGACGCTGGCCCAGTGGCTTTACAAAAGGTTAAATTAACTGATGATTTGTAATTGGCCGATTGTCTGAGCGCATAGGGCTGTTTGTCCAGCTGGGCTCAACTCCAGCCCCACGCCAACCTCACTCGAAAAGCATTTAGTGGGGTGGACGGATGAATGGAAGGATAGCGACAAAAGACGTGATAACCAGAGAGTGTAACACTTGTGTTAACGGCTTGAACAAGCCAGAATTTCAAAGTGATCAAAAGCTAGAGGCCACTTTAAAAGTTTCTAGAGCGCTCGTGTTAATTTCAATTTCAGTCGCAATTTTCGTGTAATTATTCTAATTAATTATCTCTTCTTCTGCCAGCTGCACTGCTGCCACACTTTTCCGTTTTCTACTTTCTTTTGTCACGAGCACGTGTGCCGGTAAGGAGCTGCAAAGAAACCAGTGCACACGTGAGAGAAATCTGCAGCCAGGTTTCTCTGATATTTTGATTTTCAATAATAATGTTTTTAAAAGGAGATTATTGGACAGTTATTGGCTGCGACATTATGAAGTTTGTTTACAGAATAGCAGTAAAACCGCTGCACGTCACGGCTTGCTAAGTGTTTGCATTCACCCGTGGCTAGTAGATGTTGACCATTTATTTGACAAACCAAAAAAAGCACTTCCATTCGTATCACTCCGATTAACAACTGTACCAAACTGTGAGAGCAGAGCTGTTAACACAAGAAGGGAAATCAAATTTTATCACTGTTGACTCGCTGAGAATTTCTTCCTAATGATGCAAATCACACAAGCGCTCCCTTGTGTGCTCATGTTTTCCCCCTCCCATTTTCAGCAAAGAACTACAATCAACTTTTCATACTTTTTGTTTTGTTGCCATTATTTAAAGACCCTGATGCCAAAAAGAAAAAACAGAAGAAGCCAAAACAGCCCGCCATCCACAGACGGCGTGTGAGTGACAGCGAGGTTGTGAGACACGACAGGAAGAGCTATAAACAAGCTGTGTACCTGGGAGAATTTGAAGTTTAAAATCACCAAACATTTCTCAAAGATGCTCATTAGAAAACAAAAACAGGAGATTTGTTTTATTAAGAAAAAAAGAAAAGAGCAGAACGGGAAGGGACAAGCCTGCACGTACACCAATCAAAGCCTCGTTGTGGGAAAATTTTGGAGACTAGATCAGACGTCCTCACCTACCGAAGTTTCAGGCTGAATTGATATCTAGACAGTTAAAGTTAGATGAGCATGCCTTTTTTTGTGCCTACATTTGCCGAGGTGCTGAATGTTAATTCCGAACCCTGTAGCCCAGATGGATAAAATGTTAAAACTGTGAGCTCTTCATCTTAAAACAAAGCGGCAGTGTTTGCATATGAATTAATATATTTCTGATTAAATTTCTCTTCAGAGTTTCCTGAATTCCCTTTGTGTCTGTGTGAGGAAGCCGACTGATGTGCCTATCTTTTCATGCATCTCTCAGTTGTTGCACTTCATCCGCTTTTCAAACATGGCTTTGCTATGTACAGCCAGCCACAAGTGCATGTGTGCACGTGTACCCCCGAAAAACCTGTCACGGCCACGTTTCTCATTCCCAATCAGTTGTCAGGCTGTAAATGAGTGGTTTGAATTTTGCAGATCGCTGCTGAATCACACCACATCAGTGTCATACATGTTTATGACACTGATGGTGGAGGCGGGGGACTGCAGCACAACGGAGAGAAAAACAAACAGGTCTCCAAGGTGATCGAGAAGATTTCTGAGACTGAAACCAATGTGCTTATTATGAGACTGGCAGGCTAAATAGGCTGGAGGATGAGCCAAGAGCCCGATGGAGCACAGTAATCACTGGCAAATTGCAAATCCAGGTTTCAGCACACAAACACTTTACATAATGATTCTATGAAGTTGCACATGTCATACATCTGTAGCAGACAAAATGCAAAAAAAAGAAAAAAAAAAGAAAAGAAAACTGGCTCATATCTGGGTTGAAACACTGCACAGAAGGAGTCCAAATAGAGGCATAATTCAGTGAAAATTGGTTATCTATGTGGTTCACAGATTTTGCGTCTGGTGTACCTGTTGCTGGGTCAACAGTCCGTTCAATCAAGTGGTCATCTTGGTGAACCCACTCGCCGTTGCACTTGAAGTAGATCTGCGTGGCTGGGGTGGAGCGGCAGGTCAGAGTCACCGGCTTGTTCTTTACGATGTACTCGTCCTCCGGCTCTACCAGGAAGTGAGGTAACAGGTCCGAGAAGGCGGCGGGAAGCGTCGCTGTGGCAGCGTGCTCAGAACCTTGGAGGATAAAGAGGAGGAGGAAAAAGATATTCAGAGAGATGTCAAATAAAAGTGAAAAAGAAAAGCTTTCTAAGTATTTCAAGTTGTCATGAAAGCAGGAGCTGAACCTTGTCGTACTTCGTTGTTGTGACTGCTTGACTGGTGAGCGAAAACGCAAGAAAATATCTAATGCAGGGATTGGGAGTCCTTGGTGAATTTGAGCTCATACATATGCACACGAGCGAGGCAGAAGAAGACAGAGAGAGACAGATGGACAAAGAGCAAAAAAAAGTGAGACGGAGCTGCGTGGAGCAGAGTTGGCAGTGATGGAGATCAGCCTGGCGTACTCTTGGCTGGGTCGCTGGGATAGCAAAGTCCATGTCTTTACTCCAGCTCTTAATCACAGCCCTTTAACATCACCACTGATGGACCAGCAGCCATAAATCCCCATCTCAACGACTAGGCCACTTCACACTGTGTTATATGGTTCTTCATCCGGGACTCTAACTCTACCCACATTAAACACGACAGGGCACGAGGCAGGGAAGGTTGATGACTGACAGCTAAACAGCCTGTTAACTTAAAATCACTTCCTATATCCAGTAGATGTCTTTTTATTCCTTTAAAATCTCACATGACATATAAATGACATGTAAAGGAAGGAGGCGGGAGGGGGAGAGAAACACCTCGGAGATAGGGAGCTGGCCTTGCTCGGATGATGCCACAATTTACGGCAGACTTCTCGCTGAAAAATGTGCTATCCAAATGCTGAGTGACACAAAAGAGCCTGCAGCGCGCACATCCTTCCTCCATGAACACACTTTCTCGCTCTCTCTAAACATATTAGCCTTGCGCGAGAGATAGCGAGAGGACACAGAACGGAGTAGAAAGAGGGAAATAACCTCTTTACATCACCGACACTCAAGGGAGACCGGTAAATCCCAAAATAAAACCCCTCTAAAAGGAGTGCGATATTAATTTACTGCCCTGAATCCAATATGGCTGACAAACCAGGAATTAACAACCTTCTCCATCACTCCCCGTGCGGAGGGAGAGGACGGCAGTCCACATCTCACACAATGAAAACGCCAGCACTCGTGCTGACCTCTCTCCCCCCCCCCCCTCCTGTCGTCCTCCCTCGTCCGGCCTTTGTTCATCCTTACAGCTTGCCGATGCCCGGGTCAGGGATAATATTACATTGCATCATAAATACCAATCTTCAGATGAAGACATTATCTGTCAGTTCCTCCCCCACTACACATTATATTATTGTCTCTCTTTCTTCTCCCTTTCTTTCCCTTGTACCCCTGTGTGCTGAGTTGCTAATTTATCAGGATGAGATACAGTGAGGCGCGGCACTGCTGCTGTCACTGAACCCCATTAATGTTGCGTGTACATGTTTAACTCTTAATGAAAACTAAATGTTCTGTGTCCAATGAACGACATACATCACTTGCTGACACGTTGCCATTTTCCCCGTTTTCCTCATTTTCCGAACACATTTTCCTATTGCATGCATTTGCAGAGGAAAAAAAAAAAAGACAGCTTTCTATTCGAGCGCCTGACATTACTGACTGCGCATGCGAGTGTATGTTTAGGCCACAGTTCATCTTGGATGGAGAATATAATTGCTTTAAAGGAGAGCCAAAAACTTTGCTAATAAACAGCGTGGGCCCGGCAGGTCAGGCTGTTTGAAAATGTGTTGTTCCTAATGATGGCCAGTTCTTCAAGTGGGCCTGATTCCAGCTTTGTGACTACAGCCATTAGCCGGTTGGGCTGACCCCCCTGTACTCCCTGCAGACTGAGGACGACAGCTCACTAAAACAGTAGGCGAGACTCACCTCGCACCTGCCAGGTTAATCATCTCATAGAGGACAGATGATGTTGAAACAGAGTGAAACCCAAGCCACCCGAGAAGGCTGACAAGTTGTGAAATGACTCGACGAACTACCGATGTTAACTCGCCACCGACTTCCCATTTGCAAGGGGTCACATTCAGAGCGAACTCTCAACTTTTGATGATGTTGCCAATTTGTGTTTTTGAGTGTGTCACAAGGGGTGCAAGGGAGGGCGGTTAGCCTTCCGTTTTAGTGCATGTGCTTTAGGTTAATGAGGTTAAACACGTAATTTCTTTTGAGAAGCAAATTGTCATTTTACGGAAGAGAATTCAAGTCACGCACCGCTTTATGTCAAACCCATAATGGAGGGCTGATGCGTACTAAATTGGCTTAGATTATTGTCACGACACAACATACTTCAAAGTCAACGTGCACACGCGCTTGCTCGCTCGCACACATAGGGAGTATCAGCCACTTAACTGACTTCTTGCGGGTCAGTGCACAAATCAAGACGTACAGCCCTGCATTATATTCCGCTGAGTGTGATTGGCTCGGGCCGCTGTTAATTGTGAAATGCATCCGAGCCCATTGCCAGATTATTCTGTACGCGCGCAAACAACAAACAGCGGACGCTAAACGTCTCCCTTGTTGATCATACAGCCATGACACCGTTTTAATTGCTACAATATGGTGAATGAGTTCCTGGGGCCAGGCCACTCTTTGGACTCCTGCAGATTTTCCTGTAAAGAAACCGGGATTCTTTCTTCTTCTTCTTTTTTAAAATTCTTGTCGTTTTTTTAAAAGAAACACACCAAGTTTTGCCCTGATATTTGTCTGCAGCTGCTTTTCTCTTGAGAGACAATTCAGAACACACAACCTCAAATGCACACACACAACAACAAGGGTGCACCAGCTGTCAGTGTGCTGAGCCATGATGTCCAGGGCAGATTTCTTGCTTCACACAGACCCCATGACTCATCTGTCCTGCTGACCACATCAACTCCCAAGTCAGGGGCTGATAAGATGATAAAGTTGTTATGATGCCGTCAGAAAAAAACACTTATAATATATAAATGTTAAAATCTAAAAAATGAAATGATAATAACAACAATTATATTCCTGTAAAGACTGCAACTATATATGCTTGTTTTATATTATCACACAGGATTAGATTTTGCAGCTTTGATGGTAACACAAGACCGTTACAATCTTCAATACTTCGTAATGATTTCTACTCTAGTGTCATTTACTTTGCAGGAGCAGGCTTCTTTTCCCCCTCGTATACACAGAAAGCTCACGTCTCTTTTCTAAACAAAATCCAACATACTGTAGATGTGCTCCGCTTTTTAAATTTTGCTTCCATCTACATGAAAAGCAGAAAGCGACACAGTACGGCGATGTCAGCCGGCGAAAAAAACAAAACAAAACAAAACAAAAAAAGGGAAAAGAAAAATGTAGCTGGAGAGGAAATAACCCTCTTTTGTGTTTCTCCCTCACAGCACCAACACATCATATGCCCTTTGGAGCCAATTACATTTTTTTTCTCCCAACATCATGTCCCTGAAGTAAAGCATCATTGAGCAATCACTGGGCATAATTTACATCAGTGTGATAAACAGCAGCTATAACAAGTGTTTTATGACACCATCAGTGCCTTACGATGTCCTCTGAAATTAATTCAATTAAAATTACAATCCATAATATTATGCAATTTCTTGTTTGGCTATTAACAGCAAAGCTAAGATCAAATGTGTCTCGACCGCTTTGTTGGTTGATGTTTTCCGTCCGAGTGCCTGGGTTTGTATGAGTGGGTTTCCGGACTCTCTTAAACAAGTGAGTGTCTTTATTCAGTGATCGCTCTAAACGTAACGTATGTACATAATGGTTCTGGGAAGAGAAGCGCTGATCAGGTCGAGTTAGAAATGCTATCTATATGCCCGTGACGGCATTTACATCGAGAGTGAAAAATGCAGGAAAACAAAGGGATGAGTGCGGTGATAGGGGGGTGGAGGAAAAAAAAAAGCTTCCTCCACCATCATATATAATCTGCTGCACGGCTGACTGATGTATGTTTGTCCCCAGATGAGAAATATTTACTTCAGAGTACATTTTTCAATGAGACAAACACGCTTCAACAAGCACTCGAACCACAAACACAGGCACATTTGGTATCAGGAGCATGCGTGCTCCCCGTATACTGTACACTTACATGCCATCCTGGAGCCGAGACACATATATGAACGCCCAAAAAGTGCATGTATGCAAAAAAAAAAAAAAAAAGACCACAACAATGCAAAAGAGCAGACGAAAACAAAAAAAGCTGCTCACAAACAGCTTTGTCTTTCAATCAATGAGAGGTGCAGAATTATGCATGCAAAAAAACAGAAATGCTAAAAAGCAAAATCACACTATGCAATATCCCTGGTCATTAAGGTCAGTCTGCAAAACAATCAATTACTGTCAGCAGATATCCACCAGTATAGAAACTGCTTTCATGCATTAAATAAACATGTACTAGCACCGGCACCTACTGCAACCCAAACTTGCATCAGCATCAGATATAAGAGGATGCAGATGCTTTAAAACTATATTAATAAATAAGAGTATGAAGGACAGAAGGAGAATATGAGCCTCGAGGAGGATGAATATGTAAATTGTCCTCACGCATGCCACGTATGACGTTATTACAACCCCCCACCCTTAATTGAATACAAAATTGGATGCTAAGCATATAGCGGTGATGCGGGCCCTTGCACATGTGCTTGCATATATTCATCCTAGATACTAATAACGTGCTGCCCACAGTGCTCCCGAAGAGGACATTTCCATAATAGATGCGCTTCTGAAGCTTCAATCTCATCGTCAACTTTGAGAAGTGCCTTCAAAAGCCGGAGACATAAATCATCATTACTCAAAAAACAGGCGTCTCTTTGTTTATGTGATTAAATGCTTTTGCTTGTTTTGTCATTAAACAGTTTGTCAGTAGAAGGAAAGGGAGGAGGAAGAAAAAACAAGTGTGGAGCTGTTGTGTAAATATAGTGCACAACAACACCATTAATGAGCCTTACACCTTTGAACAGGAGCCTACACATTTACTTATTCCGCTTTGTTGATTCCTATTTATCAATTTTCCTTGTCATTGTTCCTTGAAGTAACACCTCGGCGGGGGTTGTGGTGGTGGCGGCGATGGTGGCGGTGGATCTAGGCAGGGAAGCAACTCTGTGCCGTCTAGCACCGACACCCCGCGTCAGCCCCCCACCTCCCCTCGCTTCAGCTCACCTTTCAAGGCGACGCAGTCATGAAAGGCGCATTTGCCTCGAAACCTATGAGACCATTTTAAGTTTTCTGTCAGGCTAAAAGAGCTGACATTTTGAGAGCGCAGCGTAAGTGAGAGCACGCTGGAAGTTGAGCGACTTGATGCGAGGATTTCTTGTCCTTGCAAATGTGCAGTTTGTGCAAAAGGTGTGTGAATAAATGGCTGAAAGTGATGCTTAAAAAGGAGCAGCACAGCTGGGAGCTGGAAATCTGTGCGCAGATAGAGTTTGGGATTTTAAACAGGCCCGTGGTGATTCCGAAATCACATTCTTATTGTCGCAAGTGCCGTTGGCGGAGCGGACTGAGGGTCTCCAAATTAGACGAAAACATGCATATTCATTGCTCGAGTGCCACAGCTGATGCTTTGTGGCCATTCATTTCCAGATGTTTCTGCACACAATGCAAACAGTCTTTGGGCTGAATCGGCCTCTCACACAGTCACTTCTTATATCAGTGGTTTCATTGCTGGCTGTAACTTCCCAGTAAGATTATTTAGCGACTGCACTTACTTGGGTGTGCTACTCATGTGTGTATGCGATCCTCTTTGATTACAAATTCGAGTACACAGGAAATTAAGCACGAGAGCACTTGGCCATTTTGTAGGAAAATGAGTAAATAAATAAACTTCTGCTCATTACCTTATATTAAGGCCTTTGTTTTTACTAAAAAATATGTAATTCAAAAGCAGAGCATTGCAAATATCAAGTTGCCTCATTACTGTGAGTAGAAATGTGCTCGTCTTGGAGCATTTATGTCGAAAAATTACTTGAGCTCCCACGAAACAGCATAAAAGGCAGGGGGGAAAAAAAAAATCATAATTCAGAAGCATCTAACTGCTTTTCAGTGTTTGGAGTAAAAAGGTCACTTCAACCAAGCAAAACATACAACTGAGAAAACAATGAAAGGCCAAAGATCAAGTACTTTAAAAAGAAAATGAAAAGAAACTACTGAATATTTTTGGAAAATTCAAAAACTAAAAAGCTGAGTGAGGAAAAACGGTTTTTATTGCTCTCCTGTAAAAGTCTTCACAAACACGAGACACGCTTGACAGATTTGGCTCATTTTAGAGGAACATCCAAAACGCCTTGCTGTAGCAAGACTCGCAATGTAAAATGCCTCCCGATTCTTCAAAGCTTCACCTGTTTGGCACTTCGGTGCATGATGTTTCTCAAAAGAGCCACGGAGATTTAAACACATTTGACTTAATAACTGCACACAATCCTCAAAGGAAGTAAAGACATCCACCGCTGGCAGGAGGAGCAGAGCCAGTCGCAGTCTTTGCCATGCGAGGCACGCACTCGCTTGCGGATTTGTCGTCCCCTTGCGCTTAGCCGGAAACGAGGTTATCCAGAAGCAAGTTGATTATAGGACTCGGAGCAGGCATTGGGAGAAACGGAAACGCAGACGGAGAAGTAAAGGAGGCCTTAAATCTTTGAAATGGAAGTTAGGAAATAACGAGAGGGAGGAGGAAGAAAAAGACAAAAGACAATTTAGATTACCAAATTAATCCTTTAATTACCAGGTATGCCTACAGCTAAAATGGTTTCACACACTGAATTTTACAAGGGCAGAACAATCAGGAAAGTGAGCCAGAGTGCCATAATTATCCCAAACTATAAACTTAAGAATAAAAAAATAAATACAGAATGGCGACATCGACTACTGGAGGACAAAACTAAATAAAGTGTATTAGCACCCAGCTTCAAACCCTGCTGAGTTGATGGAACATAATTCTTCCATCGGCATTCAGTCTCATTATAGCATTAATTCATGATCCTTTTGTGCTGATCAGAATAGAAATGTTTCATGAAAAGATACGAGCAATATTCTATTGCTCTAACCTATCCTTCTAAGGCAACAAGACCCCCTAAAAATAGTAGAAAAATGCTCCCCTCACTTTAACAGTCAAAAGTTTTTGTTTGTTTATTAGTGATTTATACATACGCTTGGCTAGGATGCTGGAAAAATGGCACTAACTGCTATAATGTCATATGTTTCAATGCTCATACTGCAAATGCCTTTTTACAACTAGATGGAAATGTGCTCTCTTTCCGCTGCCCTTGCACCAGTCCTCACAGAAAACACACAGAAAAATCACTTTAGTGTCTGTCCAAAAAAACATGTTGGCAACGCAACAAACCAAACACTTGCTGATGTCTGCAGAAGCTCCTTAAAGTTTTTCCAAGGGCTTTTTGACACAAACTATATTAAACGCACCCTTGTGACACTTACCAACCACCTTAACCCGCCTATTCATTTCTCTTCCTCCTCATCTCATCATTTACCACCTTCCCAGTAAAGATCCTGTTAGAAACAAATAGAGGGTGACTTCTATCTAATTACCGTGACGGAGCTCGGAGGCTCCTCGGCATTAGACAGAAAATTAGAACACAACACGAAGATATGATCAATAACGAGGCTAAGACAAACCATCACCTGTTCAACTTTAATAACCTTAACACAATGGCAGAGCCAGCTTTCCAATTTGCCATGCCACCAGCACTTGTAGAGGTGACACACTATGCTACTGGATCTGCTAATGACTCACCATTAGGGTGGAGGAAGCACATGCTCAGTGTTTAGACTGTATTTTTGGCAGTACGGGACAGGGTATGCATGTGCACACAGTAGAGGAGTACCCAGACTTTCTTAAACTAAACATTAAAGAAAGAATTCTAAAATAAATACCTGATTGCACATTTTGATCTGCTCTGCATCCTTGGTGAGTTCAGCATAACGAGTAGGGACACATGAAACCGCAATGTTATATACAAATCTCTGTAAAAAGCAGTTGTAGGATGTAGTCAAAGACAGGGTAGCAGGAGTCACTGAGACTGCAGGACAGACAGCTGAGTGACATCAAGGACAACAGTGACTTGGTGAGTATGCCACTACAAATGGGGAGTTTATCTCCCGGATCCAGTCTAGCCAGCAAGAAAGCATTGAATCACAGTTAACACTGTTCACATATGGCAGCGGTTCTCAAACTGTGGCAGCAGGTGATGTGTGGATGTCTAGGGGAAAGTGCCTGCAGTGAAACTAAGTTGAAAGAGTTGGCTGATGGTGTGTAGTAGAAATTCAACTTTCATTTTTAATTAGTAATGAGTGATAAAAAATGTGAGGAAATGGTCATAAAGAGAAAAAGCTTAAGAATCAGAGACATGAGAATGAATGACCTGGCCTAAAGTGAAGATCTAAAGTAGGTGATCAGCAGTGTGGAGCTGATATTGGTCTCAAGTCATACCATTGGCCTGATTCTTTCTTTGCATGCGCAAATGGCTAACAGGAATTCAAAGGAACAATATACTTAAATAATAAAAAATAGTGTAGCGGTTTACACATTTACCTAACAAGTGAAAGATTCAGTTTTGTCCTGGGAAGAGATGAATCCCTTTGGGTTTGCGTTAGGAAAGGCAATAGTGCAGAAAGATCAGCCAAATCAAACAGGCTACGCTGTTTGATTCGCTGTGGTCGCTGTGGCGACCCCTTGTGAACAAGAATAATCCCAAGTGCCGATGGCCAGAGGACTGCTGGTCTTGCAGTGTCTTCTGAACACCATTATATCTGAACAAATTTTCATGGTAGTCTGTCCAATAATTGTTATGAGATTTCATTTTGCACCAAAGTGGTGGACAGACAGCAACTGCTGTCCTTTTTAGCCATGCCTCCAGCGTGGTTGTTCACCCCCGATCCCTCACTTGAAGAGCCAATAAACACAGATACATGAGGAAAGTCAAAGAGGAACATCAAATGCCAACTCCCAGCTTCTATAATCCATGACTATGACGAGATTAACGAATGTTCTAACGGCAAGAAATGCAGACATGCGGCAGAGGCACCGTCAAAAAAACCCCCAAACACATTTACCACAATGTCACATGTTCACAAGCAGCAGAGACTCAAATCCAGAGGATCTGGACCTGAAAGAGAAATATAACTGGGAATAATGTAGATAAGTGTGAACCTGTATAGAAATGAAAGGCAGAGCTGGTTATCTGATATGACTTTCTCCCCCAAAGCAAACCAAAGCGCATCTGAACTGTACGCGTGTTTAGGGTATCAGTCGAAGGCAGCGGCGGCGTGCAGAGTGGGGAAACTCATTTCAACCTGAACAGCTTTCTGATTATTCTCTAAGTTTTTTTCCCTCCTTCCTCTCCGGCAGCTCCTTCCAGTCCCCCTGGCATGACAACCAAAAGCAAAGACACACTGGCGGCTGTGACTTAGCAATGCATGAATACAAATCCGTTTTGGAAGAAGTACCGCTTTCATTACTCAGAACACACCGTCTATTCCATTTCAGGTTAATCTACCTGAGAAAAAAAAATTTGAGTTTTCTTAGCCAATTTGAGGAAGTTATATTACAAATGAAGTGCTAACAATAGTGAACAAAATGAATCCCCGAGTGTGTGACAGCAGCCACATGTAAGAAAAGACAAAAGACAGATAATGTTCAGTCAAAATCCCAGAGAGTGTAGCTGGCTCGACAGCTCAGCTTCCTCACTTAAATGAATATTCTCCTCTTTGAGGTTGACTCATCTTATTTGGCCTTTAACCGTGCATTGGTAATCACTCATGTAATTTGTACATGACTCCCTACCTAGTCATGTACATTAGGAGTGACGGCAATAGTGCCCTAAGAACATGCAGTACGACCCTGTACACTTAGAGGTGACTAATAACAATAATGACGTAGGCTGATGCGCAGTCACCGAAACATTTGCCATCAGTGAGGTGAAAGTAAAAGAAACTGCAAATGGAGGAAATTTAAAAAACGAAAAAAAGAAAAAGAAATCTGATGACCAGCTGCTCAACAACACATTCAAATGAAATCACTGCTTCCTAAAAATGGAGTTTCTACTTGTTTTTCCTCCCAGACAGTCTAATTTGTTTTGCTTTAACAGCATTGAAACTCGAATAAAAGGAGCTAAAAGATGGTAACGCACTTGAGCACAGTGCTTGTTCTGCCTTAACCCTGCAGATCGGATGTGATGTTGTGGGCTTTAAGCTACTTCAGGCTCTGACTGGTGATGCCTACACAATGCAATTTAAACACAAAACTCCCACCTTTGTCTGGAGAAAAATAAAGGTGTGATTTCACCTTATGAAAATTGCTTTAACGATACAAAATGTCAGTAGGTTTGTAATGTTTCATTTGCCTAAACACACGACATTAGACATTATACTGCTCAAAAAAATAAAATAAAGGAAGGCTTTATCAGCACATCAGATCTCAATGGGATATCTACACTGATAAGGACTGGGTAATCTGTTAAGAATGAAAGAGTGCCACATCGTTTGATGGAAATAAAAAGGATCAACCTACAGAGAGCTGAATTCACAGACACCATGTAAATCAAAGTGAAAAACTGATGCGTCAGGCAGGCCTACTTTGATTAAATTTCAGTGCCACAGCTCAAAATGGTCCTCAGCAGTATGTGTGGCATGTCTGACAATACTAGGGCGTGCTCCTAATGAGACGACGGATGGTGTCCAGGGAGATCTCCTGGAGGACGATCAGTTCCTTCATCTCCCAGAACTGTTTGCATTTTTTTAGTGCAGGCATTGTCCCACACCCAGAGAAACCCAGAACCCATGCTGGTGCATTGGGTCCTGGTACCTAATTGCAGCCAGGGTGCCGTTGTCTAGCCTGTAGAGGTATGTGCATCCCTTTGTAGATATGCCTCCACAAACCATCACTGTCCCACCACCAAATGGTCATGTTGAACAATGCTACAGGGATACCATTCCCCACGGCTTATGTAGACCCTTTTTGTCACATGTGTTCCGGGTGAACCTGCTCTCACCCGTGAAAATTGTAGGGCACCAGTGCTGAACCTGCCAATTCTGGTATTCGATGGCATATGCTAATTGGGCTCCACGGGCTGAGAAGTGAGCACAGTGCCCACTAGAGGATGTCAGACCCCCAGGGCACCCTCATGAAGTTTGTTTCTGATTGTATACTCAGAGACATTCACACCAGCAGCCTCCTGGAGGTCACTTTGTAGGGCTCTGGTGGTGCTTAGTCCTGCTGATGGGTTAAGGACCTGTTTAGCTCTCCTAGAGTAACTGACTCTGTCCTAGAATGTCCTCCATGCTCTTGAGACTGTGCTGGAAGACACAGCAAAACCTTCTAGCAATGGCACATATTAATACACCAACCTGGAGGGGTTGGACTACCTATGTAACCTTTGTAGCACACATACATTTTGGGTGTTGTCTCATTCTTAATGTCATTAACGACAAAGGATTTGAAACTGATTATCAACTCTAATTTCCCTCGGGATGAATAAAGTATTCTGATTCTGATTATCAACTCTCCCAGCTACCTAACTGACCACAGCAATATCCAAGAAGTTTATTAACCTGATGCTATACTCTATTCAATTTTGTCCCTTTCATTTTTTTGAACAATCTGTACAAAAACAAGCAATAGAAAAGGACAAGAAGCAGAATAATCTTATAAACTATGTGTACTGGTGGATTTAGCTAATTTTATTGAAATAACATTGTCTGGGACTTCATTATATTCCAGACTAATACACATTTGTTGGTACCCAAATCACTTTGGGACAGACTTTTTTGGACAACAATAGAGCTCCACAGGGGAGGAACAAGAATGTCAAGTTCTGGATCAAATAACATGTGACCTTAACAATAACAAAACCAAAGCAGTATTGGATTAAAGTACACCAAGTTCTTTTCCTTATCCGCCAGGACAAGACACACTGGGCCTTGTGCCTGAGCCAGATAAGCAGCACACAGGGCACTTCCTCCTGGGCCGTTACAGCAACTGATGATCTTCTGACAGATGATGTGATGAGGTGGGACAGTGCCGCTACGCTGCTAATAATACCTCACTGCAAATAAGGGCTGAAGACATGCACCATCTGATAACAAGGAAGCAGCTCTCAATGTGCAAAAGGTGCCTGGAATTTTTAGCATTTCCTTTTTTTTCTCCCCCCTTTTTTTTCGTCTCTGCAATCTTCCCTCAAGTTATCAGCGCAATTATTATTTAAATTAATTTAAAAAAGAGAGCAGCGGGTTGAATCAACACGATGGTGTAGAATTTCTACATGTTTACCTTCGGAGACCTTGTTTAAAACGCAATTATTCAATTCTGTAGTAAACTCGAATTGCACTTGAAAAATTTATCATGCTGAACTTGTGCAGTGGCTGTTTTCCAGCACTCTGAAATTGAAAATCATTTACTGTGTGGTATGCTAAAAATGGCAAGATGTAATAACATTTCCAAAGTTAATCTACAAATAAACAAACTACAAATACACCGAGGTATAGCAGGTGACAATGGCATCCAGAATTAAAGCGTGCCTTCTGTTTACATTCAACAAAGCCTAAACACTCAGACGAAAAAGCTTAGTGGTGCTATTGTACTAAGTCACTTGCAGGGGCTACAGCAAACGTATCTGAATTTATAGGTGGACCCCCTTCCTCCAACCAGATTTACAACAGGACACAACATAGAAACTCACTGAGATCCTCCGATTGAGAAGTGTGGCTTTCAATCTGTCACCTGTGCATTGTGAATACAAAAGGGGCCTATAAGTAAATACTTTGTTATTGCAGTATACAGGTTCTGCAAAGCAGCCCTCTCTCCAACAATGCCAACAATATATTTTCTGGGTTTTTCTTCCTCTCTGCCTTTTCAAATCCACGAGGAGTCTTGATGGCCACACTCTACTACACAGAGACACAAATTGCTTCCACATCCTACCCAGTAATGTACATGAACAATAGCAAAGCATTAGGTGGCTAGCAATAAATATCTGAAAAGAGGCACTTTGCTCCAGGAAAATATACCAATAGAATTCCAGGTTTGGGGGTAGTGCAGTAATCTTATCGGGACTGTCGACCAATGTGCAGAAAACTGTGAATGAACAGTGCAAAGTGCTTTAACGGCAAGAAAGATCATTATCTAAATTAATAAGAACACTTTTTATAAATTGAGTCAGCACGTCACCTTGTTCCTTCTTGAAAGCAGTATAGAAAGGAGAGTCGTTGTGACTAACTGCAATTAGGGCTTTTCTTGTTTGACTGTAAAACTAGCAGGAAAATGGAAGTCTCAAACTATAGGCTCACTTTGAGAGCATTTGAATGTCATTTGGATAATGGAGTGGTATTCAAGGGTTTTTTTTGAGGGGGGGGGGGGGGGGAGCTGCTTTGAAATGCAAGGCAGACGAAGACCCCGAGAGGCACCATCAACACGATTTGGTTTTAATGACAATTCAAAATTTGAAAAAAGGGGAAATGTTCTCTGTTCTAAATTTAGCATGACAGAGCTGATTTCACTTTCAGATGATCTTTGGCTAAATAATGAGCCACTTCGTTGTGCAGAGCTGGACGTGCTTTGGCTTCAAGGTATAATGTGAACCTGCTGCTGCCAGTCCTTTTTAGATGAGCAGGTGGGGGAAAAAAAATACAGGTGCTCCAACAAGCTTCAAATCACACATTACATTTTTAAACACACACCACTCCAGCTAATACGTGTTCTAATTGTATCCAATTAATGTTGACATTTTACATGATCTGTCATCAGGTTTCCAGTCAAATTTATATTTTTTTCTTTCCTTTCGCCTTTATCCAGTTAATGAAAAATAGATACTATATGGCTGTTGCAGCTAACAGACAGGAAGTAAGGGGAAACTAACAATCTAGCTATTGAGGTTTGTTGGAAATGATACAGCCACTCCCCAGCTGGTTGGCAGTGGTTCTTGAGGTGAAATTGGTTGCAAAGAAAACAAAAATTTCTTCTTGTGATTGCTCTGGTTGCCGGTACTTTTTCATGCTCGTCTGCAAATACTTGCTAACCAGTAGCACTAGCAAGATTATTGACCTCTTTTCTAGTCTGGGCTTTGCTTCTTCTTCTTCTTTTCTTTTTTTTTTTTTTTTAAATGTCTGCAAGACTTGGGGAAACCATTGCTTAGGGGTAATTTTGATTCCTATCTTTCATTTGATACAAAGGTGTCTACTGTCTTGCAGTCCTGTTTCATTTAGCTTAGACAAACAGCAAAAATTTGTCCATTACTGTCACAGTTCGATTTCGAAAAGGTCATCCATGCTCTCATTTTTATCCAGACTTGATTACTGTAATGCACTTTACTTAGGCATCAGCTGTGATAACACACACAGACTGCAATTAATTAAAAATCCTGCAGCCATGCTTTTAACAGGCCTTCACTGGCTACCTGTTAGCTTTGAATTGATTTTAAGATTTTATCGCTGGGGTTTAAGCCCTACACAGTCTGGCCCCTGCCCACATCTGTGAGATGCTGACTCCATATGAGCTCGGCCACTGCCTGAGAGCTCTTAGCATGCCCTTGTTAGTGGTTCCAAAGGCTCGTTTAGTCGCTAAATGCGGTCAAACCTTTGCTGTCTGGGCGCTGCAACCTTGTAATTCCTTGCCTGATTTGGATACAGAAGTTAATGGTTACAGAATTGCAGGAAAATTCTGTATCCTCCTTTAAATCTCTTCCTAAAACATATTAACATCAACATTTACTACTATTACATTACTACTATTTAGAGCTTTCTATAACTTCTAATGCTTTTAATGTCCTCAGTTTCCAGTTTGCATTGTACTTTTCACTGTTTCACTACAGTAGCTGGATGGTGTTCATATGCTAGTGACCAATCACAAGATGGTTTTTGCCAACCAGAAGGGGTGTACACATTTGTCTCCCATGACTGGCGGTTGCCAGATGATTGCTGACTGGTCTCTTGGCCTGTGTGACTCGGGTCTTATTCACTTGCTCTCACATTGTCACGTTGATTGTCCAAAAAGATGGACAAATTAAAGTCATGTGGACAGCAGTCACATGTCTGCAAAACACTGATACAAAGTAACAACACATGTGACTTGGGTCAACTTAAAAAAGAAAAAGAAAAAAAAAGATTCATGCATTTTTTTCTCCACCTTTTCTGTTCTTAGTTGAAGCTATTACTATCCCATTTGGGAATTTGGTTTGAACTTTGCAACATGGCAAATCAGACATATCAAACAACAGAGAGAATAAATTCAAGCACAAATCAATAGCAAGTGTAGGGAATAGATAAATGCTATTGCAAAAGAAAGAAATAAAATTGCAGAAACCACTGAAACAACCAGAGGCTGTACCTTAGGGCTGCTAAACTAAAGAGAAGGAAAATTAATTGACACCGGGTGGATGAAGGGATTTTGCTATGCACACTGAAGAAATGTTTAAATGCATTTTCCTAGGGTGAGGGAAGGTTTGCATTAAAACTAGGCCAAAACAGAAATAAAGAGTACAGACAGATACACCAGGAACTGTGTAGCGTTATGAGTATTATAAGTACAACTTATGAATCAGTAGCTTGTAGAACCAGATTTAGCAGCAACAATCTGAGACAGTTGTTTTCTCCATGACTTCATCTGTGTCTCAAATTAGATGTTGTGGAGGCCCACTCTTCTTTACAATGTTGCTTCGAGTTCACTGAGGTTTGCAGGCATTTGTTTATGCAAAACTTGTTATGCAACACCTCGATTCTTTTCTTATTCAGTCATTCTGTTGTATATGTGTTGCTTGGGAACATCGTTCTTTTTCATGACCCAATTTCAGCCAAGCTTTAGCTGTCGGGCAGATGGCCTTACATTTGACTCTGGGGGGGCGACCGTGGCTCAGGAGGTTGGGAAGCGCATCTGTAACCGGAAGGTCGCCAGTTCGATCCCCGGGTTCTCTGTCCTGGTCGTTGTGTCCTTGGGCAAGACACTTTACCCTCCCGCCTACTGGTGTTGGCCGGAGGGGCCGATGGCGTGATATGTCCAGATTTGGTGCTTTGGATTTGGTGTCCTCTGTCCAAAAGACAATATTCCATCATTGTGGTGTGTTAAAATGCAGCATTTCCCCTGGCACCCCTTCCAAACAGACCATAAACTTTTAGTTTATTTATAATCGTATTGATGAACTTTAACATTTAACATACTAACTGAGCCACAAGGTTTCATTTTTTTGAGCATTGTATAGTCTGACCTTGGGATGAATTTGTTGGGACGTCCACTCCCTTGACTGGCATTTTGTTAACATACGCTTGAATGCTCCAGGCCTATAAACTGCCAAATCTTCTGCTTTTATAGAGGTGCTCAAACTTGCGATGATCAGCTGATGATCAAGAGCATTTGGTTAGCAGCAATGGCTGCTACTTACTCTTCATTCCTATGTAAGCAGTAAGGGTGTATTTATATTTATTCTACTCCACCCCACCCCAATACACACAGAGATACACATTTTTCTGTTAAATATAACAGGCTGTATTGTTATTTAACTACTTTTCCTGCTGAGTGCCATATTATGTTTTTATATCCTCCTTTTTGAAACCTAAGAATTGAAAGAATGTACTCTTTTTCACATGTCTGTATAGTCTATAGTCTGCATCAGACCAGGCTTTGAATAATTTTTTACATATAAAGCGTACTAATGTCATTAAGACATATTTCTGCCAACACTAGTGTTTGATATAAAAAGAACGAGGTGTGGGAAACAACAAAGTGCAAAATAAAGACATTTCAACTTGAATTACGCTTCACAGACACCACTGTCATGTTATTTTCACAGTTTCTAAGATCCCCTGAACAAATGATTGTGGTTAAGCATCTCATCAGATAAAAGCCGATTGTATGCGCACTCAGATTTAGTAAGAGGGCCTTTTTTTTTTCTCCCACCAAATTTTATGATGAAACCTTAAATTACTACGGTATTACTGTGGCAATGCATCGCCACTCAAGTTCTGTAATTAAATCTACATTTGTAATAAATGTACTGGTTATTATCTTGTCTGCTCTGCATTAATTTAGCTTCCAGGCTAAAATGGCAATGATGTTAGATCTATTGCACCAGTAAAACAGTGCAAATGGTGCAAAAAATACAGAGACCATTATTGCTGTGTTATCATTACAACTGTATTAGTGGTATAAGATATTAGTGACCCATAGCTGAAAAAAAATAAGCCCCTCAGAGGATCTAATGATCACTTTGAAGTCACTTTCATAAAATTCCAAATGATTTCATTTCACCTTCCAATTATCAATTTATCATCGTTTTCCCATTAGAGTGACTAGGACCTGTAATCTGTTGTCATTTGTTCTGTATTATGTTCAATATTACAGAGCTTTAAAAAGATGCACAACACAAAGCTCACTACTTTATTTCATTTTAATCAAATCATAGCCTGTCTCCACATGCAATAATATACAGGGTACACAGGGAAGGTGATGCATAAAACTTGCACTAGAACACATTTCAACAATGAAGCTGTTATTCTACAGTTTACCTACTGTGATCTAAAAACTAACATTCATTATTGGTGCATGGAGTATATGCTTTCACGGGCAAACAACTGATGTGTGCTAAGAACACGCTAAGGTATCAATTCATCCATTTCTTGGTTTTGACCATGTATCACTGCCAAACCTGGGATCTGTCAAGCTGTGATAGAGGATGCGCATGTTTGATCATGCTCACTGTCAGTCATCATTGTTACTGTATCAGTCTCAATTATACACACACACACACACACACACACACACACACACACACACACACACACACACACACACACTTTACAAAATGATTTCCTTCCTAAGCACTAAGAAGTGGTGGTAACTGATTAATCATGTACAGGGAGACGCTGTTTAATCACCCCAACTTAAATGTTCACTTTGTCTTGTGGAGCAGCTTTAAATAACTAGAAGGGTAGAGAGAGATCAAATTCACCCGATACAGGTGACACCAGGTGTTTTTATTTCAACACATATAAGAAAAAGTTGGAAAACTTGCAGGATTTGGAAACTTTGCACAGGGTCATGCAAAAACACGATCTGTCAAAAGGTCAGACAAGGGGTGTGCTTGGTCTAAAACTTTTGGTTGCAGAGCTCCAGCTGGCTAAACAGGCTTGGCTAGACATCGAGCAGCACAATGAAAAGTTTCTGAAAACAATTCTTCTGTCAACAAAAGAAACTACACCGAGCTGATCTACTGGCTGATGATGTTTGATTAGAGGTTGGCAATGAAACAAACGGTGTATGTCTAGTCGTACTCAGGATGCCCTAATCTTTCTATCTGGATGGTTATGTTGGACAAGCTTAAGTAACCAGACACCTTTCATCTACGTCCTGTTAGATGAAATGACATGCATGTCTCTCTCAAGAGAGGGTGGCTGATAGTCAGCTCCTCTGATGTTCTGCCTTGGCTTGTCTGCAGCACAGCTCATATATGCCAAGGTCCACCTCACGGGGATAAAGATAACCTGCCATGTGTGATTTTTTTTTTGACATTTGCATGTTTTTTTAATTATTAATCTCTTTCCATTTTGATAAACAAGATGTGCAGTTTAATGAACATAGAGGCATGACAACCAAAACAAAACAGGAGTGTGGATAACACTGTATATTACATATCTGTAATAAAACACGGCATTTTATACAATAAGGACAATTATGTCTTAAGTGTATAAACTGTCTAGTTACATGTTAGTTCTGAATATGTTGCACACTTGTTAATAGTGGCAAAAAATTCAAAAGCACTTACCACAAACTATATTTACATCTTATCATAACGATCGTAGCATAATTATGCATTTGTTATATAACTCCTCCTAATCAGTCTGGATTAGATTTACTATAAAATTCCAACCAGGATTATCAACATCTTTATAGCATTTGGGAATTATTTTAATAACACTTAAATTATTACAAATTATATACATTATGTGTCATATTATATAATAAACAGTGACATTATGCGCATGTTGTTTGTTTGCTTCACTAAACAAATTTTAGTGCAGCGACATTTTGGGGTCACTGGAATATGTCGTCATATCTCAAAATATGTGTTCAACAGTGAAGCTTGTGTTTGTAATAGATTACTTTGACTTTTACAATGAATATTTAGCTTGCAAAGAGAAAGAAGAAGAAATGTATGAATTAATAATTTGTTCAGTGTTTATGAACAGCTATTTCTGACTTTATATATAAATAAAATGAAGACAAAAAGAATTATACGATAAATTAATACAAATGTGTTATGTGTGTTCTAATACATGAGCAGCGCAGAAGCACTGCAGACCTGCTTAGTTTAGTTTAAAGAAGTGATCATTCTTTACCCCTCCTAGCCTATGTTTAAGAGACAATGCATGCAGGCGCATTACAATCTTTACAGTATAACCCTGTTAGAAGCTAAAGATTGAAATCATTTATGTTAAAATAAACCCCCCTGCAATGTAATGCAGATGAGATTCTCTGTGTCTTGGTTCACGCACGCACGCACGCACACACGCACGCCAATCAAAGTCCAAACATAACATGACTGAATAACCACAACAGCACAAATAAGTCATTATTTCAACATGCACATCAGCAGTCCTGTGAGTCTTTGCTCTTCCATAGCTGGAGAAATCACCGCCTTGGATTCTGCACTATTTTAAACAGTTTTATTTTATTTATTTTTAAATGTCGGCTGCGCTAAATGAGGTAATGGGACTTAATGCAAAGTGATATGGCTCTAATGAGTTACACGGACAGACTCGGGCAATAGAGCCCGTCTATCAAATCTGAATAAGAAACAATACAGCATTATATTGCAAGACTGCACAACAGCTTGGTGTTAACATTCGCAGCTCAAAGGCATTAACATTACAGTATCAAAATGTTTAAGTCTGTCAGTATTAATTCGGCTACAATTACAAAGGGCTGAATTAGCATGCTATTTTTTTGTGCAAAGAAAATAAAAGGCAACATAGAACAAAACAGTTAATGAGCAAAGCAGTGCAGATCAACTATCCATCTCATGCCATGACTGATCAACAATGTCAAATACAGTGACCACCCGCAGTGATTTGAGGAAAGTGCTGCTAGTCGAGGATATAAATGTCTGGCATTGTGTAAAAAATGATATTTTGCTCTCCCTTTTTGAAGAATCAGAGTTCTGATGTCCAGTGGCAACCCAACAACCCACCCCCCTCCCTCCACCTAAATGACCCCCATACCTCTGCAGTGGAAAGACAGATTGCCTATTTTCCTATCGCCCGTGCTGGGGCCAGGCCCGTGGCACCTGCTAGACGAGCACAGTTTAGTGCTCTTGCTGTCACCTAACGTATGGGTCTATTGATGTGCTCTGACTGGGCCGGGCTGATGCTACCCAACACGCATTAGAGCCAGCTGTTGTGCCTCATCTGTCTCTGTGTGTGGAGCGATAGCCACAAAAAGACAGTAAACACAGGCTGCTCGAAACATAACGCTTCAACTACCTTCACCCTGCGTCCCGCTGCTCACAACACCATCATCTCCCCGGCCCCTCGCTAAATGAGTGGAGAGTTGTCGGGTCTTAACTGAGTCCAAGAATGTGGCTGATGGGGGGGGGAAAAAAAGTTGATTCGCTGCAAGTATGGTAATTGAAGTCTTGATTACACCCGTCTGAGAAGCTAATTCTAGGATTTAGGATTCAGCGAGACTTAATAGAACGGTTCGTGCAATTGCAGTCCAAAGAGTTAACAATGCAGCCTGAACATTACAAATTGCACACTGCTTTATTTGACACTGATGATTAAGGTTAAAGAATTCAATGATGATTACAGTAAGTGGTTGAAAACAAACAAAGGACCCTGATAAATACATGTGCACACCAATCCAGACTCATCAAGTAATCAGCTAAAAAAAGAAAAACAAAACAAAAAGATGAAGAAGAAAATCACACACATTTGCCATTAACCAAATATGATCTACCAGATACAACAATATCAGAGGCATGGGGAGACTCTACCTACCCTGTTGAGAAAGATGAGGGAGACGCCCTTTTCAAAGTTTGAGCCCATGAACCCCTGAAAGGTCTGTTCATGCCCCTGCCGGCATGAATAATCACCCCCAGCTTCCCTGTAATGTGCTGCGGATGATATATTGGGCCACATTTATTACTGCTCCGCTTCCACCTGGCTAGGAGCAGCAAGTCCTCCATTAATATAAAAAAGAAAAAAACCCAAGCCTGCAACAAGATTTCTTCACAGCGTATGACTACAGGCTCAGAACCAGTGTTAAGGTTGTGTGACCTTATTGGTAAAAATTAGAGTTATGGAGTCATTTTGCCTATAACAAAGTATGATATAGAGTTCCCCGTTTCTTATAGTCAGTGTCTTTAATAGTTCAGGACCACAAGCGTTTTTAATCCTTGTCCGCAGTCACATGTCTTTGCAAGTCATAGTGTAAGATTTACGTCATCTCGGCAGTGAGAGAAAGCAGCAGTCCAGTCAAGTCACATCACACGCGAGACATGTTGGTAACGACTGAAGATGAGTTGTGCGGGATAACGCATTCTCATTTGAATAGTAATACAGGATTAAAAGTGTAAGCACTTTGCGGTGGTTTTAGAGGATTAAAACAGTACTACATGGCAACCCTGAGCCGTAAATGAAGAGAACAAATCATCCCTTAAGAAAAACATGTTGGAACATATGTTTCTCCCAAATCTGGGTCCTAGTCACATTGTTTCATAACAAAAGTGATTTAAGAAGCATATTTAAAACTATGTTAGGTCATAGAGTGCTCAGTTAGGAGAAAAGAAATGATAATGAGCAGATTAATATTAGCACAACCGCAATCTGAGGTCTGGCCAGCACACGTGTGGCAGTATGTGTCAATAATGACTTTTATTATTTGAGTGAACTTATGCGATCTAATCAAAACTAGAACAATTGGTGCAAAATAATGTGATTACCTTTCTACTGGCATGAATAATTTACAAAAATGGTGCGCCGTAATAGAAAACCATTCTGGGATTGCTGGCAGATTTACAGCAGCTTTAACACAGCCCACCTTCTCCTACAGTCTCCTTTCTGTCTTCCTCTGACGCTATAAGCTGCAAGTATTCCAAAATGCAGGCCTGCACTTGTTAAAGGTCAACATTGTTAAGTGTCTGTATGTACGCGGGGATAGCCTTTAGTATTGCGCTACGCTACCGCAATGCTTGCAGCCCGACACTAACCACGAACCAAAATGTTGCAGACACAAATGGACCTTCAGAGGCAGTGAGCAAACGTGCGTACACGTCTGGCGTTTGCACATCTGTGCACATGCAGCATGTGTCTAAGAGTGCACGTGTGCTGTGAGGTCGCTACATGCAGCAATTTAAAGCCATCTTCTGGAGAGAAATTACATATTTGTCCAATTTATTAGAGACTGTTCTGTTCTATTGTGAAAGGCAGGAGAATTCGCATGCCTCTTGATTGAAATCATTGCCACTGGGAGAACCTAGCCAACACCCTAAGAGGAGCTGCTATTCTGAAAGTGAGTGAATCATTGATTTTCAGCAGGAAATCATCAAGGCGAATCTATGGTAAATGAGAGAGTTGAGATGGCAAATGGTCCAGTTCAGCAGGATATTCAGTTATCACTGTATTCTGTCATAGACAGGCCACGGTGTCCGGTTATTGTCAGGGTCGTATTTAAGTGAAGACTAGTCGCTCACAGACGGTGTTTTTTTCCTGCACTTTGGGGAAGTGCAAATGGAAAACACCCTCCAGTGAGAGGGGGGCATGTGCGAGTTTGAAAGAAAATGTAATCTTCCTAAAAATAAAAAACCAGACAAGAAAGCAATAACACCCTGAACCAACACTGAAATCCTATTGTGGTTTCTACGCCAAAGGCCTGCTCTATGAAAATGAGGCGCTTTGATGTTTGATTAAAAAAAAATATCCTCCTTCTTTGAATCCCTCTAAGATTTGTTTGCAAATTAATAATGCTTGATTTAGAAGATTTAATAACAAGGGCTAACAGCTCAAAGCCAGTTCACAAAAAACACTGCAATTTTTTTTTTTTAACACCCCAACAGATTTGACATCTTCATTGTGAAATAATCACATATTTTTTTAAAGCATTATCCACACTTCAACAAATACGATGACAGTCCATCCGCTGGAGTCTGGTCAAGTGAAAACATATACGTAAAGTCTTTTTTTTTTTTTTTGCCAAATAGCAGAAAGGAAAAAAAGTGTCAGCACCTCCAATTAATCAAAACACTTCTTTGTCACTTGTCAAATTATAAACGTTAGCACACCAAAAACACATTAAGCAGCGACGGAAGCAGCAGATTTAACAGTAAGGAGTGTGGCTGTGGTACTGCTGACGGAGAGATTAACGTTATGGCTGAAGGACACCATTGTTGTGAGTCTACAGGTCCTTTTATAAAAATTTGTTCAAGGCTAAGAAAAAAAAAAAAATCCAAGATGACAAGAGGTGTTAGCGTAACTTTGGGAGGGTCAAGATCTCTGTCAAAATAAATAAATAAAGCTGGGTAAATTCCCAGATGATTAAACATGCAACAATTTTGCTGGTAATAACTGAAATGACTGAAAATTAACAGCCTATTTATGCAAGATAATTCATAATTTTATTGGGCCGTTATATTGGCTGGGTCTGATTATTGGGGGGTCATAACCCCCCTAACCCCCCTTGGAAATTACGCCCCTGGTTAACCTACTTTCTTTGCTATGACTTCCAGCCTATTTTCAACTGCCTACTGCAGGTAAAGTGTTTATGTAAAGCATGTGAGTAAGTAAATAGTGACTTAGAGCTACATAAAGAGCAATGTCGTCCAGCCTTTGAGCGTATTTGAATTCATCTATTTTTTTGAATAAACTGAATCTGAATAAACTCAGTTCAAGCTGTGCTGGTAAAAAGTCTGCAGACGTAACTAATGGCTGAAATTTATAAATGCAATATTTGGACAGCCTGTGCATTGCAGTCTGCCGTAAATCTTCAAACAGCAACTAGTCTGATGAATTATGACTCATCTTAAACATTCATCTCGTTGGGTCACCCTTAACATTTTGAAATTATACAACTGATTGACTCGACCGGCCCAAGGCTACTGTGGACCTGTGCCAGAACCTGACAGGATAAGGCAGAGAAAACATTACCTCAAATTTCTAAATGCAGGGAGTACATCAGTGAAGAAGGCAATCTTTGTCTTCAAGTACATTTTTCCGGCAGGACGTGGAACCGGATGCTGCGTTGCACTGTGGTTGATCCCATGCTCTGTGAGAACAATAAAAAAGCTGGCACCGTGTTTCGAGGTGTTAGGGGAGCTGTGTGTACCACATCTGAGTGCACGTGACTGAATCTCCTGAGCAGCTTAAGTGAAAGTGATAAGCAGTAGAAACGGGGTTCTGCTTCTCACAGGCAGCTTGCAGTGATCGCTGGGAATTCATTGCTCTTTCTAGCCATCAAGCAGGAAGGAGGAGGAGGAAAGTGTATTTAAAGGATTTTCACAATCCTTAATGCCATTTATTACATCTCACCAGCTGCAGCACAAGAATGGCTGCATGTAATTGCGTCCACAGATCTTTTGGCTTGAAGACAACCAATCGAGATGGATCCCTTTGCCATTGCTGCAACTGACCATGAGTGAATCCTGGCGACTTAGGGACGGGACATTATTTAACATGGACAGAGAGTGACGTTAAGGAGCATTAGGTTCCGGGATTGTTAAAGCGCTTGTCACACTCCGAAGACATCCATCTGCACGACGCAGGCTTCAATCAATAGATAAGTAATCGGCTGCAATGAGAGGCAGCACGTGGTATTACTCACCGACTCTGTCCTGAAACAGCCTCACCGCACAGCAAGCAGAGTGGCACAGAGCACGCAGCTCCATCATGAGGGAACTTATCTTTCAGCTGAGCACGTTGGTATCGACAGGCCAGAACGGAGAGCACCTTTGTATTGGTACAATCAGTCAAAAGGGGGCTGTGCTTTCATGTTACAATCTCTCCCTGCTTACAAAAAAAAAGTCAATTGGATTAAACAAAAAGGGAAACAACTCTCCTTCGCTATACCTCATGATCACCACTCCTGTGATATAATCTATGATGTGTGCGTCATTAAAACACTTAACGGTTTTGCAAAAGGAAAAGAAAAAAAAAGGAGGGAAAACAAGTGACCACAGCAATAATGGAGCAGCCCAACTGTGGAGCTGTTCCAGTGCAATATCTGACATTGCAGCCATTGCATTTAATTTGCTATAAGAAGCAGTGAATTGTTGCACATGAAATAATGGGATCGCGAATGATGTAGGGGGCGAGGGGGGGGGGGGGGGGGGGGGCAGAAAAGCACATTTACGGGAGTGTGCCGGGGAAAAACACAACCACGGCAGCCGCAAAGTTTGTGGAAAATTACTCCAAATATTGGTCAGTGTTTTGAGCATGATTGACATTTCCTTCAATACATCAGCTCCTAGCTCCACTTTCTCATCAAGCGGAACATTTATAGACACGTTCAACTAAGAGTTATGAGATGATTCTTGTAGGGAAGCTAAAAGTAGGACAAAAGTAATTCCTTTCCTCTTTTGGGTAACCTATAAAAAAGGTAATTATGTGAGTATGTGATGAAATTCTAATTTAACTGCACCTACTTTATAATTGTACTTCACAACCACCAATACTCCAGTCTCATATATAGTAGAATCCATTTTGAGGTTTGTGGTTTAGCTACATTGTAAGTGCGCACTATACACTGATCAATGTGGGAATGCGTCTTTGCTCAAATTCATCTAAAATGTGCACTCTTAAATTTTTGCAGTATTTTAATCAACCTTAAAGTGTTTGAACAGTAATATATAAGAGGATTAACAACTGCAAAGCAGTAACTCGAGATTCTTAGGCAACACCAAGAGTACTAAAGCAAAAATACATCTCATTTCGATTGAGAAAACAGTTGATACACCCACAAGTGCCTAATGTAGGAGGCAGTGGCGCCTTAAGGGTTTTCAGCTTCCTGTGTAGCTTCAACCAAAGAAAAAGCCGAATCTTACTGAGAGAAAAATGGTCTCATCTATATGAAAAGGGAAAGAAAAAACACTGACATGAATTTAACAATCAAAACAGGGATATCAAGAGTCTCAAAGGGGAAGGCAAAGGTTGTCTAATGTGCTTCACTGCATAAGAATGGATTGAGCCTTCACATGTTCTGCATACTAACGTCTTCCCCGTAGACGTGATTACTGGAGGCTACGATGGTCATACCTTCTGTCTGCAGCATTAAGAAAATAACAGTTTTAACACCTGCTGGTGATTGTTTATGGAACACATTTCTAAACCTAACAAAATAGCTTAATTATCCTGAAATGTGAAAGATGAACCCTTAAAACAATGCATTAACATAAGCCATGCCATAAATTAGTACCAATGATGTTGGTGGAAATCGCCTGCTGTGATATTTCTGAGCAGACGTGGACAGCGACACAGCTGGGAGCTGCACACCAATTTATTTATTTTTTTAAACAACAAATACATGCACAAGATTTTCTCAAAGAAAATGGAATATTTAATTATTCATATGGATTTTCAAACCCCATGTAAAAACTCCCTCGCTGATACATGCCGAGTTTGTGTGCAACAAGTACAGTGGAAAAGTGGAATCTGTACTTTTATAGATACCCTTCAGGATTTTGGCACTTAAAATCGAACAAATGCACAACAACAAAAAGAGGCTCATGCTACTAAGAAAAATCATTTATAATGGAACAATATTAGTGATGCACCAGTTGCACTGTCCTTGTCTGAATACAATTTACAATTTTTTAAAATGCATATTTCATAACCACACATAGTTTTTGCAACTTTTCTCTAATAGAATCTTGATTATATACTTAATAATCAATGCATGTTTACATTTTATCCTAATCTGCAGCAGGTTAGACATCACTCATGCAGGCTTTGTGAATATGTCTCAGGCAGTGACCCCCTGGTAACCACCGAGTACATCCAAGTGGTTGTTGAAGGTCATCAATTATATAATGTTGTAAGACAGCAGCCCCCAACCTTTTTTGCATCACGTACCGGTTTATGACCAACAATATTTTCACGGACTGTCCTTTAAGGTGTTGCAGATAAATACAATAAAATAAAACCAGCACCAGTACCCAAAAAAAGAAGATCTATTCATAACACATGGGAAAAGACCCAGGGAAACCTAGTTAACGATAAAAACAAAGACATAATGGTAAAAACCAACAAAAACCCTGAAAACCATGAATTTCACAACAGAGCCTCAACTCTCGCGGCCCGGTACCAAACGACTCAAGGACCCGTGGCCCAGAGGTTGGAGACAGGTGTTATAAGACATATTAAGACATAGACATATAAGGTGCTTCTCTGAAAACCTGCTTGTAGTTGCTTTTAGTTGGCATGAAAGACACCTAATTGTCTGCTCATACTTCCCATCTACTGGAAATGCAGCATGTTCACCTTCAAAGTAAAAGTTGTCCCGTTTGAAGACAAGTTGCCATCCTCCATGCAAACTACAGGAGACCACAGCAATATGCTAATAACATGGAGTTTTTGGAGTACGTGGATGGTACTCCAATCCTTAGCAAACCCCTCAAGCTTACCCACACCAATCTCTAAATAAAGTGATCCACGTTGCTGGACAGATTGTGTTTTTAACAAAAAGTACAACTGAAAACTTCCACACACTGAAAGAGACTAACTTGAGAACTAATAGCTGAGCGCCAAATGACATTACTGTGAAAATGAGGAAATGCCAGATTAGTAAACGGGCAGAGCACTGGCTTCTGCGTTAGCATTATCAGGAAGCTAGAGACAATTACAGCCCATTACACATTACACTGATTCATGGAAGAAATATCATTTTGCAAATCAATATGTAGTGAGTCAACTGATTTATGTGTTACTTTACACGGCATATGGCAACCAAGCAAAGAAGGTTGCAGAGTTGTTGCAGTTGGGATGACGTGCAGCCTAATATCCAGCTCTTATATTGGTGAGGAGGTGGATATTAGGCTACAATGGACCATTATAGACTGACATATTCAAGACTGAGCGGCCACTCACTGGTTACATTCGATTAGCTGAAACCGAGTCGATTCTGGTCACTGATCAATACGTTTGTGAGATAAAATCGATTTAGCTGATTATGGTCAAAAGTCATTTTTATTAAATCACACAAAACACATTTGAAGTGACCTTTTCAAGCACACAGAACTTAATCTCTCTCTGTTAAGATATAAAAAAACAGTCTCATTGATTAGCTCTCTTAATAGAACAACAATTTGCTACATTTGATAAAGACGTGGTATTCTTGTGTTGACAGATTTTTGATTTTTAGGCCGTCCTGCTCTAAATATCACCCTCGTACAATAGAGTAGGACAAAGGTAATTCTCTGGATAAGCACATTCAATAAATGCTAGGAGCACTTCTCCAGGGATTCAAAAAGCTATTCAAAAGCCCTATTGTTGCTTGTCCAGTGGTACGCATCCTCTAATGGAAGAGCCGCACTTATACTCGGGACACTGTGAAAAGGAATTACGATGTGCTAATGTGAGGTTATGTTTAATACAAGGAAGAAGCTTCAAGGCCTTAAACCAGTCGACTTCTCTCGAGAGCCCTCCAACCACCCTCCCCGTGTCCTATACTCCGTTTAACTGTCCTACCTTAGCTCGTCTTTCCATATGTTGCAGAGATTTGATTACTTGCCATTTTCCAGCTCATTAATGAAGACTTATGCTGCATTTGTAATGAATGTGTCCTAGCTGAAACATGATCAAGTTTCTGGGCTCACTGAGTGCTTTTCAGATGATTGCTTTCACCTCTGCGGTTGGTTTCATTGGTGGTGCAGGAAGAGGCCAATCCAGAAGCCACTGTAAATGGAGAACAAAGAGGGAATTCTAGCACAGGAACCTAATTATAAACTGATTTTTTGGAAGTGCATACGCTGAGCATGTGCTGGAGATGGTTAAAATAAAAAAAATATTAGGGTTAAAATATGCTATTTTGAAATTTCATATTTAAAATGCTTAACATGTCACGCGTCATCATAAACAAGGCATTAGCAAAAGCCTGAAAGGTTTCACTATACTGACTTTTATACTGTGCGTTTAATAAAGTGTTACATATAATTTCTCTCCCTTGAAAGCTACCGTGTGTCAAAACTCCACATAATAAACAACCAGGCCCTTGTAAAATGGGTCCTGATTCTTTATTAGGCTGCAACAAGGGACCTAAACAGCAGAAAAGCCAAACATTCAGCAGTGCCTTTCAAACAAAATCTAGCTGTATTCAGACTCTGCAGATGTGACTGCTGATGCACATAAGCTGTATTCACAAGAGGCAGGATATCAATGCTGCCATCCATTTGCATCCATACTCTCAGTGCCCATCATTCTCAGTTTATTGTCACCAGCGTGTACACTAATTACAGCCTGTGACTTGTGACTCTGTCTTTTTTTGAGAAGGGTTTTTTTTTTCTGTGTGAGCTTGTTTTTTAAAATATTGTATTATATACTTGCTGTTATGCTAAATGCACACTTTTGTTAGATGAAAGGACTGAATGAAGGTAGTAAATTTATTAGACCACCTGTCATTAAAACAGGAACACACACATTAGAAATCGGTCAAAAAACCTGTTTTAAAAAAAGTTATATTGTCAGTTATTAGGAAAATAAACTAAATTTGTGTTTTTATATGCAAATTTGAGGCAGCACACTGGACTTCTCTGAGAAGCCAGAAAATAGTCAAGCATAACTATCAACCAGTAGGATCATTTTTTCTGTGCAGGAAAGCAGAACGGACTAATCTGGCATCTTAATAAAACAACAACAACATGCTTTGCTATTTTTATCTTCCTTATTTTTGAAAATTCGTGGATATTAATGATCTAATCTTTATTTTATAAATGCCTTGTAATTTTTTTTGGTTATTTTCTGAAATTCTAGCATCATAAGAACCCTACCAGTTCATTATTTCGACTACTAGCATATACCAGCTAAGAAATATTAGTACAGATTACACTTCCTGGCAGCATATTAAACTGTAAAATAAGTCAAGTCAAGTCAACTTTATTTGTCAATTCTGCCACATGTACAGGACATACAGAGAATAGAAATTTCGTTACTCTCAAACCCTAGTGATTAAAAAATGCAAATAAAATAATTAAAAAGTAAAAATTTAAATAAATACAATACAATTTTACGTATAACAAAAAAAAAGCTATGCAATATACAACTCCAGCTGCAACAGACTTGCATAAATCCTTATGCATAAATATTTATCATTCACTAATATAATGTTCCAAACCTGACCTTTCTGCATGAGGATGTTTTTACTTGTGTTATTTAAGTACGACTCGATGCTACTTTACTAAAGATACTGATTGCATTACTTTTAATTTTTCCACATTTCTTTTTTAACTTAACCTTGGATGGATACAAATACTTATTCCACTACAGTTCTAGACAAAAACACAGAGAAAGAACACTTTTAGTTTAGGAAGGGTTCTCTTTATATTTAAACAAAAATAATTTTTCCAGAGAAATCAATTAATACATCCCATCTTCCGATAGCTCCAGTTCCAAATAAGACATCACAATCATTTAATACCACCAACGAGAAGCATTAATATAGTATGTAATGATTATCTGACAGCCCTCTCCTGGTCTACTCCAGAACTGCTCATTTGCAACTTTAATTCCGCAAATGGACTCCAAAGCTGTGTTTACAAGGAGCGAGACAGTCTTAGCTGTGACAGCTCAAAAGCAGTTCCCTAGTAATAAAGACTAATGCTGCATAATCAAGTCACATGTACACTAATGTCTACTTGAGAGCTCTTTAGATGTCCAAGTTGGTGCAAAGTTGTATTAAAAATGTATCTTATGTGGTTTATTTCCTTCTTGCCTATATATACACTGTGTTTGTAATTTAGATGGAAGCGCAGTAGCTCTCACTTGGAATGGCTCTCGTGGCTGCTAATGATAATAAGCTGTAATAAGAAATGGGTCAAGAACTGACAATGGGGAGTTGATTGCACGTGTTATTTCAATGCCATAACATAATAAAACACCCAGTTAGTACTTGCACTTCCTTTTCCACTCAAAAAGAGAGAGAGAGACACGCACACACACACACACAGTTATATGCACACATCGTTCCCTATAAGAGTTCTCTGCTTGTGCCAGACATTTATTCTTAAGCTTTTGAGAAAAGTGGTCAAAAGAAGAATTGCTCAGTGAACATCACTGTAAGAAAATACATCAAATGTGTCTGTGGCAGGAGCCAGAATAATACAAGGCTGGTCTGCTATGACTGACACGTACGGCACCCCTGTTTTCTCACTGCTAAAAGCCCACTGAGGGTGGAGTCGAGTCAGTGTGGAGAATAGTATCTTATGTGAATGTGTGTGTGTGTGTGTGCGTGCACGTGTGTGTCGGTGGGTTGGGTGGTGATGCCAGAGTGAAGCATTGGAGAGGTGTTGGCATCCCACGCTGAAAAAAAGTGAGGAAATTTGCAGAGCGGAGAGAATTAGTGACTCCCGCTGGGCCAAAAAACGATGGGTGCAGAGAAAAAGGGGAGGGGAGGACAACGCTCCGTGATGGTGTACAAAATGACCTCTGAGAGGAAGGGAGCGAACGACAGGGGCGGCAGAGAATGGGTGTGTGTGGGGGGGGGGTGGGTCCTCAGGGAGAAGCACAGGGAGGGATCCAAAGCCAGGTCACCTTCTCCAGAGAGAGCAGCTGTGAAAACTCTGCCCCTGGGAGGAGGGTCACAGTCGAAAGCTCTGTATCTTACACACCAAAGCTCAGATTCTCCCTCTCTGCCTTCACCCTGCACAGGTCTGCAATAACAAAGCCAATTAAGAAGCCCAGGAGAGAAGCTAGCACCGTCTCACAGTCGCCTCTCGCTGACTTGGCAACCAGAATTATGGCTCAAGAGAGTACCTTTCAACATCAAATATAGAGAATATCAGCAATTACCATTCAATACCTCCGTTCTCCACTTCCATTTCTCCAACTCATGAGGTGACTCATAAAGCCACTTAAAATTTCTCCCAGATGCATGCTAACTGAGAACACGGGGAAAAAAGAAAAAAAGGTATGCAACAGCATAACGCCTCACGTTTTGAGTTAAAATGTCACTAATCTCAGCGGAGTGCTTTATTTTGCAATGATTGGGCCACTGCCAGGGTGATCTTATTTACTCTCCGTGGCATTTTAGGTGGCATTCGTTTCATCTGGATGTCATACTGCATGACATTAATTCAGATTTGGCTGCGAGAATCAATATCGCAGTATTGTTCTGGGAGACATCAAGAGAACAGACAAGTTGAACTCTGTTACACAACCTTCATTATCCAGCAGCACAAAGAATAAAAAGAAAAAAAATGTTACAATTTTCTTCAGATCTGCACAGATGAGGCTGCCACATGTGTGTGATGTACTGTGAAGAATGTTTTGCAGTTTGTTAACTGAACAGCTATTGTCATACGGTGGTTTGGGCCACAATTTCGGTTATCATTCCTCGCTATATTCTCTCTGTTCCAGGTGCTGCTCTCCGATTGTCTGTCTGTATGGTAGCAGACGCGTATAAGAAAAGTGATTGTAAACAGTAGATGCACTCCTAGATCCTTTTCATGGGTGGCCAAGCTTTAGCAATGTGCTCCTCTGTAACTGTCATCTTGTAGATTTGAAATCCCTCCCCGATCGATTGTACTAAAAGCTTTAATCTGATTGTTAAAAGAGCTGATTTGACAAAGCTGTTATCAAACTGATTTAAGTACCAATCAATACTGCATTATGTGTGGGTGTTTTTCCCCCTCTTTCAGGGTTTGGACAACTTTTCCAAGGACAGGTTCAGGAATGTCTGTCATGTCCAAAACGCATCCACAAAAACACAAAGACTCACACCCCTTCGCAGGGGTTCACATCGGGCTTGCCGAGATAAAGTAAAAAACAAATAATGCACAACTGCTGGAGTGTGGAAATGAAAAAAAAATCATGTCATTCCTTTGTTGATGTTTTAACATTAACTGGGGTGTCTATTGAAATAGGTTCCAAACTCATGTGTGATTGTATTATTCAGGGTGGTGTAATGATCCATGGAGAGTTGTGTAGTTCTCCTGAAAGGAACATTTCTCAGCGAGAAAAGGAACGCACACAGACAGCAACATCAACCTCCTTTTCCTCTTCCATCTTTTCATGTCTTTCAGTATTCATTCCACACACGTATTCAACATTAGAGGGCAAATAAATTGATTGCCAGCAGCTGAAGACACTTATCTCCCAGCGAGTCAGCTTTGCGCTAGAGACCCCAATACCAAAACCGGGAAGCACTTCATTACGTTGATGCTTAACAGTAAGAAAAAAAAAGACCAAACACTGGAACAACACCAGCAAACTGCGGTTACAAACACAGCAAACGCAGTGAGACCGAAACGGAGTAAGACGGAGTGGGACACAATGATCAAGACCTCCGGGCTAAACAGTGTTCATTAGTGACAGAAATGCAGAATGAATGGAGCTGCTTACTTATTCTGTAAGCATCCTGGTAAAAGCGAGCAGGCAGGAACAGGGCTAGCCTTAGCCTCATGCTTGCCTGGGTAGTGATGGCCAATTAAGCTCCTCTCTGATGAGCCATACAGAGGCCCAGCAAGCAATTAGAGAACCAGGAGTTTCTGCTCATTATTGCTGCAGACTATCGGGCATTGTCCTGTGTAACACACATCTTAAGCAATGATATTGCAGAGTTGCTTATTAGATTTTGGTTTATATAATTCAGTTTGAATTAAAGAGAAACTCTCCTGCAACTGCTGCTTTCACGCCCGAAGAGGTAACCTCTGCATGCGCACGCCAGAGCTGTTTGCAGATAGAAAGCCTCTTTGATTTGACATTCAGGACTGTCTTTTTATATGTGATTTGTCAATATGATGTTGATACCCAATGAAGGAGACGACAGAAACCAATGCATCACAAGCGATATTGTCTCATGACTGACAGCTCATGGCCTTAAGTATTGATTTAGTTCACAGATTTGGATGCAAAGCTGGTGTAGGCTGGGGAGGGCCGAGCGGGCTGTGTGCGCAAATTCAGCTCTAATGCAGTCATGAAGTCAAGAGAAAGACTGTTATATTAATGTAAAGCTAAGCAAGTCTGATAATGGGACTGTACAATATGGCCAGTGAAATGGAAAACAGTGCTATAAGTATAAAGAAAAACAGCTCCATTTATCATCATTAAAGAACTCGATAGAAAATTTAAACATTAAAATGTATATTCCTTATCTAAAAACTTAACACATCTACTGCTGATTGTTGTTTACAGATAGGAATTCTGTTGTGGCTTCTTTAAAACTAATGGGGAAAAACCTTGTCTAAGTGAAGATTTAATATGGTTAGATAGGAGACGACTTTTATACCAGATGGCACTTGGGCAGAAATAACTGTATGCTAAGAAGCTGAAGTACAAATAAATATGATTCATTTTTAAGTGCTCTGTGTTTATACAGTACTTTAAGGGTATTATAATTGTTTGCTTTTCATGGGGCCAGGGGCATAGATGGAATAAATGAGAGCCAAAGGTACACTAAATAATAGTAGTGTGCAGGGGAAATACAGAAGCACAGCTAACACAGGCCTACTAATGTTCCACTGCTGAAAGGCTTCTGATTCGGCTGAAGCCCTTGTGTGGTACAGCGCCCGTTCTCAAAACCGGGGGGAGTCCATCAACAAATTTCCCACATGTGGGACTAATAAAGGTTATCTTATCTTATCTTATCTTAAGTCAGTTTGGAGACATTGTGATTTTTCCATTTTCATCGCAGCTGAATCAGCCAAGGTTTCGGTGGCACCGAGTTCTAACCATATGGCTTCGGCCACAAGAATAACAGCGAGGGATCGGCTCCAAAGACTTACACTGTGATGGAGATCAATGACAAGCATTTATCACCTGAGGAAGGGCACGGCGTGGGTGTGTTCGTGATCTTTATGGACACCGGTTTATGACTGAGTGAAGTACAGAGGGAATAGGTCGGAAAAAAATAGAATAATCACAGATCCATGCAGTGGTAAGCTCAGATAAAAACATTGTGAAGCTGCTGGTCTGAATGTGCAAACCCACTTCGATTGGACCGCAGGGAGTAATATGTACACAGAAGCCATATGTGCGAAGAGGAATGTGGCTCTTTCCCTAAGAAATGAAAACTTGCCCCTGGAGGACTATTCACCGATGGCCCAACCTGTGGCAGGTAGCACATGCGAGATCTTGCCAGCGCACGCACATCCGCACATTCAAAGAAAGAAACAGCTCACGTTTACAAGCATCACCATATAGCTTTTAAGACTAATTATACACAACACTATCACAAGCTCTGCTTCTCTTTCTGGGTTTCAAAGCATATTCAGGTCTGTCGGCTCTCAAAAAAAATATCATCATGCCAGAAACTAGCAAGTTGTAAATTTTCCATCACTGCTGTACACAGACGGGTTGGGTTAAACAACCTGGAACATGAAATCCTCAAATATATCAAATCATAATAGCTTTAAATCAGTCAAAGACAATCCAGCTACAATACCTGGCTTCTGTACAGCTCATTTAAAGTTGAGCAGTAGCAAAATTGACATCGAAGTAAGATTATGGATTACCAGATGGTCAGGATTTTTCAGTTTTTACAAGCCAAAAGTGACATTTACAAAAAAAAAACAAAAAAACCCAAACAAAAAACACGCAGCATCAAAAATGCGTTGAAAGTGAATGATAATCACATTGATAAAAGACAACAGCGCAAATACATTTCCATGCTTTAGATACCCATGCTTTTTCTGTGGCACAATGAATAAACTGCCAATTACACAGTACGTTTTCACTGGACCTCATTATCTTTCTGAGTCTTTAGAACGCATTTTACATAGACTACTACACACATGCAATTAAGCTTGCTAAAATTAGCCCCATGAATGGATGCTGAGCATGTGATGAGAGCGGGACAGTGAGCAAGTGAAAAAAATGGGAGAGATGGAGAGTGCGAGAGAAACAAAAATATACAACAAAAACCTTTGTGACAGACTGTAATAATTAAAATCAGTTGATTCGAGATGTAGGCTTTGAAGTTAGAAGCCTGAGGATGAGTCTAAATACCTTCAAAGGACGGGCGTGCATATTCTGCGGGGTGCTATCGCAGCCTCAATCGGCCCTGCAAGTTTTGATGGTTATTGAATGACATGACTGAATGGCAGCTAGGCGTCCAGGGGAGCTGGAGCCGAGTGCAGTGGAGAACATATGGACATTAGCATAGGCAGTCGGCAGCCTGCTGTCTCACAGACTGCGCCACTGGGACTGGCCTACCTGATGCTCTGCCCGGTTCTGGTTGGACAACAAGCCCAGTGTGCTGGCGTGTTTCCAGCTTTGACAGGACAGCTAAGAAGCTGGATGCTGGCCAAGGTCATTTGTGGAAACTTCAGTTAACTGACATCATAATGAGGGACAAAACACTTAACTAAAATAAAAGAAATGGCCTAAAAAGGAGCAACATTAAATTTTCAACATTATCACTGCCATTAAGACTGAAAAGCAGCAACATGTTTTTGCTTTTATTGCTCCCCATGTTCGCAAATGAGTCATGGTTTAAGGTGTCAAGGAGCTGGAAGGCATCATTTTATACTAGCACACCTGAGACAGACAGGATACTAATTTGTGCCACTGCAAGGTAATAATGCGGGGAAGCAGCACATATGACTGTGTGTCATTTTTAATAACACAAATAATTCATTAACAAAAACATACAGTCGAGCTGAATGGATAGCAGACCAGCCCAGGTCAACTTTTCCCTCCTAAGGACGACATCTAACGACCTCCCCTGTACCTTTAATGACGAGTTTTGACCCATATCAATTAAAGATTTGGTTTGATGACCGTAAAAATAGTTTTTTTGCGTTTTCTCAGGGTAGCTACATAGGCAGAGATGACCCTCACCAACTTCTGATCAACACCCAGTTATACTCCTAGTCGGCCTTCAAGGGGGTAAAGACTTAAAGGACTAAGTATAAAACCCTGGCAGTGCTTTCTGGAGGTCTCTTCACTCAGATTCTAAGCCTTGAAATATATTTCCCCATGTAAGGTCTGGGAAACAGTCAATCAAATCTCCAATTATTAATCCATTATAAATGGCAGCATTGGAAAGTCTTCACTAAGGAAGTATTAAAAACATGATCTTTGAATGAGATTTCATTTAAATCCTTTAGGAAGAGATGTCATCTGGCTCCTGTCTGCAACTAGTGCCGACTATTTATAGATTATCCACATAACAGAACTCGAGGAATGACTGTGTGATTGTGTGTGTACTGAAATCTGTTCAAGCTGTTCTTTGGTTTCAATTTGTGTAAACTGTCGGCAACTCAGACAGACAGAAAATTAGATTTAAACCAAGCTTAAAATGGATATATTTATAGAATGAGCATATCAAACAGTTTTTTCATTTGTGAAAAGAAAATCCTCTAAAGAAAAAAAAAAAAATGGCTAGCTGATTAATTTGCTGCAATCAAAATCAACTGACAGCGATCTGAATATACCTTTATAGTTATAGTACATGGGCATGTCAATCATTGCTTCTGCACACTTAACGACTATTTTAACACAACCTTGACTTACTTTCTTAGGACTCCTATGAAAAACCAAGTGCACCTAGGATTCTGGAGCTTTTAGAATAACCTTTAGCAGCAATAACTTGAAATAACTGTCTTCTGCATGACTGTCTGTTGTATTGTTGTTGAGGACGTTTGGCTTCTTTGCAATGTTGCGTTGAGTTCGACAGGCAGCCACAGCATTTCAATCAGGTTGAGGTCTGGACTTTGACTGGGCCATTGCAACACCTTCACTCTTTCCTTTTTCAGACATTCTGTTGTAGATTTGCTGCTGTGCTGGGGATCATCGTTCTGTTGCATGACCCAATTACAGTCAAGCTTTAGCTGTCACACAGATGGCCTCAACATTTGACTCTTGTATGCGGAGGAGTTCATGCTTGGCTCAATGACTGAAAGGTGCCTAGATCCTGTGGCTACAAAAACAAGGCCAAATCATCAGCCCGCCACCATCAACTGGTTTCAGGTGTTTGTGCTGATATGCCACGTTTGGTTTTTGCCAGGCTTCATGCTGTGCATTATGACCAGACATCTCCATTTAGATCTCATCTGACCAAAGGACATTGTTCAAGAAGTCTTGTGGTTTTGTTCAGATGCAACTAAACCACATTATCACATTCTTTTTAGAGAGAATATGCCATCCTTTCCAAACAAGCCATATTTCTTCAGTTTTCTTCTTATTGTACTGTAATCAACTTTAACATTTAACATGCAGCAATCTAGCTCTTGGGTTTTTTGCTGTTTCTCCGAGCATTGCACGATGTAACCATTTGAATTTGCCAAGATGTCCACTCCTGCGAAGCTTATGGCATCAATCACACTTAAACGCTCCAGACCAGCAACTGCCAAAACATCTGCTTTTAGAGAACTGCTCACATATGCTGATGATCAATGAAGTGCATCTGATTAGCAGCACCTGCCTGCTAATCATCCACCTTAATCCCCAAGTAAGCAGTAAGAGTTTACTTTGTTTTTCACGTGACTGCATACAAGCATGAGAACTCTTTTTTCCACATACCTGTACATTAAGAACCACACAATGTATACAAAGTAGCACAGCATTAATATTTATACATTAAATAATAAATGCAGTGTGTGACTGTAAGTTTAATGTTCACAGTCAAACATACAGTACTGTGCAAAGGTTTTAGGCAGTAAATATAAATATAAATGTTTATTTAACACTTCTACTTTTGAAAGCATTCTTTGGTTACAGCATTTTTTTCTCGTCTGCCTAAAACTTTTGCACAGTACTGTACACGTTTAAGCGTATTTATTAATTGGGTAAAGAAATTCAAGTAACGACAGTGTTAAACTCAATATTATGCAGACAACATAAGCATCTAAGGATTGAAAGCATTGTTACTAATAGCGACTGAAAGCACTGTGGTTTGCAGTGGAGTGCATAAAAAGGAAAAAAAATATCAGGTTGCTGGATAACAATGCCTCTCCATCACTTCATTGTTGCCAAGATTTATTCAGAACTAAAGATCTCCCATATAGTGAATCATCCACTTCGAGAAACAGGACAACTCGTGTCAGTATGGTTGTAGAGATGCATAACAACTCTGGCATTCTTCTGACAGAAATGCCACTACGAAACTGTGTGCCGCCTACGTCTTAGGAATGCAGAGTTCTTGTCTGGAATGTAATATTTATCTTGTAAATGTCTTGCAGGCTCAGCTTTCGCCTCTTACACCGCTTGGTATGTGTGCTTTGGTATGCTGCTAAGAAGTCCATCCATTCTACAAAAACACCACCTTAAATTTAGACATTTCAGAGAAGACATTTGAACATGAGAGATACATTCTGTCTTGAACTCTCTTCAATGTTGTGCTATCAGCATTGCAGGATAAACAGATACAACCCTCGGGTATTGAAGTGGGCAGAAATATTCAGTAGCACATTAAGGATGAAGTTGCCAAAGGCCTCCTAGGGGGTGGTGTGCCTGATCCGCATCACACTAGCTTACTGCACCTCTGGATCAGTTGCAGTCTCTCTACCACAGAAAGGATTATTACATTTCACTTGAAAAAACAAAACAAAAACAATAACTGTAAGAAACCAGAGTTTGGAGGAGGATGTGGGACACTAAAGTGAGAAAGTATTTTTTTCTCCCTTCTCCACCAGCTCATAAAAGTTAAATGAGCCTGACTATGATCTCACCTCCCTTTATTATCCCCATATCAAATGCTTGATTCAGTTGATTGCTCCCATCCCTCCATCACTGAGGTTTCATCTGATGTGCACCTGTGCTTAGCCACCATGTGAAAGACATGACTATATGTGGTCCTCACGCTGTGCTGCCATCATATTTACATTCCATTAGACAATTTCAGAAAATCCCAATTCCTTGTATATGGAAACAAAATATGGTCATAGTACTGCAGCAAGCTAACACATCTGAATGTGTAGAACAGTGTAATTTCCCTTGCATGACATGACACATCCTGCCTTGTGACTACTATACAAATAGTCATTGCAGTGTCGATGCTCAAATTATATACTTACCAGCCACTTCACTAGGTATACCTATCAACTTCTCATTAATGCAAATATCTAATCAGCCAATAACATGGCAGCAACTCATCAAATATATTTAGGCACCCTGATAAAGTTCAAATATAGGATCAGAATGGGGAAGACCGATGATTAAGTGACTCTGATGTGGTGTGATGACCTAATGTGATATTCTTGCATGATAGGTTTACAGAGAATGGTCTGGAAAAGGGAAAATGTCCAATGAGGAGCAGTTCTCTTGGAAAAATACCCAGTTGGTATCAGAGACAATGGCCAGACTGCTTTAAGCTGATACAATGCAACAGTATTTGAAAATAGCCACTTGTTACAGCCAAGGTATGCAGAAGAGCATCTCTAAACATTCAGGACATATGAAGTTTGAAGCAGATGGACTACAGCAGTTGAAGCTCAGAAAACTAAAGCTACACTGCACATGAGCTCCCAAAGAGACAAATGCTGCCTGGTCTGAGAAGTCTCGATTTCTACTGCAACACGTGGACGGTAGATTCAGAACTTGGCATGAACACCATGAAACAACCCATGCAAATACGACCAAAACCCAAATGTCATCTCCCCTGGTCAAAACAGGCTGTGGAATGATGGCAAAATATGAACAGTAGACAGATCGATGCTGATATAGTTTGCATATGAAGTAGAGGTCAGGTTACACCATCTCTTAAAAAGCAAATATAAAGAAAGAAACAAATCAGATTACTGCCAAGAAAGAATTAAATGCATTTACATTTTTCCACACACTCGAGTCTTACGGTCATTACCTCCTTGCATATAATCATCATCATAGGCTCTGATGGAATGCTGCATGCCCACTGTTAAGACAGTTAGCTTAGTATGACAGGTAGAGGATTTAAATTTAAAGTAAGGGGTTGCGGGTTTGAGTCCCCCTCGAGGTGACTTTTTAGTCTTCTCATTCTATCAAACTTTTTAAATTTTGTTTACTTAATTTTAATCTAATAGATATGAAGTAGAAAATTTTGGACATGAACTCTCTAAAAAGAACAAAACAATGGCGTGTAGGTGGCTTTGAAAGCATAACTCCAACTTTCATTTTGGAACCATTTTTCAACTAGATGTGTTGATGACACCAACAGTGATGGTTACACAATATTGAAATATTTGCTGGGATAGCTCTATCCTGTCTTTTATTAATAGTTCAGGCTGCTGGTGGTGTAAGGGTGTGGGGGATATTTTCTTGGTACAATTTTGACTCCTTTGTAAGAATCTGAGTGTCACTTAAACCTGTGTATTGTTCCTGACTACCATGAACCCATGGTATCCGTTTCCAACAGGATAACGCACCATGTCACGAAGCTCACATCATCTCAAACTGGTTTCTTGAACATGAAAATGAGTTCACTGTACTCCAGTGGCTTCCACAGTCACCAAGATCTCAATCCAATAGAGCACCTTTGGGATCTGAAATATTCACATCATGAATGTGCAGCTGACAAATCTGCAGCAACTCTGTAATGCTGGCAGAATCTCTGAGGATTGTTTCCAGCACTTGTTGGATCTATGCCACGAAGAATTAAAGCAGTTTTGAAGGAAGAATCTGGTCCAAAGCAGCAACAGTAAGGTGTAACTAATGAAGTGTCCAGTGAGTGTATATCATACATCCCTGAGGTGAATAAAACCCAATTTTCTAATTCACTGTATCTGTTAGTGCACCAAGTGAATGTTTTGAGCTTAGTGTGAATCCCAAAACCAAATTTTCATAACAGTGTAGAGTAAATGATGGCAAAGGTAGCTACATTACTGTTACTGGATCTAACATCAAATGCTGCCATATATCAAATATCTGCACTGACTTGGCAAATGGGATGATATTGGATTATGACAGCTCTCTTCAATCTAAAGGCTTCCAGCAGCTTGTTCATCTAACCCAATTACTGTTATTTCAAAAAGGACTTAAATCCAATTCCTGTTCTCATTTCTTTGAGCAAAAAAAAAAAAAAAAAAAAAGAAAGAAAGAAAAATCAATGTAATTGTTAATTTTTGCAATACTGTATTAACTTAAGTGAGAAACCCTTGCAGGCATCTAACCACAACTAGATTAACTTATTATTCAAGCAGAAAACATACTTTTCATTTCCAGATGGAAAACCTTGGGGTTGTTAACCCATCTTACAGTGAGAAGTAATAACATCCTCAGAGAGAACTTATTTTTTATTCCATAAGGTAAAGTTTTGTTACAGCCGCAGACTCTCAGGATTGCCCCCTGGCAACATGACTGGATAGCAAAACAACATTTCTGAATGAAATATTCAAATTTTAAATCAATCTTATCTCGATTGGCTGTTCAGCATGACGTGTTAAATGAGGGACATGAGTATTTGTATTTTTAGGTTTAAGCTGTAGCTGTCAACTTGGAGTTTGTACATACACTTGAGTTATGTCAACTCTTACCCCACACACACACACACACACACACACACACACACACACACACACACACACACACACACTTGTCTCTGTGCATAAGTCTTCTTTATGCACTCATACATTGAAAAATGATTTGTCCAAATCTTTTCCCAGCTGTTCCATGAATTGCCATGTACTTCTTTTTGGATCCACTTGTTTAGTTGTATACTTTTTACACACTGAACTATTTGAATTCATTTGATCAAAGTGTTTTAACACATTCGCACGTGTGAATCCATTCACGCCAAATGTTTTCTCACATTCCCATGTGGTGATACACAGCTACAGCTCTTATGACCCTTTTTTGTTACCGTATCTTAGGCGCCCATTCACCCTGGGCAAAGCTCTGCTAAAACCATCTGCAGGGGACATATTGAGGAAAAGTAGACGTGATGACTAAAACGAATGTGTTCTTGGTCAGAGATTCTTGCACCACCCCTGACTTAATATTATGTGATGCATTTATTTTTACCCTTCTCCTCCATTGCGGATCAATGTCTTTAATCTCCCCGTGACAGAACTTGTAGGATATTTCATGTGGGAGGAACCAGATCATAAATAGAATCTCAAAAGTTTACTTATTTGAAGCTGACCTCAGTATGAGAAGCATTTTGTTGATCCCAAACGCTACATTTTATAGGGAGACAATACAGAGCTCAAACAGGTTGATGTTTATATCTGGAGACGTGAATCATAAAAATGTTATGACACAGAATGTCTCCCAGATTATGCAAGATCATCTGAGACCAAATTTGACAAGACAATTTTCCCCATTTTGGAGGTTAAACGGCACCAGTCACCTAAACCAACAACAATGCAGACTACAATTCACAGACACCACATATCCAACTGATTTCCTAAGATAACGCAGTGGAAACAAAGCATTTCATTAGGCGACTTTACAGTGGAATTAAATTAACACCGTGCTGTATTTTTTCAAACAAGAGCACCACAGATGTAATGCTCCTTAAATAAACTCTTATCACCAATACTTAACCACGCAGTGCAGTTAATGTATGATAATGTGATGTAAATGTTAATGTCAAAGTAATGAACACCTTGTTGAAGAACAGTATAATTCACTGGAGGTACAGAGTGACAAAATCATCTGAAAGCATATTTAACCAGACACAGTTTCCTCTCCAAACCCTCAAGAAACAGGTGTAGAACATGCAGGGTCATAACTGGAACAGTCTGGATTCTGCCTGCTGCAAGTGTTGTTTCCTTCCCCGTTTTCTGCATTCTAGTGGATTGAACAGATGGTTATTTTGCGGGCCGACAATGGTTTTGTCTGTTCTGACTGCTCTTCCATGAAATTTGCAGAAAAAGTCAAGTTTTTACCCCCCACTCACTTCAACCTCCAGAAAAAGGAAAAATCCTTTTTTCCCCCCGCCTTTCTTTAATAACACAGAAAGGTCCCTATTTCCTTTTCTCCTTCCCACTCCAGACAAAATCTAGATATTCTCATGCACTATTTGATAAGAGATCTGAAAGGCTGGTGGTAGGCAACTAAGTTAACCTTTTGAAGCACTGCGCTTTCTCTTTTTAACAGCCTCCAAAGTGAAGCCAGGATGGCACAAATGCACCTGCTGGCTTTGACGGAGTTTCAATTTAGCTATATCATCAGCGTCAGTATGATATAAGGATATCATCAGTCTTTCGTTCATTGGGGTCTCTCAGTAAGTAGACCAGGACAGCTTGGACATCTGTGGAGTCTGTGGGATCGATCACGGCGGCAACATTCCTGACAGCAATCAGTTAACTTGAGTGAAATTAGTGGGATCTGTGGATTCGCTCCTAGAGGCAGAATTCATTTGCATAACTGTGTTAAGGTGTTTCATTTCCACCAGCTGGACAAAACAGGAAGCACCTTTATCTTTAATCAATTAGGCGATTACTGAATGATAACATCCTCTGAGGCTGTCCATATTTACTGACATTTCTCCATCAGCTCAATTAACGAGCAGCAGATTAGTTCATTAATATGCAGGAATAATTAATATAATAAAATAATACAATGAGGTCATGGCTACTGTGTATTTGCACTTTTTTTTTTAATGTCTTTGTGTCCGGCACGTGTGTACGCTGTGTCAACAATAGTCTTGAATACAAATGCTAGCTGTTATCAGGAGTTGTAAATCCTGGAATAAATTCTACAAACAGGGCAATATGACTTCCAGAGGCAGCATCCCTCAGGCACAAGTGCAGCTAAGAGGAGATTATGATGCATGGCATTTACCCGAAGGGCCGGAACATAAGATATATTGGAGCAATTTTGATTTATGATGTTTTCTTTTGCATGGTTGACCTATGTGCGTTAGGAGAAATTAGGAAGCCATTCCTCAGTGCAGAAGTTGGACTCGTGCTTGGTTGTTTGTTGAGTCTTTACATCTCTAACAGATGTAAATTAATCATGGTGGCATTTCTCTCGATGCTGAGGATGAATAGCGACAGCACGCAGAAGAGGCGGAACATTGGAAAGTTTGTGATCAAATAACAGCTTTTTGGGGGATTTTTGCTTAAGCTCTTGACATGCATCTCCCTCAACTCTGATGCGACTGCCTTCATTAAGAGGTTAATTAAAAGACTTGGCTTTCTTCTAAAGCAATTAACTTTACTTCTGTTTTATGCCATTTGCTTTCTCCAGCCGACTGAGTGCAATTTGTCTAATTAAAAAAAAAAAGGGGAAAAAAACATAATACAAGCTGGCTACATTATGGGACGGTGGTAGCAATACGTGCATATTTATAAGCGTAAATAAAAGTAAACACATGAAAAGTTAAGCAGCTCCTCAGCCAGTTCAGGCGGGAAAGCCTTTGAACCATTACACTGAATACTGCTCAGCTGCTAATGCTAGTCCAGAAATACCAGCTCGAACAGCTCAGAGCAACCCCGCCGAGGGTCCCGAACTCTTGTTTGTCTCTGCGGGAAAGAAGCTCTACAGTGCACAAGACCTGGGTAAACGCTTGTGTGCAGAGGCCGATACAGGTCATGTACATAACTGCGAAAAGATCGCTGATTTACGAGGCTGAATTTAGCATCCAGTGAGTGCAACTGCATGCAGGAGCCATTTTGGGCTCTAGAAATGTTGAACTACTGTCATCAAAGTGAAAAGAATGATTTCTAAATACACTACATATTACAATGACCTCAAAGATGGCATGCGGAAATGCAGCGCTGTAACGAAAATTATCACAACTGCATCTCTGCTCCCTACTTTCAAGATCATGCAGAGGAGATGGCTCTCTGTAGAGACGTATAGATACATTTGAGGTATATGCAGCGCCATTTCAATAATGCGACTGCCACATTCTGTGGAGACTCGTGCTTCACCGATGATGTATGTTGCTGATCATCTCTGGTTGTGACTGAACAAACAGCAACATTTAATCAGTTTAAAGCTCTGTACGACTACGGCGGTGGAATTTTTGGACCATGAAGCGTTGATCTCCCTTATCATCTAGCGTCGTGCTCTGCAGGTGACAGGACATTTTGTGCATATAGACAAGAATTTAGACACCATTTATTTTTTAATGTTCAAAATTTCCGTTTTAAAAATGTGGCTATGCGAGCTTTTAAAGAAAGAAAATGTAACACCATTTGTGTGATTATTTCAATTAGGGTAGCAGGAAGAGGAGAGAGCCCTGCCTAAGACTGACTGAAATATGCTGCTCATCCATTCACTAAGCTAATGAATCACAGTAAGATAAATGGCAGTTGGCTAACCTGTAAAATGGTCCTTTCTTTTAACAGGCAAATAGCCTCATATTGTACTCGGGGAAAATAGCTCAATTTATTTCCACCTTCATGTGAATGCAAATGAGGTGCAATCAATACGTCCAAAGTCTGACATGTCATTAATAATAAGTGGCCTAAGGAAAAAAAAAAAAAATACACCAACATTAATATAATGCCCGCAATTACAAAGGACATAAATGAACAAATCCCCATGAGATGAAGACAGTTGTAATTAGATAATAAGCAGCTACAGTAAAAAATTTAACACTGCTAGTTAGAAATGTTAGAAAAGGTGTCAAACAAAATGATATCACAATGGCCCGTGCAATTAATTGCTATTCCATTACCAACATCTACACAATACAAGTAATATGAATGACTACAATGAATGAAGTCGCACAGATCACTTTCCCCGCTTGCGTAGCCACTTGGTCGCCAGGAAAAAGGATTTTGCGATTGTGTACTTCAATACAGAGTATGCAAAAATAAATAAATAAATAAATAAATAAATAGAGAGGACAACCACAAAAACAAAAAACAAATAAAACGACCCAACTGCTTTGAAACGGCAACAGACGCGGAGACGGACGCAATCAAACTGTAGTTAAACAGCAGGACTGAGTGAATGGGAGATTCAAGGTAGCTGCAGAAAAAGGGAGAAGTGAGAGATTTATGCTAAACGTGTGCTGACTGACAAAGCAACATCTTCTCAAGGCTCTGCAGGAGATCGGCCTAAATCCTTCTCATAAATTTTATATTAATGCCAGAGGTAACCAAGGTTGTTTTTCCCAGTATTTCTCCAGGTCCATTAAACACATCTAATATATTTCAGCATTCTCCAATTTCCGCATCTAAGTAGCTAAGCTGAATGGCAAAACTTGTACATAAGAGAATATTTATTCCTTGCAGAGTCTGATGAGACTTCTGTGGCTGTGCTTCGCTGCTAAGGTTGACTGGTTTAAAGATGGAAAAAAGAAAAAAAGCTAACAGACTCACCTTCCTCTGCACCTGTAGGTACTGTAACCTTGCCATTTCAGGAGATAATAAGACAAGCCGTCTAAGTGGGGAAGATTGGGGAAGGGGCGGGGAAGCAGAGGGGTGGGGGAGACAATCATTCTCAGATCTCGCTTACCGCTTCTGTTGTAGTTTATTCCTCGGGAATGAGAATTCGACTTGATAACAAATCACAAAACCTTTTATTCCCGGAAAATATGAGAGCTGTCTATCATCAGCTCTGCTGTGAGTAAGAGAAAAAGGTGCAATTTGTTAACTTCTGAGAAGCCGTCAGCAGCAGGTAATGCCAAGTTTCTCCTTTCACACCTTCCTTGGCTGGCCTATTTTAAGGAATGGAGAGCTTTCCCCTCCTAATTCCCAGTACAACAAATCCCAAAGCAACAGACTGCAGTCACTGCCATTAAATACAGTGGCTACCATGGAAACTACCCTGAACTTCAGAATTCATATACCACATAACTAGATGATAGTAAAAAGGACTAAGGTAGTCTATATTCCTGTAACTAATTAACATAATGTGCCACATGAATAATAGTCCTACATACGAGGAGTGAGTTCTCCCTCCCTTAGCGAACAGATATAGTGTGTTCCACTGTTGTTCGCTGACAAACTATATTAGCAGATCACTTAGTCACTGTACGTGCTTGAGATGCATTCGAACGCTGTGCTTTAAACAAAGAGGCACCCGAGCGCGAGACGGTGAACAGTAGTAACTTTGAGCAAAGTGCAAAATGGATTTCGACATCCGGCGCTCTTCTCAGTCAAAATGGTGGCTTACTCTTTTACATCGGGAAAGGAAGAAAACATGTCTCCCAGCTAGACAGGAGCAACAGCGGTGGTTTGATCTCTGCTTGAGCTCCACTTTTCAATTGCTAGTCACAAAGATGTAAGAGCATATGTCTGGCATTTAACAGCCATGGAAGATGCTGGGAAAGGGAGACAGTGACTTTATTCTGGGAAAAAAAAAAAAGGAAAAGAAAAACAAAACAAAAAAAAAAACAGCATCTCACTTGTCAAAAAAAACACTGATAGACAAAACATTGGAACACACACTCAGACAATTAAAAAAAAGCTCTGGAGACGGCGGACTGATTGTTTATCTGCATCGCGGCATAGAGAATTGAAATCCACAGCCACAGATAAGACATCAGTCTTCCTCAGTGGGCTGCGTAAATAAATCTGATTATGGGCAGAATCATTTCCCCTTTAGAATTGTTTTATCTGCTCATTCCATGCCTCAGCACCAGATAGCTCACAAAGTGCTTGGCACAAGGTGACGGTTTGCCTTGTGCTTGTTTCACATCAGGCCTGTTGCCTGCGGAACGATGCCATATCCGATTCAAACTTCAAATTATCTGTAAAAGAAACACATGTCTACTCATCTTGCATTACCACCATATCATATAATTGTTGGAAATGGGGATAATTGGGGCTGGCTAATTAAAGGCTGAAATCCAGAGCTGAATCTAACACAGTTATCTTCATTATGGGTCCATCCTTAAAAAACACGACTGTTTTTATTATTACATTGTTTGAAATGCTAATAAATTATAAAAAAAAAAAATACTGGGAACCAGTAGTACAGAATTGTATTTTCTTATCCTCAATTTCAAGTATTTGATCAACATTTCAGCTTTTAGTGGGAAAACTGTTTTTCTGTACTTTCCTGGCTCTCTGGCATCGTCGTAAACAAATTTGCCTAACACGCAAAAGATCTCTGGGTTGAGACTGGGAGGATGCATAAAAACCCAGCCGCAGGAGATGACAAGCTAATGTGCTCTTACCAAGCCCGGCTAAATGGGATGGTTGCATCAGGAAGGGCATCTGGTGTAAAATCTGTGCCAAATCAAGCATGTGGATCCATCCAGTGTGGTGACTCCTTGGAAAATAAGAGAGCAGCTAAAAGTAAGCCCCACAGACACTTCACTTGGCTGCGCAGGTATATTAAAACACCCAACCAAGTGTGTCTGGTGACTCATTTTTCCATATGACTACAGGAGCACTATCAGCTTTTGATGTATTAATGAATAACCCACTTGCTCTCATTTTGAAAAGTTCAGTCATTTCTAACCCGCCGACCGTAGCACTTTACATCTCGTGTTACATGCCGGGCCGCTGTTGTGGCATTTCTTGATTATCATTCAGCTGCTTCTCCAGTCAGGCCAGGCAGACTCCAAGTCCACCGTCTTGGACTCCAGCTGGTAACGGCAATCCTTCTGCTCTGGAGATAACGCTGACCAAGAATGCAGCAAGAGAACGGCTTCATGCGACACTACGCGGAGCTAACAGAGGCTGGAGTGAAAAGTAAGGACTACCATCTGCTGTCCAAGGCCATGGACTTGTTGTCCATCTGTGAGATGATGTGCTCACTGAAGAGGCAGCTGATTTATACTCTGCTACTTCTTCCAAAGTACTCATCTTTAAAAAATATTTACATTTTAAACCCTTTAAAAAGGTATTCAGTCTGTGTGCCCTGCCTTTACCGGACAATTTAGCACTTTAAAATGTTTAAGTACACAACATTTGTTAATTTTTTCTCCAGTACTTGGCAAAATCAATTTTAGGCTTTACAGTCTGGAAAAGGAGATTTGTTTGTGATGGAAGGAGCAGAACTTCTGTATGTACTCGTGCAATTACAGCTCTAATAATAAAGCAGATTAACACTTTTAATCTAAAGCAAATCCATGAAAAACCTGATAATGGGGCGTCTATGTCTAGAATAGCTGTGAAACTTCACATTTCTCAAACAACGATATGTACTGCAAGTCATTCCTGCTTAGAATCATCTTGTAATTTCAGCACACTTAAAGCCTCTGAATATTTGATGCAGTCAAGAAAGACTTTTTTTTTTTAACAGATGTGGATAAATGAGATAATGTAATACTGGAGTCTGCTAAGCTGTCTGCACAAATCCGAGTGTTCGTTTTAACTGTTTGTAATGTGTTAGAATCCTTTTAAGCCAAAACTGATTTGCAGGAGTTTCTCTGTTAGATCTGATAAAGCATTAAAGGCAATCAGACTGAGGGGTCAGTTCTCTTGGGTGACCTAAATGAGCATTGACAACCACTAAAACGCATTTGGGCAAATCAGACAACCAAGCAGCTGAGCACATCTACATTGGTCGAGCCTGGTGACAAAGCATTCCCTTAAAACACACCAGATAAAAGACTAATTTGGTCCAATTTTGCTGGAGGGACGCTTATCTCGGGATTCAAATAAGGTCAAAAGAGAAAACAGTCAGAGTCTGTGATAAGATCGTGGTGGAAAAGCAAAAGAAACCCTGTAACCCCTGTGAAAATGAGTTATGCTCTGGATCCTTGTAGATGTTGTTCTGCCTCTTATTGCCATTTACCTCCAGTGAGGGCAACATGAGTCACCACAATGAAGGTAAATAAATAACTGATGAGCGCAATAAAAAGGAAATGCAGAAGTTAGGCTTATCGGAACAAAACAACGGCTAAAATTTCTACAACAGAACGACCGCGATAAGAAGACTGGACCTCAGAGGAAATAATAAACATGAATCATAAATCATCCCAGATTAAATGTTAGCATACTGTACTTTAGTGTAATCTTTTCCACAGCAGGCACTTGTTGTTTTCGAAATTTATCAGGAACATTGTGAGTGTGTGTTTGGAGTGGAAGGGAGAGGGAAATGTTTTTTTGTTTTTTTAAAAAGCACCTTTGGTTACATTTCCAGCACAACATGAGGCTATTGTTAAGAAACCAAAACGAAAAAAAAAAAAGACTTTTAAAAGTTTAGAATTCAAACTATTTGATAAATGATGTCAAGAAAAGGACAAAAACTGCAAAAGCGTGTAAACTAAACGACTCAGATCTTATAGAAGTTGGGTTCATGCCCTGGCAGCAATGAGCCGCGGCAGAGAAAATGCACAACGAGACAGTAATGAAAAAAAGCGTGCTTCCATCAGCTTACTGCTTCACCTGTCTTTGGATGAAGAAAGAAAGATTGCCGCAACAGAACTGTCTATCACTTATGAACTGCAACCCATCAGAGCAGAATTTCTCTCAGAAGACAAAAAGTAGATCACAACACTTTGTCAGCACAGTCCTACGCTTTTCTGATCAATCACCAAAAAGCTGTTTGATTTAGTGACACGGGAAGACGCGAGGTAAAAGAGGTAACCGACAAATCCTTTTTGGAACTTTAACATTAATAACCACTTTTGTTAATTGTAGTTTAAGGGTTCAAAGTATTGCTGCAAACGTGATTTTGGCTCTAACTATTTGAATCGCTCTCTCTTCTGGTCCTTCTAAAGCACTTTTGAGTCTTTTTAAAAATACTTTTTCCCGTAATCAAGCAGCCTTAAACCATGATGTCAGTTAAAGTACCATGATTACCTCCGCCAAGGAGGTCATGTTTTTGGTAGCATTTGACTGCATGCCAACCAGTCTGTAAACACGATAGCTCGTGTTAACTCATTCACTGCCAGCCATTGGCAGTGAATGAGTTAAACCCATTGACTCATTCACTGCAATTGACGGCTATAGACGTCAATGGCAGTGAATGAGTTAATAATCCATTCGAATCTAGTTTACATCCACTAAGGTCTTCAAGGTCAACTTAAAGATGTATTGGTTGAAAATAAAGATTAAAAATATGTCACATCTGACCTCTAATTCAAGGTCAATGGATCAATCTGAAGGTCAAATTGACAATAATACTATAAATAAGTATTTAAAACTAGGTTTCTTACAACCATTGTTCCTATCACAACATATAGACATATATGGAATGATATACCGTGAGGGCATTCCTGTCTTCCTTCTCTCACCCCAACCGGTTGCAGCAGATGGCCCCGCCCCTCCCTGAGCCTGGTTCTGCTGGAGGTTTCTTCCTGTTAAAAGGGAGTTTTTCCTTCCCACTGTCGCCAAGGTGCTTGCTCATAGGGGGTCATATGATTGTTGGGTTTTTTTCTCTGTATGTATTATTGTAGGGTCTACCTTACACTATAAAGCACCTTGAGGCGACTGTTGTTGTGATTTGGTGCTATATACACCTTTGATCACAAACCATTTTCACTTGATATTTATTATTAAACATTTAAACAAATTTACTGAACAATGTCACGAATGCTATGTGTACTATATCCACAAATAAAAAAATAATGTCATGTATATATTACAATGAGTTATTATGGGGGGTACATCCTATTCTAGGAGCTTGTAAGCTTATATATTTAACACAATTATTCATTTACATTACAAACATGCTTTGTTAGATTTTAACATGTCTCTTTTAGGGGGTTTTGTTATGAAATATAATTTAAATGAATAAATAGAAAGGGGAAAAAAAAAAAAAAAAAAAAAGACCTGGACCTGATGGCGATGAGGTTTTCAGAGTGGGAGTTATGTCTAGACTCCTGGGTGTTTTTAACAACCCAGAAACTTTTTAACTTCTTTTCGGTCAGGCTTGTTGACAAAAGACTTCTTTCCATCACCTTGACTAAATCTGAGCTACATGATGAGTGAGACTGGGCTTTGAGGTAGAGGAGATAAAGGAAAAGGGCACGCTTGATTTATAACACAAAACAAATCAAGAGCCTCACAGTAAAAACAAATGCCAAAAGGACTCATTTTATTCCCATCATCAGGTTTTCATAATCACTAAAAGCCAAAATTGTAATTGTAATTAAAATCCGATTTATCGCTCATCCCTAATAGAGATGCAGAAGATCACAGTGGGGATAGTTGCTGGGAAAAACTCATCTATATTCAAGGATGTCTCCCTATTTGGCAGTTCTTACAGATAATCACACTTGGCTGTGGTTGTTGTTGCTACCTCAGTTAAACCCTGGTGTGCTCAGACATATTTCCAGGCAGGAGGAAGATGGTGATGGGTAAAAACTGAAATCCAAGGATTCAAAAGTCTCAGAAAGTCCTTGTATTTGATGTTGCAAATGCGTCACTTGATGCCTCCAACCCCCAACCCCACCCCACCCCATCTTCCTTGTACAAGAATATAGCAGCAATAAACATTTTTACCCAAAAGATCTGCTTACTTTTACTTTATCTGCAATCACGTTCTGTTAAAAGTTATGTTAATTGACACCATGATTACGATAAACAACTAGACATTTGCTCAACTAGTTGACTAGATGATTACATCTTGCTGCGCTTCCTAGTAGGCATTAGAAAAACACTGGTAGGTTAATTTCATTTTTCATAAACTTTTTTACTTCTGAATCGTTTTCCTTTGATGTAATAAATTCGTCACCAGTAACATCACAAGTAGAAAGAAAAAAGTGCTTGTTCAGTGATTACATTTATATATTTTATTTATTTTTTGCTGTAGGAAACTGATTGCAAGTTATTGCCCAGAGGTTGAGTACGCAACACCCACAAACTCAACCACATTCGATCACAAGGCAACTGCTCAGGTTGCCTGGAGATGGAATGCAATCACTCTCCGTTTGGCAAAGGTTTAAAAACTGCTGTCTAATTTATAAACGCAGACAGATTGCCAACACATTGCAATCAATCGGACTCAGTCTGCACCAATCAGCGCCATAAAAGAAAGGCTGCTGAGTGTCTGTGCCATTTTGCAGCTAAACTGCAGTCCTGAAGCGACATCGTCACTATGACCTATGAGGACATGCCTGGATGCTGCATTTAAGTAGTTAATATGAATTTCTGCGTATGTAGACTACAACAGATTTGTGATTCTCATTGATTTATTACAGTTAATGGCTACATGTCACAAACCGATTGCACGTAATCGCCAACTCACCCCCATTCAGTTGCAAATGGAAAGCAGACTGACTCCATGTTTTTGCCGTTTTCATCTGTCGTGATGGCACCAAAGTCGTTTTGATGATGGTGACCAACCGCCAGTTGCCGCAGACCTGTTCCCTGTCTTCAAAGCAACCATTTCAAAGGCTATGAGATTGCAAGCTCATTGCACATGATTGCACCGCTGTCCCCAACGACTGTTTTCCCCTAGTGTGACTGTAGCTCAAAACGACTAAGTGCACGTTGATCGTTGTGTGGTCTAGATGAAGATGAGAGGGTTCAAAACTTGATTTGAAGAATCAGTGAGGAGAATAAAAATTTAGGTTTCATCACAAACCCCCCCTCCACACTTCCCACTTCCTCTGTACTTTGACAAATTGTTCACTGGAAGGTGTGTCTTTAAAACATCACAATTGTTTTAGTTAGCAAGACGGCCAACTGAATGATTCAATAATTTTGTCCTTAAATTGCTGGACAACAAAGTGTCATGAATGCATTTTCAATCCATCATGTCAGCCAACTGTTTCCTGTAAAAATACAACCTAATTAGCCCACTTCAGTTTTTATGTGAACGAGTCAGAAAAGTACAGTTTGGGAACTTGATCGTTAATCACTGGTTAGATAAACACATACAGCTGCAGAAAGAAAAATTACAATTAAACCTTAAACACAAGTATTGCGCAGATGCACAGCAGAAAAGAACAGGAGGAGTAAATACCAACTCTAAGCTCGACAATTTCTCACAGCTGCTGCTTACTACCACTGACAGCAACGCAGCCAGAGTGGTGGTCCGTAAACTGAGATGTGAGAGTGCAATTTCCCATTCTTCTGAGGCGCGCACACGTAAACACGAGCCAAACGCTGAGCGATATATTAGCCTGCCACAACACACATAGTAAATGATGATAATGCAAATGACTATATGCGAGGAGTGTGAACCGGTTGCACCTGTAAGGTCTGTGGTCATTTGTTATGTGATTGCCAGGGGCATAATGAGCAATAGGCACCCTGTGAGAGTAAGCTCAATTTGCTTTGCCCTTTGTGTTGCGTTATCTGGTCGACCTGTCACTGTTGTATCACAGGGACGTTTACTGGATTTAGAGATCGGGCCGTCGCGGTTTAAACCCACACCTTGTGCTGTCACGGATGCTGATCAGCATTACACATGTGTAAATTACCACAGTGTACTCTCCGGTGTCTCATTTGAACACACGTGTGCTGTCAGTGCACATGCTAATGTTGCTTTCACACTGAATCTGGGTTGGTGGGCATGTCACCCTAGTATTCAAACAAACAGCGATTACGACATGGCCAAAAAATACGTGGGCTTCAAATACAGACAAATAACAAAAAACCCTGCTAAACGAACTATTCAAAACCGTGCTGCTTGCACTCATGTTTTGGAACACGGCTGCAGACATTTCCTCACATTCATCCACAAGAGTCCACAGAGTGCCCTTTTCTTCTTTTTGCTGGCAGAGCCCATTTTCTATACAAATCCTATAAAATTTAGCGTTGACAGCACTCAGAGCTCCGTGCAACTGTTTTTTTTTCTTCCCCCCTCATTCCGCTGCACTCACAGTGCTTTGAGTTGAAAATAGTTAAACTGCTTGTCAATGTCAGTCCTTTCTAACAGACCAGTGAAAGTCAAGAAGGGGCAGGATTTGCAGTACAAACACTGTCAGCGATGGCAGAGGTGAAACTAATCCAGGCTGTCACAGAAAACTCAGTTATTTACAATCTTGTATTAAATACTTTTTTTTCTCCAAACTTAGCAACAGCAAATTCTTGAGAGAAGCGCCTGGAAAATGAGGTCACAGGCACTTCCACTCATCGAACCTGGAAAATCATTTCCTTTCATGGGCCATATTTTATGCATGGAGGCTGTATCATGTTGTAGCAAAGTTTAAGGCATAGTAGTGTCCAAAGCTGCCTTTTACATTTAGGAGATCAGACTTGACAAACTAAGGGGTTAGAAGAGCATAAATGAGATAAAAGCAAGAAAAATACACTACACCAAAATAAACGTATGCTTACACAATGTGACGCTTTACTTTGACTCTGATTTCTCTTCCTCTGGCCAAAATACAGACAGAGACAGAAAGTCCAATAACAATATGAATGTATTATATGTATATACACCGAATATGAATACTGCTATTCCCAGGAGACCCAACTTGATTCCTTGCTGGACTGTGCTCATGTATTTTTCAGGGCTGCAGGTAAGCTGCTTAACTCCACCTCTCAGAATGGGACGAGTGGGGGATAATTCAATAAAGTGCAGCTCTCAGAAAGATCACGCCTTCTGGTCTTTCCCCTTTTGCAAACCCACGACACCGCCTGAAATCTACAATGACAAAACAGACAGCTGTTAACCGGGGACGTGGCATTGAGGAGAATCAGGTCCCAGCGCACACACTCTCATCCTGGTGCTTTCGCATCATCACAGTGACAGTGCTTGCGAGCCGAGGACTGAAAGCGAGGAGGGGGGGGGGGGGGGGGGGGGGGGGGGGGTGAGGAGTGCCTCAAACGTTAATGTTTCATTCATCAGACCTCCACACCCTGCCTCGGCTGCAGTATGAAAACATAACTGTAATGAAAATTCTATTGATCGGAGTCGCTTCCTTTTAGACAAATTGCACTGTTTTCTCAGCCTTTCAGTGTTTGGAAGGCAAATGTAAAGAGCAAAGATGAAAGCCCTCCAGACATCATAGTCAATGCTCCATCATGACAGGCGGACCCCTGTCTCAACTTAAGCTAAAACCCTTCTGCAAAGCAGAAAACACATTTTTTCTAAGACATTTACCAACACTGATCAAAAGCTCCTGAATTGCTGTATTTTCTGACATGTCTGGATGCTAAGGTTTCTAATTTTACCACATAATCAATTTAATACACAAAGACATTACAGTAAATTTCCCGGCCTCGTAATGCCACCATTTAATTAAAAGGGGAATTCTAGTTATGTCAGATATTTTGGCAGCTGTGCATTTGCTGCAAAGCTGTGACGATGTAGACTGTTCAAGCTAACAGCCAATGCCACCCAGAATTAGGAGACCTTCACTTCCACCTCCCCCAAATACACCTAGATAATTCTGGAGGCAGGGCAGGCTTTGTGGTTTGAGTGAGATCATCCCAAGCTTTGATTTACCACCGCCCCTGCAGAAACGTCCTTGATCAGGCTGCAGCTACAGGGGAGCTGCTCCTGGCTGCCCCTGTGTGCTCACCCCCTTTGCTGCAATGCAAACATGCACGTCTCAGAGGGAAAAAGCAAAAAAGGAGAAAAAGAGCTCATTTCAAAGCCATGCTGCTCGTGTTAGTGCGCTGGTTAGTTAGCCTCCCTGTGTCTAGTCTCAGAGGCTTCCAAAGCATCAAGATGGAAATTTATTTATTTATTTATTTTTAGAGATTTCTGACTTCATCACCCCTGCCAGCCGTCATTAGGGAATGAAAAGACAAAGAAAACTATTTTTGAAATACTGTACGTGGTCTCAGAGGAGGCGCTTGCAAGCTAGCATGCATGAGGAAACAAGACAGACAGAGTGTGGATAACCATCTTACCCATGTGAAGTCCTCCTGCATTTCTAAATTAAAGATAGGGAGATAGTGTTGCTGTAATCTCAGTTTGGGATCTCCGTTCTCTGGTGAAGCAAATGGACTTAAAGGAAATAGATCAAGCCAGCATCTCTGGGGTCAAGGGTTTATTTAATGAAGTCATATCAGCGATGCCTACACCTTCCTGTTATCTTCAGCTGACATTCATAACAATGGGGCAGTTGTGAAGTTCAAGTAAATAACCACCGTATTGTTACAGAAGTCAGTTCAGTTTTTTCCTTTCCCCAAAACGATAAAGATCAATGATGTAGATTATAGGAACATTATCATCTTGAAATAAAATCGAATGTGTGTCAGAATTTTCAAGCATCGTTTCCTATTGTTTCTATAAACAGTCAGAGCCATGCTTTTAAACAGAGCCTCTTAAATCTCAATTCTCACATCGAGGAAATTATTACACTTTAACTGAGGATCGGTTGCTATTAAAAAACCCACAAACTATGCCAACTGGGGTGAAACTTTAAACTCAGAAACCTCAATTTCTACCGCTGTGCCACCAACTGTTCATGGTGAATAACAAAATGTGTGGGTGGGGACTGTGCGAACAGTTCTGTTTCTATAAACATATCATGAACATGACTTTCAACAGATTTACAACTGGATTGTTTTTAGTATTTTAGGAGGCATTTGAATCTTTATGAAAAGCCAGATTGAGGGAGAGCCACGAAAGAGCAAATCCAGTGAAGACATGTGCTAAAAATAATAAAAACTTATAGTAACACACACTATTTTGCATCTGTGTGTCATAGAAAAGCATACACTGCAGATTCTCCAGTGTGTTTGCATCTCTCTCTATGGCTGTGGGTAAGTGGGGCATTCACGGTAACTAGGAGCAATAGAGCCATCAGTAAAAATTAAAGAATAAGCCCTAATTTGAGGATAAACTGACACAGGAGCTTTGACAGCAATAACCCGACATGCAGGGGAATTAACCAGGGTATTACTGCTAAACCTGTGGGACTTTGCAGCTTTTGCAGGGGAAACTTAGACATAAAGACCAGTACATGCTGTGACCTTCCCTTTAGGGGGGAAAAAAGAGGCCGAATCTTGAAGCTGGAAATATCCAAAGTGCTTTTTTTTTGGATGCAATATCATTAAACTCTATCAGAACAATTAGTAGCTCCAGCCCCGGAAAGAGAACTAGCAAATATCTTGACATTTATGTGTGTGTGAGTGTGTGTTTGTGTGTTGCGAGGGGGGTGGGCTTGCATTTCCAGGCTCATGTTTTGACTCCAAGTGTCATGGAGACAGAGATTTACTGTGACAACGCTGATGCCAAGTGTTGTACTCCTGCAATGCTTTGCAGAAACATGGCACATATAGCATTCTGACTTTGCACACAATATTCCCCGGGACTTGAATTAAAAATGCGGGGGGAAAAAAATAACCTTGGTGCTCCAAATAAGAGACGAAATGAGGAAAAGATATTTTTTTCCAAAAAAAAGGGGAGCTAAAACCAGAGAACACATTATGTTTCATGAGTCAGCCTCGGACAAAAACGGTGACACGGGCAATAAAAGGATGAGTTTAAGAATATCCTGGAGAGACTGACGGCTAAAACAGTACATTAACGTCAGTCGCTTTCTCTTGTTAGTTTGGGGCTACGTGTGATTTTAAACTATTATGAATTCTGGCCTTGTTATTCAATCCAACTAAGTTCAGCTATTAAAGGGAGCGCAAAGATAAGGAACGGCATGTTTAGATTTAGTTTAAGGATTTGTGATTCCCAACTACAGCGGCACTATTTGGACTATCATCACTATCAAAAGTGTTTCGAAAAACACGCCATTTACTTTGCCTCCTAGTGACTCTTTTACGCCAACCAAACTTTTATAAGGATCACATCATTGCACTCCTGCTGTTTGCCTCATATTTTACTGTTGGCAGCAGTACAAAAAAATATGCCATTTTAGATTGATTACTGGAAGGATAATGCAAATTTGCATATAATAAAAATTAATTCAGAAGCAAGCCATTACCAGGAAAAATATTCAGCTCCGTCAATTGAATTTATCTATTTCCGTAGCCACAGGAAAATTACAAATTATTCTTCATAACATTTCATTTTGTTGTTATTCTGCATTTGGTTATGTTTTGTTAACACCCTCACCTTTTGAATTTAACTTCATGAATAAAACATCACAGAAAAAAGGGGGAAGCGTAACACTAACATTTGATTACTCCCGTATCATTACTTAATTTTAGCAGTTTCCGAGGCCTAACATGCTTTAAAAAACTACAGTTGCATGTATGTGAATGCATCTGTGTGTTGATCGAACACCTTAGTGAGAATAAATGTTATTGCTCTGCTATTCATTCACCACTTTTGTCCCCCTGCTATTGTTAAAGGACTGGACAGCTTAGCTTCAAGCACATCACCCCATAATTGTTCCTCGGTTCATATCTGTCATGACACTTCTATAGGTCTGCAGCCACTGTCACAAACCACAGCCCGCAGCCCCTAATGGGGTCGCTCCATTCTCCCCCCCTCCCGCCTCTGTATCTCATACAACCAGCCTTTGTTCCTCATAGCACCGTAGCACAATCTGGAGATGCCATTAGTGGGGAGGAAGACAGTGATGTTTAGTGACAGCCAACGACTCCTCTGGTCAAGAAAAGCGCCCTGGAGTCATCAGAGTGTCATACACACCCATCCACTCTGACTGAACCCAGCCTCGGTTCCTCAGAGTTCACCTTTGTTCTCGCTATCTGGAAAGCAGAAAGCTAATTGCGTGACAGGGGTCGGGGTGGGCATCGCCCACGACAGCCTGAATTGTGCCACCGTGTAACACTGCCAGCTCTTCTTGTCAAACACATTGTAGAGGAATCAGGAAAAAATTAAATAAAAAAAATTTAAGCGAGAGGGGGAGGCACTCATTTTGCTGCAAGTGGCAGTTTTTGTCTTTATGTGCTGTTCATGACTATTGTCATCACATTTAGGGCTGAGCTCAAAAAAACATGCAGAAATTGTGCAAGCGGCTGGGTAAGATGATAAGAGAAGCTACATGGCCTGTTTGGAGCTGATAGCTCAGACTCAGCATAAATCAAACACCTTCTGGCGATTCAAATAATTTGTACAGTATGCATCATATGTTTGAGGGCTGAGGTGGGGTGGGGGGATTGAAGTATTCAGAGTAAGAAAGTATCATGCCTCAGTGCCCCAAAATGAAATGCTGCAGACTTGTCAAATTACATCTTCCAAGTGAAATGCTTAGGCTGTGATTTGCCAGCATTACTGCACTTTACACAATGCAACTTTTACACTGGAAATTAAGCACGTCTGCAGAGTCCACACATTTATCCCACTACTTTCATCACAAATGTAGCAATAGGCTTCACTCACGTCACTTATCTGCGGAATGACTGAAGTGTTGTTTGACCCCTCTGTGGTTACTTTACTTCGCCAAAGCAAACAGTAAAGTCAGCTTGCGGTTAATTTGTGGACACTATCATGTGGAGACAAATGCACAAACCACTCTATAGGCAGTTAATGGGTTTACTTGGCTGCTTCATACTTGTGGGACTCGAGGCCCTACTGTTTGCTTTAGGCGCTGGCAATTTCCAACAGGCTGTGGAGGCGCTCTGCATCAATGCTGGCTTAACACAAAATGGCAGCCTGTTACAGAGCATGGGCACAGATAATGCTTTAGTTTATGTTTGAGGGAGGAGGGAAAAAAAGTTGACCCATGAATCTTTACCAAACTGTGCTACTTAGCTCAGTGCTGGGAATGTGTTTGACTCATATTTGAAGTCTGATCTGCGGTTTTATATAGATAAAGCTGACACAGAAGAAGACAAAAATTGTATTTCCTAATGATCCTGTCAGCTTCTCAGGATCCTGTAATGAGTGAGAAGACTAAGCTATGCCGCTGATTAATAAAATGAAATCTGAAAGGTAAGAAAAGCTCGATAAAGAGGCAAAGCTGAAGGCTGCTGAGGCAAGAGAAAGGAGTCTTTGTAAGATCTTAAAAATGTTATCCAAGTACGGAGGTCCTTTTTTAAACACGGGACTGGTTTGTTTCACAATTTCATCTTGATCCTTTGAACACGAGTGGGACAAATCCGTTCTTACAAATGTGCACGGGGAGGACTTCAAGACTTCCGTAGCAGAGTGCACAAAGATAAAAGACTTTTTTTTTTCTTGAGCAGCAAATGATCTTCTTAAAATGATTACTCTGCTCTTCTGTGTAAAAGCTTGGGATTTCACAGTAACAATTCTGCAGGAAAATAACTGAAAAATATGTATCTAAGGTGAAAAAGTTTAACAATGACACTTTCAGCAGCAATCTGACTCAGCCAGAAAAGTTAGAGGAAATATCAACACAAAGTCACACCGAGTCCGAGGCCAAAAAAAAAAGGAAAATTAAGGCAAACTGCATTTGGCTTTTTGACAATTTAGCCTGAAACCAATCTGTCTGAGTTATCAGTAAAAAATAAATAAATTAAATAATTAATTTTAAATTGTATTGACGGCAGTTCTGCCACACATTACAGGGATGATTCAAAATGAGGTCTAAAGTCTCCAGGATCTTTTTTCTTTAATAACAAGCATGACGTGATGACACATTGCACCTGCTCGCTGTTTTGCTGTGCATGTAGAGAGTGAAAAAAAATAAAAAAGATATATCCGCTCAACAAAGGGGAGGTGGCGAAGGCTTATAAATAACAGGTTAGAGGAAAACCTTTTTCTGCTGACTTCCCTCCCCTTGATCTCTTTCTCCTAACATTGCAATCTATTCATTTCCTCCTGCTTGTCTTATAAGACAGTAATGGTGATACAGAAGTGTAATAAGACCTTTAGAAAAATACTTCCCAGTGTCCGGAGACCCCTAAACCCTCCAGAGGGAGACCATTCATGGAGGATTATTGGGCCTTTATTAAGTTGTCATATCAGGTAAAGATTAAGCGGACCTGGTCCTGAACCACTCCCCTTGCAGTGCCAGACCACATTGACTCAGTGGAGCCCCCTGGTGCCACAAGACCCCTGTACGAAAAGACTGAGGGAGTTCATCTAAAGGTCCCGTTGGAAGCTCTGAAACCAAAAGGAATCTATGAAGACTGCAGCTCTCAATCTGGAAGGTTTATAACTACAACACTGGGAATTTTTTGAAGTCTAAGAAATTGTCCGTGAAATTCTGTGAAACACTTCAGTACAGATGAAGGACTTCTGTGTTACTCACTTATTGTGGCTTTTAACAATACAGAGTAGGGCCGGTGTTTTCTTGCTGACACAAAGGAAGACTTTTGAAATTGAAACTCTGAAATTCAACCTCCAAACTGTCTGTGAGTCATAAAACATCCTTACTCTAGATGTTTAAATGAAAATTTTCTTGTGTACAATGCAGACACATGGTTATTCCTGACAAGATCGGGAGCCTGGAGTTCATAGATTTCACTCCATGTTGGCACAATCAAAATAGCTACAGGAAACAGATCATAACTCAGCATTACATTACTTCACTTATGATTATTTTTACATTTCACAGACATTTTTATTCACAAAACTGTACAGCAGGTCTGCAAAATAAAATGAACTTTAAGGGATATTTAAAATACATCCTCCATCAATTAAAATGCAAAGCAGAAGCAAATCAAGTGCTCCACAATCAGTGCCTGACCACATGCCTACATCTGCCAGTCACAGCTGTTCCCTGCACTATGCTGCTTGAAATTTCCTGGACTAGTCTAGACAAGTAACACTAAGTTAAAAGACAACAAAAATCAAATGTCTGACACAAGCAGGAGGTGAAAAGCTTGTCCCTTGAAGCAGATCAGCATCCGCTGTTTGGAAAGACTTTGGAATTAGCAGAAGGGATGTTAATCAAGAATAAAATGATATGCAAAGAGCTGTAGAGTTGTGTCTGCACCACAAAGCAACACAACTAAGTTATTAAACCCTCCACAAACTGCAGTATGATGAATGCATGAGGCCACAAAACACACAAAAACAATGTAAATCCATCCAGCGTCAATTCAGACATCCATAAAAGCATGTCACCGTATCCACCTGAAATCAGTCCACTACTCCCAGTGAGCAATAAATGTTTCAGGAAAATGGTCAACGTGCAGGACAAAAGCTTTGTTATCCCCTCATGCTGTTATTTTTTCGAAAGTGGCAATATCAGTGCTGTATGCAAAACGCTGTAGGGGACATGTAGAGGGACCTCACAGCTGTCAAGCACGCCGTTTTATCCATATCCATCGTGCAGGTGAAATGAATGAAGGACTTTCTATTATTTGTCTGCAAAGATTAATTTCTAAAGACTGATTAACAGAAATGTAACAACTTAAAAGAAAAATGTAGCACCTTGTTGATTTCTTTGTGTTTATCTTTTTAAGAGACACACCAAATTCATTATTAATTATAATTATTTAATTGTTATTAATTTTAGGTGAACTGGAAGGACCTATTTTGCGCACAGATGTGAAAGCAGTGTTCTGTTAATGCGACAGAGCAAAAAACACATTTTCTGTCACTTAAATCAATAAATAATTCAAAAAGTAATTGTAACCTCAATATCTAGGTAATGCCATTAACCCTGTCAAGGCAGGCGTTGCAGATTTATAACAAGTAAAAGCTAACAACCTGATTACCCCACATACATATTTTATGAGGTTTTTTTTTTACTAAGAAGTACAACTGCAGGTATTCTTTTGTGCATTAGCAACAAAAACTTAATTTGAGCCTGAGAGGTTAAGTTAGCCTCTAGTAACGCTGAAGAACCTTGGATTCTTTGACCAGGATGTGTCCTTCAATATGCATCATAAACAAATATGTAGGACTGCTTTCTTGGATTTGCACAATATCTCTAAAAATAGAAATATCACGTCTCAGAGTGATGCTGAAAAACTTGTTCATGCATTTTTTACTTCTAACCTGAACTACTGTAATTCATTATTATGAGGTCATTCTAAAATCTCCCTGAAAAACCTTCAGTTTATCCAGAATGCTGCAGTGAGAGTACTGACAGGGACAGGAAAGAGAGTATATTTGTCCCACATTAGCTTCTCTTTATTGCCTCCAAAATCAAATGTAAAATTCGTCTCTTCTTCAGTATTCTTCAATAATTAATTTATATTCAATAATCCCCCTTCTTATTTTAAAGACCTCAAAGTACCATATCATCTTTGCTCTTGGACTGCAGGCTTATTTGAGATAGAGATGGACCGATCCGATATTACGTATCGGTATCGGTCCGATACTGACCTAAATTACTGGATCGGATATCGGAGAAAAATAAGAAATGTAATCCGATCCATTAAATATCACGAAAGCAGCTCACAAAACTTGCAACACGCCGTAACTCACCTCAGAACGTTAGCACGTCGGAGCAGTATGCATCACGTGATAGAGCGGCTGTGGCATGCGGGACCTGTCGGTGGTCTGGATAGCATTTGGAGCTTCGCTAGCAACCCGGCATTTCATCTCCGACAAAGTTATCCCGAGAGAAGTAAAGCAAGTGTGTAAGTCCATCTCTGAATGTTTGTAAAGCATTCCTGCGTTAAGCTTAACAAGCGACTGCCTCTCCTGCTGCTACTTCAATCATGAAACTGCTTAACGATCAGCTGATCGGCTTTTCTGTCGCGAGTCCGTGACTCTAGTTTGCTTTTGGCCCACTTTGCACCAGAAAGAGGAAACCAGCGGCTGAACAGCAGCAGCACGTTTAAGCTTGATCAGCTGTTGTTAGAATGTATTTAATATTACTTTCTACTCGAGGATCTTTTTCTACGTAGCTGACGCTGGTAACTGTGCAGGGGCGGATCTAGCAAAGTTTAGCCAGGGGGGCCGATAGGGCATTAACAGGGAAAAGGGGGCACAAAGACATACTTTTCTTTCTTATTCTCATTTAAAATGTCGAGCTTTTAATAAATAATTATCTGACACCCAAAGTTTTAATTTGATGTAAAATGAATAGAAGTCAATTACTGTATATAGTAACTATTAAGTCTAATATATATACCCTAGTAAGCTATAGTACTTTTTCCTTTGAGAAGGTACCATCTGTGCAGTCTGCAATTTTGTTGAAGAAAGATGTTGAATCTATTTAATATTTCTTGAAAAATAATTGATTTCTGTGCATTTTTTTTTTCACACTGCATCAAATTAAGGTTGATTACGTCGATTAAGCATCATGAGGTGGAGCGTGAGGGGTGGTTCCCTATTTTTTATTTATTTATTTTTGTTGTTGCTGGGAGTTGGAACCCTATTAGTTAGGTTGCTTAATATTTATGCTAAGTACTCTTTAAAATACCAGAATAGGGAGGATGGTGTAGGTTTAAGTTTATTAGATTGATCAGTATTGCTGAACTATGAAATATTTTTTTTGCATACAGGTATAACAGAATAGCTTTAGTGTACTTGTTGTTTTAAACTTGAGTATGAACTTATACAAAATGCAGCAAGATATTTAAAAAACAGTTTTGTTGATTAAAAAACACTATATCGGATTCATATCGGTATCGGCAGATATCCAAATTTATGATATCGGTATCGGACATAAAAAAGTGGTATCGTGCCATCTCTAATTTGAGATTCCTAGAGTGTTTAAAAGTCTTCAGCTTTTGGGCCCCTCCGGAGGTTTCTTCCTGTTAAAAGGGAGTTTTTCCTTCCTGCTGTTGCCAAGTGCTTGTTCATAGGGCATAGAGTCTTATTATTGGGGTTTTCTCTGTATTATTGTAGGATCTTTATCTTATAATAAAATGTTCCTTGAGGTGGCTGCTGGTGTGATGTGGTGCTATGTAAATAAAACTGAGTTGAGTATTAATGAAAATAATTCTTATTGTAATTTTGGGCGTAATCGTGCAGCCCTACTACACGGCACTTTAAACACATATAAGACATTTGGCAACATTTTGTGACCAATTCCTGTGCGTTTACATGCCTGAGCAAGCCAGAAAAAGGTGGAGATTTAGGCTTTTAAAACCAGCTGCACAAGCCCCTTCTCAAAATCACTGTGCTTCAGAACTGTTATGTTTCCAACTGACTTGTCATCTCCAATTAGATTGTCAAATCTTGGATAACTAAGATGAATAAGACTCTAAAGTGTCTTCTGCTTATGAGTGATGAGATGTTCTGAATTAGGAGGGAAAATTTGCTACTGTGGCACATAAATAAAGGCTGGATGAAGTCATTAGAGAAGCTGTTAACAACATCGTACAAGCCGAGCTTGATCAGAGGCCAGCATACATTCAATCAACCCATAAAATTGGACACCAACTCACATTCATTAAATGACAGCCCCATACAACAAATAACTTTGCATATCCTTGTTTATTGGTCACCAGATGTCTTCCTGCCTCAACTCCATGTAGGCAAATTAATTAAATGAGCAAACTGAACCGAGCTTTGTTGTTTTGACTAAATGTGTTGAACAGTGCCAGCAGTGCCCAAAAGAAGCAACGGCAAAATTACAATCAATAATCTGTAAAAGCACTTTCAAGTCCATAAAAAGCATACTAGAAAATACACATTATTCAGTGTCCAATTAAGCTAAAGTAGCATCTGTTAGGCTGGAGTGGAGGCTGTATGGTGAGATCATGCTGTCTTTGACAAAGGAGGCTGGAGAACCCAATTTCAATAAATCCGCCCACATGAAAATGTAATGCTTATGTCAGCATATACAGTAGTTCCCAAACTTACAGCAACAGTTGGACTTAACTGGCAACCTGTGAGCCAAACAAAGGTACATAAACCTACTGAACAAAAGCTTCTATCACCACATATTGAATCTGTATGGCAACATTTACAGCCTTACGTTTTGAAACTCCTTCCACTGCAGAAGACGGCCCCATTAAAATAGGCAAGGATTACAATCCCCAGCCAAACAAAGACAAACTAAACAATACCCGTTTAGTTTAGTTTATTGCACTTTTACAACTTCTCTCAAACATCCTACTGATTCCTCTATTAGTAACATAATGAGCCCTCAATAGGTGTGCCACTGAAATGTGTTTGGGGAGGGGTGAGGTGAGGTGCAAAGACAGCTTTGGGTGGGAGCAAAGAATGATAATGGATGGGAGATAGGTGTGAGTGAATAGCCCTGAGCTGTTTTTCTTTTAGTTGCCTGTCTAATTGAAAGAGCATGTGCTTCACATTGTGTTTGTGATCGTTCGATTTGTGTCCATTCTTTTACCAGCATCCACATATTGAGCTATTTTCAGTGTTTTGTTTTTTCCCAGAAAATGTTATATTGCTACATGGGCAACATCATATATTTGCAGGTAGCCACTGGGAATCTGGGCATACCAGTAATTTTCAGAGCAGTGTTTAATTTCGAGACCTTTTTCTTTTCTTTTTTTTAATTTAGCACTTGTTTCCTTAGGCTTGATCAAACATTTACCAGTGTCAGTTTTTAAAATGGATTGTAGTTAGATGTTCGTTCCAAGAGATATTGGATCTAATTGCCTGCCAACTTGTAGCTGAGAAAATCCAATACGGGCACGTAATGATAAAGTAAATAGTGCTTACAGTAGCCCAATAATTGAGCAAATGTAGCCAACCAAACGCCATAAGGAGACGAGAACTTCACATGATTACAAGGGTTTGTACCGTGTAAGCTTTTAATATAAAAAGCTGCTTTACACGGGACTCCACTGAACAGAAAAACCATTGACTGATCATCCATTAATCTCTTATTTTAATGGCACCAGTAGGTGATGACCACAGAGTGCTCCAATTCATTACAAGATACTTAATTGATGAAGTGACCCAATATTCTTAAAATATAATTTTTTCTATAAAATTCTCAGTCCGACATGTTTTACCATAACACCATGCAGCACTGCATCAATGTCAGGCCTACCCGAAATGATTACTTTACATTATAAGAGCCTACTTGACTAACACTACTAAACCTTCAGCATCCACTCTGCCTGACACACAAGACTGGAAAGCAGTAGGCAATTAACAACAATGCCGGAGGAGAGCTGCTCTGTATTCAGTTTTTGAAATTCAAGTGTCAGTGACAAGAAACTCCAGGTGTGGAAAAAAAAACAAAAAACAAAAACCACACTTTGATTCGACGTGAATGCCTTGTCAGCGGACATTTTAATCCACAGAAGCCGTAATCAAGTGCAATACGTGCCGTAAAAAGGAAGGATCTAGCCTCAATGGAAGCTGTGTTGTTATGATTAATTCTATTGGAGTGAGGAGTTGAATGTGTTTTCCGTGAGCCTAGCGTTCCTGATGGCCTTGCCAAGAAAATCTGCTGCTTAGCTTTAAGCTTTGAATCTGTAATGTTCAGACCTCATTTCACATCGGGAAATGGTTTGTTTGGAAAAAAGAAAAAGAAAAAAATAGGGGGACCTACATAGATCAGAGAGGTTGTTCGCTCGCTGCTACGCTTTTAGGGTGGATAATAAATGGTTCATGTTTTGTGGGGCTCAACTTGCAAAGAGTAACATCAGAATGATTTTTCAGGTACAAGTGTAAGGGGGAAGGCAACAAAAATGAGGGGATCTGACCTTATCCTTGTGTTTGTTTCTTTACGTTTCTATAAGCAATGTAAGAACCCCCAGAAAATGACACAAGTGACATTTGTAATGTCATATCAATGCTGAATTATTAACAAGTTTACTGCTAAGTCCAGTAAAGCGTAACCTTACTACACAACATGCTGTCTGGGCCTGAATGTGTGCCCAAAGTCAGCGCACTGTTGACTCAGTTGAATTGCTTGCCTGAGGCATTGGTGCCTGGACACATACATATAATTAGGAAAGGTCACTGTGCCTCCTGTCTTGTCAACAAAATCACTTCAAGATGACAAATTCTGGCTCAGGCTGAGCCAGACCTCTCTCAGATACCCTTGTCAATCAAGCGCCAGCAGGGCTGTCTGGGTAGCCTTAGGTGATTTCTAATTATGTCTTTTACATGCCATGCTAAATAGGGGAAAGCATAACAATGAGCCATACATTTGGCTGTAGGTGTGAAGTGAGCTTAAAGTGCTATCTTGTATAATTAAGAGGAAGCTGCTGAAAATTCACAAATAGCAATGGAACAGACACGAAAAAATATATACATAATTTCCTGTGGAATTTAAAATCTTATAATTTATTTGTTTTTTTCAATAATAATTTAAGTGAAAATGGCAGCTTTTAACACAAGACATTAAAGAGCAAATGTAGCATATGTGAAACTTCAGACGCCATAATAAGCCAGAGCTTATTAAAATAAATATCAGAAAGATTTTTGGCTGCCTTACATGCACATACGGTAGTGTTTTTTTAATCTCTCCTGTTCAGGCTTGGGGACTGTGAGAACTATTCCAAAAGCTTCAGTTTGGGTTTGTTTTTTTTAAAATATAGTTTATGGTGAATTTTAAAAACGGCTTTTAAGTTATTTCCTCTTATAGAAGCCAGCCTAGTTTTAGTTTCTGCTTCTTGACTATAGAAGTTTCTCGCATCTTGGGATCTCACTACATCCAATTCTTGTGATACCCTTTTGATACCAAAATTCTGAAAACAATAAAGTATTATAGTTTATCCTTACATACTGAAGAATCCCCACAAGCACAGCAAATGAAATATGGCAACTGGTGCTTACCTCCATGATAACTCCGCCCCAACTCATTGATAAGGTAGTAAGGGTTGGGTATTGAAGCAGTTTGCAGTTATCACGACTTGGTGAGTGACCAAGGGGTGACGACTAATTTTACAAAACACAATATGTAAAAAAATACTATCAAACTTTGCAGAACAAGGAAGGAAATGCTTCTAATTTAGCAAAGCACCTAAGAGTGGCATTGAGATCTGTTTGAAGAATTCAAGTTTAGTAAGTTTCAGTTTAACACACAAAACATAAAATTATTGACCTTGTCTAACATTAATACACATTACCATTTTTTAAGACATAGCTACACTTTACAATAGCGGGATTTACATAAATGTTTAAGCTAACGTACTGTAGCTAACTTTATGCTAAGTAATAACGTTAGCATAAGATTAGCAGGCTACTCGGCAACAACCGTAACATTTCACCCAGTTTCCTGCCAATATAATGTTAACATTTTAAATAAACAGTCTGCTTTACTTTTTGATAAAGTAGTTTATGCTTAAATATATCAGTATTTAGTTTTGGTAACAAATTGAGAATTGGGTAAGTCAACTACATTGTACATGCAGAATATTCTGATGTTTAGTTGAATACATTCTTCCCTCCATGCAGTATCTGACAGCCACACAACACAAACGCAGAAAATGTACATTTCTGTCGTTAATGTTGTTCTCATCAATTACTGCTCCTTTGTTCTTCAAACGTACCTTTGGTAACTGTGGCCAAAGATCTCCATTTCAACTCCATCTGTTCGCAGAACATGTTTCTAAAACAACGCTGGCTTTTCCATATGTTACTTTGTATACTTAACATTCTGCCTTTAGTCATAAGGTTGTAAGTATGCTTTTCCATAGGAGCCTTTTCTGCTTGTGCTAGACTGCCTTTCAGCAAAAAAAAAAGAAAAAAAAAAAGAAAAAAAGAAAAGAACAGCCCTATTGGCATTTGTGCAAGCAGTTACATTTTTTAAAAATGTGGCCTCTAGCAGCAATGTGAATAAATGTATAGGAATTCCTCACCGTGATTACATGGAAAATTGAGCTATTTAATATGTGAAAACATTTTTTAAAAGACAGAAAAAAAAGAGCCATTTTAACCCCAAACAGATATTTTTTCTGGGCCCTAACAAGGCACCTTGGAAATGCAAACAATGTCATTACTCAGATTAAACAGTGCAGCTTAATTTATACTAGTGCTGAAATGAACTTGCTTATGCTGAGATTTCTGTTCTTTTTAGCAGAGAATAGTGTTAAGTTTTAGCTACAAATAAAGGCCACCATTACTACACTCCTGTGGCAATGAATTAATCACTTCAAGATAATGTTCATGTTCAGAGCTGATATTCAAATCTTAATTACAGCTGTGTTCTAGTTGCTGTCTAGTGTAAAGAGCAATGGGGCATGGGGAACATGCCAAAACGTGGACCTTTGCCTTCTGACAATACAACATCTTCAAGTTCTCCTAAGAAAAAAACAAAAAAAACCCCAAAAACAAACCACAAAACTCAGCTTTTCATAATCTTTTGAGTAAATTCATTTTTAAACCAACTAAACAAAAAGTTAAATTGGTACATTTTAATTGAACTTAAGAAGAAATGTTCCTTTGGAAAGCAAGTAGTAAATTAACTACTTAAATTCTTTTTTTTAATAATGCAACTGCACAAGGCACAAACACTCTTTAACATTATTTCAGTAACACATGGGTCGTGTCAGATTGTATGAAAAACTGACAAATATTATAATATGGTTGGAGGCCTTTCCTGCAAAGGTTCAGTTTTACTTGAAAGTTTTTTTTAATAGATGCTGTTTTTGGACCAAATAACACTCCCCCCCCCCCCTCTAAACCTTTAGTAGCTTTTAGATGCACAGCATTTGCTTGGAGGAACCTGTCATTGCTCAATGTTACCATCAGCTATTATTTCTAATGAGTCCTACTGAGTCAATTAAAGCCTTTAAGACTTAAAAAGCTTAATGAAATTCTGTGACTTCACAGGTACAAGGCTACCCAAACCCAATTATTTTTTTTTTAGTTCATTAAATAAAAACAGCAGCATTTGAAGAAGTGCAAAGTGCTAATTTTTTATTACACTGTTGCAGCACAGATTTCCTTTAGTTCCGTTCAAAACAAACCAAAAAAACCTAACAACAAACACCGAAACATGTAATTTCCCTGGGTTGCCACAAACGTGCATACGACTGTACCTGCCACACAGACAAGAGAATTTGAAAAAAATGAAACATTTACACAATAAATTTGATTAAATCTGGTCAAACCTTTTCAACGTGTGACCACGTCAAATGACCTTCACACTGCTTTAAGCTTCCTTTCCTACTGCAAGCTTTACACTCTTTCCATCCAGTCAACTGTGTGATGAAGTGGAAGTGGCTTTCACATCGCTCCCTGGTGGCCTTAGTAAGAAACTATTAATCTACAGCTCTCCATATTGCATTCAGATCTGCTTTCCCCAGCCACCACCTGGCCTGAAGTAAAGGCCAAGAGAGGACCCAGAGGACTGGACAGGCTCTTATTATGAGCTGCACCAAGACACCTCTGGGTTTCTACGCACTTCCTCTGACAGTGACTGATGGCCAATTAACCATTTGGAGAAGAGTATTGATCACCCGGAGAACAGGAAAGACCTGAAAACGTCTCCTAACACACTGCTATTCTCACTGTGCAGTGTTAGCAACCAGACAGTACATCATGTATAGTAAAAACAAATACAGGAAAGCCTTATCACACAAGATTGCATCTCAAGGCCAATCCCCAAAGAGAGTGTTTTCAGATGGGTTTTTCCCATGTATCACTCACACCCGCCCACACAGACTCCGAGACGTCATGTTGGTACCCCTACATTTATTTTCCCGCTAATAGTAATGAAGTGTATTCTCCACAGACAGCTGTTTAAAAATCACACAAATCTGTTGTTGTTCTCCGATTATTAATGGTATCCGTGATGATCAAGCCTCCTAGTGTTACTATAAATACATAAAAACTATTTGATTTCCTCACGCTGAGGCTACATGAAAACCATTTTTCTGAATTTTACTATTACTGTAAATTCCTGCTGTAAATCAGCCCGGCGAAGATTGTCCAACAGCTCTGCTCAGAGCTCCTCTGTGCTACTGACTGGGACACAGCTGCCTCTGACGATGCCTAAACGGGGGTCAGTCAAATCAGTGTGGATAGAAGAGCCTCAGTGGTACTCATGTTCTACTCACATTTAATTTTTCTTACTGCAGATTTGCAGTAAGGGTGCACAGCTCTGGATGGCCCCATCTGTAGTCTGGTTAAATAAAAGTCACCAAAGTCATGGTCAAGAAACTGGAGAATGCAACTACAGAATACACTGGCAGCACTAAAAATGTCGTACTGTGAATAATTTCTGGGATATAAATATTCACGGGTCTTCACATTTATTTTTATTTTATTTTTTATAAACAGCAAGAGAACAGATCAGCATCAAAGGTTAAAGCTCTGTGTTACATCTCCTTCCCCCTCATGATGCAGGAAGTGAGAGACAAAAGTTCCAGGGAAAATAACATTTGATTAGAACGTCCAGGGAAAGACCCGGGATTCAACTTAACAGCCTCTTAACCTTTTCCACCAGCACAGCACCAGCTGCACTCCTTTCCTCATTTCCACCGACCTCAGAGGCGGTGCTCAAACGTTGACACTGGCAAAACACCACAAAACTGATGGGTGCAAAGTTAGAATCTGATGTTAAAGGATATGGGAGTGGTAACCACAGGAAATTAACTGATGACTGGCAGATGTAGCCCACAGATTTCGACCACCGTGATTTTCTTCCCACAGAAATTACCACAAATTCTTCTAGCAATAAAACATAACAAGGGGTTATCAAATCTGCCAAAACGTTGGCTGGTTCTTAATAAAGAGGCAATTTCTGCCCCCATAGACTGCTGTTACAGGACAATTAGCAGGAGAAACAACAGTAGAAACTGAGCGCACTCTACAAACTGCTGATACAGTACACTGTCAGATGCTGTGACCTTCTGTGAATTATTGTCCAGGTTTCCATTGAGGACACAGGGTAATCTCATCCCACATCAGGGGTGAAAGGTCAGTTTTATGCTACCTAGATAGAAAACCACAGATACTAACTATGGCGTGCTAAATTTCAAGGAGGGAAAAAGCCCAACTTCAACCCCTAAGTGCTCTCACATACACCTGAATCATAGAAATGGGGTAATTGAAACAAAAGGGCAGAGTTTGACAGAGATGTAGTGCCTTCACTGGGCCTCTGCACAGACTGCAGAAAATAAACCCAAACTCCTCCCCCTCTGTCAGGTTCATCCTCCATGTGTCCTTCCTTTACTCCTCAAGATAGCCATTTGCAAATGATAAGTGTAGGGACACAGCCTGTTGAAAGATAAGGCGCTTGGGAATTTGTCACCAAATGGAGCGTGCTCCTCCGCTGTTCAAAGCTGACCCTTGTTGACGTGCACTGTTTACCTTTTATTCATTCATTCTGAACTATTATCTCAGCCTTCATTAATCACGGTAACTCAAACTGAGAAAATGACTTTTGCGAGACTTGGACAGGAAAGGGATTAACTCATTTCATCCGTTTCTGCCGTGCAAACAAATGATTAAAAGCGAATAATAATGCAATACATTTGATCCGCTCGTTCTCGGAAACAAGCAATCCAGCTTGCTCCGTCATTTTGATATCATCCAATTCAAATTTTGCGAGCTAAATTCATCGCACGCATGTGTACTCCTCAAGAGAGAATTCGTTTTAATTCCTTACCGTTCCCTTGGTGTAATTGCCTCCTCGCTTGATATGTTCTGCATCTGTACATCATGCTAATTTACCGTGTATCAGCAGTTGAGAAAATAATTTTAAACAAAAATTTCCCTCCCACCACTGTTCAAGTCTCCCCCCTTTGTCTGTGTCATTTGTATTCATCTCCCACGACTGCAGGGAACGAAAACTCTTTCTGGTTGTAAATTATCGCTTCCCCGTAAAAGACCATATCCCTGCAAATACATGGTGATCATTTGCCATGCATTAGCTACGGGACAAAAACGAAGTGGTTTTAAATTCCTCTGACCAGAAGGCAATTTCCCCCAATAAATTATGTTAATTTCTGCTTTCGCTCTCCTTATCGCATTCTTTAGTGAGTCAATGAGGAGAGACAAAACTGGCTGTGAGAAAGACAACTCTGGGATGATTCACATTAGAATGATGAGAGACATCTGGCAAGAGAATCCCTTACAATACTGTACTAAGAAACGGGGACTCACAAATTGCTGTATTATGCAACAGACTTGTGGTTGTTGTCGTTTAATGGCCATCCCCTTGCATCAGCACAAGGTTTACACCCCGTGGAAATTGCTCTGAGGTGACTGTTCGCACAACTAGGAAGGTGCTTGATACCAAATCCCATGCTCCCTCGCTGAACCAGACAACTATCGCTTGGCAACGTTCTCACTGGGCAGATGAAAAACAAACAAATAATTCTGATTCCTGCTGCATGCAGGAACTAACAGGACATTAATAACAGGCAACAGACCAAAGTTTGAATACAGGGTAAAACACAGAAGGAACAGGAATTGGACTAATCTGCAGGCATCCACCTTAGAGACACACTCACACACACACACACACACACACACACACACACACACAGCAGAAATGCATGTATGCAAATCCTTGTGGAAACACCCTCCCACATACAAAAAAACAACACACATGCACCTTGCATACTGAAAACATCAAGTGCTGTGCACACACACGCACACACATACACACACACAAACTGGCAAATCAGAACGGTTCTTTGTTCCTGAGGCTGAAAGCGTACCTACCCCCTCTGTCCGGCCCGTCAGATCACTCACAACACAGTGAAAGGGAAAGTGCTCAGCTAGCTCAAACTTAGATTGACAGGCCTACCTTTATTACTGAGTGAGTTATGTTTCCCTGCAAAAAAGACAAGCCGGCTTTGATACTGACGAATGCCTAGTCAGCTCTTTGCCTCGCTACAGAGGACAGCTCGACTGAACTCGGCCGAGTCTGTCCCAGTCCTGATGTCGAAAGAATTGGCTTCCAAATTACCTTCCGATTCATTTCTGGATCTCACTTTAGCCTTAAAAAAAAAGAAAAAAAAAAAGTGGCCACTAAGCTGTGATAGGTGCCTGGAGGGCTGCCTGTACTGACCTGATGTAGTGACAAGACTGAAACATGGAGAGGAGCGGTCTGGAAGGAAATGTGATATAAAAGAAAGACAGAAGAACGGGGAAGTGAGAAGAAATTTCACAATTAACCCCACATCCATCTCCCTCTATACATAATATATTCTCTTCAGGGGTCATGAGAAAGCTGTGAGCCTTATCCAGAAAGCAGTGAGTGACAGGCAGGGAAACACCCTGGTTAGAGCTCCAGTCCATCACCGAGCGAACAAAGAAACTGCAAACACCTTTGGGAATTCAGAGTCTTGAAAATCGACCTACAACCGCCGGTCTTTGGATTGTGGGAGGAAACCAGGGCACGCACAGGAAACCAAATGAACACGGCAGGAACACGTAACCTCCACACCAAAACAGTTTACTGCAAGGCAATGGCGCTAAGCCGCTGAACCACCACGCCACCCATATAGAACCCAGGAACCCCATCAAAACACATCACTTCCAACATGAATCACAAACTGACTTGTAAATGCCAGCACACTGCTACTTACTTAGCTTGATATATGGAGGTCCCTCGAGCATGACTGTTTATTTAATCCTAATATATTCATAATTATACCCTAATTAATGCAAGGGAGGAAAAAAAAAAGCCCGCTGAATTCATCATCTCGGTGTCCTGAAGCACAAGACACAAATACAGCAACTTTAACATGTTTTGCCTTCCGTCCAAAGCAAGGTTAACAGTTTGGATACGAGCGCGAGGCAAATGGTGTGCGGAAACTCTTGGGTTTTGGATACTCACCAGCAGCTTCCAGCTGTGTGGCACAGTCAGGGTGATATTTAGCATCAGAGGGAATGTTTAAATAAAGTGCTTTAAACAGTCCAAGTGCTGAACTGTGAAATAATGCGTTATGAGCAACAGTGAAATTGACTGCATTGGCTGAATAACTAATGTGGACGTTAGATGGCTGGTTTGATTGTGCACCATGGTGAATATTAGGGGTCAGTGAACAGCACTCGGTTGAGTTGGATTTGTCCAAAACTGAAAGAGGCATTTGCACAGCTGGTTGTGATCATGAGAACATTTTTCCTTTAAAAAAAAAAAAAAATCAATATTAAAAGAGTAAGAGTATCTTATAGCTCATTTTTCGAAAAAGGATTTTGCTGCTGTGAGAAACTTCCATCCTCGGTGCTTTAGTCCACCTATCTTGTTGATGATTGTTTAGTGCATTTGCATGCAATCGGAACGTCTGGCCAAGCTACACCATAAAATCTAACTCATCAGTGCGAGTAGGTCGTCTACCAACTCAGTAAAGCTGTCAGCATACTGCAAATGCAGCAGGAATGACTCCTGGCCGGAGAGAAACGTGGAGTTGAACGATGCTGTCTGCAGCCAGCCGGAGAGGCTGTGACTACACTACGGTGTCCTCCACACACACACACAGAGCTCGGAGATTTAATAAGACAATCACGAGGGTGGCGTTACTGAAGGTTGTTTATGTGGCAGGAGGAAAGGAGCGCGACGTTACTGGGCACGAGCTTTTATTGTCCGCGGGCCCCGTGTCTGCCCCAATCATCTTTTTTATTATAGTTCTGATTTCCCCCTCTCTCGGGCAGGTGTAAGCCCCAAGTTACACGACAGCAGGAATAAAAACGCGTGCCATAAACTTCTCGTTGCTGCTTCGAATTTTAAAAAGAAGAAGAAGAAGAAGAAAGCTGGACGAGGTTATTTGGCATTTGTCTGTAAGTTTTAACCTTGGTAGTCACGTCTGAACCCCCCCCCCCCGTAACCTTGAAGGTGTAGGCTAATTGACGAGTGCTGGTGCTAGCAAATTAGGGAATAATAACGACCGCCAACAACGTGCGCACCGGAATTTCGACAAAAACACCAGCAAACAACTTGTCACGTGCAAGCCTTCTAGGTTTTCCAACACACAAACTGTTTACCAGTAAAATAAATCAAATAAAATACAAATAATAAAAAGCCGAAACAGTTTAATTGCAGCCCAACTCACCACCAGTGCAGGTGAAGCCAGAGAGGACGAGCCAGAGCGCAAGGAGCGTGGCGCTGAGCCTACAGCGGACAAAGGGGCCCAGAAGTAAGGGCATCTTCGTGGGGGTTTTTTTTTCTATCACCTAAGTTTTACAAAAAGGCAGAGAGCAGAGACGAAACACGGGCACACTGGGCTTTTTAAAGGTCCGGAGAGTGTCCTCTGTAGCACTTCACGCCTGTTCTGTTTTTTCCCCTCACGCCCAAGTCCTTTCCTCAGCACATATCCTCCTGCCGTAGCGTGGCCATCAGTATCCCGGTCGTGCGTCTTCGTTGCTCAGAACAACGCATCACAGGTGTGGTAAATAAACTGCTGCCTCGCTCTCGCCTCCGCGGGTCTTACTGTAGTCTACTGTATTTCTCCAAAAGCAGCTATCCGTTCACAACTCTCCCTCCGTCTCGGAGCCGAGGAGGGTGTTTCTTTGCTTTCTTTCTTCTCACTTTGCTGCCTTCGCGCGAAAGAATACCTTCTCCAAATGCGAAAAGGGAGAGAACTGGCATCGGAGAAAGAACATCTGCTTGCACAGCAATGCTGAAGTGCTTAGAGTCAGGGGAAGGTATAAGCTGCGATGGACGGAGGCGCAAAACCAGGAACGGATTTTGCCTGCACGCTGGGATCGGAGCGCCCTGAGCGCGCCCTACTGCTTTCTCTTAGACAAACAATACATATCTTATAATACGCAAAACTAACCACGCGCTGGGAAAATGCGCATAAAAATGGAAATGATTTCATTCACATCCACGCAATTTGTTTTTTTTTTCTTCTTTTTTTTCACATCTTCTGCCTTACATGAAAATGATGGATATGACATTCAGCTATGCAGGATAGGAATCACATGAGTGCTTTGCATACAGATTCACACAAATCACATCTGCATGTCGTTGAGGTTCAGTTACATATGCCTCTGGATTGTCCGTGTGCGTCTGCGTGTGCATCAGTGATGGACAAACATGGGCGAAGAAGCACGAGGATTAGCACTCCCGTGAGAGCGTACACCTGTCAGCAAACTCACACCAGGATGTGACTTATGTTCCAGATAGCTTTTCCTCATTTTCTGGGGGTGTCAGTGGAGTGATTATCAGACTCTTCAGCCGTGCCTTTTACAACGCTGCCAAAAATCGACAGCAGATTATTAATACACTTCAGAAGGGGAGGGGGTGGTGATGGAAGTGGTGGTGGGGATCGTATCTTTGTTTATCCATTTCTCCACTCCCACATACTAGTCAGCAGAATGATAAGTGAAAGCACAGGACTTGGACCACTGTCTTACCAGCTAATTATGGGGCTCATGCAGATGGATGATTTCTTAGATAGCTCAGCTATTATGCAAACTCATTAAGACCTTCTCTCTATCCAGCATCTCTCGCTAAAGGTCAGAGTCACAGTCGGAATGGCAGAACAAAGCACAGACACATGCATGCACATGCTGAAATAAAGAAAGGCCCTATGGTTCACTATCCACTGCTGACAGGCAGCGTGAATGTGGCGGGCCAGGGAAGGCAGATGTACAGCAGCTGAATGGAAGGGGAATGACTCAGCTTTGGTCACTTGTGAGGTTGTTCGTAATGAACTTTCTCATTCTGCTAATCTGCTCTGAGTCCTATCAGACGCTGCAAGCTGGAGACTGCCTCTTCCAGTCACTGTATATAAATGCACAGTCGGTCATATTATTTTCTTAAAAAGAAGCAGGGCTTGCTACATGTGCTTAAACGAATTATTAGTGTGTTTTCTTGCCGTGGTGAGCAGCTTGCCGAGTCAAGGCAGGTCATAACCTCTTCCACAGTCTTCTGGATCCAGCGTCTCTCTCTTTTGCTCCCTCGATCAGACTACAATGAGCAATCACAGCTCTTTGGAGAGTTGACACATTCAGTTGTTCATCGATCTGTGGTGTTGTAATTAATTTTCTCTCCACCACTGGCTTGACTTAGAATATCCCCAGACTCGATGCAGCTTGTTCTCCTGCAGTCAATTGCAAAACCAAGACAGAGCCATCGTTTCTTTTGTATCACCTCGACTGCTTCAGAGCAGCTAGCTTTTGATGGCTTGATAAGAAATAAGGAAACTTGGGCGTGACGTGCTGCTGTTTACAGATTAATAAACTGTTGGGCATCCTTCCCTAAAATTGCACAATTGCACTCCCCAGGATATGCACCCTATTAAGATGGAATCACCAAGTCAATAAATATTGATCCGAAGAAGGTGTCCAGTGTGAAATTAATATTATTTATTGTTTGCAAACAACGCAGGAAGTCCCGGGAGGAGGATGCAACGCAGGACCCAGTCTCCCTTTCAGCACCGACTTGTGGAGAGTGAGGGAGGGTGTATCAGCTTCCATCATGACCACAGCTTCACAGCCTGTTGTTTTGTTTATATCAAATTAAACTGCAATGCTACTCTAGAGAGATATAATTGACCACAGTCTCAGATTAAATGACTGTAAAGATCTTAATAAGCCATCAGTGGATTGCATATTACATTGCAAACCACTTATAAGGATGCAGTCCAATGAGAATTAAACTGGGGTTCATATTTGCATGCCACAGCACTTTAACCATTCATTACCATGCAAAAATGACTGTATGGTGATCAATAGTGTATCACTTTAATTAAATATTATTGATATGGGGTTAGGGAAATTAATTTGGAGCCAAATAAGACCTAGTAGTGTCGGAACAACATGTAAGGCCTTCACATCATAACATCTCGAGTGTTTTTCTTTCTTCTTTTTTAAAATATTCACTATAATAAATAAATGACCAACTCCCCCGACCTTAATGAAATCACAGTGAATGCGGCTATACTTAGGGTTCACATTAAAGACGTTAAAGCGCAGGTTATCTACGAGTTCTCTAAAAGCCATCATCGCCGCTGCATTAGAAACACGACTCCTTATTACTGTATCTACTGCAGCTCTCAATACACTAGTAAAAATGTTATGATCTGGATATGCTAGGCATAGCTGTGACTTTGTTTAATTAAATTATTTCACACAAGTGGAGATAAAATAGCCTCCGTGTGATCTCACCACATCTTGTGCAGTTGAGTGAGGAGCAAAACCAAATGAGAGCGAGAAATGGGGAGTTTAAAAAACAGAAGGGAAGAAAGTGAAGTGAAGGGAGAGCGGTGTGGGGGTGGGATGAAGGAGCCCACTGAAGGTCTCTCATTTCAGCAGCACAGACTGCTGATGAAGCTGAACTTCCAATATCCCACCACTTCAGCTCTGATGATTTCTCAATTTTACAGATATGGCCCGAGAATATGATTTGATGAAAATGTAAAATGGGATAACCACCAAATCATATGAAATGGGCCACATTTTATTCCATGACTATAAATCAAACGCAGACACTCCAAAAATTAAAGTTGATTTTGTGTTTTTGATTCAAAGTACACCTCTCCCGACTCGGAGGAATCGAGATATGTGCCTCAAATTAAGATTATCTGTCATGGAGATTCCCCGCACACTTTGTAAGTGGAAGGACTCGATTGTTAAGAGAAAGCCCGGCAATTTTGACCGTAGAGTTGTTCCAAAAGAGAATTTATTCATTGAATGTGTTTCCATCCCAAATAGATTCTGCCTAATCTAAAACAGTGCACGAGCGTTTGGAAATATATGATGATTTCATTTTCTTTCAGTCTCAGGGTCATAAATAAATTTGCATTCTGTCAGCAAAATGGGCTAACTGACTTGTAATTCATCAAACCCACTGCTCAGAGCTTAAACAGTTCAACACATGGTAACCTATTTTTGTGGGTTTCTTTTTTTCGCAGAGTTGCCTCGCAGCTGTGTGCTCTCGTAGGTGAAAAAGAGGGAAAAAAGGCACACTTACATTTTAAAAACCTCATGCAAAATAAAATAAAGAAGAGAAATTAACACCGACAGTGACACACTTCAGGGGGCAGACTTTCATTCTGAAAGATGCATCTGTATAAGGAGCTGATTGCAAATGTTAACAAAGCCTACGGTATCTAATCACGTCCGAATGAACGCGATTTGCCCAACAACGCCCAAAAACAGGATGTGCGTTCATTCTTTCCACTTAAAATAGTTTATACCAATACAAAATTCTTTACGCTTGACAAAGTATGAGATTACAGCTTTACTGGAACGACTTCAGCAGACAATGGGTGACAGTAAAAAGTGTCAGACGGAACGTTTTTTCCCACAAGTTTTTTTTTCCACCCATCTACATTTCATTATTCTCAAAAAAGCAAAGGAAAAAAAAAAGATTTCCTGAAGTGTGCTTCCTGGACCGACACTCTTGTTGTCACAATGTCTAAGCGTGCATGGGAGAGGAGACTTTGAATGATGTTGAATGTTTTATGACTCCCTGCTTTTGTGTCAGTCCTTTGGAAAGCTGCTCTGAGACTCTGATAGGAGAACCTTGCCTAACACAGCTGAGTGTGACAGCGTAATGTGGGAATAACACACAGACCAGCCACACTTCCTTTCAATGTGACTGGTCTCAAGACTAAGAAAATGTAACCTGAAAACATATTAGGGTAAAAAATTGTGGATCTAATTTAATTATTATTTTTTTGTTAGTGTAAATTTCAAAGAGTGGTGCTGTTAATAGTAACGGTAACCGTGGCAGCAAGTACAAAAAACATTGACAATCTCATTTTAATAATACTGCTGTTTTAGAAGCTGTATTATTAAAAGCAAATGTACAATTCACTCCACAGCAAGCACTCACCGGACACTTTGTTAGGCACACCTTGCAGTTGTTAGGTTGGCATCAGTTTTGCCTTCAGAGCTGCCTTAATTATTTGTGACACAGATTCAACTCAGAGATTTTGATCCATATTGACATGATGGCATCACACAGTTATTGCATATTTTCCGTGATGTTATCTTCCATTCTACAACATCCAAAAGGTGAGATCTGCAGACTGTAGAGGCTATTTCAGTACAGCTAACTCTAACTAACCCTCATGTTCAAGAAGCCAATTTGAGATGATTTTGTGACATGCTGGGAGCAACCTTCAGAAGATGGGTGCAGTGTGGTCTTAAAATGATGGACGAGGTCAGAAATAATATTCAGGTGGGTTGAGGTGTTTAATTAATGCTCAGTTGGCTCTAAGGGGCCAAGAAAATATCTCCCACACCATTACACCACCACAAGCTGCCTGAACTGCTGAGACAAGATAGGATGGGTCACTGTTTTCACGTTATTCATTTTCCCATTATTCTAATGTGTGATTTGGTGAGCCCACGTCAATGAGCATGATAAGAACGGCAACCGGTGTGGTCTTCTGCTGCTGTAGCCTAGCTGCTTCAAGGTTTCACTTGTGCATTCAGAGATGCTCATCTGCATACCTTGGTTATAGCGAGTGGTTATTTGAGTTTCCTATTAGCTCAACGCTGATATGTAATCATTCTCCTCTGACCTCTGGCGTCAACAAAGCATTTTTGCCTAGAGAACTGCTGCTCAGTGGATACTATTCTCTGTAAACTCTGGAGATGGATGTGCAGGAAAATCCCAGTAGATCAAAATGCACAACCCAGCAAGTCTTTCTTTCCCAGTCTGATGCTTGGTTTGAACTTCAGCAGTGGACATCATTAACAGTTACTGTCTGTTATTGTGCAGAGTCTCACCAATCATTTGGTAAATGAAAGATCAGAAATAGCAAATAAATAAATAACCATTGTGATTTCCAGACACAGAAATGTACATCTCCAAATATTGAATTCTGAGAAACAGAAGCAACAGCTTGAAAGGTTCAATCAGAGGACAACAGAGTTAATCAGCTTGCAGTGGAAGTTAAATATTTCTTTTGTCCACGTCTTTTACTGCTATCTTTCAAAGATCACGGTTTTACATAAATCGCTAAAAAGCACATAACCAGCTGCAGCTTTAAAGCACGGATGCGATATAAAAATATATCAACACTATCAGAAGCCTTTTACTTTTACATCTGAAACTTGAATTGCTTTCTCAGGGTGTTACAGTTATAAAATAATTTTCAGTGAACCACTTAATTAACATGTAAGATATATACACACACATCTGCTGTCATTAGTACATGTTCAACCTTCCCAAAAATATCCAGTGAGGATATCTTTTGTTCAAGATCTGATGATCCCACTCGTGCAAATAACACTTAAAAAGATGCAAAGACATGTGCAAGCTTATGTAAAACATCCAGTTTCAAATTAAAGAGCAATGATCTACAGTGGCTCAGTCTAATAATTTTACTCTGGTAAAAGTCATATAGCAAGAATAATTGAGACATGCATTTGTCAAATCACAACTCAATACTCTCTTTGACATTTGACATGCAAATAGATACAGTTACTGGGTTAATGGAATGGATGGATCTCTTTCTGTCACACAACCCAGTCGGCTCAATGACATTTTAATTAGCTAATATCTTTTGAACGTGCAGGTATAAGCGGGCTCTCGGTTAGATTTATGCAGCAATTAGAGTATATTCCAGCACATAGGCATTTCTTGGAAACCTTGTTCAACATTCCCGAGATCACCTTAATGTGATCCATTTCTGCCTCCGACTGCATTCATCTGAAGGGAGTTAGAAAATAAACAGGAGCCAGTGGACGACGCCTGTATACGTTTAAATCTTTATTTTGCCTCTCAGCGTCTGTTTGTGAGATGTCCGATCTATTTGTCTGAACACATTCTTGGAGAGATGTCAGAACGCTATTGACAGAGACCAATCGGGAGGCGAGCGCACATATTGTTCACTCCTTACACATCCTGCTCATTCAATTCTGGGAAATTGCTCTGCCTCAAAAAAGGCTGTCATTATTTTGTCACTCAGCATCCCAGGTGACATTTACAGCAAATAACCTCACTGGGTGAAGGAAACGCCACTGAGAAAATATGAAGTCATGTTTCCAGCTTGAAAACAAAGTGATTGTGCGTCAAGTACTAACAATATTGACCCTGGTAGGATAAATGTAGGATAATAGATACACTTAAATGGAAATTGAAAAAGCCACTGCAATATCATAAACTTCACTTAGGTTGACAAAATCATTCGGACTATACTTAAATTTTGACTGAGATGTTTTAAACTTTATAAAAGTGTTATATTTCTTTAAGTCAGCTTGACTAAAAATTAAAATCATATTTTTTAAATTTTTTTTTTTTTTTTTTACACAATCGTCCCCATTTCCAAAGCTTTGCTCTGGCGTTTAATTAAACAGGATGTTTTAGTATGTTCCCAACACCATGTGATTATTTGAGTCCTGTGTGGCTTGTGTTAATGGAGCTATTAACTATGTATGGATGATGGGTTTCATAAAACAGCCACAGATACTTTTTTGAGTGCTGCGCTCATGCGTCCTGTACTGTACCTGCCAGAATGACAGATGGCTGTATTACTGATGAAGCCAATTCAAAAATGCAGCTTTCAATTTGATACAGGGCAGCGGTGAAGGCAAGCAGAGAGCCCACCTGATGTTTTCTTATGCTGTGCGCACACGCACACATATACACATACAGAGACATGTACATGATCACAGATTCCTAGATAGTTTGGCCTTTTAAGGCACTTTTTTCTGCTTGTAAATGCACTGAACAAAAATTCAGTTATTTTTAAATTAAGGAATTTTAATTTTTTAATCACACGATTAATTTTCAATGTCCTTAATCTTTTGAAAAAAAAAAAATGTCAGGAAAAACTATAATTTTTCCGTTGTTTGATTCACAGTATATCCAAGAACTCAATCATCATCAGTACAAACCACAACTTGCACAGATCACATAGATTCAAAAGTTTAAAAATGCCTCACATCCACTTAATATTGACATTGGCAAATGTCTAACTGAGATAATGGGTTTCCCACAGCTACTATAAACTGAATACAGCACTCACAACTCTTAAAATGCATATATTATCGTGGAATATTAATGGAAATTGAAAACACTGACCCTGGCTGAAGAGCTTAAATCACATGACCCAGGTGGACAGGCATCAGTATTACAGGCCTTATTCATTAAAGGAAACACTTAAGTCTCCTCTTGGGGCGAGTCTCTTCAAGTGTTAAAACCCGCGAGTCCTGTGCATGTCACTGTAATAGATGGCAGCTCAGCAGTTAAGCCTTTTCCAATAGCAGGAGTTAGATAATGGACAACATTATTGCTCTTTTACATGCCTGCTTAGACAGGAAGAGTGTTTTAAATAACACTTTAAATTTCTATTGCACTGATATACAGAAAGAGGTGTCATTTATTTTATATAATTCTAATTTATGAAAAAAATTAATATAGTTTAGAACTATTAAGCCAAAACAAGAGGATAAAGTTTTGGAAATCAATGAAAGAATGCGTTAAAAGCAAACATTCACTGCATTACTTTAGTATACATTTGACAGTAGAGTTTCAGAGTAAATATGGTACAAACAAGACAATAAATTCATCTCTTCATCACAACGCCATAACACACTGACAATGAAATGTAAACAAACCACACAGGTTTTGTAAAGCTGTGCCGAAAGGTTGTCTTAGAAGAGCTGGACCTTCCAGCAATCATGGAAAATAAGGCAGTAAAAATAGTTCAAAGAGCCATAACAGCGGTTCTCTGAAAATCCCTTTCATCATTTATCTGCTGAACCTCTCTATCAGCAGAAAGTGCTTTGCTGGTACTGTACCATCATCACAAACAGAGACAGATTTCGCTTTAAAAAAAAAAAAAGACGAAAAAATAGAAAAAAAATCATATGCCTTTGTCAGTGGGGTTACATGCTCGATAGTCAGGAACGGTAACGACAATTCGGCAACGCTCACCACTGATAGATGTTGATTAATTGCTGTCATGGTAACAATAGCATGTGAGCAGCTTTGCTCTGTGCCTTTAGCATTTTATGTTGTCAACACCTGAAGCAGTGGATTAGTAAAAGCCTAAAGTGTAGGCTGTCTGAGCGTGCCTGTGTGACATATCGTTAAATGTCTGCCAGCTCCTGAGCTTGTGGGGTATCATCTGCAGCTCACAAACAGGTTTGAAATTGATAAATGATGCAGCTTGAAAGGACTTGTTTAGAGTTCAGTCAGACAAGCTGTCCCAAATAGATTCAGAAGCTCACATGTCAGCAGGATACAGAGATATTCTTACTGGACCAAGGTTGTGTGTGTCAGAGAAACTGTATCCAGCTTCCTGATGGAGTTCATTTTTCTCCCTCATGCCTCGGCTCCATACCCCTTTATAGGATGGAGAATTTATGAGCATGGATGAGACACCGGGACAAAAGTTACAGTGGTATTTTATATTACATGCGAGCCAGTGCAGGTTAGAAAACGACTTACTCTTCGTACCTATTTTTGTGCGTATTTTGCGTTAATAGCAAAGAAATGAAGCCAGCTAATTAACGATCCCATTAAATTCAAAATATTGTGTAGACCATCCTTTCAAGTGCGCCATGCCTTTATACCCGTGTCAGTGTCTTTGTCAGTGCTCACGTCCCCCTCCAGAAGAGTGAAAAGAAGGCTGCTTGTGTACTGCGACACTAGGTTTTATAGCCACAGCTCTTTAAGACCCCAAGAGTTTAGGTATAAAAGTAAGAAAAAAGAATAACACTCAGTCTGCGGCACGTTTAAAACTGTTTTCCGAGGGAGGAATAATAGAGCCTGCTGCTGTTGGTAACTGTATGAAGTTTCAGTGATTGAATAGACTGATGGGAATGAATCTTAATAAGAAATGAAAGAAACAAACACAAATTGAGCTCTCATATATTCTAGTGAGTCTAATTAGTATCCTGTTATAGACAGGTGTTTGTGGGCCCCTTTGGCAACTTACAGTTAGCACGTAAACTGTGCCTGTGCTCACTGCGATGATTTTGTTTCTGACAGCAGGCTTTGTCTTGTTCCAGTTTTTCCATAAAAAAAGGGCTTTTTCTCTTATTTGGTTTGAGATTTGTATGGACAGCGTAGATTGTATGCATGCTGTCAGTGGAGTGGTTACGTGTATCACATTACAATACTGGGCTCTCATGCGCTCCCAGCACTGGATTTTTTCATGCCTTCTGTGACTTTTTCACTTCCCTGACCCGCTGGAACTACACTCTCGCTATGATCCAGGACCTTGTGATTTACAAATTAAACACTGGGTTAGAATATGAATAATAGGAATAAGAAAACAGATGAAAAGTTGCTGCTGTGCGCAGCACCATGGAGACACGGCGAAAACGAGGCTAGAGGAACATTGTTTATTCATATGAGTGAATGCTACACTTTATTAAGGATTTTAACATAATGAAAAATAGAAATGTATGAAAAGTGATGATAAATAAGGATTTTTAGAGTCATGTTTTCAAAGCAGCTCTCCATGTAGAAACGCTTAATCTCATGCATCCAAAATAACTATGACAGAAATTAATCAAAAGTCTAAAAACACAGATTTGTTAAATATTTCTTTAGGCTAAAATTTTGTTGGAACATGTATATAGACGATTATATCAGTTATGTTACCTGTTTTTTCAGTGTAATATGCATCATACAAACTATACCGATGAGCTAACGTTGCAAATGTAGTATGAATCTACAGCTCATTAGCTCTTGCACACCAAAGGGTTACACTGCCTATACTGGAAGCCCAGAGAGATCATCGCTTGGCACAGGGATAATCCAGAGTACCATACAAATAAACCCAGCATGTGACACACCGAGGCAGGAATATAATTTACATATAGATACCCAATTGGCAAAAACGTTTTTATTATATTAATATAATACCAGCTAATGCTGCTATGAGCGTTTTTAGATCAATCAAATACATTTCCAGTTCCATTTAATTGTATTCTTTTTATCCATCAATGAGAATAATTAATTCTTAATGAATAATTGAGTCTCATTTGGCTTCGAATCTCCCTGTCTGGCTCTTTAAAAATGTATATTTTCATATTATATATGTATATGTATACATTTGTAATTGTTTTGGTGATACTAATATGTCATCATGGCTGGACATAAAGTGAGCTATATCCATCTTGTTCCATCTAGAAATGCAAATCTAGAGTATTTTAGCAGGATAAATGTAGTTCTGTTTCCATATTCACAGTTGTTAATGTGACTTACAGATTATGCAGTAAAGAATCAAACTACTTGAGCTACAACTTAGCTTTTTAGTGCTAAATGGAAGGGATGACGTACTGCAGTGTTTTAATCGGTTCCAGTGTTCACTTTGCCATTGCAATAGGGTAACCAAACCTGAATTTGATTAGAAGAAGAGATCAAATAGAAAGAAAATGTAGATTTTGTGATAATAAACAAAGTAAAATAGATTTTCAGCATCAGTGCATTTTACCCCGAAACAGTAAAATAAGAAATAAAGGTCTAATTCATCCTATTAATGTTGACTGTGAGCAAAGCACCTGAGTGAGACCTGGGGCAGTAAAAGGATCTAAATCAAAGGAGTCTACAGTCACAGACAGTTTTCAGTCTATTAAAGCCAATATACGCCACTTAGCGTCTAAGTTACAGCCCATCTGTGCGGTATTCCTGTTGCCTGCATTAACTTTGGATCTCATAAATCACAGTTCAGAGTTTAATGCAACTGACAAACTTTAGAGCTGATTCTGTCTTTATTGTGCAGGCTACACATCACTGATTTACTGGAGTGATTCTGAGTCACGCAGGTCTGAAGATGTCCCGCATTAATGTCAACACATTTTCATTGTGTCATCCTTTTATATTAATGTGTAGTTATGGTGTCACAAATATAAAATGAGTGGATGCTTGTGCTAGTCGGAGTGGTATGTTGCAAATACCGTAGCGAGGATTTTTTTCAGAGAGAAAGCGAATTATCGCATACTGTACTTTAAGTTTGTTAGTCAGGCTGTAAGGATTGAGTTGTTTTAACACTTGAAGACGTTCGAGACACCCAGGCTTAGGGCTACATAGTCTGAAAACATGAAATTTTAATATATGTGCTTAAATGTGTAAAAGTCAGTGGCCACTGGCAGTAAATCATCTGTGTGGTATAAAAGAGTTAGTGTCATTTAAAAGGCTGTGACCTGTCCTGTGTGAGGAGGAGAGCTGCAGTGATTGTACTTTTTCAGATTTTTATGGGGAAATGTGTTTTGGAGAAAAAAGACATCATTCTTTCTCGAGTGGTTAATGTCTGTCAATCAAAAACTAAAATATGCAGAGCACTGAGCTGCACAACATGAACTATATTCGTTTTTGAATTGCCTGTGGATTAGTGACATATACTGTGCAGTCAGTGCTAGCTATGATATAGAGTAAGGCATAATTAAAACTTTATGGAGGAAACCAGTAAGACTGAATTCAAATTAGAAGCCAAATAACAGTAATTATCTTTGCAGCACTAAATCAGACTTTCTAATTAAACCCTTATTTTAACACGGGTAAATAACATTACACTTTTAAATGTTAAACTCTCAGTAAACCCAACAATGTAGAGGTAGTATCATTCATATTCGCTTGTATTCAGATTCCTGTTGTTAGCCACTGGAAAGTCATCCATAGTGGTCATTTTGTTTAAGAGAGTGCAAGTGTACGGCTTGAGCAACAGAGCTGCTGCAGATTAGATTTTCTTCTATATTAACCAGCCACGTTGACGGATTGAACAGCGAAGAAAGGGCAGCAGCTTGAGTGTGAGGTGGGTGGCTGTAAACTTTTAATGTGTCCAGTGTTTTAATCGTTCCTGTTATGCGTCTTAAATCTGAAACACTGAATGGAGATGTTGGAGTGTCAGACAAGGCGAAATGACAGGAGTATCCTTGTGGGTGAGCTGATTACATATTGAGTCTGAAGTGTCATGACAAGTGAGTGACGTGCTGCACACACAGCAGGATAGTTTTGGAAACAACATCAACAATGCATGTGTGGCGGCAGCGACGACACAGTGAGCCCTCGGTGTCTGACACTTCATTTTATATCCCAGGTTACACTATCTGGAGTTAATGACGCAGTACATAAAAGTGTGTGTGTGTGTGTGTGTGTGTTTATTATACAATGCAGTACAAACAATTGCTCTTCACATTAACCAAGAGCATGAAATTATAGTTTCGAAAAATTTAAGTTTGGAATATGGCAATATTATAAGATTAAGGGCTTTGGACAGCATCATCTATTATCCAGAGAGTGAGAGAGAGTTAAGTGAACAGAAAAAAAATAAGTGCTGTTTCAAGCCTGTCTGAGCCAAGCCCAAATTAACCACTAACAGTTTGACCTACTTCATACCCAGAGGGACCGATTTTTCTTTATTTATTTTTTTTTCATATTTGCTGATGAGGCCAAAGAAGAAAGTTGCATTAAGTGCAGGGGGAAAAAAGCCAGCCTTTGAAAAACAAATAGGGAAAAAAATGAATAAAAAGAGCTGGGAACAAGATGCTTGGCAAATATAGATAGAAGAAAATGTTAAATGGCCTTCTGACCTTTTACTTAATTCTCTTTAACTGATTGGCCAGCATCTTCCAATATGAGTGATTAACTGATCCGAAATACAAACTAGCTTCCAAAAAAAGTTGGGACACCCTGTAAAATGCAACAAGAAAAGCAGATTCAATTGCAAAGAGTTTAGGGATAGATGGAAAAAGTGAGAAGTTGTGTAATTACAAAAAAAAAGAAAAAAAAAAGAAGAAGAACAAAACAAAAAACCATCCCCCTAAAAAAAAGTAAAAAAAAAGTGATGGAACATCTGAGAACTATATGAAGTTAATTTCCAACACGTTAGTAACACAATTAGGTTTAAAAAGAACAATTAGGCCCTTTATGATGACATACAGTCAGGCAGTTAAAATTCAGAATAAGAAGCCAGTAAGGCTGCACCACTGCAGTGTTCTTAACAAATTAACCATATTAAGTTTTGATAATTTCATTACATTTGCTAATCTAAAATTATTATGCGTACATAATCAGGCTCCCCAGGTGCTCACTGACCTCGTGGTTCTTCTTAAAGCTATGGGTTTAGTGCCGCAGGGAGGATCTATTGGAAAATGCAAGGTACTGTTATGGAAATTCTCATTTCTCTTCAGGGTATCAACATGTGGAATTCTCCACCTACAGAACTCAAACTGGACCCTGATAGGACCATTTTTACGTTAAACTGAAGCGGTTTTTAAAGTGCAATCAATCGTGTAATCAATCAGAGATGAATAATCTGCTGCCTCTTGTTTTATATTTGTTTATTTTATCAAATTATACTGCAGTCTGTGCTTTCCAATGTGCGTATAGATTGTGCATGTGATTGATTTTTCCCCGTTTGTGTTTTTAAAACCTCAGCTAGGGATGGGCACTGCAAACTAGCTTCAGCTAAAAATGCTGCAGTGTGGGCAGCATGGTGGTGTGATGGTTAGCACTGTCGCCTCGCAGCAAGAAATTTGAATCCACCGGCTGGCCGGAGAATTCCTGTGTGGAGTTTGCATGTTCTCCGCATGCCTGCGTAGGTGTTTTCTCCAGGCACTCTGGCTTCCTCCCACGTTCCAAAGATGTGTATGTTGGGTTAATTGGTGATTCTACATGAGTCCAAATTGGAAGGTGTGAATGTGAGAGTGGATCTGTCTCCATAAGTTAGCTGGGACAGACTCCAGCCCTACTGTGAAAAAAAAACATATATAAAATAAACAGTAAAAAAGAGAAGTGTGTGTTAAGAAAAACATTGCTCAATATAAAACTGCAAAAAAGTTGGATTTTGTTATCTACATTTCATAATATCATTAAAAGATGCAGTGACCAAGAGTTCAGAGCTATACTGAATGGCCTTAAACTTGAGTCCTCAAACAACAGTCATTCAAAAACAGATTCAAGAACACTTGAACACACGCACAAAGCCCACTTCCAGTATAGACAGCTTTTTGGCTACACCCATAAATAAAATCAAAAATAAAATGCAAAATAATAAAAATAAAAAATAAAAAATGGTAAAGTAGAAAACTGTCCTGAGGACAGAGCAATCAATCTGAAATTCTCATGGAAAACACTGATAAATCTTTTATAAAGAATAGAAGCTGTTTTATTACAATTTAATGGCCTGCATCAATGTTGCCATGAAGGTTGGTTAGTGTGTATGGCATAGGTAACATCTGTGAAGGCACTGTTAATGCTGAATAATATATACAGGTTTTCCAGCAACGTATACAACAACTTTTTCCAGCACAGGCTTTTTAAAATTTAAGCAAGACAATGCAAACTACATTCTGCATATATTCCAACAGCATTGCTCTGGAGCAAAAGACTCCACATGACAACTAGCCTGCCTGCAGTCCAGCCCTGTCACCTTCTGACCACATGGCAACCTAAGAAACAAAAACACATGAGAGGAGGCCCTGAAAATCCTGAAATTCTAAACCAAGCAAACATCTCCTGGACCGCCTCTCCTCAGCTTCCAGGCACTTACAGACTCTTGCTAAAAGAAGCAGTCGTGCAAGATGATGCAGATGTCCCAGCTTTTTTAATGAAAGGGGTAACAGGCATTAAAAATAATTCTCGGTCTCAACATGTGACGCCTTGTCTTTCTCAATTCAGTAAGATTTGCACATCGCTGCATTATCATTCCACTTTGGTTTGAGGTTATAATGGATCAGCTGTGGTACAGTATAGTGAATTATGTAGAAGGATTGGTCTTGGCATTCATAATGCTTATAGTAGACACTGAGAGATGAGTCACTGCAAACATTACCTGAAATAAAAAGACCTGAAACAAACTTTGTCAGTTAGCCTCTGTGAGGATAATCTATTTTTCATGGCACGACAGTCAACGGGGATTTAATTTTTATTACTGCTAGGCATCCAATTTTAGTGTCAGATCTATGAAAAACTAATATAAACACAAATGTGCACACATACCCCAGAAAGTAAACAGTGTTTAGGAAAAACAAACACCATCGCGAGCCCTGAGAGGAAATTGAGGCTCAGTACTAAATTGTTGGATGTGGCGGTGCTTTCCCTAACGGCAGCCCAATCTGCTGGAACCTATCCCTATGGAGGATTTCTTATGAGCCATGTGAGCACACACACACTATTACTGGATGTGTATTCATCAGAGCATGGTGCCATTAGGACAAACTCAGGTTAGCTTTTTTTCATGCCATCTGGAAAGGCAGGCATCCATCAGCTGGTTGTTATGCTCATCTCACTGAAAGTTCCCGGTGGTAAACCACTTTTTGGAATTCAACGCAACGTCTCGCGATGACGGATTTGTTTTACGTATCACCAGAGTGGAAACTTTACAATAAATAACATCATAATGCCCGGATGTCAAACCTGATGACAGAGCTGGTCAGATGCTTGATCCTTTCAGCTTATTGTGTGATATTTCACAAGAAAAACTAATTTTCCCCTTCGGGACGTGAGCTGTGACATCCTGCATTATCCCCCCCTTAAACCAGCTAGGAATAGCAAAGCTGCACAGTGTGCATAATAGGATAGTTCCGTTTTAGCATCTGTCATACATCACGCAGCAGCTTAATTTAAACATTACTTGACTGAGCGATAGAGTTTGAGTGTGACTGATAGCCTGTGTCACCTAACTAAGGTTTGCAACTGCTCAGAGCTCCAGTTCACTGAAAGACACCCGAGATTTACATGCATGTTCATCATAAACAACTACAGCTCATTTAGCTTTGCTGATGTGTAGGATGCAAATAGTGGCACATCTGCAGACCTCTTCTGATGAAGGCAAGCCAGAGACGTGTCCATCTTAATGTGGTTTGCAACATAAGATTAACATCTCTCGTTTTAATTTTGACATTTTACAGCCATTAAAAAAATGACTCATGTGAGGACTTCAGCAAACTGTGAGCAATAATCATTCGTGAATCAGCATTTGCTGCTACGATTTGAGGTTATACTAAATGTTGTCGAAAAATTGCTTTTGTTAAACACGCCCCAGGCTGCTTTACTTCTACCATTTCTCACCTAGAATGACGTCTTTGAACAAAAACAGTGGACAACAGTCGGTGAGTTACTAGATTACAAAGTGGTTACTGAAAAGCACCGCCTCGGTATCCAAGCACGACACGGGAGAACATCTCCAATGACACTGTGCAGCCACAGTTTTGGATTTTCATGGTTATTAAATAACGTGGCAATAAATCTGACTCCAACCTGTTAATTATGGCACAAATTAGATAAAGTGCAGGCAATTTCAGAGATTTGCTGAATTACCTGCGGGTAAGTGCACATTTTGTGTTCTAGAACATTCTGATTGCATCTTTTTATATTCCAAACACACCTGGTAGCAAGCAAAAAGAAGCAAAAACATCCCCCTGAATAAAATAAAATAAAATAAAATAGAACTCAGTGTTAATTTTGAAATCCTTAGAGCCATAGAGAGAGATCATAGATCGATATGTCCATCAGCCAACTTTCTTTACTTTGACTAAATCTTCTCTTAATTAGTTTGCAAATAAATTCAAATTGCTGTGTTTTTATTGAAGTCACAGCAAGCAACTAAAAATAAGAGTTCATGTCCCTGTGTAAACAGAACAAATTAAAAGAACATAATGAGTTCTTTCTTTGGAATAAAAAAAGTTCTAACTAGAAAAGAAAAAGATTATAATGTGATATACAATAAAAGCATTTATGACATGTTTACTTCATTTCATAAGATTAGTTCTTTTATTAACCTTGTGGAGCTGCTTACAGTTTGTGATAAAGAATTGAGCTTAGTGTGTATTAAACAGTGTTTATATTAAATTTATGGGGGTGAGGGTGGCGGTCTTACTGGGACACTCGCTGAAACTGAGCAATCATTACTTCCTCCTGTGTTTTTCCTGCTGTGACAAGTCAAAATAGATGCATTGAAAAATGTCCATTGATTAGCAGTACATGATGATGAATTAAGATATTTTCCATGGATCTTTCCTCTTTCCAATTCATATTGTTTTGGGGTTTTTTCTTTATTTGCAGAACTACATTTTGGTGATCAATCTCAGGAAGCCACTTTATTAGCTACACCTTTCTAGTACCGAGCTGGACCCAGAACAGCTCAGCACTTTGCAAAATGCTATATTGACATGACAGCATCACACAGTTGCAGATTTGTGGGCTGCACATCTGACAGCTGCACATGTGAATCTCCTGTTTCACTGCATCCAAAAGGACCTTGAAATCTTATGTGAACTCATTGTCGCGTTCATGAAACTAGTTTGAGGTAATAAACGATGCTCTGTTGGTACTAAGGGGCTCAAAGTTTGCTAAGAAAATATCTCTTACATTGTTACACCTTGAACAGTAAACCACTGACACGAGGCAGGATGCATCAGCTAAATCTGACTCTAAGGTCCAAATGTTGCACCAAGACCAAGATCCGTTCAGGCAACATTATTCCAGTCTTCTTTTGTCTAATTTTGGTGAGCTCGTGTGAATTTTGGTCACATTTACCTGTTCTTAGCTGACAGCAGTGGAATCCAGTGTGGTCTTAAGCTGCTGTAGCCCATCAGCTTCAAGGCTTCACATGTATTACATTAAGAGATTGCCTACTTCATACCTTGGTTGTAACAAGTAGCAATCAGAGTTACTGTTATCTTCCTATTAACTCCTCGAGTCATTCTCCTCTGATCTGTACTGAGTTGCATTTGAATTAAACAAGTGTACCTAATAAAGTGGCCACATGTCTTAGCCTAATCTCTGATACTGTACTAGCTGTTCTAGCCTCAACTCTTGGTTAATACTTGAAAATCGCAGGACTCTGAAAGCAGGCGGCTTGTTCCGACATATTTATTTGGACAACAAATATTCATCCAAGCCCTTCATTTTGAGGATTCATACATAACTGTGCTTCAATAAGCCCGAGCAAAGATATGATCCTCGGAAACTCAGTAATAACAGGTCTCTCATCCATTTCTGGTTCATAGAAATTCATATCTTTTCCATGGTCTGCCAAACATTAAGTGTAAATTCCGACTGCAGATTTCTGACTGTCGAATGTTTCTACTTTTATAATACACCGCAGCTGCACTACAAATATAATAAAGTGCACGGCCAATTTTCATTTCCAGTCCATCCCTGATGTCATCTGTCTCATCTATTCCGGTCGTTGTTATGCTTGGCTTTCCCCCTTCCCTTCTCTTTTGAAGCACTGAAATTGAATTGGGCTCAATGTGTCATAATTGCCAAACTGCTGAGCTTTACATACCTCCAGTTTAGTGGCAGACGTACTGTCCAATACACATGTAAAGGAGCCAGCACACACAACAGCAGAACACAAACTGAAAACTGCAAATGTATCCTCTCAAGTCGATTACTCCATAGCAACACTCTAAAAATGTTTTGACGCTTTTTATTGTGTTTCTTTGGGTTATAGCTATAAATACATTTAAAATCAGCCGTAAACAAAAATCAGCCATAAAGTAACTGAAGCAGCTTATCGTACAGCCTATTTACATTTTTAATCTCCTTTCATCAGGGGATTCCCTCTTACTCATGCTGACACACATAGCAAAAATAGCAGCATTAAAATCATGTAGGAAATAAATAATCTGTCAGAAAGCCAAATTCACACAGTCCTCAGGCAAAATAACTAATAAGGAGATGGCATAGGAAAATTGCATGCATTGTTTATGCTTTTTCTTTTTTTGCACCCAGAGACATTTTTATCACAACAAATGAAAACATATACGAACATAAACAGCTGCTGAAATTTTACAGGGAAGCTGGCGTGTATATGTGCTTGTTATCGTGACATGACAGATTTGAACTTGGCTGTCATTTCAAAAAAAATCAAGCATATATAAGCAAAAAGTATTACTGAAGTAACTGTCAAGCAGATTTTAAAGTAAAACACAGAGGCTGGAGATGTGTCAGTGATGCCTAACACTGGCTAAGAGATCCAGATGTGTGAGAATTCAAGGGCTAGAGCATACAGCATGCGATCCATCAGCTTACTGGGACGTGGTTAAGACATTTTTCACACCAAGTTATATTGCTGTACACAAACTCATGGGATTTTGTTGTTAATCTGACTTCAATGTGTGTGTTGCAGCAGTTTGGAGCTTCTGGTTTTTATTGGTGGGTCTGGTCATTTCTGGATGAGTTTAGCAGCACAGCTAAGAAAACTCTCTGTAATGCATCTTATACTAATCAGGTCTGCTCTGCTTCATATTTTCACTGAATGAGAATAAAGTCAAGTGACTTTGCCAACAAACAAGATGAATTTTTGGCTCTGTTGGTTTTGTTACGAGTTATATAAAGGGTTGACCCACAAACTTGACCCAATGTGAAAAGCAAGTAATGATTCTGGCTTGATTTAATGTTATTGTGTTGTTTAAGTATCATCGTTACACAAGCGCCACGCTCAGATTCAGATTAAGTACCTGCAGTAAATGGGTCCTTGTTGGCTTGCCTTGTGACTGGGAGTCACTGGAAGTGCAGCAGAACACTGCAAAGCACATCAATGTATCTAAGAACACAGTTTAATATCTCTACACTCTAATTGGAATTTATGGCACACTTACAAAATGTAAAATTTTAAACATTTGGAAACACAGCCTACTCCCTCTACACACATATGTGATCACTGCAGATCATATATAGGTCTGTGTATGTTAGAGACAAGGAAAATACTTAGTGTAGCTCAGTCTATATCAAATTTGAAGGTCATTTAGCAAGGGCCAGTCCCTTTTTATATCATTTACAAAGAGGCGATCCTAAAATTTAATTGAAGGACATAATGGGAAATAGCAGTGTAGAAGGTGCTACAGCTCCCCCTGGTGAATCACAAAGGACCTGCATATCCGTCAACTGAAAAATTAATAATTAAAAACAACTTTTAAATTTTATCAGTTTCTTTTCAAATTATATACATTTTAAAAAATCATAAATAGTTGATTTCATAGTTGTTTAGGTTCAGTCTATTTAAAGCAAATTAAACTAGAAAGTGCATTTTCTGAAGAAACTGCAGTGTGAATGCTTGAATCTGAATGTATGCACTGAAATGAATTAATTACTGAATTTAAGTTAAAAATCTTGAATGAGATAAAAAAAAACAAACCCAAATTTAACCTGAAAACAAAAGTGCTGAACTGCTAAAAGCTGAAGGTTACACAGAAGAAGAAGTTGGAAAAAAGCTGAAAATGTTTTAATTGTAAATTAGAAAAACCTAAGAAATGAGAAAAGAACATTTAGAGTCAGAAAACATCTGAAAGAATATTAAAAGTTCATATTCTTTGAATCACTGAATGACTAAAATGTGATCCCTCCACTTGGACCCACACAGTTTAAAAAGTTTACATCTCTGAGCTTTGAAAGACAAGATGTTGGAAAAAGAACAACAATGGCGACGTTTTGAGGGTAAAATGATGGCTTTAACACTGTGGACACAGAAGCAGTTGAAAGAGAAGTGTTTAAGGTGAATTTTGGCAGAGTGGCAGAGAGAGCTCGTTAAGCAGGCAGGTGTGAGCCTGGTTGCTATAGTGACTGCACCCAATGGCTCCATACACACGACACAGACATGCACCTCACTTTTGCTGCTTAAAATGAACAGAAAAGTCAGGCCGAAACAAATCGTTCCCAAATTAAAAGTACAAGTCGTATTGACAAAATTCTTTCACCGTGAGCGACAGCAGCTTCTAGTCTACCGAATTCTCAGTTTTCATGCCTGTGGAGTTTATTATATGGACGTGGTGACAGTGGAAAGACACCATGCTCTTCTGATTTTCAAACCAACCTTCTGAGCCATTTTAACATTAGAGTCTATGGAAGAGTTGGAGGGAGGAGGCTGTGCATTGGTGAAATTTATGAAAGAACCATAACACCTAGTACAATAGTAAACACATTGGATGAAAGAGGACCGCCATGGCTACGTTTTGAGGGTAAAATCATACCTGTAGAGCAAACGCTGTGGACACAGCAGCAGTTTTAAAAAAGATTTTAAGATTAATTTTTTTGCTCCTCTCACTCTAGCAGTTGAGCTGTCTCACTCTAGCCCCAACATTCCGTCCCATACACACCCATTATAAACTCTGAAACGGGTGAAAAAACATCATGAAACTTAAACTGGAACTGAAGAAAAAGTATAATAGATATTGAAAAGATAAATGCAAGTTGAATAGTTGAATGTCTTGTCTTCGTTTTAAAGTTTGAATGGTGGCTCTATGTCAATGTATGTGGAAGTAGTAAGAGTTTAAAAATGAGTAAGTTGAATGAGGATTTGAAGGGTCTCCCCATTGAAATACATTATAAATTTTTGTTGAATAAAGTTGAATAAAATTAAAAATATAAATGTTAAAAATATGAAAAATGGAAGCAGTGTTGTCCAAAAGAATAGGAATCTAACGGTGTTGGAATGGTTTTTCTAAGTTGAACGGTTTTGAAGGAGTAGGCTTACAAAAAACGTACGGAATACAGAATAAAATATAATAATAATAATAATAATAATAATAAAGATTACAACAACAATACTGTGAATGCTTTTCAAGCATTCACACTAATAAGTACATAAATGTAGCTTAAGTGAAGCTAATGTGGAAGTACCTTACTTGCATTCTTTTTAGTGACCACCAGGGGGTAAGATGTGTGGTTGCAAAAATCTTTGGTCCAATCCGGTTGTTCAGTCTGACGTCACTAGCCGTGTCTGGACCTAAACTCCGCTGCAGGTCCATATATCAAACGATCACTATGGCATTACTGAGAGTTGAAAAACTGTCTAAAGTCTTTCATCTTTAATAAAATGATCAGCGTTCTGCTCTACCAGGTGTAACAATTGAGTTTAACATCCAGGCATCCATGAAAACGGAACTTATGACATTTAACGGAGTTAGAAGTTAGCAGGGAGTTAGCTCGCTAGCTTATATCTAAATACAATATAGCATGTCCTGACTGCGGGGTTTTGGAAACAAATTAAAACGTACAGCTTTCTTATCACTTCCAACATAAATGAAGACAGAAAACTAAACAGCAGTGACGTTTGTAGGGTAACTGAAGTTTGGCTAGCTGGTATATAATGATGTGCTATGTGACCGCTAGCGACACAGCTATGTTAGCATAATATAAACAAGCTAACTTTTTTTCCACTCGATAAAAGTTAACGTGAGTGTTTTCGGTGGTCAGGAACAAATGTAATCGCATGGCAGGATGCTGTAAAAGGACCAAACTTCAGCCAGGAGAACAACTGAGATAATCCATCCACAATACGAGGTTAGTCATTCATATACTGCTGCATGGGCTGGGCTGTAGTTACATCCTTAAAAACTGAGCTTAAATAAATGATTAGCGGTAATAAAAGCCGAGGGAGGTCAACAGTGATCACTGACTGTTTTAGGAGCTTTTTGAGATAAATTAGAAGAAAATACAAAACATTAAACATGTTAACAACAGCGCTGCCCAGGTTGCCTAGCAACCATGATACTATCAGCTAGAAATGTTTCATACAGCATTGTGTGACAGAAAGGAAGGAAAAAATCTTTTGTTCATTTGTTTGTTTGTTTCTACATAGGAAATAGGTCAGCTATTGAGCGGCGTATATTTTAAAGTAAAGGCTTTAAGTTAGTACAAACGTCACTAATGTCACATAACTTTGCCGACATGTGGGCAACAGTAATGTTTTAATGTTCTTCCTTATTAAACATTTGCACATAAATAAGTGACATAATATTCAGTACTTAAAGTTTACTCTTCGGGCGCCCCTCATCCACCGTTTTTTTTTTCGGCAAAATTATCCACACCCACCGCCGCGCTATGCATTCTGGGATATGTTGGGCCACGAAGTCTACACCGCCACATCCTTAAAATTCAGGGAAATGAAGGACGCATTTGAGGGCCGCATTTCGAGCAGCCTTTGAATTGGGACAGCCTTCGTCGCATCGCTGTGACGTAATCGGCCTTAAAATGCGGCCTTTCAGGCTGCAGACCCTGAATTGGGATACAGCCTGTGTGTGATGTGTGAGGTACCAAAATAACACCTATATGAGACACATGTTTAGCTTCTAATGTAGAGATTCTGCAACTGGCTTTGGGCTGTGCAGGGCTCTCTGCCTTCCGGAAGATGATTGAATAAAGAATTATAAACGTTTTGACCACTCCTGAGTCGAGTTTTCTCTGTTCTATCATGGGGATAAAAGAACTGGATTTAATACAGGAAGGAGAATTATTCAAGGTATGCTTAGCGGATAACAACTTGTAATTGGCAAATTGTCAGCCAAGGAGTGCCAGGCCTCATGGTCAGATCTTCCCCTCAATCATTACAATCATTACAACTTGCAAAACAGATGATCGCCAGTGTTAATTTTGCTCACCAACAATTTTCAACACTGACCTTTTTGTTTTTGATGAAAATAAGACCATAACAAAATTAAAAGTAATGCACAATAAGAAAAACTATGATGAGATAAACTGGTGAACAGGTAAAAAAAATGAGAGATGAGATCCAAGAAGAACTAATTAATATGTGTAGAAAGGTGATGATGTAATGTAATGTAATGTGTAATATACAGTATGAAATTCTAACTCTAATATGGAGATTATTACTATTATTATTGGAAAAAACAAATATAAATAACAATTTATCATGTACTACTAGAGATATCTTAGTCTGGGACAATGTGACAGAACAACCAATGAGGAAAGCCAACAATATCATGTGAAGATGCTAATATGGCAAAAGTTCTTCCCTGATTAAAAACACAAGAATACACACATATCCAAACCAAAAAAAAAAAAGAAAAAAAAGAGGCACCGAACTTTTATTGCACCATGAAATCTGCAACATTTAGAGAGCAATAAGACAGTAAAGACACAATAAAGAAGCCATAGAATGAATGCGAATTATACCATGATGAAACTACATACACCGTATATATAAGCACTTCTAATTTGTCTGACTTCCAAAAACAGGTGTGCTCAAAATGTTTGAGTTTTCACTGTGTAATAAATAGACTATGTTGAGTCTGTTCTTTTCACTGTGCTCTGATAAAATAAAGTAGATCTGCAGTTTTTGAGTGAAGAGAAAAAAAGAAAGAAAAAGCAAACAATGATCACTGCAACAGCATCTCTGTCAAAGCTTTCAGATATTTTTTAAGTTGACGAGATGGCTAAACATGGTTATTAGACCCATGCTGAGAGTGAGGATTTAAGCGCTTGGGAGCCCAGAGCAACCAACACACATGAATTCATGTACTCTGGATGTGGTATTATTCCTTTGCCTCTTTGCAGCCAGCCACCTGTTCCTTTGTTTACTTGCCAAACTCTTCATACATTGAAAAATCTTTGGAGACAAGAGGGCTTGTATTACACCAGACATGATACTCTAGCTGGTGCCTGATGAAAATCAATCCGCAGCCAGAATATTGCACCAAAGAGTCGAGGAAAGCAAACAAATACTAATTTCCATAATTAATCAAGTGCACATAAAAATTGCTTCACTTTTTTTCCATGTAGACAAAGATAAGCTAGTGGTTGTTGCAGAATTTCAACTCTGGCTTGTACAACAACAACAACAACAACGACTGTTATTGTGGTTTAATGAAATTGAGTGTTTATCTTCTTCTAGACTATATTTACATTCATTTATTATAAATGTTTAGTTGGAATTCTAATTAATTGTTATTAGTGTAGTTTTTATAGATTACGCTCCTTTCGGTTCTCGTCAGGATTGTTCTGTTGTATTTGGTTTCATTTCAAACTTGTCACAGTTATTACTCCCTCATCATCTCTTTTTCCTGGCGTTTCATTCAGTTTTCACCTGTCGTGCCCGTGTGGCTTTTGGCACTGAATAGTTGGACTGTAATTTTCTGCCAGGCATGCATCAACACATCTCCATCTTTAGCTTTCCAACAATTGAGTCTCATGAATGGTGTGCTGGAGAGTACCTCGCAAGAAAACAGCAGCAACACAAGCAGGAGAAGGCCCAAATCTGGTCAGCTTTGAGTGGGTCTTCCTGTTTTTCTTTAGCCTGCTTGGCTCAAACATCATAAAAGCATTCAGCTTTTAGAGGAATACAACTGTATAACATGTCAACAGACTAGACTAGACTCTAGTTGTCTTGACATTGCTTCCTTTTATATGATCTTGACCGTGCAGAACAGCAAGAAAAGGTATTGCAGTACAATAACAAGTGAGCCAACACAAATAAAAACAATGATTCATCTGAAAGTAGGGAAAAAATATGGAACTCAGATGGCTAAAGTGCAGGAGAAACATCAAACTCAAGGCAAGTCAAACTGGTAGGACTGGACATGGGCAGGACTTGGACAAGGGTAGGAGACAAACAACCAGTCTATATAAGAATCAGTCCATTTACCATTTTATCATTTACCCCTCTGGTGGCTGAATGTGTAGAGAAAGTGAAAATCCTTCATGACTCATGCCGCAGTTAAAGGGAAGAGGAGACCCTTCAGAGGTTGTCAGGACAATGTTGACACAGTGCACTGAAATCAGTGCACCATACTGTAAGACCAACCTGAGCACAGCCTGGAATTTCTTCAAGAAAGTGCATGACTCAGGGTGCCATACAAGGATGCTTGTGTGGGGCACTGAGTCACTGATACTATACTAGGAATTATACAGCTCAGTGTGGCTGTGGAAAGCAACACAGGACGCCAGCTTCAAGGTCATTGCACAAGTCACCGTCAAATGTAGCATTTACCAAGGTGTTTTATGTAGGCTTGACTCCCTCAGCTAACTTATTACAAAGAACAGATACAGATAGAACTAGTGCAGCCTGAAACTCTATGAGCAATGAAAAGAGGGAGGTCACCAGTTTGAGTGTCAAAGCCATGATTCAAGATGAAATTGTGACAATCTATGAATTTACCAGCAACATGCAACCTCACAGGGTGAACTGCTTTAAGTGTACTTCAGATAGGTGAATACAGATGATCAGGAAGAAGAGGAAATATCATACAAGACCAAGTCCAAAATGGTAAGCTACTTCCAATAATGGAAGTAGGTGGCATGAAGTTCCAGTACCAGGGGTGTAATTTCCAGGGGGGTTAGGGGGGTTATGACCCCCCCAAATAATCAGGCCCAAAAAATATAAACCCATCGATATAAAATTATGAATTATCTTGCATAAATAGGCTGTTGATTTTATTTACTCATTTTAGGTATTACCAGCGAAAGTTGCATGTTTAATCATCTGGGAATTCACCCAGATTTATTTATTTTTTAGACAGAGATCTTGACCCCACGAATGTTCAGCACAAAGTTACGCTGATGGGCAGTACAGCACATGTAGCATGTTGCAAGATGCAATTTCTGACAGCATAAACTTAGAGAAACAGCCGAGCAGTTGGGATAGTCTACAGCAGGGGTGGGCAACCCTGGGCACGCGTGCCACAGTTGGCACGCGAAGGGTTAAGTGTTAGCACGACCATAGCTGAGAGGGGACGCAGTTTGTCCCGGACTTCAGCTAGAATGGAAAAAGACACAAAGGTGGAGTTATTCTGTTACACTGCACAGCTGCCTCTTCTCTCATTCTCTCCCCTCTCTCTCCTGTTGCTATTTCAATCATGAAACTGATCAATCATAAGCTGATCGGCTTTTCTCTCTTGTTTGTTTATCGCCCACTTTGCGCCAGAAAGAGGAAACCGCCGGATGTCGCTGTCAACAACAGCAGCACGTTTAACGTTGATCAGCTGTTGTTAGAATTTATTTAATATTTCTTTCTAGTAGCTGATGTTTGCTGGAGCCACAGCTGTAAAACCTTCTGGTCATGATATCAGTTTGTATATCTGGTGAGAGGGAAACATGCAGATGAAACCAGGAGATGTTCTTACTGAATCATCAGAGCTGAACAGGTGATGGAGAAACAGGTTTACCTTTTAGGTGACATGAATGAGTTGAAGGGTTGGGTTGAATATTAACAAACATGCCATATTGGCCCAGTTTATTTCTCTTATCATTGTTGTGAGGAGACCATAAATAGCATTTGTATTTTCTGTTGTACAGTTCATTTGCTGTTGTGGAGTTCTTGTTATGGATAAAAAGTGTCTTTTTTGTTTAATAACAGCTGATAACTATTCACTGATAGCTGCCAACATCTGCGAACAAATATAATTCTATAAAGTGGTTCTATATATTGTGTAACTGTTCATATAGAGCGTTATTAAATTTATTGCTAATGCAATCATATGGCACACTGACTTCTGAGGAAATTTTAAATGGCACTCGTAATCAGAAAGGTTGCTGACCCCTGGTCTACAGGTCTATCTGTGCCACCAAATTCCAGTCGGAGAAACCTTAGAAAGCTGTTGCGAACACCAGGGTTAAGATCCTGTGGGACTTCAAGTTCCAGACAGACAAGCAGCAGCTTATACCAGCCAACCAGAAAGTGCTTACATTAGTCTCTTCTATATATTGAAGACTTTGTTGAAGACTGTGTTAGTACTGGTGTCACTGTGCGGCGATGTTATCATCTTGTACAGAATTTCCTGCCTGATATGATTGTTTTCAAGAAGAAAAGCAGCAACAGTCTATGTGAGGAGAAAACGTGCCATAGAAAAACCAGTATGTAACATTACTAAAATAAGCCCTATATGCCCATTTATGGTGGATTTAATTAGTGTAAGATCTGTGGCACCTTGGATTTTTTTTAATGTTCTTGACACACAGGGCTCTTTTACAGCCCTGTGGGAAAAGACCTACACTTTTTCTTTAGGCAACAGCAGTTTGATCTTCTCCTGAGTGTCACTAACATATCACAATAGCCTCGCACAATCCCTAACTTCAAAAATTCAAGTCTTTCGCGCTGTCTAATTTGATCATTAGGGATTATTCATGTTTGTAGTCAGGTTTGCTTGAATTCTCTTTAAACTGTGGCGTAGGTGTACGGATGTGACTCTTGAGTAATAGGGGTGTAGAACAAGTTTAAATCATGAACATAAACAAACTAAAAGCAGTGCTGAGTTGCAAAAGCCTGACAAATGCTCACTGTGGATGGCACCATTTGCATGAATTCAGTGCAGAGAAGACGTGCTGATAGAATTTCAGAAAGTCCCGGGAAAATTGCTCTGTACATCCTTGACTTATATTTGGACCCAGGCAATCAATAGGAACAGAATTATGAGGCACTGAAGCGAGTGATTTTAATCTGGGACTAAATATCCAGTAGTGGATTCGTTTCAGACAATTTCATACCTCCAGAGCTCTTCATGAAATATGGATAAGGCAGAAGAGAGAGAGGGGGGATTATGAAAAATAAAGGCATTTTCCCAAACCTCCTCCTTCGATGGAAGCCAGATGAAAAGTTTTGCAGATGGGCAGCTGGAGGATTCAAGCCACTTTGCATAGCAGATGCCAAAACTCCCACAGCCTTGGTCTGGGCACCAGTTTAATTAGAAAGACCCCCTAGTAAGATACCTTTCAGCACTGACAGCGGTGTTCCTAAACATGCCCACATTTTTTCTCGCAGTGAGAAGTCGTATGGTCAATATTACTGATGAGCATGGGTTGCACACACAAAGAAAAAGATTGATGCAAAAATGGGTCATTTACATAGATTGTTGTAGGCAAGTTTGATCCCTTTACATATTCTAATTATTCCTGTGCATACTATGTGACTATACATTCTGCAAGTCAAGTGAAGTTTGTCCTCCAAAGGTAATTTTAACTAGAATGCAAATGTAAATCCATCTTTATATTGGACTATAATCCAGTGTAAGTACTGAGTGTCTATGGGTCACAGCCTCAAATGGAGAGGAGATGGCTAGTTTCATAACGACAGCTGAACTGAGGGTCTTCATTAAGGCCCAGTATAAGGTAAATAAACTAGTCTGTTAGAATTAAACAGACCATGCAAAAACTAAACCAGCTGGCAAAAGTACAGACATTCTGCACTTAAGCAGAAGTACAAACACTACTGTTAAAACATACTCCAGTAAAGTTGAAGCACTGATTCAACTTATTTACTCAAGTAAAAGTAAAAAAGTACAGACTCTGAAATCTACTCAAGTAAGAAAGTGAAAAGTAGCTCTTTGGAGGAGGTTTCTATTTTTGTGCAACACTAACTGACCTTTGTTCTATATTAAGATAATGATTAAATAATATCAGTAGATGGGAATACAAACTTTAGTCTAACTTTTTAAAATTCTAATTGTGTTCAGCTTGAATCTGAAGAAAAAGAAGGAAAATCAAACTGGGTTAAAGTGGGATTCAGAAGGTGGGGGAACCCTAAAATTGGTTGTAATGGCTCGGTGCGGGGAAAAGAATCATAACTCAGTTCAATAATTTCTATCGAGAGCTCCAGTAGATTTTCTTAGTGTACAGGCTGTGATCAGCTGCCCTGCTGCATTTTGTGGATGCACACAACTGAATTCAACCAGATGTCAGCAGTTGTTTCATGAGTCCCCTGGCTGATTTCCATCCTCTACACTGACAGTGCACTGTTTATGCTGTCTGTTTTCTAGATGGTATAAAGTTGGTATGAAGGTGGAATTCAGTCAATGGATCTAAGCATCATCAGCTAAACGTGATATAACCTAACTGTGGCCATGAAACCGTGGCCATGAAAGCACAGCCACTGTGCACCAATCACACACACTGTTCTTTACTTTAAATTCATCACAGCACAGCAAACTAACCTGTTTCATTCAAATTTTAAATAACACCATTAGCCCTCCTCAGTTTACAGCATGTTTTACAAAATTAAAAAAAAATATGTGTCAAGAACCGAAGTTCAACACACAAGCTGGACCCAGGAGCAGAACACACACACAGCGGTACGAGAGAAAAAATAAACTTTATTATAACTGAGAGTGTCCCGGGAGAGTAGAAGGGAGAAAACGCACGGAACCAGAGAAACCGAGGGACCGGGAGAAGAATCGCGCAGGAAACGCCGAGAGCGGGACCGTGGGAGGCTGAAACAGAAAAAGAAAAAAGGATTATTGGGGTGCGGGTAAACCGGCAGCATACGAGGGGAGGTAGTGTACGCGTCTTACGATGATAGCGGGGCCAAGGGAACCGGAGGGAGGGGTGAGGGTCCGTGGGGAGAAGCTCCAGAAAGGGCGAGGCGGCTGGGGTTGATCGTGATCCAAATTCTGGACAGGCAGGTGGACAGGCTGGTGACTCAAAACACGCCGAGCAGTGATCTGGGTATACAAGGCAGAGTTAGTACTAGTTCACACGGATAGGATTGCCTAAGGACTTTCCCGTAGGTGTGCGTTACCGCTGAAGGACGATTACGGACTGGCGTGGAGCAGCAGGCTGGGCAGGATTAAATGGTCCACCTGGTGATCGCCTGGGATGGGATGCAGGTGTGGAGTCAGCGGCCACGCCCACGGGAGTGGGCATCCCATCAGCACCTCAGACGCCGGGCCGCGGACCATGACAATATGTGTACAGATTGAATATCTGATTTAAAAACAACTTACATGTAAGCTTTAAATCTGCACTCTACTAAATCCTACTGAGAAGTCCTTACCTTTCAATCTAACCCAGGGGTATCAAACTCCAGTCCTCCAGGGTCGGTGACCTGAAACTTTTCCTTGTGTCCCTGTTGCAACACACCTGAATACAATTAGTAGGTCATTAGCAAGAGTATAGAACTTGACTGCAGTGGTGGCAGCTCCTAACCCTACTCAAGTAAATTAAAGTAAATGATTGGGAAAATGTACTTCTAAAAGTACTTTTACTTCACCATGTTAATTCACTCATGAGCTGCTATAACATGAATCAAATGGCTGAAATGCCACCTCAGCATGCAGTCAAGTTCTATACTCTTGCTAATGACCTACTAATTGTATTCAGGTGTGTTGCAACAGGGACACATGAAAAAGTTTTAGGTAACCGTCCCTCGAGGACTGGAGTTTGAGACCCCTGATCTATACCCTCTTCCTCTCCTGTCCTGTCTTTCTTATCTTTCTCCATCTGTGGGTGAAGCTAGCTCTCTTTCATTTTCTCCCTGTGAAATTCAGCAGCTGGACCTTTTTCTAGCAAGACACTGTAAGACAAACTGCACATAAACAGTTTGTGTGTTTGCTGATGTTTGTTGAGCTCAATGAAATGCTGCATTTGAAATTACCAGACACTTAAAAAAAAGTCACTTTCTTTATGCTCACTCCTAAAGTAACTTATGGACACTGGTGTTGTGGCAAAAAACCACCATCCCACTTTTAACCCCTGACTTCGGCACAAATCATCTCTTTTTATGTGACATCCTCTGGTGATTAATACGGGAACAGCCCTCCTTTGTGTGTTTAGGCTCAAATAGGTTTGATGTGGCTTGCAGTGACGAAATAATAATTCAAATATGTTAAAGCAAGTGTAACAAGTCTGTTTTGAAAATGTAAGAAGTAGAAAGTACAGATATGTATTTAAAAATGCAGGGAGTAAAGGTACAAAGTAGTCAGGAAAAATATTTTTTTCTTTTTTACATCGTTATCATATGTTAAGCTTTTGTAGTCACAATACCACAAACCATCTTTGTCATTTTGGATGCGTGACAATCACGGTGACAGTGTAGAATCAACAGAATAGGCTCTAGTCACAAAAGCCTTGAGACTGGTGTGCAATCATCTGGCAACCACTGGTCGTAAGGGGATAAATGCATATCCCCGACAGCTGTGAATGGCTCCTGGAGATTTATGACAGGTGGTATGAAGACTATTGTTAAAGTTCCAGTCAAAGAGGCAGTGATTCCCAGGCAAGCACCTGTTGTTAAAGAAAAACATGTATGCCACAACTTTGGCTGCAAGCATATTGCTGCAGTTTCTCCTTCAGCTTCTCGCTGAGCTGCAGGGAAATGATAAAAAGTCTGACACAAACCAGATGTGGAGAAGGTTTGCCTTCAAAGTAAAAGACATACCTTTTGAAGCATGTAGGCTGCAGTGCTGAGGCGCAACTTTTACTTTGAAGTTGAACTCTCTCCATTTTTTAATTTTAAACTTTAGTTGGAACTTTGTATTATTGGGTTTCACATTATTTTCTATAAGCAACATGGGCATTAAAAGACAAACATATGCAACGTGAAGCAAAGGAATATGTAGTGTTTTGTAAGAAAGTAAATACATAAATGTATGAAAACCACACACATGAACAAACATTGTATTTTTTTCCACAAATCAAGAGTGTTGAAAATTCAGTTCATGAGATCTGTTTGTTTAATGCTGAATAAGAAGGTAATGCTTTTATATGTGTAACCTTTGACATATTGTTCATTACTGGAGTAACTGAGATCGTCTTTATTTCTGACTTGGGTTGCACTTTTTCAAGATTTACAACAGCTGGGCTAGTAGTTAGCGAGTATTTGCAAACAAACATGAAAAACTACAGTCAACTGTGACAAGAAACCAAAGCAATCACAAGGAGGTTTTGATGCTGCGCCTTCTTTGCAACTGATTTCACCCAGTGACTGCCAGCAACTGCCACTATTAAATTATCAGTGTACAAACGTGGACATTGAAGCACTATATGCATGTAAAATAAATATATCTTTGTGTTTCATGCTAAATTTTGTTTATCAAATGGGCCACATCGTCTATTTGCCAGATCATTTATTAGCAAAATGTAATTTGAAAAAGTGGCATCATTACAGCGCACACAGTGCAGTGTTACTGCACCTCTGCTTGTGTTATTTTTTTCTTCTTCTTTTGGTTGGCAATAATAGATTGTACTGGCTCTGAGCAGTTCCTGAAAAAACTTGCAAACCACCAGACTTGCAACAAAATCGAGAGTTTACATTGTATTTGTCAAATTAACATGCATTAAAGTATGCTATCGGAATTTCATGTTCTAAATGAAGAGATTTAGGGACCTGATAGGAGGTTGGGCAAGAATACTAATAGAATAACATTACGGAATAATAATATTTACGAGGAAAAGTATTGGTAGCATCCCCTCTTTGGGTCTAGACAGTGCCAGTATGCTTCTGCAGAGTGAGCTGAGTTTACTTCCATACAGAAAACACATTTTTATGTTCACACGTGGCTGTTTAGTGGTGCAGTGTACATTTATATTACACATGTAAAACTCAACCTAAAGACCTTGGAGAACTTTATACAACTTTTTATCATAAAAATTACTAATGACACTTCACATACTTCATTAAATTCCAGCACCACAAGGTGTTGACATGCACAACCAAGCAGCGATCTACAGCACTGAAAATTGCAACCAGCACAAAGGTGCCAAAAGTGGTCACTTGAGACTGGCTCCAAAAGCAAGTCAGTTCCTTGAAACTTCCTTTTTAAAATGCCCCAAATTACACCATTATAACACATTTTTACAGCCTGGTACAAAAATACTGATTTGGCCTCTGTGGATAATTTCCCCCCTCATGACAACTCTACATGGGGTGATTTAAAGGAAAATAAAAAATAAAAAACGTATTCATTTGTACACAGGTGTCCTAACAGGAAATTAGAGCCTATCAGCTAGGCTTCACCTCCACTAATTGGAGTCACTGAACTGGATCTTTCCCCCACGTTTGTGCTGTCGGAGCCTTTTGGAGAATTTTTAATGCAACGATCTGACAAAATATTATAGCTTACTGCTTGGTACAGCAAAAAGTCCAAGAAGTTTGTGTCCAACTTTTGTTGAGGGACATTCTAGTGTTTCCTTAGTCTCTTACTTTGCAAGTAATTATCCGTTCTTTGTGTCTGTATGTTGAAACCCCACAGCTGTGGGCCAACCTGCTACTGTTACTTTAACATCTTGTCTTATGGTAATTTCTGCCTCTATAACGGCTAACAAAACCCTGATGTTGAGGCATAAAAATGTGCAAGAAATGTAAGAATTTAACTGTTTGGGCTCCATTAAAATAACAATGTAAGCAGGCTACTTTGCTATGTGCATTGTTGTTGGAAGATTGCAACTTAAGTTACAGAGTTTCAAATGAACTTTGAAAGTTTTCTCCAGAAGTTAAAATGCCAGTGTGCTCTTACTCCAGCCGTCTCGTTAGCTGTAACCTTGGAGCCGTGATGAGGGGGAGGACTAGAAGGAGGCTGTCATAACACTGCATGAACTGGGCCTTTATTTCCTTTTTTATATGGCAGCGAACACTATGCACAACAACTTCTGTTACACTGAAACTTATCCATATCTAGACATTATATGATTTATTACAATAGCTTAATCACCACTGGCCTTATGCACTCCACAGTGGCTGCAGCTGCTTCTCACACCCTCTCACTTGTGGTGTGCCATTTTTTTTCGACTAGATGTACTTAAATTGATGCACACGTACAGAGAAACACACATACATATTACAAATTACTGTATTTACTAAAGGTTTTGTTCATTCCATATCTTTTCTCACTCTCTCAGCTGCCTCCTCTTTTCTATTTTTGCTGAACTGTTAGGAGAAAGTTTATTTTTGCAGAGTCTGTCGGCATCCCTTCATCTATTTAATCTAAACTGCTGGGTACCACTGCATTATATTACACACTGATTACACCCTGTCTGTTCATCTTTTTATTGTCGCAGAGGCTTCAAAGCACAGTGTGTTCTGTTAGAGCCCAAGTCACAAACCTATTAAAAATCCTATTATATCATTTCATATTACGAACACGAACAACTGTGTGACAAAGCTGAACTCCACGTGATCGTCAAACCCTGGAATTGATTCACAATAAGTTAATCTTAACCACACGTTTTCCCTGAATTATTGATTATTTGTCCTCGTGTTGTCATCTATTTGCGTTAGAATAATTTATGAAATTACACTGGGAAAACAATGTGACAACGTGTTATTATCTAACTCTTCAGCTCTCTTCCTGGCTCAGGACTGTATGGTAAGATTCCGATTGCAGCTTTCCTGATATGGATGCATTCAGTGCTTTCATAGTAATTTTGAATTATCGACTTAATCCTAATAAACAGACTATTTTCTTCATAATTGTTTCAGATAGTTCAAAAGAACGTGCTTTTGCAAAGATGTTTGAAACAAGGTTGTGCAATATCTCCTTAACGATTCTTTTGAGCTAAAGAAAAAATTTGAGATCAAACGGTGGAAAACAACAGTCACATAAAAGCACTTTTAATGAGTATTGTATGAGTATTATATATACATAGCTCACAGTTTCATAACTGTGCAGTACTGTGCAGAAGTCTTGAGACATTCATTTCTTAAAGTTTAAATGGGTGCAATGATTTATTGAAAAGTGCAGACCTAAATTAAAATGCGGTATATAAGGCAAAAAGTTTGTGCATTTCTAATGAAATTTGTATTTGTACAGTATTTGTTGTGGCCATCTTTACAGTTCAGCACAACCTGTGCCATAGTCCTGGCAGGCTTGCTTTTATTCAACTGTCCTTCCTGTTCTCTTTCTCTTTCCCTCTCCCATCTTGGCTTTTGTCTTGTTCTCCCAGGTGGAGCGCTGGGCTGGCTTTTGCTCATCATCCTGCCTGCGGGCGGAGCCCTTCTGGGTTCTCGGGCTTCAGCCGTCACACCTGTTTTCCATCTGCTCATTCTCTTGCAGTATTTAAAGACCCGCTTGAGCCTCAATTCTTTGCCAGATTGTTGTTGCCACCCCCGTGGTGTGAAATGCCCTGTTCGAAAGGCGGCTGGGGCTTATTCTCTGGAACCTTCAAGCCCGCCAAAATAAATGCCAGCAATCACTCGACTGAACCCTGAAGCCGATCATCTCCTGCAAGAAAACGTTAACATTACTTGCCTCTTGCTTAAGTGCTTGCCCACTTTTCACTGCTCATCTTCTCGAGTTCTCTAAACTTTCTCTGCCTGCCTGCTCACTCTCCTCATTGCTGGGTAAAGAGATAAACAGGCAACCACTTGCTAACTTTTACCTGTTATTAAACTCAAACTCTGAATTTTCTAGTTTCTGTAATAAAACTAGTTTCAGGGTCATGTGCCATGTTAAGTTATGGCATTACGGCAGTCTGAACTTCTTATATTTCATGGAGGTCCATTGTGCGTTTTTTTTTTCATCATTGCAGGCTTTTACTGCACTGGCAGTGCCTTTGGAATCATTGTCACTATGAAAAATTAAGTTATTGTCAATCATAGACTTTCCAGATGGTGTTATATGGTGAATCAAACCATTTTGTGTCTATAGTTCTACCAATTTCTGACAAGCTCCCCAGCAACACTGGCTGAAATTCCTGCTTTTTTCCTGCTTTTTAATAATTCAGTGAAAAGATGTAATTACTGGTGTCCTTGTCGGTTTGGACATTCCAGCGATAGTGATAGTAGCAGTAAGGAAAAGATGCATCAACATCTTTCAAGGTTTATGGCAATAGTTAAAGGAGCTACTATTTGCTTTTTGTGTTGCATGCATTAAGAGGACAGCAACCAAAATTATTTTTAAATCACAGTCTTAATATCACTGGGTGCCCGATTCCGTCAGACACAATCTGACGGAATCGGGCAAAAAGTGTCATGTGAGTTTCTGCACAACTGCTACCACACTGCCAGGATGATAATGTATTTTCCACATTACAACTTCTCTAAGAACTACACAAAGAACTGCACTGCTTTTCCTGCCTCTGTCCCTCTGCGCACAGCCTAGCATTAAAATCAGAAGTGAATGACATTCAAAGGATTACCAAACACAGAGATCTTAATGGTTGATTCAAAAACAGGCTGGGAGTGAAAATCTCCCAGATCTTCATCTAGCTTTGCTCCTTAGAGCGTGAGATTAGACAGTAATGCGATCCTTGAATGTGAACATGAAAATAAGTCACTCTGATACTTATCACCTAGAGACTGAAAATTTAAAAAAAATAACACAAATATATATTTATTTACTAAAATACAAATCTGTGGCGTGCTAAACTATTGTATGAGCTATTGTTTCATATCTGCCTTTAATGTTTGTGTCTGAATGTAACAAGTCAATGGGCTTAACTGTTTGATGAAACAAAGGGTTTATCCTGCTCAGCAGCTGCCCTGCAGAAGTCTGTTTACTGCTGTCATTCAAAGTAATTAGCTTCATTTAACTAGAAATATATAATGAGTGATTATGAATAATGTGATCACAAGATGATCTAAAATAAAAGCTACCTTTGTGGAAAAGTTCAGAATCCAAATTCACCTTAAAATATCGATTAAAACAGATAATAATGCCTTGTATTAAAATAAAGGTTAATTCCGCAGATGAGAGGATTTGTGACTGGAGCCAAAACATTTAGTCTAAGCAACCTGCAGCCAAGTACTTGGAAATTTCTGTGTTGGCTTGACTATGCAATTACTATGGTTTATGTACAAATTATGCACAGGTGATTTACTTACTGCATACCTTTTATATGGAGACAACACCACCATTAATGGCAAATTTTAAGAGGCGCAGTTTATGTTTCTTTATTGTGTTGTCACAATTATTTATTTACATCAGCCATTTTCAGTTATTAAAGGTAAGTAAAAGAAATAAATCTCAGAATCGGCTTTAACGTTAGCCTCTCATTTCCCCTGCAAACTAATATTTATTTAAGGATGGCAATGTTGTGATGAGTCCAAATTTTTAATCGCCTCTGCAGCAATCTCCCAGGTCTTATGGTCTCATCTATCTGTCATGGCAAGCAGTGATACACGTGATAGATGTGTGACCTAATGCTTGTTAGTGTGCATGATCACCTGGACTATTATGCATTTTATAGGAGCTTTTACCTAAATGACCAGTGGGCTGTTTGTTGAACTAATTGATACAGCATCATTACACATGTTACAGATAAGCACACGAGGTTAACCGGGGACAATAGAATCGAAATAGCCTTGTCCAGATGTTTGTTCTCTTACTTTTTACACTATATTTGGCAATGAAGTGATTTCATCATGTATCATTAACTTTTAGCCAGCCCAGGAAAGCCAAAACAACATTTTGAGAAGTTTGGTAATAGTGTGAGAGTGATAATAATTATTCTTCCTTGCTTCACTCTGGTGAAGCAAGACAGCCCAGCCCTTGATAAAAACATACACAACGGTAGGACTGCTTGTGATGAGAACTCCCCTGACCTTAATTAGCTGCGTTCACGGCATTGCATGAACCCATTACCGAGACTTTAAAGCATATCCATTTCATTTCTCACCATTTGTCTACACCTCTGGTCTGGCTAATGAGAGCCAGAAAGGACTGGAGGGAGGCTGTTTGGGTGTTGGAAGACTGTCGCCAACCACAGAGATTTATAAAAAAAAAAAAAAGGAAAAAAAGTAGAATAAACTGGGGTTGCTTGCTGGCTTTATAGCCTAGGGGCACCTCAACTGAGTCTGAAAATTTAAAAACTGTCTCATTTCTTCAGAATTTTACTTCCCCTGCAAATTTTACTGCTTTAATTATGTGAATTAAACAGCACGACGCCCAAATATTTCTTGAACATCGCTGTTTGTTTTCGTGTGCACTAATGTTACAACTTCAATATGTCCAAGACAGACACATGTGTTATAATCATTTCATTTGTCCTTTTCTTCCCCATCTATCTTTGCAGACAGTTGTCTGTGTTGGTGAAAAAAAAAAAAAGCACAAGCTCTACAACCATCCCAATATCAAAGCAGGTGATACTTCAGCTGGAGATTTCTCCCCTAGGGCAGAGTGAGCAGAGTTGACCCTAGAGTGGCCATCCATTGCATTCCTTTGAGTACACTCCAACCATAATAACACTTCACCACCTATTTCATCTATCAGCACCAAGCTGCGAGGCAGCTAACTTTGTTTCCTGGCGAACACTTTTGCCGGTGACAGTAATATTCACAAATAATTTGCAATTCAAATGCTTGTCTGTCGAAAAAGGAAAAAGCTGGACCTGCAATGTGATTGAACACAAAATCATATTAATCATATTTTTTTCCTTCCTTGTCATCGCCATAGGACTGCAACACCAGTCCTGGAGGTCTGGAAGCTGTTCAGTCTGTTCACACAGGGAAACCAACATCAAACATTCAAAAAGCCACGTCTTGGTTAAAACTGAGCTGACTGTAATGGAATATGACTGACAGCAGATGATTTTCTGATTATATGCCTGACAGCTTGAACTTATTGAAAATGATGAGGACAGCTGTTTGCTCTGACTCACATGCAATTAGGTTTTGACTTCATCAAAACCAGAAATTAATTAATAGTGAAATAAGGAAAGAAGATTGTTTTCTTTTTATAAGGAGTGTGCGTATATGTGTTCATAACGTGAGGCAGGCACGGCTGACTCTTTTACACTCGTTCACATGGGTACATTTTGCTTAAAAAGTTTCCTTTTTATATGATGGTGCTTGCTTTGAGTGCACCAAGATGCACAATCTATAATTACTGCAAACAGATCCGTTTGCATATTGAACCTGCGATTCATGCTCCTAGAATGAGCAAATTTCATGTTTGGTTTATTAAGACATTGAAATGCCTACGTCCCAAAGAAAAAGTCTCTGTTTAACTTAACTGGATCTGCAAAGTCCCACCTGCAAAACACTTAACAATGTTCAAGGATCTCCTCCTAGCGAGATGACAAAGGGTTTTTAGTTTTTATTTGATTTCAAACAGAGCTTTTTGAAAAGCAGATACATTTGAAAACAACGTATTTTGGTGATATGATGCAGTCATGTGACCAGTTAAACTAACTGCTATACAGCAGTTGTTTTGTTTGCTTTCAATTTTGACAGCCCTATTAAAGATTAATATCAGTTTGTACATGCTCCTGATAGCTTTTCTTTAATTCTCACTCGCTTTTGCAACTTTGTACTTTTGTGTTACTCGCAGCAACAACTCCACCTCATTGTCAGTCCATTTAAAAAACTCCTTTTCTTGACATTTTGCCGCGGTGTTTCAAAGAGCCGGGAAGTAAATAAACGGCAGACCGAAATGATGCAGGTCGAATCGGCTTACATTTCACGCATGTGCAATAAGCGTACGTAAGCGTTTTCAGTCGTTTCAGTGTGGATGAACAACTGTTCGGAAACGATTGAAAACAATAGCGTGGACAAGAAATCGCAGTTTTCAAATGTATCCGGATTAGTGTAGACGTAGTCACAACGGTTTTGGCTTTGGCTGATTGTGACCCACATCTGTTTTCACACCTTGGCTCGTGTGATTAGGTAGAGGATCAATAGGTGGTCCATGACCCTATTGGGGACACTTCCATAGCGCTTAAAATTTGGGACTCTACACCAGTTCCTCTTAGAATTGAAGAAGCTTCTCAGATGAGAGGTGAAACGTCTTCAAGGAAACTTGAAGAAGTCCAGATGCTTTTCTTTCCAACCTCCTTCGACTCCTTGTGTAAAAGGCTGAATGAGGCATATTGTTTAAAGTGCTTTCAGTGCTCAAATATAGAGTAGCAAAGAGCTATACAAGAACCAGTCCATTTGCCATATTTTTAGTAAGTTACAAGTAACCAAACCAAAATGTTTAGCAACCTGAGATAAATTCAAGTTAGGCATCTCTAACGCCGGCTGATGTTGCTTGATAAGCTTGAGAGTTTATGTGCTTCAATACTATGCTGTAACTTCATTAAATAAAACATTCCCAAACCACTAAGACTATATATAAAATCCTATAACTGTAAGATCATTAATGCTGTGACAAGACGTAAACACAATAACAGTAAAAAAAGAAAGAAAAAAAGGTTTTAATAACAAATAAAAGTAAACATTACCCGGGATTCATTTGAAGCTGCGCACCATTAAAACAAATGGCGGATATAATTGGCCTCCCTTATTTTTAAATGTCTGTAATAAATGGCAATTTGTGTCACTTGTTTTGACATCTAATACTGCCTTTAGACAGGAGCTATATTTATCTAACGTCTCTCTGACTTGGAAAAACAACTTCTTTTTTTTTTCCAAATTAAAGCAGATTTTCATTATGCTTACTGAAATTGCCTCTGAAACTTTTGTCATTAACTCTACACACATAAGCAAGCAGAGGAGTACCTGAGGGGTGCTGACGGCTAAAGGGCTTTGGAGATAAAACAGCTGCAAAACATGCAACACCTTCAGCACGGCAACTTTTGGGAGCCTTCGCGTCACGAAAGGCTCACAGGCCCAGAGCAGTGAAAAGCTCAGACAATCAACGAGGATGGGGAAATAAGGTGGTTGGTGTCAGCTGGGTAATTTTGTTTACCTAAGAACTTTGCGAGTGTGAAGTGCTGCTGTGATTATTATGGCGGTTATGATTGCTGTTATCCACAGAGTCATTGTGCTCAACCCGCTGTCATCTTCAATTACCGCCGTCTGGTGGGGCCCCCCCACCCCTCCAATCCTCGCGCAGCCTGTACAGCTCCACCCTCGACACCCTTACGACTGTTAAAAAGAAAATCCATACACATCAGGTTATCTTTGTGTCTCCGCTTTCTAAACAGACCATGACAGCGAGGGGGAGGGCGAATTCGTGTTATGCCTCGCAGGTCATCAAGGAGCCCATGTGTGGATTGACTCGCTTCCCTTCGGGTTTTGAAAGACACAAATGTCTCTCGGGGTTGAGGATGGGCAATTCAAGTTTTCAAGTTCAAGTAGTGTACCTTTTGATGTGCAGCTTCGGCTCTGGCGAGGTAGCGTGGGCCTGGAGTGGCAGGTGTGTAGGTGAGCTTACTGACCTCTCAACAGACACAAGATCTGCCAGCTGTAATTGGTCTCTGTTCCATCTGCTTTCTTATCTAGTTTTCTGACAGTCTCTTGACAGCAAAAGACAAATTATTGATCTGTGCTTTAAGGATATAAAGGACATGTAATTTAGCCACAGAAATTCAGCACACACAGTACGAGCACGATACACAGGATACACTCTAAGAAGTACAGTTGACTCTTGTTAAGCACCTCAGTCGGGTTATTCCTCAGAGGAAATCGAAGGACGGCCTGCATGCTAATACTGTCTTAAAATGAAATGAGAATCAAGGTGGCCAAACGTCTCCATATGCTGCTGACGAGCATTTGACGTACAACAATTCTCAGCTGTCATATAAGCCCTTCAGGACACTAGAAGGTATAAAACAAGTTCCTCCTAATTAGTAAAACAAACTGTTTTTCTGCTCATTATTTGTTATAAAACGAACCCCACTTCCTATCCCCTTTTTCTTTGTTTGTTCTTTCTCCCAAAAACTATGAGAAAAAGGGTGAATTTTTTTCTCTTGTTTTTTTTCCTCCACTGAAATTAATTTAATTGCATTTGTATATTTTGCCCCCAGGCAAGGTTCGCCCACAATGGTTTAATCTTCACACAGAGTGGAATGAAACATACATATATAATGCATGCGCTTCACATTGCACTTCATGTGAATGGTAATTAAAAAGAAATCATTTTAATTCGGTGCGCTTATCACAGGGGATGATGGAAGGGGAAGGTGTGTGGAAAAAGGGGGAGTGTGTGTGTGTGTGTGTGTGTGTGTGTGTGTGTGTGTGTGTGTGTGTGTGTGGGGAGATGAAGGGGGTGGGGTGGGGGGGCAAAGAGGACAGATAAGGTGGGGATGGCGCTGTCAGAGTGTCACGTAGAAGGCAGGTTGAAATTCCCCTCCTTCAAAACCGAGACAGCCCCGCATCCCTCATCCCGAGGCTGTGGACAGTTTGATCATGACACAGAGAAGGCATCAAACCCGCCTTGTTTCCCTTACTGTCTTTAACCCTCTCAAAGAGATGATTCTCTATTTATAAACACAATAAATATTCCTTGCTTCACCTTGGCACCGGAATTTCAAATAGAGACACACATCTGAAAGGTCCCCGACTCATTTGTGGCTTTCTGAACGTGGCACTTTGCACAAATAAATGTGTTTAGTTCCCCCAAGCATCTCTTAACCACGCCATTATTTCTTCATCCATTCACAGATGGCTGCCCTTAGCTTCCCTGAGAGGATTGCAATTATCAAGAGGTGTTTGGCTTTATATTCACATGCTTTAGAAGAATTAACACCGAGGCAATAACTCCAACATGTGTAAGATAAGCACCGACAATATGCCTGCTCCCCAGCACACACCTAAGAAAAGGGTTTAACACTGAATCGAGTAGCTTCAGCGGAGCACTTTTGAAACACATCAGGAAGTGAAAACTATAAATATATTGCCCAGTGCATGACTTACCAGTAAATAGCCTCAAGCTGCAACACACAAGTGATACTAAGTGGATCTGACATTATTTCAGTCCAATTTCACTAGTTCTTGGTAATATCACTGGCCCTGCCTGCAAGAGCTCAAGTACTTTTTACATTCACATCTCAATACGGTGATACAGTAGCCTTTCTAATCCTGTTAATGGCTATCTTTAGCAGAGCCGTGGTGTTTTCTGGCAAAAAAGAAGCCAGTATGCCTGACGATGAGTCAAGTAGCGGACAGGGATTACAAGTCCAGATCTCCTGGCAGTGCACCTTGGCCCTGTTAGGAGAGAACATGCTCCACTCTGCTGCCCATTTACTCCACAGATATGGGCTGCTCAGCTTTTACTGAATGTTTACTCCTCAGGGAATTGGCTCCATCCTGTTAAAGTTCAGGTCACTTCCCACCCCAAACCCCCACCCGCACCCTCCTCGGCTGCTGCTCCCCTGCTCTTCCACCACTTTAGTCACCTTCCTTTTCCACACAGTGCATTTCAAACCTGGATAGCATCAGCAATATCCCTCAGGTTTGGTTCAGAAGTGGGGCAAACGATCAAAGCCCCCCCCTCCCCGAACACTCCTCCTTCGATTTAAAGTGTCTTTGTGAGCTGGTTTTGTATGTCAGGGGTGTGTTTACGATAAAAAAAAGGGTACAAAAAGCCACTTGCAGTCTTCACTGTAACTTTATCCTCAGTGGTTTTTGCACCCCCGTTTTTCCCTTCAGAATCCAGGTTGCAATGCTTTCTCTCTTCACAACAACTTGATGCTTTATTTGACACTGATGAAGCTGTAAAATCCTCACAAAATCGTTGTGCAGTTTATCTAATTACAATGGTTTATCTATTCCTCCGTTACAACAGGTGCACAGAGCCGAGTGAACGCTGAAAAAACATTTTCCAGAGTGGCAACTCAGAGTGCCACTTCTACTGGGTCTCGAAGTCCCAATTTTTATCCCTCGCTCTTGTCTTTAAACAGTATCCTCTTGTCCAGCTGCCATAATCCATCTAAAAATTATGGTTAGGTTGTTTTCAGATAATTTAATTTAGAGATAATTAGACCCCGAGTTCAGCATCTCAGGCTGTACTGTTTAGACCCCACCTTGGTGTTTTGATACCGCTTGCTTGCCAAAGACAACCTAAGGAAGACATTACTCATTACTTGTGATATCCTGTACATAATCCTTAAGAGCTGTCTGCCATATTGGATTGGCTGTGATGGCGAGTTGTCTTTAAACAGTCAGCTACAACTAGCTGAGGGGAAGTAAAACTTGAAAAAGTGCCATGCAAAGCAGAGAGGGAGAATGTTTGCTTTCAAAGTAAAAGTCGTGCCTCAGAAGTGCAGCTGTTTCAAACACTTTGAGACTAAATTGTGAAACAAGTCCATTAACTCTGTTTTCAAATACAATTTCAATGTATTTTTGCATTGCTTGGTCATTTTTAACCTACAAACCTCCACTGCATTTCAGCAAACAAGCTTTAATCGTAGAGTCAAAGAGAGTTCATAAAAAAACTGCATCTTTTTTAGTGACATTCCACTTAGTAGACATCTTCCACTGATGGGAAGCTCCACCCTTGGAAAAGAATGGAATATCCCACCAGTCAAACTCCACCAATGTCAGAAATTTTAAAAATCTGGACAGGTTTTGATCAACCTTATTTCCTTTTGGAGATGACTTCATGATGTGGTTGTTGCTGTTGTACGTTACTTTTTTGATTGTTATTTGAATTTGGCGACAACTGTGGGCTTTGTGTCGAAATGCGCTGGGCTCCTGCATCTGTCCAGGTTAGAAAGATTCCTCCTACTGGTGGAGCTTCACTGGTTTGTGTGCCAAAAACATACTGGAGTTTTCCACCTTAAACATGACAATGCCACGAGAATAAAGGCTTTTGATTTGAACAGAGAGTGCCTTGGAGTGCATGTGTATACAGTACCTTCTGAAGAGTACTTGAAGGAGAAATAGTCTGAATTCAGGAAGCACTCCTTCTCAAAAACTATATATACCTTTGGAACCAAACAAACTATGAGCAATTGCAGTAATATGTTGGTGATCAAACTAACTGCAAGGAGGTTTTTGTTAACCAGTTCGAGAATGCATAGTTTTCCTTGTGAGACCACATGATAGCAGACCAGTCTCTAGGCTTGTGTAGGGATGGGTACCGGTATCCGGTGCCATTTTGACATAAACGGTATAACCAGACCGAAAAGCAGCACACATTTCGATGCTTTATTTCGGTGCTTTTTTTTTCCTGAGCTGTGATACACTTTGGATTCTAGCCAATCATTTTACCTTTCCAAGCGTAGTAGGCGGGCCCAGGTACGTACGTTCTTTTAGAGCAGAGCTACAGATTAAAAATGCCCAAGGCAAAGCGGTCAAAAGTTTGTCTGTACTTCACAGCAAAAGATGCAAACTCAGCAGCCTGCAACAAGTGCTTTAACCCTCTTGAGGCAGGCTTTGCCGATTTGCAACAGTTAAAAACTAACAACCTGATTACCCCACATACATATTTTATGAGTTTTTTTTACTCAGAAGTACCACTGCAGGACTGCAGGAAAAAGTTTAATTTGAGCCTGAGAGGGTTAAGGCGATAATGTGCAAAGGAGGTAACACCTCCAATCTGATGAAACACCTGGCGACGCATAGCGTTTTTTTTTTTTTTTTTTTAAAAGCCTAGAAATGCACCGTATTTGATAGCTTGCTGCGAGAGCTCACACCGAGCACATCTACTGCGGGTGTGGTGCCTGTTATCGGACCCGGAGTTAGCAACATACCCCAAGAACAAGAGGAGAGGAGAGTCCTGGCCCCTAGTGTAGCAGAAATGATGACGGTTGATGATGGCAGCAGCCGCCGTTCTTCTCTGTGTCAGCAGCTTAATATTGTTCATGTGTAATTTATGTTGAGTAGGCTAACCACGTTATTAAATGAATGCACGTAAGGTGAACTAGCAAACACCGTTGTAGTTACTGTACATGCGGCTGTCTTCTTGTTTGATAGAGTGATACCATATATGCCCTATAGCTACAGAAAAGGCTAACATTGTTATCTTTTTAGAAAAAAACAGCTAAACATGAGAGGTTTTTGGACAAAGTTTGTGTTTTCCCTTGTTTAAGCACCGGTTCCAACCAAAGGAGGTATGTTGTATCTACAGAAAAGGCTAAATTGGTTATCATTTTGCAGAAAAAAAGAGACTTCTAAAAATAAAAACATGAGAGGTTTTTGGACAAAGTTTGTGTTCTCCATTCTTTAAGCACCGGTTCGCGCACCGTTTAAGCACCGGCAGCGTTTCAAAAGTACCGGTTTGGCACCGGTATCGGATAAAACCTAAACGATACCCATCCCTAGGCTTGTGTGACTCAACTTTATTCACTTGACCTTACATTGTCACCTTGATTGCCACTTGCCCCAAACAAGAATAGAATAGAACAATCCTTTAATTGTCCCACAAGGGGAAGTGCGTGTCACGTAGTTAACAGTCACATGTCTCATTTAGATTTCTCAGGAATTTGAATGTGTTCATTTTTCATTTTCTCTTTTAATTTTTTTGTTTAAACGTCTACAAACACACAGCTTTGAGAGCTACCACAATTTTAATTGGTGTTATGTGAAATAGTGAGAGTAGGCAAAAGGGATTAGCTATACATAGAGCAGGGGTGTCAAACATAAGACCTAGGGACCAAAATCGGCCCAGCAAAGACCCCAATCTGGCCTGCTGGACAGCTTTGGGCAGGCCTAAATGTTGTACTTCTAGCAGTAGTTTTATAAATTTTAAAGTTTTATCTTTACTGATGGAGATTCTCTACATGGTCATTCATGCTGTGCTAAAGTAATAGAGGTTTTTTTTTAATTGTTATGGATACAAAGGCTATACTCTGTATCCCTAACACACTATCCATTATACACTTGGATACTTTTTTTTCCTGTAATTTTACATGTTAAACGTTCTTATCATTTAAACCTTACAGATTATTTGTATGAGCCATGCTGACAGATTTCATTCACTTCTTTTTCACGTAGAAAAAATTGACACACACTGTTGAAATTTGACTTCTTTTCCTGATATTCAGCTATTGCAGGGATTAAATGCATAGATAAATTCCTTTACACTGACATAAAGGGGACTTTCACTGGTCTTTGTTTTGATTAAGGTCAAAGCAGACTGTGTGTGACCCACCAAGTAAAATGAGTTTGACATCCCTGCATTAGAAAAAGAAACCACAAAACCAAAAAATCTTTGTGTCATAAGCTTATTTTTTTCTTAACTTTGATTTTGAAGTGTTGTATTAATAGAAAGACTCTAGTCATCGCTCCAGCTGATGATTGAGAAAACCATGATGAGATTCAAGAATTTCACACCACTCTGGCATTACAGATTTCACAGGTTCAGTCAGTCTGCAGGTTCAGGGTGAGGTGTGATGTTGGCCTGCTTGCGACCACATGTACTTTAACAGCCCCAGCCCTTAAAGAATTCATGATTAACAGTATCAAACGAAACAGAGAGGAACAGCAACAAACAATCAGCTGCTTTCCGACAGCAAAACTAGCAGCGGTGGCGACGAGCGGCGGCGGCAGCAACAGTAGCAATAGGATCCCGGCTTTGTTCCTGACACTGAGCATGTGTGTGAACATAAATTCATGGTGAATTCAAAGCCTTCCCTCTTGCCCCCATCAGGGAGCACATGCCACATACAGGCTTTTCACACAGTCTGCCAGACAGGACAGTCAGGCACACAGCAATTCTGCTTAGTTATTTTATCATGAAGCGTTACTCGTGGGACAGCAACACTTGTCAAAGTGAATATTGTAAAGAAACTCAGCCCCGCAAGGCCATGCTCCTATGATTTTGTGACCTTTGTAGAATGTGCCTCATTTAAGTCAAGGGATCTCTTTAAAGTGACTGCAAAGCTCCTTCTTACATGAACAGAAGACCAGCCAGAAGATATTGCCATCCCTGCCCTGCAATACTATTCCTATTTAGTTGCAGCTGTACAGCTGGACATCTTAATTTGTTTAGAGAGTGTTTCTGTGTGTGTTTGTGACATGAGTTCTTGAGGGGGTTCTAAATCCAAAATCCTTTATTCTCACACTTTAAAGAGAATAAACAGACACACAGGCCCCCAAGTACATTTGGATGGCTACATTAAAGGCCAGTGTTAGCTGACATTTTACTATGCCTACACTTTTCCCTGCCTCCCACGAGCTATGAATCAATTAGCCAGTGTGGTTAGATCACATGATCAGTCCCAGAGGGAGCACTCTGAAGTCATCAGAGTTATGAATATCTCCGAAGGCAAGACAGTGTGAAGGTGGTGGGTCAAAAGTGTAAAACATGACGTAAGTATCATTTACGTAGCACACGGGTCAATTTTTCTGGTCAGGGGCCAGAGACCTGTGAAGCCAACATTCACCTAATTAATGATAATCATATAAAAGCAGTTGTTTCTGAGGCCCAACAAGTGCCAGTTTGGTACCTATAATCAAATGTGGGCTGTAGCAAATGCTAAAATCCATTTCTAGTGGAGGTGAAATGACCTCTCAAGGACACAAAGACTCCCTGTTAATGGCACTCTGATGTTATAACAGTGGCTGCACACAATGAAAACATGGTGAGGGCTGTGCAGCTGCAATCAAGACTTGAAAGGTAGCCTATTCTGCTGTCCACCTAGCCATTTATAGGTGATACAGTCAAAAAGCCTTGTCTCTTTCACTGAATGAGCCCATTCAGGGCTACCATTACAAATGTTCTATAGGAGAGATCTATAGGGTAGGAGAGACAACAAATAGAAACTGCAAGGGTAAAAAGTTGAGAGAAATATTGGGATAATTTAATATGAGGTCACAGTGAATGTTCATGTCAAAAACAAATATCTGGTTGCAAAACTTTTCTTTTTTTTTCTCCACCAAACAAAAATATCACATGTCCAGAAAGTTTTGCAAGAATGTACAGAAGTTACTTAGTGGAAGTGAGATTTAAAATTATTTTGAATAAAGATCGGCTTCTCCTTTACCCAAATTTCGAAGAAAAAAAAGTCTTCATGGATGTCTTTATCCATACCTTTTCTATTTGCAGGTAAATTGTGCAGCTTCTGTCGCCAGCTTTATCTGAATGCCTGCAGGTTTCCTGAATTTAAATTTGCTGTTTGTATCTCTCTGTTGTGTTGGTCTATGTCAGGGTTATGTTAATTGACTTTCAGCAGGTGGTTTTGTGCCACTTTCAGATGGGGAAAAACAGACTTTCAGCTTTCCGTTGCTCTTGCTCTTTTTTTTTCATTTCACGTTTCTCAGGTTTTTCTTACACCTCTGAAGTAAATCTGCTTGGAGATAACTTCCAACTTGAAGGCACGAGGCATCATTAAAGTGAAAGGCTTTGCAATTTCATTTTAAATTTCTGTGCAGTTCTGCAGACTAATCATCAAACAAAACCATGTCAAGCATAATTATAGTATGTAAAACACGGGTTAAACTGATCTTAACCTTGCCAATGAGTATGGTTATTTTAGGTCATTCAATTAAACAGAGGGGCTTTTTGGACAGAGTGAGCCAGAGGAATGGAATAATTAATTCGAGGGCAAATAACATGTGAATGTGGCTCATGAGGAATGCTTGAAACCAATTACCGTTTGGAGACTCATGCAAATAAAACAACACGAGAGGTAACCTAAGCGGCGTGATTCAGATGAGTCTTGAAACGTGCGTCCTTTGCACTGTGACACAGCTGCCCGTGATCATAAGCCCGGTGAATACTGAGAGCACAAAGCTGTCCTTCTCTATTCTGCCACAACAGCACATACAGTAAAATCTACAGTATTCATGAAAGGAAGTGTCCACTGCTCGGTTGCTCTGCCACATCCAATGCATTATCTCAGCGCAGAGATGAAAAGGCAGGGGCATGGGGTTAGGAATATTATAGAGACAGATTGGGCACCGAGATCATCTGGACTGGATGCGGGACTTGGCCTGTACACAGCTGTGAAACTGATCAGTGATACTGACAGAGGAGAGAGGGGCACGAAAGCAAGCTGCGAAAGGTCAGGAAATAAAGTAGCTCTCACTCTTATTGTACCACCAATCAGCTTAGCTCAGCTGCCCTTTCCCACCTGTCAGCCATGGATCCGGGCTTGTTTTGATACTACACCCTTTAATGTCATCAATTTACATGAACACCTCTAGTAACGGTGGATGCAGAAGCAATTAGCATCAAATTACAATCGCTGTTTGAGTTAATGGAGCTCAACAAAATTTGGAATTACCTGTGATTAAATACCATCCTGCCTCTGATTCGCCATACGGCAGAGCATAAAGATAAAGGTGGTATTTGTGATATCAAATGCCCAGTATGATGGATTAAATCCAGTAAAATGACAATTACAGAGCACCAGTGACATTTGGTGGGGTTGTTGGGAACCATTCCTCCAGAGGTATTATCTTGAATTGAATTTACATGCAGGGTTTCCAGTAATTACCTCCTGAACGGGAAAGAGAGAGAGAAAGAGAGAGAGAGGGGAGTGATAGACTGTTTTAATTGGATATTTGGCCCCTCTGGATGTGGACTGAACCATGGAGCAGCATCATTATAATCTCTCATCAGGTTCTAATTTGAACCCTGAATGCCCACTCCCCACTGTGCTCCACACACTTGAAAGTGCAGGCAGTCTGCTTAAATCTTTCTTTATTTTTTTAGAGATAATAATAAAACCGATATTTGAGCATACTTCATATTCAAATGATAAAACCCATCCTATTCAATCCTAATCCAGTTTGCATGCATTCCTCCTCACACCATGATCCTGCTCGGTGTCCTGTTTCTGCCATAATTCTGCTTCCTGAATTCGATCATTTTGTCACATTAAGCTTCACTGCAGACAGAATGAGCAGATTTGTGATCTGATGCACACGCTGAACTTTGTCAGTGGCAAACCTCGCATCGGCACCGCACCGACACCCTTTGTCCCGGTGTGCATAAAGAATTGCAGAATTCGCCCAGCAGTCATCCTGCTTATCACCGAACCACTGAGCTGTGAGGTTGTTTTTGGTTGCTGATTGCAGACAATGTGGACTCACTCAGGGCCCTTCAGGCTGTAAGAACACCGCGCTCAGATGAACCCTGTCAACTCCATTACCTGCTGATGTGAAACGACCTAATGACCTTTGAATGAGCAGATGGGTATAAATCCAGCATTTCACTGTAAACCCTGTCAAGAATGGCAATGGAGGGTGGGAGGAGGGGGGGTGGAGAAACGGCAGGAGTGATCCCATACTGAAAATAACAGATGAGAATCTAATAAGAGTCTGAACATTCTGGACGTGTCCTGGGTTTAATGTTTCCACTGATTGTTTTCTGTATGCATCTCTAAATTTCAGATTTATTTTACAAGCTTATTGAAAGATCAGTTTTATCAAGTTAGAGACGAGGCAGAATGCAGACAGCCTTCTGGAATCAATATGCTATAGGTCAGGTGAGAGCCTTGTATCTTTAAAATTGATACTTGCACATCAAAGGAGTATGCCATTGTACTCACTTAACTCCAAAAAGGCTGAACCCTGAAGGATCAACCCAATAAGTAGGTCAAAAACAGACCAATTGTGTTAACTGATAATGTGCCTCTGGATGAGATTTCTCCAAGAAATCCAATACTTTTTGTGTGAATTTGTGGTCGTGCATGTATTCATTTATATTTCACAATGTGCTTGTTTTGATCAATGGTTGTATGCGCTTTTAGCATTACTATTGATTGAAACCAAGTTGGAACCGCACCTCTTCTTGGCGTACAAAAGCCCCTTTACTTTTTACCGTTCAGCATTTCTTTACAGGAATCTACATGTAAATTAATCTGCACAGCTGAGTAAGTGCCATATTAGAAACCTGCAAGTGTCTTTGCTAGCAAAGCAAGTTAACATAACTGATGCAAGAGCAGTCATTTCATTGCCTATAAAGAAGCAAGTTGGTTTGCTAAATGTGAGAGGCTGTGATGGAGCCAGCAGCTCGAGAAGCCATTATGTGCGATTTGTCTGCTTGGACAGCCCAAACAGCTGATCATCAGTGACTGATAGGAGGCAATCGCACCGCAATCTTATCAGCGCGCCGCGGATTGAAGCCTGCTTGGTTATCTGGACATTGTATAAGGAAAGCAGTGCGTTTGTTCCCCTGCATGCTCCCCCCCTCTCTCGCTCTCTCTCTGCACCCTGGGCACTGAGATAATTTTGCTTCCTTTTCAGGAATTGTAAGCATCCAAGTTTTAGACCTGTGTAGGTGTATATGTTAACATGTGAACATAGATTGTGAGTGAGGGTCTTCATGCCTGAGAGGCAGAGTGAGATAAGGATGCTCTTGTTTCTCAATGAGGGCAGCTACATCGATCTGTTCATATCAAACACCAAATAAGATTAATAAGATTAAACAAGCTCTGTGGGCTGGGGCTTCAAAGCGTGGTGTGAAGTTGTAATGGTGAACTGCGTAAAAACATAGGGCCTAGCTGCCAGAAATTATTTATCAGGGGCAGAAAATAAACTACATGATTAATTAACTACATCTTCTATAATAGGCAACACAAGAAAGGGATTTTTTCTAAAGCAATATATTGTTTGAGTATTTTTCAGGTCTTTATCACATGCAGACTTTCTCCTGCTATTACAAAGGTTAATTACATTTAGGTTAAAAAAAAGTTAGTAAGTACCTTGAGATTTAGAGAAAGCCACATTACACAGTGCTGTTGACCAGAGACTGTGCTGGAAAAGCACAATGCACAGAAAATAAATATATAACTGTAAAATATTTTATAAGAATACTGTGAGAGTGGACTAAGAGACGTTATTCACAGCAATTTGACCACTTTTGCCTGTATGAGCATGTCTGTGTTCCAGTTGCTTATCTAATCTTGCCTTCACTTTCTTATTTTTTCCTGCTGTATGACTTTGACAGCAGGCGCCTTCACTATGGAATTTCTCACCCACAAAGTCTTTACATTGACTTTACATTAAAGTAGCAACCTTTGAGGTTAAAAATAAAGTCAATGACAAAGTGCCAAAAACTGCAGTTCTTATCATGACCGCTTAAGACTGGCTTAAAATTAGGGGCGGGTCTGCTATATGTATATATATAGGGCTTCGGAACGTGACGTCGAGGGAGGGGGCGTGGCTAGGATTTTTGGTTGAGGCGCCATTTGTGTAGGCCCAAACAAAGCGCTAACAATTGAGAGAAGCGAAAGCTCACAAATAACATCAGCTATGGTTCCTACTTGCTAGGTGTTCAATTGTAATGTTAGATTGCACGACCAGCAAGGGAATGAGCTTGAAAATGGGCTATCTTTTTATTTTTATTTTTCTACTGTTTCTACTCCACTGCTGTATTTCATACGGGTCCACATTTCCAATGCATCCTATTTTTTGCAAGTACCGTCTCTTTGCATCCGGACGCAATCTGTCTCTATACCGTCCTTTTTCTTTTGATCTGCTTTTAAGCATGGTTCGTAGCAATATTCCTTCCAACACACAGTTTGTTTTGATTCTTGGACTTCCAAAGTCCTATAGCCATTAATTGTCTGCTAAGCTTTACCTCTGCTAAGCACCTGGACTCACTGACCTGTACCTCTGTCCTGTATTTACACTGTTAGTGTCTCTGGAAGCATTTTCAACCGAATAATATGTCAAATAATATGGCCCGCTATGAAGTACAGACCATCCAAGAAGTTTGTCCTCCAAAATTGGTGAGTGAAATGAAATCATTTTTCTTAGTCTGTTATTTAGCACATAAAAGAGGTCTGTGTCTTTTATTGTACTCACAGTTTTGAGTTTTTTGATACAACTTGCTAAACTAGCTCGCAAGCATTTGCTTATAACTCTGCACCAGAGATGGGCAGTAATGCGTTACAAGTAACACTTTACTGTAATCCGATTACTTTTTTCAAGTAACGAGTAATGTAAGGGATTACTATTGCAAAAAAGGTAATTAGATTACTGTTACTTTCCCGTAAGCACGCTGCGTTACTTTGCTACTAAACCGTTGTGATTTTGTTTGTGAGAGTGTCTCATGACAATGACGTACGAGCGTGCAGCAACAGATGTGTGTATATCAACAATGGATAATATGGAGTGCGGGAGCGAGTACGGCCATACAGCATTTGAAGTGTGGAAGTACTTACATGACTTTAAGTTTTAGTCTGTAAAGAGTGACAAAAACATTAGCGTCTGCTGTACACTCTGCGTGGGAAGAAAACGTCTTTCTACAGTGAAAAATTAAACTTCAAATCTGAGCAAGCACCTAGCAGGCTGCCTGGTAGGAATGTGAAATTCACAGAAAAAGCCTCGGATCCTCCCACTGACATGACCGCTGCAGCACCAGGCAAACCTCCATCGCTCCTGATAAACAGGTGAAAATAGATTTAAGAGCGACAGGACTTAGTGCCACTGATGATGATTGATTTTATTTATTTTCTGTTGTATTTTACTTGCATCTATTTGAAAGAGTGAGTGTAAATAGAAAAAATTATTTTATTTTATATGGTGGAATATGCAGAAAATAGTTTTAAATGTTAAAGAATAGTCAAGTCAAGTCAAAGAATGTTGCATACAATTTAATTTTTGCTTAAATCAATGTGCATTAAAACAATTTTTTAAAAGAGGCTTTCCATTTGATTCAATTTTATATGATGGATTATGCATAAAAACTAGAATTGGGCAGAAAGGTCGATTGCTTTATCACGTATTCCGGTTGTGTATCATGTTTTGAAAAAGAAACTAAGTAACTAATTACTTTTGAAATTCAGTAATCAGTTACTTTTCAAGTAACTTGACCAACACATCTCAGCATACCACATTCTCTCATCTATTGAACAAAGCAATGTGGCAGCTTCCTAAATGCTGAATGGGTTATACCACAGTAGCTATCTTCTATGCAATGCATCTAATCTAATTTAATCTAATCTAGTTTAATCTGTTCTAAATTTTCAGTGTTTGTATTTCTTCTCATGTAGCATTCCACTGATGACAGTTGTGCTTAAAAGGGTTTTACATTTTACTCAGTGCAGTGCAAACCTACATGTAAATTCATAATAATTCATAAATGTGAATGCACACTTTGCAAAAAATGCCTGAAAATTCAGGTTATTAATCACAGTTACAAACTTTTTATTTTTACAGTCTCCAAAATGAGAGTTTAGTTCATTTCTTTCTTTCTTTTAAAAAAATAACTACTGCAACTTAATTCTTTTCCGTAGGAAAGGTAGAAACTCCCCACCTATTGAATATCAATGCAGCCCACAGCCATTGCCACATCTAAATAGATTACTGTACTACAACAGAATTAAAGAGTACACAGAAACAAAAACCAACACGAACAAAGCAGGCATTTGTTCTAACACCTAATGTGTTAAAAGAAACTGAAAACTGATTGGTTTGAAATATAATTAAGCTCTTCAAGACTTACGCACCTGTTGGTTCATGGTCTTACAAATTGGTGATGATTGCTTGTTATCATCTATCACTCTCATCTGCCAGAACCGGCTGGATGCTTCCGTTCAATGTGATGTTTCAAATTTGCTGCAGATGTTGCTGATGTTCGGACTTGTCCTTTCAGACCTTTTGCACAATTTGCATAAAAGCAGCAGAGTCTATACTACTCAGTCATTAAACTCCTTCAGATGTCCATATGGAGTGTATTCAGCAGTACCGGTAGTAGCTGCTTTGTCTGTTCTAATCATGCTGACAAGCTGTATTGCTGTGCATCACTTGCAGTGCACCCACTTCATGGAGCTCATTCATGAGAGTGAGAATGAGCGATGCAAACCGTATGTGTTCGATTGGCCATTCATAATCAGCTTCGAACAAAATACTGATGGCAGTTAAGCAAACCTATCAAGTTAATACTTACAAGGAACAACAAAAGCCAACTGGAATGTTATTATTTGTATTTGAAGTATGTTATTATTATAAAAAGTCAGAGGGATAAAAGCAACATTATTACTTCTAAATTCTGATGAGGAAATTAAGGATTAAAGCTATTATAGAAAAATTAAGGTGTAAAATGGCCTGGCCTGCATTTGTACAGCGCTTTTCTAGTTCCTAAGGACCCCAAAGCGCTTCACACTACATTCAGTCATTCACACACTGGCGATAGCAAGCTACATTGTAACCACAGCTGCCCTGGGGCGCACTGACAGAAGCCAGGCTGCCAGACACTGGCGCCACCGGGCCCTCTGACCACCACCAGTAGGCAAATATCCTTGCCCAAGGATATTTGGCATGCAGCCAGGAGGTAGCCTGGGATTGAACCACCGACCTTCTGATTAGTGGCTGACCTGCTCTGCCACCTGAGCTACAGCCACCCACTAGTATTGTTACATTACAATACTAGTGGTTAAATTTTTCAGATTTGCATTTCTAAGAGATGAAAGTTTGGAAGTTTTCACTGAGTTCAACTTCCATTTCTTTGCTAATATTCTTTTTAAAATCAGGGTTAGGCTTTGGTTTCTGAGCCAATTAACAGCTCTTTTTCAGAGATATGTGTAATATAATATAGTAAAAAGAACTATGTATTTTCTAGAATATAATACTAGAGATTAAACAATGTCAAGTATGTAAAGTATTTAAAAATGAGCTCAAGCTTAATCCACTCATGGGGAACATTCTTCTTTATCTTTAAAACTTTGTGTACAACTTGCTAATAATAGTATAATGTCCAATGAGTTGTTTTCAAAGTGATTTGTTGCCTGTTTTGCTTGTCTTTGTCCAATAAAAATTTGGTAATATACTAAATATTTATTTAACTAAAATATATATTGAACTAGCAACAGTATTCTATAGTTCTTCAGCCAGGAATAAGAGCAGAAGGTCAAGACATCCAGGAAGAGTGCAACAAGCTGCAGGAGGCTGTCAGCATAAAACAGTAAAGGACATGCACCACAAAAGGTTATGTTTTAATCTGGCCGAGTTTGTTAAACAGTGAAGGAAGTGTGGCGTCATCACCTCTGTTTGCCTTTCAGTAAAAGTCACAGCACACTACTGCTGTACATATGGAAATATATAAGCAAGCTGATGGTGCTAAATGAAAAGCGAGATGATGACTCGTCACTCAGGTTCATCCTCTGTGGATCAGATATGTTTATACCAAATTTTGACCCAACACCCCACACCACTGGTCACCTAAATCCCTAAGATTCATCTTCAACCATGAAGATCTGTATCTGATTTCACAGCAATCCATCTTGGTGGACAGAAAAAAAGTAATTCAGCAAACATCTTGGTAAAAATGAATTACAGCGGAAAAGAAAAAACATGCACTGCATGATAAAAGACCAGCATATTGTTTATACGTCTTGTCTTGCTTTCATCTGTGATTGTGAAGTTAACCGTCCTCGGATCTCTTTGCTTAAAGGATCCAAGTGGTTATGCAGGGCTGCTTTTAGCACACACTCCATCAAGTACGATCAATCACGGTGCTCAAACATTCTGAGCAGGCAGGAAGGATGGAGTTTCAAAATGATAGGGTTGCGCCTGATCCACAGCAGATGACAAAATCCAATAAATTGGGCTTAAATCCAGCAGCTCTGTGTGCAGGCCTATATTATATCTACTTTATTAGGCTTCTGGCTATTGTAACTATATGACTTTTTTTGTATCAAGCTGAAATGTCAATCATTCAATGCACCTCCTGGACTTGAGCTTTGTAAGCCTCTATGGCAACTAAGCATACAGTTGCCATGGTGTTGCATCTATAGCCATGGCAATGGCATGTGGCCCTTATGCCAGAAGAAATTTTATAATTAGGGTATCCAGACAAAAATGTGGATTCAGTAGCACCTGACATATGGCTGGCAGTGTTACCTGTTAGAGCTCTGCAGAGGCTCTATAATGGACTCCCATCGCTCCTGAAGCTGCCCTGCAGCCTGTCTCCTTTCTTTATGGTCTCTCTCCCTGCTAGTTTCACACATGTTAAACCTCATAAAAAACACACACATCATTAGATAAAGTGCATGTTGGACACACTGTTACAGCTTCGTAGCTAGAACATCCTTTGTGTTAATATGTATATTTACTTTTGCAGTTTCATTCATTTAAAACCGCTAAATTGGAAAAATAAGGTCCTTGAGTGAATATACAGTGTAAGAAGAGATGTCCTGACAGCCAGAGATGATCATTATCCTGCATTGTTTGATTGGCCCCTTAAAATGTTATGTGAAAGGAAAAAAAAATATGGCAGTTTTAGAAGCACCTTAATAATCTGGTGTATGAGGCCCCAAGGATAACCCTTCTTCCTTAATGGTGTTGTTAGCAGTCTGTTGAAATCCTCGGCCAATACTCAAGGTTGCAAAGGCTAAGGAATGTGTAATTTAATAGAGTATATTTCTATTCTAATGCCGTGCAGCTCCTTTGGTTACACAACACTTTTATACATCTACTACACTAGCACTGCAACAAGACTCTGGGGAATCACTGGTTCCTAAACCAACACAAAGATAACTGAAAATTAACATATGTAGCTAATTACCTTAATCAGTGAGCACTCATTTATCATCCTAATGTCTAAATTACTTTTTGTCAAGGTAAATTAATTTGAATTGCACTTTGACCTTTCATGTCTGCACTTTTTTCAGGACTTCATGGCTTCATATGAATAAAGCTGTTGGAACTTTTCAGAATAAAATCATTTAGCCCATGCTTCACTGTATTAAACTTCTCCTTCTTTTTGGGTTCTTCTCATACTTTCCTACTTTGGGTTTTATATATGAGAAGATAATTACTTTTTAACACACTGTGCTTTCAGTGTGTTCCTACCCACATGCCCAGCAGCAGTCTTGCCCGGCTGTTTCTGGATGCTTCTCCTCTGAGCCCTCACGTGCCAAAGCATGAAGAAGGTCCGGAAGAAGACTAATTAGCCGATGAGTGGCACTGCAGGCCCAAGAGAATTTTAGTGTATGGAAGAAATGTTTTTTCTCGTTTTTAGATAAAATAAAGATTTTAGCCTTTCATTTACTGTTAAACGTACGACAGAATAAAATAAGATTATTGTGTTCTCTCGTCTCTGGTTGTCAGATGAATTGATTCCATCAGTCTTTTGAATTTTCAGAGAAAATGGGTGAAGATCAATGTAACTTAAAACACTTGGAGATGACAGTTAAGAAGCAGATGGGCTTTTTTTTTTAAAATGAACAGATATGTGTCAGTTACTCAGCCATGATGTTCACAGCTATGAAATGCATATTTTGTGACCCACAGTACATCACATCACATTTAAAAAGAGAGTCGTTCCAGACCAGGCATGAAATGAAGCTGCTATCTGACATTCACATGACACTGTATCGCTTTTAGATTTAAGGAGCATTAATGGAGATACGCAATGTGGAGCCATTTTGTTCTAAATGAAATACATGTAAAATAGGATCATCTGATGAATATATATATATTTTGCTGATTTAACGTTTAATATCAATCTCACACTCTGGATTTGTTAAAATAAAGATAGACTGAAACCGACTTTTCCATAAGAACAAACCTCCAAGATAATCCAACACTTATCTGTATCTGTATTTGTTATTGTCAGAAAATCTTAATTGGCTGTGTGCAGGGTTATCACCAAAGCCCTATAGAACTCAAAAACTAAAAGATTCTTGTCAAAAAGAAATCATGAATTCTTTTCTTCCTTCCTTTGCTGTTTTCATGTGAAAGTATGCGCTGTAATTAACAGAGCTTTGTTTGACATAAAGGCTAAATGCATCGCGTTGTCATTACAGCTATTACCGCTACTGCAATCGAAGTGGAATGTTGTGGACACCAAAGCCTTTCGAGAAAAATCATCATGACCTCATACACTCCAGCAGCAGTTTGTTTGTGTGTTGGAGTAGATGTGCACGAGCCAAACTGTCACTACTCGGTGCAGATTGGGGAGATGTTTGAGTGCAGCACAGTCATGTTGGCAAAAAGAGGGCAGCATCTTTCCTATTGAGAAGGATTATTTCTGTCAAGTGCAGCACTCATGGGCCTATCTAAAAGCCATGCTAATAAATGTCCATCACTGTGGCTATCCATCACCACTACCCAGAAACAAAGTGCTCACCGCACCATTGTTGAATTAAAGCAAACAAGCTCATCTGCCGGGGAGATGCATGTGAATGAACTGCAGTCGACTGTGTGTGTGTGTGCACGGAAAGGCATTTAATGAAAAGAGGAAGGGAGAAGAACCCAAAATGCCCCCCACCCCACCCCACGCCCCGCCACCTAACACACATACACGCACTGGCATAAAAAATGCACACAGTTTAATAGCTGTGCCTGCTCGCATGTGCGCAATCATAGACTTCCATGTAAATTTGCCGAACTTGCGCATCATTACAGCTATTTTTCCGTGAGTACTTTGATTGCGTTAATTATAGTTAATTGGCTGCCTCGCTCAGTTGATCCATCATTACCGGTTATTTGTTTGTAACCAGATTCAAAGTTCTCTCTGAAGTTAGTGTGGCTTGCCGGAGTTTGTGCTCTCTCAGCAGGTTATCTGAAAAGGCTTTCGAAAGTTTCAGCATTGTTCCAGCAGCAGCAGAGTGGCTCCATGTAATCACAAATGGCTGGGTTATTGTTTTACTGACAGAAACGCTCAGATTTCGAGAATTGTGCATTAAACATGCAGCCTAATAAAATATTAAGGTGCAGTGCAGATGGCATTGCGAACCTAAAAAAATAGATGATTTGTTTTTTCTTTCTCTCCTTGCTGTGTAACACTAGCATAAGCTATAAAGGCATCTTTGTGTTTGTTTTTCTGGTAGAGAAAGTTTACAGTGAGCTAAAGCTGGTAATATTTGCGCTTAAGTGGCCAGAGTCATCTGTGGAAACTCACGGATGATAAGAAGTGCAATTCATTTAACCGAGCACCATTCTTCCTCTGCGATATGTTAAAAGATAGCGGGATACATTAGCAGAATGTACCCCCAAGTGACATCCGAGATAGAGCACCTTGCCCTATTTCACTCAATCAGTCCGCTAACACATCCCAGTAGCAGATCAGAGAGCCTAACTCTTGAAGCCTAAATCTAAGCTAGCTCATGGATTTGCAAGCTAACAGCACGTATTCAAAAATCAACAGCTTTTCCTGCACCGAGGAGGTGTGACAGCTGCCTACTCTACACTGAAACTGACAGTGAAACACAAAACCAGCCCACTGAGAGCCTTTTGTTTCGAATTGCAGATTTCACTGGAAAGAATCACAGTTATTGTTTTCCACAGTGAAGTCCAGCATGACTGCTCTGTCTCACAGTCCAACCAAATAAACGTCAGCGGGCACGTTCCACGTCTGAGTAGTCTTCAGGGCAGGTTAGCAGGAGCAGCTCGTCTGCTGGCAAAGGAGCAGATCTCTACCAAGTCCAGCCCCATTCTGGATGAATGATCTGCGCTCCCAACTGCCTGGCTCCCTCCATCAAACCTGGCCAACACTCATAATAAATGATAGTGTGGGACAATGCCCTATTTTCACCGCAGAGTCATCTGTCATGCCGGGCCAGACAAAGCCCCCAGAGTTTCATCATTTTCAACCATTGCTCACACCGAAGTTATAGAAAAGAAACCTTTATCTGTTCTGTAATGGTGGTGCAATGCCTCCAAAACACACTCAGACGTGTTTACGGAACCCAAACACGTTTTCTCTTTTGGGGTCTACCAGGAGCTTGATATATGATCTCACGCAACCGTCTGTGTTTTTTATTTATGAGCAAATGTGTCTCGGTTCCTGGTCAACACTTTATTACATGGTTGTTCCATTCAATTTTATGTGTTAAGTGCTTAATTAACCCCCGAATTATATTGGGTGGCATGGAAATGCAGAGAGTTAATGGGTAATGTCAATTTGCAGGTTAATCAGGTCACCTTCTATCGTGTGCAAAGCAGCAGAGGCCCTGTGGTCTTGTAGTAATTGTACACCCGAGACTGCTTTGACATTCATTCTGAAATCCATCTCATCTCTGGTCATACTGTGAAAGCTGTGCTAGAGTTCCATGTCAGTGTACGGGAAGTTAACATGAACGTACCAGTTCCTGAATCTTTTCTTCCTTCTCCATCAAACAGCACAGCAGTCTAAGAATTAATTTCAGATTCAGAAGCAAATCCGTCACCTTTCTGGCAATAATGATTTATCATCTATTACAATTTAATGATAACGTTTATCTTAATAATTCTCTTCAGGATCACAGGATTGTCTCCTGAAAAAAAAAATGTTTCCAGTCATCTCATTTACTCCAATAATACAGCTTTTCAATCACTTTGCATGCTGAGAAGATGCTGTAGGGTCGTATATCATCTAGATTAGGTATGCAGTGGCGTGTGTAAGAGCACTAAACATGAACTACCCACCTGGTTAAAGAAGGAGGGATCCGATATGCAGACCTGCAGAGTCAGTGCAGAATGTGACCCTGACTTTAAAACATAGCGTTCAAGAACAATGCCCCCATTTTTCAAACTGCAGAATGTATGTATGTGATGGATATTTCTTACACGCCACTACACATGTGACCTCAGGTCAACGCTATATGCTCAGGTGTTCACATATAATCAGGTGGAACGGGGGCAGGCTCTGCTGAAATACAGGGTCAAGTGGTCCTGTGTGGTTAGTATCGTGCTTTGATTATAAGAAGCATATGATGTAGGCAGAACAATGTGCATTTTCTGCTTAAAATTGTACGTTCTAATTAAGACAGATTGCACAGATGCCGGAAAATTGCTGATTTTGAGTGTAAACCATAAGTTTCCTATCACAGAATAACTTGAAATGCTAGTTTTGTTTGCAGTTGTGCTCTGACAAGTTGACTGAACAGGTGTCTCGCAGCAGATACTGGATATCTCTTGTAAGCTGTTTTCCTTCTTGAGAAAATAAAGGATTTAATGGCTGACCAGTTGGAGACTGACGCAAGCCTAATGCATTTCACGGTCCATTTCACCGCCATGAGTACGCCCATTGACAATAGCAAGCCATATTTTATCAATATAATATTTCACAACAAGCGAGACAGTTGATCTCAGAGCGCACGTGCGCTCAAATACGCGCGTGCACGCTCTAAAAATCCTTTTCACACAACATAATGCAAAACATGAATAATCACACCAGCTAACATTTGACAAAACACGTGGGTGTGATCTTTATGCGCAATCTGCCATAAGTCTGGCTCTCTCCTGACTTGAGCCGCCACCGCTACCCTCAACCTCCTCCGGTCTCGGCTTCAAACTCTTCTCCAGGTGATAGATACTATTTACATGGCAGAGGAAGTGCTGTGAATGCTGTGAGTAAAGCACCTGGGCGCTGGCAGGCAAAGACAAAGTGCCTTGAGAAAGAAATGTAACAGCACTATCTATCTGGGTTATTAGAGTCGCCCCTCAGGATCCTTTTCAACAGAACACTGGCTATTATGTAGGCCACAGTGAAACAATGCAAGGAAAAAGTCTGGCTTGGGTAACACAGCAGAGGAATTAACTGTGAAGCCCCGAACCCTCTGCTTCCCATCCTACACCCCTAGCCTCACTAGTAGGATAATGAGAGAGTGTGCAAAATGGTAAAGTGTTTGTTAGAGAACACGAAATGAGAAGACAAATCTGTATATATATAAATATATATACACACACACACACACACATTTTGTTCCACACCATCATGACAAACAAATTCTAAGTCATTATTATTCTGTCTTTTACTGATTAAAAAGTACAGATGACTGGGCTCAGTTTTCTGCAAGCCAAGGTGGATTTCAAATCAGTGTTTTCTTTTTCTGCCTGAGAAATATCACAAGACATTCCACGGACAAGATACACAGGTGAAAGTTTTTCATGCAAAAGTGTATCGAGTGGTGCAGAATTATAATGTGCTATCGATGTAAAGAAACAGGTTGGCACGTACTGAAAAGAGACAGCAGGAAAAATGGCAAAAAAAACCCGGCGCCAACAAAATGAATGCGTGTTTGCACCGATGTTTGCAAGACGCCGTGGACTGAGACAGCAGATGAAAGTCTGTAATTGATCATGCTGCAACCTTCCCGGCTCTTGCTTTGAATGTTTGAAATGATTAGTCTCCTGGCTGATGGATTAAAGCTAGGTGGGAGGGATAGGAGGGGCCTGCGAGTAGAAGAAAGAAATGAAACATGTGCACGCTAATTCTCAGTTGCTTCGGTGGTGCAGAATAATGGCACGGTGCTAATGTAAGAGTGATTGCATGCGCGCTCCTATGCTAGCTGGCTACGCCCCCAGTGTTCCTGTCGTTCCCCAGCTCCTTACTGTTTACTTTTTGACTATTGAATTAGTGGGTTAAAAATCTCATTAAGTAGCCTCCCTCTACCCTGCACTCCCAGGCTTCCACTCCTCCTTTTAATCAGCTGGTTTTGGTGGTTCATATAAAGTCTCCACAGTAACTTCAGCAGCCTTAACTCATCCGCAATGCAATTAGAGACATGTGGGTTAATGAAATAAGAATGTAAAACAAGCAAATATGTGGCTGGGACTTTCACGCAGAGCCGGCACACACACATGCTGCAGTCGCACATAATGCTTTATATCATCTACCTCCCACATGCACACGTACTACAACCTTCCTTTGCCTATACGGTATGAACAAAGTACCAAAAAAACTAAAAATGGTGTGGGGGCACACGCATGTGCCAGCAACAACAAGTCAGCAAAGCTATGCTTAGACAGGGAAGTCATTAAGGGAGTATTTAATTAAGGCCGGGAATAAGGTCAATGTTGGAAGGACAAAAATATTCTAATAAAGAGTGGGTGTGGGTTACATCCACAGGATCCCACAGCACTCTCATACATCAGGCCGGGCCACGAAGACTACAGCTCAGTCTCGTAACCAAGCTATTTCTATGCAGATTAAAAGCTCATTCATCAATTCGACTCTTCTTTTGATTACCTCTTCTCTTCTCTTCTCTTCTCTTCTCTTCTCTTCTTTCCCATGGTAGTCACTTTGGCCTTTCATGATATCACAAGAACAAATGTGCACCCATATTCTTAATTAAATCAATCTGTGAGGGCCAGCAGGTGCATCCGCTTACCTTTGCTGCAACTCACTCAGATCAACACACTCAGACTGACCTTGGCCATGCTAATCTGTGCCACCTGTACCTGCTGGCCCAACAGACACGGAGCGAATGGAGTCAGGTGTCAGATGATGACAAAGAGAATCGCAGAGGACCTCTGCACTGGCGATGGGAGAGTGACGCTGACCAGACACCCTCCACTACACCAGAGTGTGTATTACACACTTTTAACTGGTTCAAAGACAAAATATGATCCTTCAAAATCATTATTTCACTTTAAAATGAGAGTAATCAATAAACCTAACATGGGCTCAGTTAGTTTCTTATCTCTTTAACCACTTAGACATCTCAGCTATGCACAAAAGTATTATTCCATCCAATATTTTTAACCTGCTCCTATTAAGGTGTTAAAAGGTTTGGTCTGTGCAGAAAACTGCAGCTGCTGTCAGCGAGAGTTTATAACAGTTACACCGGGATGCTTTTTTTCGGGTCTTATTATTACAGTGAACAAAGACAACTCAAAGCTTGAAGGAGCTTCTTAAACAGGTAGGGTTCTGGAAATATATGCTTCATAATAGTGCTTGCAAAAACATGTGATAATGAGCTTGTGGATCAACCGCTGAGATTTTGGTTTCAGTAATGAGTCCAATGAGAGGCTGAGCTTATAAGGTGCGTAGGCAGTTAAAGCAGTATACAGCTGATATAAAACAGTGTTATCACACTGCCAGTCAGCTATGAAAAATTTGTGAATTTGTAACTTAGTAAACTGAACTTATGAACATGTAGGACATCTTCCACTGAAGGTGGGCAGATCGATTCAAACATCGACAGCATCGATACCAGAGCTAGTATCGGTATAACTTTGTGTTGGCTGTCAGATCTATTTTATTTATATCTTATAGCACATTTAACAACAAAGGTTGACCCAAAGTTCTTTAGAAACAGGCACATTTACATTCCAAGTCTCCAGATAACCCAGTTTCAAAATGCATGAAAAGCTGAAAGGTGCGCTTTGTTGTATTAACTAATTATTGTGAGAAATAAAACTGATTTAGCAGTCATTTTAATGATCGTGGAATTTGAAAATTCATTATAATTCATCTCATAAGTCATGACAGGCAGGTTTCCCCGATATAGTTAAAAATATTGTTATTGGTATTGGCATTATTTGCCTTGTATCGGCTCGATACCACAATTTGCAATATCTCACAGCACTGTCTTCCATCTTAATGATTCTGAGGGTTTTAATAACTCAGTTAACAACAAGCACACAAGGACCAAATTGCAGTTTCTGGTTAATTTCACTAACTCTGTGTCTCTTATTCTGTCTTTCTTTTTTCTCATGCGCCAATGTCTTTAGTGTGGCGTAGACCAATAAACAAAGGGAAAGCGTGTGTCTGACATTTTTGCCCTGTACCTGCTAACAATGTGAATAATGTAATGCGCAGCCCTATTAGTGTAAGATAAATAAATGTCACGGTAGATCTCCTGCCATGAAATTAACAATTAAAAAGGCAGTTTCTATAATGCGGCTGACAGCAGTGTTGGGTTGACTAATATGATTCTTTGTGTAACAGCAGCACAGAGTGTATGTTTGTCATCGTCTTTAGAGAAGCACTGGGCCTGCAGGCCAAGTGCATACTGCAAGTTAAAGCAATTCACATGATTTCTGTTTAGTCTTAGAGCACAGCCTTCACGAAGAATCTCAAAGTAGGATAAATCCATTCTCAGGTCACCTCCTTGACCACTCACACTATAAATAAAGAAAAACACACACACACACACACACACACACACACACACACACACACACACACACACACACACACACCCATATACTGTAGCTACTGTAAAGATTATGAAACAGGTGTTATGAAACAGCATTTTGGGTGCAAGTTTCTCTCAGTTTTACTCTTACTCTCATACAACCAGTCATTAATACTAATAAATCTGAAGGTCACAAAGGCTAAATCAAATCCGATATTTTTGACCCATATCCGATCATGGTATGACAATGTGAACGGCACAAATCCGATATTTTCAAATCCGATCTGGGTCACTTTCGTATGTGGTACTGAATCCGATACATATAATAATAATAATAATGGATTGGATTTATATAGCACTTTTCAAGGCACCCAAAGCGCTTTACAATACCACTATCCTATGTTTTAGAAAGCGACTGCTGTTTGAACGGTCAAGTCGCATTAAATCTGTCTTTTACGTCACTGACACAAGACAGACGGCAATTATCAGCGCCGGAGAAGCGCCCGAGAAGACATCGCGAAGGCTTCCCGGCCATCCAGTGTAGAAATCTGACAGAAATCTGCAACTATCCTTTGAAGCACCGCTACTCTCTAAAACAGCAATAAGGATAATTATTAGGTTATTTACATTGTTATGTAAATAACAAAATAACTTAAAGCAAAAATTGGGAAACGTAAAGTCCGAAGTCTTTATATTAAGGGTCATTAGTCAAACAATATTGTTTGCTCTGGGTCTAAACAGAGCGCGTTGTGTGTGATGTCTTCTTTTGCGCATGCGGGCCGCTTTGAGCGTTCACACTAGAGCGCGTTTGCTGTCGCATTTTATTTGTAGTGTGAACAAGCAGACAAAAAAATCGGATTTGATCAAAAAATCAGAATTGAGCATCAAGACCTGCAGTGTGAACGTAGGCTAACACTGCTTCTATGCAGCTTTAATTCTATTGATTTGGATCTTTGGTCTATAGATTTTAGTTTCCTCAATCCAACTATCCCCTCAGGAAGAAACACAACTGTAGCTTTAGACAAGCCAAAGTGTCAGAGAGCCAAAACCAATAAATGGAACAAGAAAGTGTGGGACCGGAGGAGAAACCTGTCGATCAGGCGATGCACTTAGGTCTGGGAAATTTCTGGACATTGAAACAGTTTTCACAATTTAGTCTCAGTAGTTCACCATATAGACATGAATATAGAGTAAAGTGCAGACTTTTAGATTAAGGTTAAACAGAACTAAGCGCCAAAGAGTGGATTTCCTCCTTTGTGGTGTTTTTTTTCTTTTTATGCGTTTACCTCATCTCTCTGTGGCTGCTGCTTTTAAAACCAAGCGAACAATATATTCATGATAAGCTGTGAGGAAATAATTTGAGTACATCCAGGCTAATTATAAACTGTCTAATCACACAAGGTGAAAACATAGAACAACAGCACTGATGCGACAGGGTCCAAAAAAAATGTGGGAATGGAAAATCTGAACTAAGTGGCATGCACTACCACAGCGTCTTTTAACTTGAAAAAGCACTTTAGAGTGTTTCTCATTCACACATGCATTCACAACCTAACGGCAGCGGAGCTGGCATGCAAGCTTAGACTTGTCTTTCAGTATCACGACTGAGGACTCTGACACTTGGACAGGTTATCCAGAGTTACTGGATTAGTATTCGCAGGGAAATGAAGCGAACACATTTAAAAAGCTACACTGTATCTGACAAGCGTTCTGCTCCTATATGCTGTAAAAAAGCATGTGTGAAATTTGCAGTGTACACAACACTGAAGTTATGTTTAACATGTTTAAGTGGCCTCTCTTCTTTGGATCATTGGAGGTGGGTGGCACAAGTACAGTCTTAACAAAGGTTAAACCTACAGATTTTAATTAACAGTGGCATAAGGAAGGTTTTTGGGTTTTTTTTTTAGCAGAGCTGTCAGACAAGGCACAGCGTGTAGTCGAACGAGGATCGTGACATGGTTGAAGTCTAAAATTTGATGTGAGATGTTTTCAGCTATTAAAAGTGAAAAGACACCATTCTTCTGCTAGTTCGGTTCGATCAGTGGAACAACAAAAAGCCCGTCTCGCTTTGATGCTTGCAATCTGACTTTAGTTTTGAGTAAAAGTTAGAAAGTTCAGCATTTTAATGACGCGTCTGGATGCCTTACCTTTTTTCATTAAAGGAAACTATACATTCTCTCACATGTAGGAATTTTAAAAGTGTGGGTTTTGGGTTAGGTAATGGAGACAAACTATTTTAATACTTTCATACGTCTTTGAGCACAACTCTTCAAGTGACTAGAATAAATTAAAACAATTCAATTTAATACACGTTCATTCCTCAATCCTTGCAAATCCCTTTTTACAGTTAAGATTGCACCACCCCTATATAGTATTCTACCTTCAATATAGCCTGGTTTAGTCTCCTCATAATTTCTGCAGATACAAATTGGCTTCTGGTACCCAGCGCAGTAGAACAGCATTCGAATAAACACGGCTGGCTCTGTATGAAGACTACAGGGTGCATTTTTTTTGCTCGTTTCCAGCTTGTTTGCGTCTTACCTTGGTGGTGACATTTGTTTGATAAAGACGTTTTCCCGACTAGGCTTAATCACACTCTGCTCTTACTCATTCAACTAATCATATAAATCCCTGACTGCACATGAAGTGTACTCACATATCCCTCAAGCCTATATTACACAAACACTTGTGAGTCAGTGTGTTTGCCTGACACACTACAGATCCAAGTAGATATGTTATGTAGGGATTTCATTAAAATTTCACCTGGGTATGTGGCTCGGCGTATTTATCTGATGCGCGGTTTTATGTGCCTCACGTTTCTACAGTACTGCGTCGACAGATCGAGCTGGACTTCAAGGTTATCGTTGCTTAACAGCTTTCATATGAGCTACTTGAAGCAGGCTAGGGACACTGCATCTGGTCAGTTTACCCAACAAAACCCCAGAAGTGCTTGCACTTATAGAGATCATATATGACACCGGTCACTGGGAGCTTTTTTTCTTCTTCTTCTTCTTTTTAATAAAACGATATATCGGAATCCGCCTGATCTGTGGTGCCGCATAAAGTATTCAGCATCTTCACTCGTTGTGCCTTTAACCGCTCTCCTTCTTACTTCTCGTTCAAAAATCATGGCAAAGTTTTCCGTGGCACGCTGGAAAGAATAAAGAAGAAACACTTTGATCGTAAAACAAGGAGACAAGTATTTGTAGTGCTGGTGAGGCTTCGAGGCTTGATGGATGTGCAGTTGCATGGTGGAGTTTGCCTGCAGAGAATGTGCGGGATGTGAATGGCCTAGCAGGAGCCTGGACAAAGACACACTATTACAGTTAATATGCACCCTCTGCTGCTACTTGAAAAGAGACATTTGGAAAACTGCAGACTGCTGTGATAAGGGTGGATATGACAGTTCTTTCTCTCTTCCCTTCCTTCCCTCCTTTGCTTCAATCTCTCCAGCTCACTCAGTGTCTCTTAGTTCTTTCTCTGTGTCTCTTTCAACATTCTCCTTCCTTTTTTTTCCCCTTTTCTCTTTTCTTTTTGTTTTTTTCTTTGCTTCTTCTATCTCCCCATTCGTTCATCCGCCCTCCCCATCTCCTCTGCTGGTGATGACTGTCCCCGGCACCTCTGTTCAGTCAGCCAAATGTCACATAACAGAACCTGAAATACCAACTTGGCAGTCGATATGGCAGAGAAATGATGGTGAGGGGGAAGGTGCTTCTGTCCTGTTGTCCCCAAAGGTGAGTGCTGGACTCTGGCACCCTGTGTATTGACGACAGCAAACCAGAAGCAGAAAAGACCAGAATGAGTCAATTTTAATAATGTTTTGCTTCCTTTGCTTTGCAGCAATACTACATTCCAATGCACCAGCTGCAAGTGAAGATGATTTTGACACTAATTGAGATTACCGTGGGAAAGGAAAAGTCAGAAAAAGCCAGCATGCTTTTTGCTGCTGTATTTCTTTTTTTTTCTTTTGAGTGCAGTTAGTCAAACTGAATATATTTTTCAGAAGAGCATTTGATATATAAAAAAACAAGATCAGACAGTGACAAATGATGGTTCGCTGCAGGTTGTAATGGCGCCTGTTTTGATATGCAAAAGAAAAACATATGTCTCTTTTTTGGTGCTTACACTTTTTCCACTGCAGTCATTTAGCTACTGACTGCAGCTTGTCACAAATTTTTAATAGTCCCTGATCAGCTCCATGGTTGTGTTTCCACTAATAATGTATTTTCCTAATGCTGAAGAGAGCGCTCGCATCATTAATATTAATCTGCAAGTGGACCATATTTCCTCAGTGGTTGCATGTGGCTAATATTAAAAACTGAAAAATAAAGTTTCTGTCCTCCAGGAGTTGACGAACAGTGGGCATCACTGTTGTGAAAAATGTGAAATGCACAATTCCCTATATAGTATATGTACTGTTTTTAAACAGGCACATAGCTCACCCTAGAAAAATAATGCTTGCCAGTGCTATATGCAGCAGTTCCACATACAGTACTATGTTACACCACTAGGTACACGTAATGCAAATATTTAATCAGCTATGGCAACAAATTGATGGTTTTCAGCATGTAGACATGGTCAAGATGACCAATAGGTTCAAAGTGAGCAACAGAATGAGCAAGAAACAGTGCTGAGGCCAAACGGACTGGTCTAAGTGTTACAGAGGCTGCTGATTTACTGGGATTTTCTCACACAACCATCTCTAGAGGTCTGAAAAAGAGAAACTACCCTGTGAGCAGCAGGTGTCTGGGCACAAATGCCAGAGGTCAGAGGAAAATGGCCAGACTGCTTCGAGCTGATAGGAAGGAAACAGCTCCCAAGGTGCGCAGAAGACCATCTTTGAACCTTGAAGCAGATGGGCTAAAGCAGCACAAGACCACAAATAGTAGCAGTTCTGTCAGCCAAGAACAGAAGACTGATGCTATAGTTTACACCGGCTCACCAAAATTGGAAAAAGGTCACCTAGTCTGATGTGTCTTGATTTCTGCTGTGACATTCACCTGCCGGAGTGTTACGGTGTGCGGGATATTACCTTGGCACAGTTTCTGCCCCTTACTACCAACTGAGTCTTGTTGCTGATCATATCCATCCCTTTACAACCACTTCTTCTGCCAGGATAACACATCATGTCACAAAACTCAAATCATGTCAAACTGGTTAGTTGAATGTGACAATGATTTCACTGTACTCAAATGGCCTCCACAGTGCCAGAGTTCAATCCAATAGAGCACCTTTGGGGATGTGGTGGAATGAGAGATTGGTAAATGGTAAATGAACTGGTTCTTACATAGCACTTTTCTACTCTACCTGAGCAGTCCAAGGGCTTCATACACCATGCCTTATTCACACCAACACTTTTTTTCCCCGTTGCTTAAGTGCTTTCTATCTAACATTCACACTCTGATGGATGCATTAGAGTGTGAGCTTGGTGTTAGTATCTTGCCCAAGGATATTTGGCATGCAGACTGGAGCAGCCAAGGATCAAACCACCAACCTTCCGCTTAGTAGATGACCTGCGCTACCTTCTGAGCTAAGCCACCCCAACAACATGTGTGATGCTATCATGCCAATACGGACAAAAACCTCAGAGAAAGGTTTCCAGCACCTTTTTGAATCTTTGCCACAAATATTTAAGGCAAGTTTGAAAGCAAAAGGGAGTCCAACCTGGTAAAAGCTAGACGTACTTAATAAAGCGACTGTGAGTGTATACTCTGTATATTATAAAAGAAAGTGGAAAAAAACATAAAGTAGTGCTTGGCTGTTTCAGAGTACTTTGTATTTATAGTTTAACTGTGGGAGATCACCCAAGACGTCAACAACAAGACAGGGCCAAATCAATATGGAGAAAAATCATTAAAAATAATCAGAGCATTTATTGGCATCCCTATGCCAGCTATTAAGGAATCCTGCTTTTTTTCCACACTGTCTTCATTTGAGGATCCAATTTGTTCTGACCTTTAATGACACAGCATGTAACTCCTGGCTCTGGAGAGAGACATTAATAGACAGGAAAAAACTATTACCAGCCTGCTCTACCTAACTGTTAATAGCAGGGAATTGAAAAACTCCCTGGCTGCATGTCACACTGCACTCCTTCTGTTACATACTAACTCTCGTGCTTATTATCTACACATTTTGCTTTTTTCTTCTTCATCTAAGATGCTTTTACTGTCATTTTAAGAAAGCCTTATCAAGAGACTGTGGACATCTAAGATCTTTGGCGCAGGAAATTGAACACATTCTTCTTCTGGTATAATTTAGGCTGGGTAGTATTACAAGGATGAGTTATTGTACGTTAGGTCCATTATGAGATATTATGAATATCTTTGTAAATATCAAATGTGCAAGAGAAATGCACAAGTCCATTTATAGATCGAGCATTAATCAGACGGTGGAAAAGAACGGCTTTCGAGTCTGTGTAATCTAACGTGAAGAGTTTCGATTATAAGAATTAAACAAGGTGCTTTTACTGCACGCCGCACTGAAGGTTTATTTGTCCTGACCCCTATCAGGGGCTTTGTCTACTGCAAGATCCTCTACATGCTAATTATGGCCGACTTGTTTGTCGCGGAGCAGCTCTTTCTCTTGTTTACTAATGAATACCATGTGTGTTGCTGCTGTAGCCTTGATTAGAATGGATTAGGTGACCTCTCTTCTCTCCTGCTTGCATCCACGTGAAGAGACCCAAATGCTCATCCTTTCTTGCAACCAAAAAGTCACACCTTTAAAGTGCATGTGTCATATCCAGTGGGATCTGGCTCCTTCATCTGGTTTACAAGATTGTTTTTTTATTTACCTGCTGAAACGCAGCTGTGATCACCAGGAGTTTGTCGGCCTGATCAGGGAGGTGAAGAGTGTCCAAAAATGGATCAAGGCTCTTTAAAGTGCACCTCAGTGGGGCACCTGAGGGGAGCGTGTGACCTCCAGGGTCCTCCAATCCATGCACTATTGTTTTGTTCTGCTAATTAAGAAGCAGTGTTCAGGCTGATTGCTTTCCAGTGTGTAATTACTAAACCGTCTGCTGAGAGTGCTTTCCATCTGAGTGCCAGCCTCTCCCCCTCGACCATGAGGAAACTATGTGAGAGCCTGCCGATGCAGAAAGCCAGGGTCGTGAACCTCATTTGCCCAAAAAAAGGTCCAAGGATTCTAAACGAAAATGAAGGACAAGGACGGGTAAAGGATTTACACCAGCCAAGACAGAGCACTAGGCAGGTGTAAGCACCCTCTTTTTTTTTATCTAAAGGAAGAACATGACAGCCTCAGCCCACCATTTAATGCAGGTATTGCTGTTATATCTCAGAGAAAAATACTGAATAAAGGTTCATTTTTTCAAAATCTGGATGTTATTCAAAACATAGAAGAAAAAAAAAAAACTCTGACAGAGTGACTCAGGAATCAGGCTGAGAATATCATTTCCAAAGATGCCAAAAAAAACAAGTGGCACAGTTGGCCCAATTCTAATATAGCAGCACATTTACACACATGACGGATCAAATAAAGAAGTTTGCTTTCACATCGAACTGTAAATGTGAGCACAAGTATTACAAAATGTCTAACTACAGTAAATACCTCGTGGCAAATTTTCATTTCAATAAACATTTCCCCGCAACCATCACTCCGCAGTAATAACAATACAATTGCAGGTGTCAAAGTGTCTACAGTACTGCTCTCCAGCATGCACGCTGGAACACCACGTTTGTTCTGTTTGATCTTTGCAATGTATTCAGTATTCATGAACCCGCTAAGCTGAGCAGAATATCTTTTCCGAGGATGCTCGCCATGAGCCGCTTCCACAATATCACTGCTTAGAGGGACAAGCCAGCAAAGTCTGCCTTCCAAATGAACAGTGAACAAAGGGATGCTTGATTTCCAGTTCCGGGTTTTAAAGTCACAGATGAAACAGAAATGGGGAAATTTGGAAATGCACTTACCGGTCCTCGGGAATAATGAACATAATAAATGATGAAGCTGCAATAAAGAGCTAGCTACCTGTAAGCCATTACGTTACAAGGATGATTAAGGCACATCAGCTGGTGTTTAATCTTCAAAGGCCACGATGCTCTAATTTTCAGTTTCTAAATCATATAATAACAGCGCCTTGGTAACAGTAACATTGTTTGGGAAGAAAAACTGCGTTTGTTATTCAAAACTAATTCGTTTATTCTGAACATTTTTGAAAACCTTTATAGGAGAAAACCACATTAGTTTTTAAAGAAAAAAAATGTCCTTGGAGAGAAATTTGCAGTGAGAAGAAATACGGCTAATTGTAAGGTTTTGTTGTAACAACTGGAATGACGAAAATATCCTTTGGAAAGTTGTCACAATAAATGAGGACATTGTTGTGTAAAAAGAGGGGCTGATGCCTAAAATGGGTGCAGTTTATCGATCCAATGCCAAGTAAATACAGTATAGCTGATACCAATTATTTTAACCTGTAAAAGCAGCTTATACAGGCTTTTATTCTGAAACTGTTCTTTTTCTGTTTTTTTGGAGACCTGGAATGTAAATGTGCCTGCCTCGAAAACACTTTGGGTCAGCTTCTATTGTTTAAATGTGCTATAGGCTATAAATAAAATAGATCTGACAGTCAACACAAAAAGGTTCACACATTTGCTACAGTATATACTTGAGGTATAGTTCCATAAAACCTTAAAAAATAAAAAGTAACATAATATAGTGGGCTACGTACTTTGTTTCTAGTCTCTGTATTCAGTATTGATCCAATACCAATACTAGCGCTTGATCCCCTTACCTCTAGTGCACTCCTGAGATTAGGGATGGGTATCGTTTAGGTTTTATCCGATACCGGTGCCAAATCGGTACTTTTGAAACGGTGCCGGTGCTCAAACGGTGCTCAAACCGGTGCTTAAAGAATGGAGAACACAAAATTGGTCCAAAAACCTCTCATGTTCAGCTGGTTTTTTGTAAAAAGATAACAACGTTAGCCTTTTCTGCAGCTATGGGGCATATATGGTATCACTCTTGGCTGGAAGCAGTGCTTAATCAATGGAAAAAACACCAACTTTGTCCTAAACCTCTCATGTTTAACTGTTTTCCACTTTTTCTTTGGTCATTTTAGCCTTTTTGGCCAGGGTGAAGGGAGCATCTGCCATCAAACAAGAGGACAGCCGCATGTAGCTATGATGATGTTTGCTAGTTCACCTTACATGCATTAATGTAATAACGTGGTTAGCCTACTCAACGTAAATTACACACGAACAACATTAAGCTACTCACGCAGAGAAGAACGGCTGCTGCTGCATCATCATCAGTCATCATTTCTGCTACACTGGCAGGGCTAGGGGCCAGGACTCTCCTCTTCGTGTTTTTGGGGATGTTGCTAACTCCGGGTCTGATAACTGGCACCACACCTGCAGTAGATGCGCTCGGTGTGAGGTCTCGCAGCAAGCTATCAAATACGGCGCATTTCTGGGCTTTAAAAAAAAACGCTATGCGTCGCCAGGTGTTTCATCGGATTTGAGGTGTTACCTCCTTTGACAGTATCAGCTTAAAGCACTTGTTACAGGCTGCTGAGTTTGCATCTTTTGCTGTGAAGTACAGCCAGACTTTTGACCGCTTTGCCTTGGACATTTTTAATCTGTGGCTCTGCTCTAAAAGAACTACGTACCTGGGCCCGCCTACTATCCTCGGAAACGTAAAATGATTGGCTAGAAGTGTATCACAGCTCAGGAAAAAAAAGCACCGAAATAAAGCACCGAAATGTGCGCTGCTTTTCAGTCTGGTTACTACCGTTTATGTCAGAACCGGTGCCATCATGGCACCGGACACCGGTACCCATCCCTACCTGAGATTGAAAACACTGTGTACTCATTCAAAACATCTCAAAGTTGGACCTAATGCTTATCTTTCAGTGCTGTTATATTACCACCCCTGGAAAAAAAAGCCCTGATGGAAAGAAAAGTAGAAAATAATGTCTGTGAGCTAGCATCAGAATTGCTGTTTGAATACATCTACGGCCCTTTCGGTCGGGGGCAGAGTGCTCACCAGATGTTTACCTTCCCTGCCATGCATGAATGATGATGTCATCACCTGCCATCATCGTCCGCGGTGTGAAAGGCCTTGAAAATTAGGCGAAAATATAGATGGCCGTGATGCATGGAGCCTGGCGACAAGCAGTGCCAGATCCTAAATGAGTCAACACGAGGCTGTTAGAGATATCTCTCACACAGCAGTGCGGCATACATGAGAGCGAGAGGAGGAAAGAGCGAACACGTGAGGTAAAATTTCACATCAGCGTCTTCACTCAAAAATGTGTTGTAATACTCAAAGAGCCCCAGGTGCATTTCCCATTTCTGAGTTGTAAAACTTTAGTTACCAAAGGTCAACTATTCCAAAGATTTCTTCCCCCCTCCCGTGCTCTAAGACACTTTCCAATTACATGACCCATAATTCCAGATATATTACAGCAGATGGCCACTCACCATATATTGTCTCAAGCATGAAATGGATGATGGTGATAATTGACCAAGGCATGGGCTCTATATGACAGGTTCATCTAATGATGAATGTGAGGGAAGACAGCAGGTGGACAGAAGAGTGGGATACTGTAACTCGTTTCTCCCCTTTTATCACAGCGTGAGTCCCCACAACAACATCCTTCTAGTGCTCAAGGGACTGAGAAACATGGAAATCTTTTCTGTCTCTCGCCTCAGCCCCTCTCCCTCCATCCTCCCTTTGTGTGTGCGCGCTTATGCTCAACACAACTGTTCCATTTCATCAGGTTTTAGTCTCTGCTACCCATTTAAAAAAAAAAAAAAGACACTCAAAACAGGATTTGGGCTACCATTGTCCAGGAGAGACACTGTGTTGACAGCAGACATTTTTCATGCAAGCTGCTCAAAAGCTCGAGACGCAATCTGCAGTGCAACAGGAGAAGAGTAGGCAACTCATTGTGCTATGAAAACAAAAAAAGAGTAAGAGCATCCAGAAATGAAGTAAGCGGCTTCAATTTCAGGATATGTTGCAGCACTAATGCGTGCGGCATTGTGTGTCATCTCCATTTCACCAATTACTCTCACTTCAGTCATGCCACAATGCTCCCAGTGCCATCTGTAATTCAAATGGAGCATTTTCAACCAACACAGGGAAATCTCACTATTTACTCCACAGATTCCTAAGCCAGTATATCATGCTAATTCAAAGCTAACATGTCAAGTGAGATAATTTAGACTGCAGTGCTTGGGGAAAACCCCTCTGGCACATTTGTGAGTTGTAAAGAAGAAGTATAATGAAAATACAAAGAAGGATTGTTAGTATGCATTAATGGCAGAAATTAATGTATTTTAATGGTCTGTTTTGTTGCATCAAAGTAGCTGCAGGATTAAAAAAAATGATGCCACACTAAATCAGCCAGGACAATTGGTCCCTGAGCTGAGCTCTATCAAATCGGATCCATTTTGGTCTGCATCAACCCAACTAACAGTGACAGCAAAGAGGTGTAGCTGCGACAGAGGGAGCTGGGACGAAGCAGGTTTAATGTGATTTGGATTGAAAGAAAAAAAGAGTAACTGAGTTTAAAACATTTCCTCCCTGGGCCCTCCGATTTCTTTGTCTAACCAAAAATAAAACTAGTCATCAAAAGTCGTGTGTAGTTAACTTCTCGAATGCAATGTTCACATTAGAAAATGTAAAGTTCCTGTTAATAATAATGGGGATAAGAGTGAAGCGTCTGTTAGCATAGCATCAGTTGCTGGGATATTTATATGCATTGAGGTGCTAAAGCTAGCTAGCAAAAAGGCTAGGACTGTTACCGGTTGATGCGTTGTTATTGGAATTTTATTTTAATTTTACTTGACTTTTTCTCCTACCAAAGGAGCAGTGAGCATGAAATTTACACAGCAGTACCATGCTGGGATTTTCAGCTGAAGAAAAAGTAAATGCGCATAATGTACCTAAGGCTGAGAGACATGGAGCGAGAGGGAGTGCAAAGGAGGAATAAAGAATGTGAGAAAAGGACAGAGATGCCAACTGGTTGCTCCCTGACTTTTTCGGATGTTGTAGCTGCAGTAGCTGTCATTTTTCCATCAGGAGGGAACAAAGTCACCTTGGCCTGCGTGAGGACAGGTGACAGGAGGAGAGGGAGGCTGCGGCGCTGGCGCCGGCCCCTGCTGACGAGGGCCGGTGTGAGTAGAGGTGACAGGAGCGAGAAGCTGCTCACCGGGGGCCCCTGACACCATACAGCACCTGCCCCGGGGAGATGCAGCATCAGCACATTTTCTACAGGAACCTGGAATAGAAAAGCGGGGAGGGGAAGAAGTTATCAGTTTCCTTTCTTTCCCACTTTACTGCTACTTTATTGTGTTACTCCACTAACCCCTGTCTGAGAGAAAGACAGTGGCAAGGCCGCCTCTTATAGGATCACACTGTGAGCTCTGTCAAAATGTTGATTTTCTGATCTGTGAATAATCTGATCAGTAGTCATTGCAGTACAGTGCAGTAGTCTTGAATCACCGCTCATTTCTTTATTTTTTGCTTCCATGGAGCCATACTTTATTGCACTTTTGAGGTGTTCTTGAGCAATAGTTCTCCAAGCTTTCTGAAAGTTGTGCCAAGTTCTTCTTTGCACACTGGCTGCTTTATCTCTCATTATCAATCCAATGATTTTTTTTCATTCTTAAGTCACTTAATACCAAGTTATGCATAATTGAACCATAGAAAGGCATCTGACTCAAGGGATGAATCAGTGTTGCCTTAAGTTACATGTATATCTCTGGACGCTTTGTTACGAGGAGTCTGTTGCAAAAACACTGGCTTCTGAGAAAGCCAGTGCATGGTTTAAGAATGGGTGGAATATGATCATATTTCAGTGTACCTGTCAGAAGTCTGGTGAATTACACAAGAACTGGACTGAAAATCAGTGGCTCAGAGGAGGTCAGGAGAGAGGTACAACAGCGTGTGTCTACAGCCATCTGAACAACATGGTGGAGCCTCTGTCATGGTTTGGGGTTGCTTTTCAGTCAGTAGTGTTGAAATCTTGTCCAAATTAATGGAATTATGCATGCAGAAAAGTACATTTTGATCCACTGTGAAATACGTGTGATCGGCAAAGGCTTAGTTTTTCAGCTTAACAATGATCCCAAACACACCGCTAGTTCAGAAAAACACAAAATAGAACTCTTTCAGTCGGAGCCTGGACCGCAAAATTATTGAAGCTGTTTGGGTTCATTTTGACAGCCAATGGAACAAAAGTGAAGAAGAGCTTTGAACGTCCTTCAAGAAGCCCGCAGAACTATTCCTGAAAACTAATTGTAAGAAATTACAAGAAAGCTGCCTGAGAGTTCAGACTGTGTTGGAGAATAAAGGTGGCCATTACAAATATCGACCTTCGAGCTCTTTAGAACTTCACAAACTCTGTTTTAGTCTTATATAAAAGTGCATGTTTGCATGTTTTGATTAACTGCTGCACCTATTTCCTAAGTTCCAAGAAAAAGATACAAAAAAGTGCTTTTTCACAGTACTTCACATCGTTACTATACAACATGAGAACTCAAGGTTCAAACCACACTCATACTGAAACTTTCTTTAAAAATTATATATATAAGTATTCACATGTAAAGGGACTGCACTTATGTGGTAACTTTTGCTACCACAGGTGTTTCCTGGACAACATTTTGCCATAATAATCACACACAGAGAGACACAAACACACACCATCATAGTATTATGCCTGGAAAAAAAAATTATACAACCTAGCACTGATGACACTGTTTGACATACACACAGGTCTGTGTAGCAGTTTTGGGTTCATTTTGAATTCCATCTCTTATGCAAAGTGGAAATCTCCACATTGTACTGCTAAATATCTCATCCCTGCGGGTGCTCAATATTTTTCCAGTACTGCAGAACAAAAAATCATATATATGCATTTGATTTTTTTTGTGTGTGTTAATTTCCTTAATTTTCTTTCTCCTCTCCTCTTCTCTTGTTTTCCCTCTTCTCTTTCTCTCTCACTTCTTCCTCCCAGGTCAGCATCCATCACCATGCAGGAGGCCACCTCTCCTCTGACAGCTTTGTCAATGTAAATTACTGCAGTCTGTCTGGAGTAGTCTCGGCCCATGGAGAGCAGTACCTGCAGGGCTGCCCATCTCCTACACGTATGTGCAAGAACCCAGAACAACCAGCCTATAGGTTCACCTTTTTTTGGACTTGCCCCTCTTCTCTTGCATCTCTTTACTCTTGAATTCTCTGGATACTCCTGTGCACGTTGTTATTTTATTGATCCTAATCCCCTCCGTTTAACTCAGAACGACGTGTTTTGAAGAAAAGCGGGAGAGATGTTGTCTGGTTATGTTTCTGTCTGACCAAAGATTGCAACCACCCTTGGTATAAACAAGGTTGTGCGCCGCTTTGATTTCCTCCATTACATGAATGATTTGGTTACATATTTCCCCTATGGAACTTTGTTCACACGGTGGTTTCTCCACTTAGAAATATGGCCTATTTCCTGCTTCAAATGAGCTCCCTCAGGATTTATTTACTAAATTGCAAAGGACGAAAGATAATTCATATCTCCGTAATTAGGCATGCAAGAAATACATCACAGAACCCAATACGCCTTGTTATTAAAAAAGAAAAAGCTGCAGTTTGATATTATGTAGATTTAAAAGCCCTCCCTGAGGGTTTTTATTCATTAATTATTTCAGTTTTTTTTCTTTATTTTGACTCGAATAGAACATCAGCGTGAGCTGGTTTACACCCACAATGCTGAGCAAATTAAGAACAAAGATGACAGAGGAAAGAGGTGACTCCATTGTTCTTCTCATCTATGTTCCTTTGAAGAAATACAATACTCAAGGACTCATTTGTACAATATTAGCACACAACAAAGAAAAGCGGTTATGTGCTTGTTGGCAGCCTCACATGACCTGGTAGGAAGGATGATAGCGGTGAAACATTTTGCATGCAGTGTGCATGGCAACCTGGATGCAGAGTCAAACTCCTGAACAAAACAAGAGTCGCTCTCGGCGCGCTGTTTATGCATGTGTGCGGCTGTAAGGTGTGTGCTTGTATCTGTTCGCACGTTTCCCTTCACACACACATTCCCGTGTGCATGAATACTCCAGTGTGTCTCTGATGTTTCAGCGATGCACAGCTCCGCAGAGATGAATTTCAAATGACGGAGAACACGACGACAACAGTTTCCTGAATTATTTTCCTGGAAACGGTGCACATTTTCTACTTTGAATGTTATAGCGCTATTATTATTAATCTCAGTTGGATGCAAAACTTCAGGCAAACATAGTGTGAGTACACAATTTCAGTCTTCCATCCATGGTCAGTGAAGGTGCTCGAAGCTGTACAGCAGCTTGTCATCCCAGATTAGAGTTTCTGTTCTTTGGTTTTCTAAGCAAAAGCACAAAAAAGACAGACAGAGATAAATGCTCCGTGGAAGACTTTCCACTTCACAACCTGTGTGTTCTAAACTGATCAAATTTTAGAGGCAAGGTAAGTAACTGGCGGAAAAAGAGCAGAAACACAACCAAAGCCTGGAAGCAAAGCATCCGTGACATATTAGAGCTCTGATGATAAATATGTTTACACTTTAAAAAAAAAATAGAGCAATCCAATGCATATATTGAAACATCTTAAATATCCAGTGAGATTGGAAAATAGCTCTTCATATCTGGCCATTAATAAGTGATGATGTTGTGAGATGTTTCCTGATGACAGCACAGCAAGAGGGCACGGGACTAGATAGCAGGAGTCAGGGACTGGATTGAGTAAACCAGCTCTCCTTCAGGCTTGGGAGCACAGCCACCTGTCACTCCTCTTCAGCCCCAGCAAGAAATCATCCAATTTCATCCGCATGCAAGCAGAAGGTCACTGTGCTGGTGGTTCATACTTTGAGAGAGCAGAGAGAATCGCTCTTACTTAGAGCTCCTTCCCCCGGGACTCTTGTTCCTCTCAATCACTTCCCAGACTTTGAGCACGCTAAGCCACTTGGCTTAGATTGTGGCCATTGCAATGTTTGCTGCATCCATTGCAGAGAATCACTCACAATCTGATTTTATTCTTAATAGTAAATTAATTGCAATTTAAAGTGCAATTTAAAGAAAGTTAAAAGATTTTGCAGCAGTATTTCTTCTGCTCATGCTACAACTCTCATCTACAGTGCTGTGCAGAAGTCTCGAGCCACCCATCATCCCTATATATTTTGCTTCAGAGGAGCCAGACTCTCTTATAATTTTTTTTAAAGTAGCTAGTAAAAAACTAAAGCAGGAATAAAATAGATCTCCTTTTTTCCTTGTCATTTTCAGTCTAGTCCTTGTTCCTGCACATTATTAGAGGTATTTCTTTTTGTTTGTTAAGCCACCTATCACTGACCTACGGTACGAGTCATGGATCGTCTCGAAGTACACTGGAACAAAAGGCAGCAAACATCCGAAAAACTGTTTTTAAAACGTCCTTCAAGAAGCCTGGAGAAGTATTCCTAAACACTACTTCAAGAAATTACAAGAAAGCTTGGCTAAAAGAGTTCAGGCTATGTCGAAGAATAAAGACGTTCATACCAAATGTTGGCTGTCATGCTTTTTCTTGCCTTATATACTGCATATATGTTTGCCCATGTTTCAATGAATTGCTGCACCTGTTTCCCATTTTCCAAGCAAAATCACATGCCTCAACAAAGACAGAGCTCAAATAAGAGACGGTCGAACCTCACAGTACACGTGGTTTCATATGAAGAAAAACAATTAAAAGTGACATTGAAACGCTTGAATATAATGGTGTAAAATATTCAAAAGAGAATGGAGATTTGAAAATCTTTTCAGCCAACTTGTACGCAGTGTAGTATTTTAAAGGTGCATTTTAAATGCCTTCTTTGTCCTTCTATTGCAATTACTATATCCAGATATGCCCACGGGGTACGCGCAGTATCACCAAAATCAAGCAACAAATAATAGATGATGGTCTACAGACCAAACAGAACGCCGGTAAAATGCAAATGCGAGTTCTGCCAACTTGTCGGATGCCCCCACGTGCATGTACATGGCACAGAAAAACACATTCATTTCAAATGACAAGCATTTCTCTTACATAGCTCTAAATGTGAAACCAATTTAATAACACTACCAAGTCTACTTTGTGTGTATACTTTGCTGTGTTCTTTTTCTTTGTTCCACAACCAAATTAATGGATTAATTAAGTTGTATTAATTATTCAGAAAGCCGGGTACTGCTTGGGGATTTGAGACCTCAGAAATGGTAAATTCTTGCCTAAATCTGTGCATGCAACAGTTATCCGAGTATGACCATTAAGTCTGCATTGCAAGGCTTTCTTTAATCCCACTGCAAACATCATTAAATGCATTTCTCTTATTTGAAACATATGTTTTTAGAACTCAAGGTCTCTCAGTTGTGTGCCAATGTCGCAGAAGAATGCCTAAAACCCGCCAGAAAGTCTTTTTACACAAACGTAAAAGGCAAGCTATTTCACGTTCAAAGAGTTATTTTTTGCAGCACCTGTGTCATTTAAATCCTGTCTGATTCTCACTCCGAGAAAAAAAACAAGAGCTCTGTAAGAACAGCCTGCCTCGCAATGCATGGCTTAATTTGTCGGCGTGCAGTCACCTGTCTGTGTTGGTTCACCGACGAGCGTCGAAAATCAGAGCTCGTGTCCCGGCGCTGACACGAGCGCACCAGTGGTTCCACTTCAGAGTGACACACAGCATGAGGCGGGCTAATAAATAAATTAATGAGGTCCGTGCAGCACCCTGAATTTAAAGGAGTCATCATTGTTGCAGATAAGCAGAACAAGGCGAATGCGAGTTCTGGGTGAAACCCTGGCCTGAAACACATGTTGCTGTAGGCTTTGATCTGGCCTGACAGCACAGGAGAGCTGCCGAAGACAGGCAAGACCAACAGTGATCAAAGTCAACACCAACATACCTCTGCTTTCAATATTTCATGGATCAGCACTGGATTACTAAAACGTGTCATCATAAAACAGCTGACTTTCTTTTTTTGATTGATATCTGTTGAACAGGCATCACCCAAAACTCTTATGTGCTACTGAATCTCTGAAAGCACATCTACACAAATTGGATTCCCCCCCCCACCAGTGCTTTATCTCACAAAACGCTGAAGAGACAGTGATGAGAAGTCATGTTTGCACTCGCTCTAAAGTGCTGCAATGAACTCTATGATCAGTACTTTACAGCAGGGTGAACACTCCACCACAGTGTTTTATTTACTGCCGCTGCTTCTCCTGCGAAACAAAGCAGCAGTGACAGACGCGTAGAACAAAATGCCGAATGCCTGAATCAGAGAGGATCTGACGCGATGACACTATAGGACACACTTCCCCGCTTTGCATTTACGCTAAACTCAACACCTGCAGTGTCACGACCTTGATATTACAGCAAAACCCCTCAAAAATGGCTCAAAAATATACCCAAACGGCAAGTATCAGACGGACTGATGTGCATTATCTTATCTTGCTCAAATATTATCGAGTAGCTGTTGTTTTCTTTTAAATATTAATATTCCCATCATCCTCAGTGGCACTTTGTATTTTGTCCTAATTAACACGAGTTGTTGCTTCTTATCATGATTTATTAAAACTGTATGTCAGCATCTGCAGCCATTTATACTGCAGCACACTCATGGTGTTGCTTAAGCAAATATTGAAGCTGCCAGCGTACTGAACTCTAAGCTAATTTCATGGCAGGTTGTACTTTTGCAAATGAAAAAGAAAAAAGAAAACGGCAACACTGGCTGCCAAGTAATTTCCCTCTCCTCTGTCTATCTGTTCACCTGCTATGCTTTGTGTACCAAACCTGCAGTGCATTTAATGACTAACACTTGTTCAGATTTCACCTGGCCGGGTAGAATCTGTTTTTTTTTTTTTACATGATGCTGACTTTCCTGAAAGCCTCCACTTTCATCTAAATCTCCCAGTCATGACTGAGGCAGAGGAAAAACTAAAAACAAAAAAACAAGCAAAGCCAATAAAGACCTTCACTTTCATCTAATCTTTGTGTTTCAAACACACACAGCAAAAAGCGTGACATTTTCTTTGTTCTAAGCCCAGAGGGAAGATGCACATCAGTTTTTTGATGTTTACTACATTTTTTTTTAAAGTCCATGCCAAATGTAATGTTGGTTTTTGACCTTTGAGGTTGTTAGCAGTAGTAACACCACAGCAGTTAATTAATTTGACTTTCTATATCACTTCTCCAAAGAAGGAGACACGCTATTTCGTGGCAAAGCAACAGACTGCAGAGGACGAGGCCCTCTATGTTTCTATTGTATCTGCAAAAGCAGACGCATAGAGACATCCCCCCACTAAATGAAATGATATGCAAAAACTAGCAAGTTAAAGATTGTTGCAGTCTTCGCTGTACCACTGGGCATTAGTTTCCAAATGTACTTCTAATTAACACCAAAAACCAAGGTCATATTCTTTCGAAGTATAACAGACTTACTCATTTACACAACAAGAGTTGATTTAAATGCAAAATTACAGTTTTGCTTAATTAACTTCCGTCTCCTTAACCATCGGAGATTTAACTTTGCTACTGTAAAAACAACAGGCGAGGCAGCGAGATGCAGCTTCACAGCATGCCCGACTCACAATAAATTCCCACGTAATATGCCACTCGGATGTTTTAGCTTTTAAATGTGAATTGAACGCTTGATTTGCGGTGCCGTTTATTAAACAAAAACACACCAACAACATTTTCATTAGAGTCTACCAACCTACAAATCATCCTACCATCCACATATAATATTTGGGGAACGTCAAAGAGCAACAAAGAATCCGGAAAAGACATCGGTTGAAGCAAGTGATAATATTCCCTTTTTTTAACCTTCCATCCTGATTGACAGAGTCGTGATAATGTTTACCAAAGGTCATCTGGGGAACACGGCCAAGTCCGCATCGACAGTTTGTCACGTGTAATTGCTGTAATCTGCCCATTGTCTTAATGACACTGTCAGTGGCCCCTAATGACCTGGCTCAGACGTCACCTGCTGCACTGTATTAATTTGAACTGGCCCCACATTGGGAAGGTTATTTTTTATTGTGTCTGTCAGTGCCTGATAAACCCCTGCACATCATCCATCCTTGTGAGGGAAAAGAGAGTGGGAGGATGGAGAGACTGAAGCATGTTACAATTCTCCTCATCCCACTCTGTTTTCTTCCTTCTCTCTGTCTCACCGCCCTGTATTTATTCTCCTTGTCTTTATTCCTTATTTCTCTCCCTGTCTCCCATTAGCTTACCTCCTTTTTTTTCCCTCACCCACCCATTGCATTTTCTTTTTTTCTGTTTTCTGCTCCACATGGAGGCCCTAATATTTTCCCGTGGGGCGCCCACTTCTCTCAAACGGTGATGAATGGCTCTGGCTTCTGTATCGATTTCCAAACTGAAACAATTTAGGGACAAAACAAGTAGCAGTTTATCATATTGATTTTCTTCTGACTTCGGTTTCTCCCTTTAAGGTGACACTGTGTACCTGAATGAATACATGAGTGAAAAGGGTAGATGAATGCTTAACGCTTCCTTGTTGAGCAGTGACTGAGATTTAAGGCCAGCTTTGCAAACGCCAATCTTCTCAAAGTGCTTTTTTTACCCGATGTAGCAGCGGGGATGTGTGTAAAAACAGGTTTCCCAATTCATGACCGACCACCTTTAAAGATATCTGTCATTGACGGAAGTATGCATTGCATTGGATTTTAGTCACGTCCGACCAACAGTGGAAATTGCACATCAACAATTCACACGGTGTGGCTCACCATGCTGTGATGCAGATCAAAGGATTATTATCGACTCCATTCAAAACGGTTTAATTTAGCATGCGATCCATATTAAGTTTTATAAGGTGACCAGAGGCGGGAAGATCATCGAGGACCCCGTCTACAATCACGTTATACGGACTAACTTTCCCTGTTTTCTTTTGACGGAGTCAAGTGTCAAGATCGTCTTTTAATACCAGATTGGATTTGATTACAATCTGCTGACGCCGCACACCGCGACACACCTGAAAAAGCATGTAGCTCTGCCCTGAATGCATTAGTGCTGACAGTAAAGTCACAGGCGAGCGGACGTGCCCTTGGCCACAGCGATCTTTCGCCTCACCCCAAACGGTGACCAACACCGACAGCACAGCCGAGGGCGGAAATTGGCCGGGAGTGGAAAGGCCTATTAGAAAACTTAAAGCAAACAAACAAAGGAACAACCGTGGCGACACAAGGGATGACAGCTTGGTATAGCAAGCACATTATCTGCTTAACCTTATGTCCTTTCCTCATGCTGCTTCTTCTCTCCCCGGCTGGCTAAATTAGCTTGACTCATAGGGATGCCTGAAACAGATATTGCTTTTACAAGAAACATCTGCAGGATGGTGACAACAGCAGGGAGCGCAGGCAGTCAGACGCACATGCAGCTTAGGAAAATCTATTTTCTTAAGAAATTTTCTTAATGGCAAAAACACATTACCAGCCTCATGATAAAATCGCTGGGAAATCAATATGAAGGAAATGGAAAAGGGGCACTGCTCAAAGAGGCCAAAGAAACAGAAAGAAAGTAAATGTTAATGTTTTATAAAACCTTTATTTGTCATACTAATATTTACCTACTTTATTGATGAAATGGGTTCCTATGCATGGACCTTCATGAGCACGTTATAGCATTAGAAATGAGTCTTTAGCTCAATTTGGAAGAAATTCTATTTTTCCTGTTCCCAACTTTTTTCTTTATATCTCTGTCTTGTACATGTGGGTTTCATTCAAGACTACTAATTTACAGCTGGACAAAAAGCACCCTCACTCATCATTAATAAAATCAACAAAGGACTTACTGTATTTTAAGTAACCCAGAGTGAAAATTTCCAGTTTTTCTTTGAGCAACACAATAGACTCTTTTGTTCCAGATGCTGTTTTGTTTGACCTTTTACAATCAAATGAATCTCACGCAGGTATAATGGAGGTAATAATCTCTTGCCACAAGGCAGCTCTATTTTGGTGATTAAAAATATTACACCCACTACTGTTATCAATAGGAGTGTTTTTTTCGCAGTGCAGCAAAAGTTCAGCGGTGAGTGATAAAGCAAGAACTGAGTCACTGTGCTTAATTTCGGTTTGTATTCACACTTTGCTTTAAGAGTGCAAAGAGGATTCCCTCTGTTGTGCACTTGCTAACATTTTAACAGAGAGAAAATGTCACAGGATTAACAGTTGCATTCATCTGCTGAACATTTTGTCAGCACAGGAAAGTAAGTAAACAACAACTGACTGGCAAGCTTATAATGAATATTTATGGTGGCCAGGAGATTAGTAAATTTGACCTTTGGTATTATGCTAGTGGTGTAGTTCAGGGATAAGGTATCTTCATGTATCCTAAAACTAATGAGCCGATTCCACTGGAAGCTGCCGTGGATCATTTTAGTTAGTCGTTGTCCTCAGAGAATGAATTTTAATGCCATCTCTGCCATCATCATCATTACTGCTATGTTATTATCATTGTGCAGGTTGCATGACTGGGACATGACATCTTTCCGTGTGGCGTTTGCATGTTCGTCCTCTGTCTGTGTAAGTTTTACCCATGCACTCTACATGTCTTCCTCCTATAAGTCAAGCATGCTAAGTTAACTGGTGATTCAAAAGTATTCAGAGGTGTGAATGTGTTTGCACTGCATCAGACTGGTGATATGCCCAGGTTGTACCCGTCGCCTGATCAAATACAAGCTACTATTTAGTTAAATTAGTGCTATTAAATGTGCTATCTCTGTTTCAGAAAACAGTACCACCCATTAAAAATCTGCTACAGCATGTTTAAAGAGGGTGGCAGATTCTGGGAAATATTTGGACAGTTTTATAATTTTATTACAAGATGTCACTTAATGGAAATGCTAATTCCTCCTCAAATATCTTATTTGAAAGCTATCGTGCTTAGTTTTCTGTCTCCTGCAATAAGTTTGATGCATTTTTGCCTTAATTTCATCTTTACAAAATGTGTGGGTGGGGTATGGGAGGGAGCAGTTTCCCTGTAACTGCCATGCTATTTGAAAAAGAGCCTTATTTTTTGAATTCTTCTTACCCAATGCAATCTTCCACAGATATTTATTTTTAGCTCTGTATTGTTCTTTTGGACATTCAGTAGAAAATGCTGTCTTTGGTGTATTCTGCATGTGCAGCTGAGAATCTAATTTTGCTATAATTTAGAATAAAGCAATAATGCTCTGCTGTGCAAACAGCCGACAAAAGGAAAAAAAAAAAGCTGTGGTGGAAGCAGAGGCTGGAAGTAGGTGGAAGTAGTGGCTGCTGTGTATTTTGACCCGTGTGGCTATTGGTGGGGAGAAAATTGGTATCAACTATTCTTCCATTTCTTCCATTATGTATTTCTCCCTGCAGGGCTGCTGAATAGAACTGCAAAAATGGTGGTCAAGAAAAGGTTTTGTTTAAGAGAGCGATGTTCCAAACATAAATCCAAAAAGTTCAAAAAAGAAAAACATTTCTGAAAGCATAAACTTCTCTAAAAGTTCACAAAATTTCTTGCTACTAGCTTCCAGGTCTAAGTTAAGAGTCTCACTCACACAAAAAAGCTTAGCAAAACTTGACCTTCAAAATAAAAGCTCAATAGCCAGATTAAAATATTTATAAAATCTATTTTCTTAATTAAGAAATAGACATTAAAACATACACCAAGTTTATTTAAATCACGTTAACGTTATACTGATAAGAGTCACACAAAGCATATTTGCAACAAAGTGTGAGATATTTAAGTGTTTTAAATAAAATGTCAAAGTGGGTAAAAGGTACAAAGTCTGATTTATAGAGAAAAAAGGGCAACATCACACGTCAGTTTTTTTGGCAGAGCAGTCAGTGATGGACTTTGCAGGAGGATGTGTGGTCACACCAGGGTGACCTTTAGTTAAGTGCCTACAGCTGTGCCCATAGGATGTTGTCAGGCTAGCATTGGCCCCGAATGACCTCTCTGAGCTCAGCAGCACACTCCCACACCAATATCTCAAGGCCATCACACCTTGCAATTCAAAATCAACAAGATTTATTGTAGTCAAGATATCGAACTCCAGAGAATGCATAAGGTGTGACAGAATAGCAGGTGATTAAATTGGTGCACTCTGAGCAGTGAGTGGTGCTTTTTGTGAACACAAGCTTCGAGTGAGTGCTTGTTTCCAGATACAAGTTTTCTTGTTTTTTTCCCAAAGCAGCTGAATGTCACTGAGGTGGTTCGTCAAGTGTGTCTCTGGCTCTGCATTTTAGATCAGTATTAATGCGAGCGTGGACAGGTACATGAGAAAATGGCACATTTTAGATTTCACTGGCAAATCTCTGAAGTGAAAAGCAGGAAAAACTGTTTTATGTCGTAGAAGGACAAATATGACACATTACATAAAAATACAGTACTGTATTCACTCATGTTTTTTTTATACTTTTTATATTTGGCAGATATAATACGTTAGAACACAAATCCAGCAAGAGTGGTTTTTGGTTTAGTCAGATATTATATTCTGCTTCATCCACGTGAGAGGAAAAAAATATAATATGTAACACTGTATGTCCATTAGTGACAAAACTATTATTTTCATCAATATTACATATTTAATAGGCTTTTTAATGTGATGATACATGAAACAAATATGAATCAAAGTAGGGGCAGCTATCCTACAACATTCACACATTACTATAAGAGTGCAGTGGATTTTCTCAGCTTAATATTTATAAAAAATATGTATCTAATGGAGGGCAATGAGTATACAGTACATTCATCTGTTCAACACTTTGGTCCAGACCAAAACATTTCAAAAACTAGCTTCACTGTAAATGGATTTGTGTAGTTCGTAGGAGAGGGACATCAAATTCATTTCTCATATCGTGGGCCACATACGGCACACTTTGATCCTAAGTGGGCCAGACCAATGAAACTTCCTTTTCTATCAGACATTTAACTACGCATTTAATCCCCGAGAAGTCTTAATACCAGGAAAAGAAGTACAATTTCAACGTGATAGTCTCGCATGATAAATGTGTAAAATTACAGAAAAGGTTGTGGTAGCTCATTCCCTTGACAAATCTTTCAGCAGAGAGAAACGCTCCTTTCTGTAGTAGATGGATAGAAACTGGAACTTTTCTGTTAATTAATTTTTATATACTACTTTACTTTATTATTATTATTATTATTATTAATGGGAAAGCTGTAAAACGGTTAAAAGTTTAAAATCTATGCACTCCTTCAAATTTTCCGCAGCTTTCCGTGGGCTGGACTGAAGTCTTTGTTGGGCCAATTCTTGCAGACTGGTTCGGAAGAAATGAAACCATTGTGGAAGTGCCTTAAACCTGCATTCTGTCTGAAGGCCAAGAGATGGCAACAGCTGTGGTTGAAATAACTCTTCTGGTCGTATAGAGGTCTATCAGAAAAAAGCGTCCTGCCTTGAGCTCTGTAAACACACCTGATGAGTTTATGCACTCAGTCGCTCCTTCAGGATCATATGGAATAAAAAATGAACCGAAAAGATGATTATTCATGGTATGTGCAAAGACTAATAGCCTACTAATGACAAGTTGTTAGAGACCCCCCCCCCCCAATACTGTTTTTTGAAACCAAGACCAGCCAACCAAACAATAATTCAGACACCAATACACCACGTCATGGTAGCTACGTCCATCTTTTTATTCTGTCTATGGTTATTGATACTTATGGTCCCTCAGTTTAAACTTCATAACCTGCAATGTTCATATTCCCAAAAAAAGTCACATCTGACTTTCCTCCTTTGCCACCATGTAGTCAGAATCTAAACTTGTAAGCACCAAATACTACAACTGCATTAAACTGTACAGCAATTTAAGAGTAAAATTAGCTCAACACCTTCTATGGCTTTGACTGCAGCCCGCGGTTTACAGAAGCTTTAAATTATAGAATTAAATCTTCTGTTTCACTTCGCTATCCCCAAAGGATGTTTCAGTGACATAAGATCAAAATTGTATTATATATTACTATTTTATCAATCTGTCATGTGTAACGATCCCAGGGTAATCTCTGATGTCTAACGAGCTGCTTCACTGGTCCACCAAAGTCCACCGGACAGTTGCGATCGATCTGGAGTGTGAGTGTAACTCAGCTGCAAACAACTAAGCTAAAAAAAAAAGGACTTTTACAGTTTTTCTGTTGGTTTTTCACCCATGTTTACCTCCTGAGTCACAGTCTATAACACACTCCCCCCCAAGAGTTTCTAACTAAACTTTCTGATACAGGCAATTAAACTGAAATGAATGAAATCTCCTATTGCTTAGATGGATGCCCTCACAACACATGTGCATGACTAAAATCCTGTCTTTTTAAAGGTGTGTGCACATAATATGACTGTAAGAAATTCATAACCCATTTAGTTTTACACACAAAACAGAGGAAAAATCTTAATTAGAGAGTTTTTCCTTCTCCGGCATACCTGACCTTTTGTTGAAAATGAGCAGTTTGTACCAGGCTCTGTTTGGTTTTTAATAACTAGAAGAGGACATTTTTATTACCAGCTTTCTACATGTTGGCACATGAGTTGCATTTTGATTCATGCAGTACCTTTTGATGAACCAAAATGGAAAATAAATTATAATCTAACCAAACAGATACCTCGGGGAACGTTTAAAGCCACAATCATTAAAAAAAACAGAGAACAGAGAAGTGGCACATTATGTTTCTGTTAAATAGTTTTCAATTTCAGTCCACACTCGAGGAAATCACTTTTCTTCCAACACAAGCCCGCGCACTTTCATTTGGGATTGAATTTTCCCTTAACATCTTCCTACAAGTTTTTTTGAACTTCATTTAGATGAAATCAAAGTATTTTAAGTAGTCAAGTGACGAAGGGTTCACCAGCATGTTCTAAATTTCTGCTACAGTATGCATACCTCTCAGAAAGACAAAGATAGATTTCCTGTGTTGCAGAGATCAACCCGTCTTTCTGCCACTGCTCAGTAGTCCCTGCACCCACCCTCACCCTGGCTTCCTGCAGGCAGCACATACATCCTGATGCCCTCAGCGGCCATGGGTCTGGGGTGCAGCACTGAGCTTTAAACTGAAACAATAGATTATTGTCACCTCGGCCATGTTAGAGCCAACAGTGAAGAGGGCCTTCTGAAAAGGACAATAGGGTATGAATTGATTTATGAGGGTTCGGGGGGCCATAATGTGCAGTAGTAACAAGGAATCAATGGGCTAGAAAAATGCTAACAGCAGCCCTTTATGTTCTAAGCCTTTGTCTCACCCAGAATTTAATTAATTTCTCTCCTTTTTGGGAGAAGGTGGAGTGGTGATGGAGAGGCGCATCAGTCTTCTCCCATGCTGCTGCTTCATTGCAGTTTATAAACTAGCTCAAAATGGCCTTTATGAAAAGTGAACATGACAGATGTGATGGCGTTCTTTTAAAAATAGCTCATCCCATTAGGACTGTAATGTATTTTTTTTAATTCTTATTATTTTAACTGAGAGACCAAAGCAAATAGATAAGAAAGACTTCTGATGTGTTTTTTTTGTTGTTGTTGTTGTTGTTGTTTTTTTAAATCTGTAGGTTGCTAATGTAAAACGAGGGACAAAGCAAAGAAAATCTTGCTCCAGATGGCACTGATTGCTGTGTTTACCTGAAATCATATCTCAGATCATCTTGACTCATTTTTATGTATGTTATGTTAATCAGCTACCTTATGTCAAGCATTTCTGAGAGGTTTAAACTTTGGCAATAAAAAAGAAAAGAAAAAACAGCCCTTTTTTAAATTGTAGAAAGGATGTTATAGAAACAAACTGTAGCACCATATTAAATGTACAGGTAAACAAGCATAAACAGTGACCTACAGCGAACAGAAAATTATCAATCCTGTCATCTTTTTGCCGTCACTTGTTTAACTTAATGGGCGCGCAGCTATGTGAGAACTGCTATTACATTTAGCAAAATAAAACTCTATCCTCAGGCTTTACCCAGAACTGTGCCTGATGTATTGGCTTTCTGTCAGGAAGTGTTAGATGGAATATGATGTGCTATACGGTACATTAAATGATGGCCTGTATATCAAATTAGTCACTGAACTGTCGATGAATATTACACTCAAACACACTTTAGTTTGAAGTGGCGTGATTTTGTTGGCAAAGATCGTTTGATAGCAGTTTCTTTACCAGTTAACTGGCGGTGGCACAACAGCCAGTGACTCAGCTAAACCCAGTGTCATGGCGTTAAGTGTGGTAGTTTATAGGAAGGTGTTTTTTTTCCTATTAATCTGTGGAAAAGAAAAGAAAAAGAAATAACTGTTAAATCTCTGAAGTGGAAGTGCTCAAAACTGCAGCTTAATGGATGTCATTACATATTTCTCTTCATCAGCTTGCATAAAAGTAAACTGCTTCTGTGTAACAGCATAAACAGTATGCTTGCAAATACAGTTGAGGTCTCAAGTTTACATGAACTCAACAGGCATGAATGTCATGGTAATTTGGGGCTTTTAGTGATTTCTTTGAACTCTTTGAATTTGGCGCAGAAGTTTGAATTTATTTGGACTTTTCTCTAATCCACACAGAGTCAAAAGTGTACACACAAGCTTAGATACATACATACGCTCTCTGTTAATAAGTCGTGCTGAAGAACAATATCTTCGACAATAGCAAAAGGCCCGTTAGCTTCTCGTTAGTTATCACAATGAACCACATCTGTTACTTTCTTTGCCAGCATAAAAAGTTTTTGTTTGACAGTATGCACTGAACTGACTGAATACTGAATACTCTGAAAAATGGGAAAGTCCAAGAAACTCAGTAAACATCAAAGAAGCAGAATTGTAGATTTAGACAGCTTGAGAGGGTCTCTTGGAGGCATTTCTAAACAACTCGAGGATCATGAGTTCAAACAACTGTACGCAAGTGCAAGTTATTCAGATGTGTCACCACTTTGCCAAAGTGTGGAGCAGGACCAAAATTGTCACCCTCAGATTACAGGAAATTTGGTATGATGTTCAGGAAACACTGAGGCTCAAGCCTGCCATGAAATGAAAACTGCTGGAACACCAGTTTCTCTGTCCAGCAAAGTTAAATCACCAAGGACTGAGAGAGTGCTGACCAACAAAGAAGCTCCTTCACCAAAATAGCCATTATTAACCTTGAATTAAATTTGCAACTGTCATCATGGACAAACCAAATGCCTTCTAAAGAAAGGTTTTTACAATCACAGGAGGCAAAGATTGAGCGTGTTTGGAGGAGTAAAGGTGAGACTTTCAAACCTGAGAACACTGTACCAGCTGTCAAGCATGGTGGTGGTAGCATCATGCTGTGGGGCTGTTTTGCTGTCAGTGGTATTGGTCTATTGCACAATGAAAAAGGAGGACTGCCTCCAAATTCTTCAACTTCACCCTTACATAAACAGCTGCATGGTTGAAACTTGGACACAACTGGCTCTTTTGACAAGCCAATGATCCCAAACACACATCAAAGCTGGTTTTGGAATGGATGGCTAAGGCAGACTAACATTAAGCTTCTGGAATGGCCTTCCCAAAGACTCGAGCTCAGTCCTATTGAAAATTTATGGATATGTTAAAAATGAAGTCTTCAGAAGTTTTTGACGGCTACCAAAAGCATCTAAGTTAAGCCACAACTCACTAAGGGACATTTAACCAAATATTAGTGGGTGTGTGTATATATTTAAGCCTGTATGCACGATTTTACTCCTCTGTAGATAACAGAAAAATACAATTCTTGCTTTATAAGGTCATTAAACATGCATGCTGCACAATCATTCCACCCTGGAAAAAGAACATTTTTAAAGAAATCATTAAAACCAAAATACTCCTTCTTAGATGTTCTCTGAGTTTCTTGCACTTTCTCATTGTTATGAGTATTGGTTAATCCAGTGAATGCTGTCAAACAATTAATTTTTATGCTAGCAAACTACCAGTTGTGCCAAATCTTGATTACTAATGAGACGTTAATAGAGCTTGGCCTTGTCAAGTTAAGACAAATTGTTGAGCCTTCAGCACCACTTAATTAAAACATTTAAGTGTTTGCATATATTTGAGACTGTACGTATAATTTCAGATGTGTGGATTAAAGAAAATCCTAAATAAATTCAAACTTCTGCACCCAGTTCTTGTTTTCCTAAAGCCATTAAAGATGTATGCTTTACAATCATTCAATCTAGAAAAACAACAGTTCTAATAAATTATTAAAAGCTTAAATTGACCACGATATTCATGCTCATGCATGTATGCAAACTTCTGAACTTCTGACCACAGCTGTACAGTAAGTATCCAGGGTATGTTGTATGTGTGTGGGTAAAGTCATCTGTTAAATTTTTTTTCCTACTTTCAAAACTTTACTTATGTCTTTTGCACGGTCGATTCCCCACAAGAGAAAACAGCCCTCCCTTACTACGGCTAGCCAATGTCCTTGGTGCTGATGTGGGTAACTCATACAATATTCTCAAACCCTCGTGGAGAAATAGTTGCAGCAAACCAGAAATCTATATGAGTGTTTTCTTTTTTCTTTTCGACTTTTTGGAAGTGCAACCAGAAATCAGATGCCTGTGGTATTCTGGATGATTACAAGTGGGCTTCAAGTGTGTATCATGGCAGTGAGCTGTAAACAGGGTGCTTTGGGATGATCAGATCACAGTCCTACAACAGCTCAAGGTTAAAGACATTTAAATCTCTAGAAAATACGTCAAATAGTGAAGACAAGAAAATCAATAATCCTGCGTCACATCACTGCTTTAGTGTTACTTACTTTACATGCATACAGTAGCAGAATCAGGTTTTCCTTATAGGGCTGCCAGGCTGAGACAATTCTGCAGCATATGTTTCACATAATTTCATATCGGTTTCATCTAAACCCAGAAGCTACAAGTTTTACACCATTCATAGCTCTGGCGCATAGCAATAACAACCAGTCACTCACAAGGTTAGCTAGTAAAGCTTGATTAGCAATTAGCATGAGCTAAACTTTAGCTGCTGGCGACTAAAATTGTTCATAAATAACATGGTCATTACTCACTGCAATGACCAGCTTTTTATGTCCAACAGAACAGACAAGTGAGCGAAGCCTTATATAACATTTAACACCAGATAAACTGCCTGAATCTCTGAATCTGATGTCTCATTGCTCTTCTGTCCGCGCAGCAAATCGCTTTAGGCCAAATGGTCCGTTTCTTTAGCTACTCAGTTTTTTTTTCTTACCCAGGCTTGAATGCCAATTAAATTATTACATGTTTTTCAATTCTTGACAAACTTGCTGTGAAAATGTATCCACATGAAAAAACATGTGGTAGTTGCTGGATGTAAATTCAGTTTTAAGAATATAAGTGGTTTCACCGTTAGTTTTGTCAGGTGGTTACCAAAGATAAAAATCTTACTGCGATAAAACTGCCATCACTATCATGTCGTTGTCCTGAATTATTATCGCTTATGATTTCAATTTGACAATTTTCACACATAGTGATATTACAGTTATGAAACACAGACTTGACGAGTGATTTTGGATTAATCTAAACAAAATGTGGAATATTTTAGGAATATATATGCCAGCATTCTTATACCATTAGCAGTTCGCAAAAAAAAATCCAGTGGAGATCATACTTAAAACTTTCCTGCACTCATTTCATGTGAAGTTATTATTTAAACACACATGAATAGCGTGAATACTACAAATCTATTCAGTGGATTGTCAAGTTTAATGTGTAATAAAAGCCCCATACTTCCTTTGTGATGTATGCCAATGCTATAGCCACACATTGATTCTGAATGCACCTCACTATATTGTATATACTTTTTTCTTTATTACAGTTTCCATGGAAATACTTAAGAGTATTTTGTGGATTTAAGAAAAGAAGCACATGCTTAATACCTCATCTTTCTCCCAAGATCAGAACGTGAATATGTGTGCATATTTGTAATATATGCAAATCAATCTGATGTTGGCACACGCTTTAAATCAACGAGGAATTCTAAATTGGGTGCCTGTTCCAACATTAGAGATTAAAGGAGAGATTTTTTTTTGTAGTCGTGTTCAATTTGCATCTTTAAAAGCATTAATTTATCATTTGACCAAGTGTCATTATTTTCCATCACGTCTTCTATATTCAGAGCTCCATCACTCACATCTCAGGATGTGTTAATTACATGATCACTGCTTGTCAACCCAGCACACGGCTAAGTTACGGACGACGTGGCTGCCCTACAAAGAAAAGGTAGATGGGCAATTAAGAGAGGGCATTTCTGTAAATAAGCTATGTGTGGTGAATATAGAACAACAATAACGACTTCATGTGCTTTCACCAAGAAAACAATCTATGAATCAGCCATGATTTGTACAAAATGATTCTCTCAAGAGTGTAATAAATCATGATGAAGTGCAGAGGTGCCATGAAATATCTGACACTTAACTGACAGATCTGAATTGAAAATATATTGACTGCTGCTGTCTGATATCCGCTATGTCAGTATGTGTATAGGTGTCTAGGAGGTTATATGAACATTGATTTGTTGGCTGTTTGTGTGTGCTGATGTTCACCGCTTGGCCTCAATATTGCCAAGAGCAATACCTCCCAGCAACTCAGATATTTGCTGAAGGCTGTCTGTGGTGCTATTAAACCAGTATAAAACTACTGTAACGGGAAACAATTGGCATACTGGCCAATGTAATGATAGCACTAGTTTAATGAACCAAATAACTGGATGGGACCCATGACACACTAACACTTACTAATATGATTATTTTGCAAATTAAAATTCATTTAAAACTGTTATCTGCCCCATGCTGGGTATTTTAGTAAACTCTCACATGACTGAGACAATGCTTGAACGATTAGGTGGAGAAAAATACCTAAAACAACAAAAACAACATCCAACTAACCCAACAGCAAAAGCACGAGTGTAGCGCTACTAACCAGAAAGGATTTATTGTGACTGGGAGGCGGAGAGGCAGACCTTGAGCCCTGACTTTCGCTTCAGGTCTCCTGCACTCACTTCTCCTGGGAGATAGCCAGGGAGCGGGTCGCCAAATGAAAACGTGTTAAGATAAACAATGCATCCAAGCCTCATCTTAGGACACGACAGAGATCAGCCACAGGTTCAGACTCGTCGCGCACACGGAGCTATGTAAACCCTACACTCTAGGTACCAGGTAAGCCTGCGCCAGCAGCCAGGCAGCTAAACCAGCCAGGCGTGCGGATAGGGGCGGTGCAGTGAGACAAGATATTTCTCCTCTATTTTAGGCAGCTTCCTAACAAGCGCGCTCAGACAGGGCTGTAGGGGAGCTGGGTAGCTGCTGAGCCTGGCACAGCACAAAGCCCAGAACAGAGCAGCCAGCGGGGCTAACAACCATCAGCAGCCCAACCAGCTGCTGCCGAGTGCCCCAGTCCAGGCACCAAGACTCCAGGGACAACAGCGATCAATAAAACCCACAGCCCTGGAAGATATGCGGGAAGAAATGTGTTGAGGCAAAACAGGCTCGTTTAAAGCTAAATTGTCCTATCAGTAGGGTTAGAGGAGCATGCTGAATATCTCTCCAGAGAGCAGGGAAGGAGGGGATGTTACATTCACTCTAAGAGGCTTTTGGATGGTCTGCAATTTGGAAGGTCAGAGTAATTGGCCAAATGAGGGTTAGTTCTGAACCGAGAGCATGTCTGTGTGTGTGTGTGTGTGTGTGTGTGTGTGTGTGTGTGTGTGTGTGTGTGTGTGTGTGTGTGTGTGTGAGTCTAAGTGTGTTCGCATCCTGTCCGTATCCTGGCGGAAGAGAAAGAAAAACCGAGAAGAAAAAAGTGAAGAAGAATTGAAGAAGGTGCCAACATCTGTTCAGTCACATGGGTGATTTGACAGCCAGAATGATAAGTCTCACTCCGTGGTGCCAAACCATGATGGAGGTTTTGAATATTTTAACATGAATTGGCCTTTTATTCTGGAGATTTGAATGTTTCACCTGGAATTCTTTTCATTATTCATATGTTTTTCAGAAAAAAGAAAAAAGAATACCTGGTCTTCGGTACCAAATAGATCTGCTGACATTATATAGTATAGCTTGTCTCAGTGCACCTGCAGTTATCTGCTCTGACTTATTACAGTGTGAACTTTGCATGCTTTACCAATTCTTAAACTAAAATTATGGTTTAATATCATCCTGCATATCTGCTATAAATGTGGCCTGATGGCTTGTGCTTCTTTGCACGTACCACCTCCTCAGTTTAGAGCCAGGAAAATGAGGACTCATGTAAAAACAATGAATATTGAGGCAAGATTTACATTTCTGCAGCTTTCCAAACAAACATTATTTTTCCATGAATTGTCTTGAACGCTTATCTTCAAGTCCGGCCCAAAGTAAACACAGCAAGTAGCCTCCCTGTAATAGCCAGTGCAGCTAACAGCATAAAGATATAATTTCAGATCAGTGTGCCAGCTGAACTAATCACCCTGCATATTAATCTGTTTACATGTGTGAGGCTGACTTCCCCCACGGTTACGCTATTATCCTGTGGGTGGATCACAAGCCATTTCGCTGATGGTCAGCCATATTCATTCGAACTGGCATAAAGAAATAAGGAGCTAAATCAAAGTAAAAAAGGAGACAAGAAGAAGGAGGAAGAAACGAGAGGGCAGCAGGACGACCCCCAAAAGTCAACTGTGCTTATGAGACTGCTGTTTCTTCCTCTGAACAGCCAACAGAGGAAGAGCATTTTTGCTGCAAACAGAGAACTGTTGATGCCAGATTTGAAAATATTTGTCTCAGAGGAAAAAGAACGGGGCAAAGGCCCGCTGGGTCAAATGGTCAGCTCTCTGCGTGGTAAGGAAAACAGCTGAGACAATGATAATGCGCTGCTGTGCAAGGGAGAATTGCACAACCCAATATCTACGGCGCTACCTGAGTATTAATATTAAAGTAACAATAATAATAGCATTATAAACAATTGAAAAGACACATAGAGGACATTTAAAGCACATTTACTGCAAAAGTACAAAGAAGAGTACACATACAATTAAAAGGCAGCATTAGAGGGCAGTCCTGCACGCAAATAGACAGTAAACAAATTGAAGCCTGCGTTAAGTAGCGATACAAAATGCAAAGTGCGATATGCCCCGTGGCCCTTGTGCAAGCAAGTAACACAAGGGCCACGGGGCATGTTGGCAGAGGTCTAACAGTATACAGTATATCTCTATGAGTGTATTTGTGTGCCTGTGTCCGTGTTTTAGTGAGTGTGTAGGGAGCTCTGGAGGGTGGGGTGGGGTAGGGGTGTGTGTCAGACCATTCTCAACAGTTTGACAGCTTTGGGAATGAAAGAGGCTGCTTTTCAAACCTTGTGGTGCGTGCATGTATTGCCTTACCAGAAGGGAGTAGTTTGAGGAGGTGCTGGACAGGGTGCATCGGGTCACAGATGATGTTTACAACATGTAAAAATGCTATGGTCCAGCAAAAAAAACTACCACTGGGTTATAGATTTCCACTGCACCCACTGGGATTTGATATAAAAGCTGCAGATTAAAGAAAAAGCTACAGTCAGATTACTCGCCGCAGGTAAAGGATGAATGGATGGGGCGTCTTTGAGTTTGTGTCAGTTGATGTACAGAGCAATTAGCCGCAAGTGGAGTCTCTATAGTCTGGATTTAGTCAATAAAGACCAAACAGTGTGAATCTTGCAGTTTTCTTGCAATTCAGAAACTTTGCCGCGACTCCTCGAGCAAAAACACATGGTAAATGACAGCGATCCCGATGTATTTAGCCATAATGGCTTCTTTGTGTGCTTACTTACAGACTGAGATGCAACTGTTTGAAGTGATTCGTCCATAAATCACGTTTAATTGGACAGCCATAACAGAGGTTTGTACTGCTTCCCCCAATATACATTTGAGTTCTCATTTTCATGAATTACCACTGAAGAGATTGCGAGTGCAAAGTCAGCACAACCATTAAACCCACAAGTGCCACATTTATGGGAAATCCATGATGCTGAAATGAAACTGAACAGTGCTTCAGATCTTTAGATCTTTCGCGTCTTATGATTCACAAAACAGGTATTTGGCCTCACAGATCTGAAATATATGTTCACATATTGAGATCTGTCTTCAAGAGTTTTCTGATATGTATGAAAGAAAAACTCTATAGAGAAATATAGCCTCAAAGCTGATCAATCCACATATATTCACACTATTTCTACAGAGGTAGCTGAAGATTTTTCAACTAAACTTGCTTCTAATCATCAGTTTTTCTGCAGAAGTTTGAGTCCAATTTCAAAATTCTAGGATTGCATTTGTGGCAGATTTAAAGAGAAATATCCGAGTCACTTGTAATTGAAGATGATTATGCAATTAGAAGAACTCTTAGATGCTTGATTTATGCCATTCTCCTGCAGGCACGCTTAAGACTACTTGATTCTTTGGTAAACCAAAGCGGTCTTTAACCTTCTGCTTTTGATATTAGTAGATTTATCACAGTCCAGATGGCTAGTTTGGTGTACATGTTGCAGCTTTTTTAAACAGGCCTTAATACTGCAGCCAAAGGAGCCAGGCCCTAAGGCAAAAATGCACTCAAGCAGTGAAGGTAAATAAATCCAGTGAAAAATGCTGACGGTGTGTTCTGTGGCTCATCCACTCCTCGATTTCTCTAAAAAAAAAAAAAAAAAGAGAGAGGAAGATGTTTGCTTGTTTCAGATGACAGACAAGAACGTCAATACACTTTCACGATCAGCGACAACACGAGCCAGAGCCTTTCTTTGTGCCGCATCAACACTTTAAACAGCAGCAGTCATGGATGTGGCTAATCCAGCTGCAGATCTGCTGGGATGCAATCATCTGTGTCCTACGTAACAGCGGTTTACTTCCGGCGTTGCGTCTCGAAGGCAGTTCTGTGCAAGTTCACACTTCGCAGGAGCTCAGTCACTTCACACAGATCAAAGTTAAGAAGCTCACATTTCACAAAAATGCACAACTTTAAATGTTGAACTAAGTTTCCAGTTCTAAGTTTCCCCTAAATGAATGCCTTTTACTGTTTGAGCTGAGGATGAATGGTTTGTGAGAGTTAAGGGATGAAAAAATTAGACTCCTTCTATATTCCTATTATATTCCCTTTCAGAATATTAACCACATTTTTGTGTTTGCCAAGTCAGTACAATGCCTTTTAGCCTCCATCCACCCTTCACAGAATCAAACAGATACATTTAGCAGCTTCACAATGCTGCTTTAAGAAGAAAATTACTTCCTCTGTGGCACTCAACAGTTACACTAGACCCAAAGAGTAGAATCATCTAATATGGACATAACGCTTTGGAATACTGGGCTTGAACTATACAGTTATATTAAATTCACCTTCATAAAGCCAGCATAGAGGCAGACCTCTCAGCAGCGCCATGTAAAAGTTTGAGGACATAAATGCATAAAAGAAAGTTATCCGAATGTCTGCGTAACTGAAATAGGAAGTAAGAAAAACGTGGCTGTTTTGTAAGCTGGGTGAGCTAACTTTAGTTTTAACGCAGATACTTTTCAGTGTCTGTGCAGGAAAGTTGAGCGCCTTACTGGAACAAAGCCAAAGGAGTCAAGCGTCCCATGTGTTGTGAATATAATAAGAGGACACATATGGCTCACTTTGGATGAAATCTGTATATCTGCGAGTGTGCGAAGAGACTCTGAGCGTGTGCGTGAGAAGAGCGCACGCGTGAGATCTGGCACTCGTGGCAGACCACAGACCTCGCGCTGTCATCCTCTGTTGAGGAGGCGCGACTGAGGTGACATTCACGTCCCCGGTAATTATCAGGACTATGATGTGGGAACATTAATGATGTATGAGGGCCCAGCGAGGGGTGAGAGCCGTGGCTTCACAGGGCCTCATTACTAAGAGATACCACCAGCGAGAGAGACTGCACTGCCACACCCAGCCTGGACTCTGCTGAGCATTCTCCAACACTTCACTTGCAGTTTTGCTCTGTTTTGTAAGTGCCGCTGTCACACAATAAATTATCCTCGAAACCGACTTGTTTATATGAACACAGCTCACTGGGTCCTTCCGTGGTGGCAAGGGAGCGAGGCAAAAATCTTGAATTAACAATGTCAGATTTAGAGAACTCAGTCAGAATGTCAAATCGAGAACTTTGATCCTCGCAGACCTCAATTTTGCCCTCTTGTAACTAGAATGGACAAGATGTCTGATTATCTCTAATTAAAAATGATTAAGCACCTACTTACTGCAGTCAATGACCATTGACTTAGGGGAATGCTGATGTGGTGAGTGTGGTCCTGTTTTTGGGTTAATTCCAGCAAGCCTTCAAATTTCTCATTTTAAATCAGAGAAGGTGCTCATTGACCAGATTTAAATCATTAAAGTCATCCACTTCTCTCCTGTAGGGGGATTATAGATCTCTGGGCTCCCCGTGCTGTCCGCTTCATGCATGCTGAGCAGAGGGAATGGGGAATGGAGCCAGTGAATGTGAAAAACGAATAAAGGGTTCAAATAGAAAATAAAGACAGAGGGAATAAAGTCGATTACATCTCTGGATTGTCAAACATTTGATCACGAGCCAAAATGGGAGATCAACACGGAAGGAGGAAGAGTCAACATCTCTGTGCATCGCACAGTTAAACACAGGATAAAAGGTGATAGCGGGTTTTTTTTTTTTTTTTGGGGGGGGGGTGCGAAAGTTCCACTGTGGTGGTTTTCTCCTTCTTCTTGTTTTTTTTTACCTCTTTCCTTTTTCTGAGTTGTAGTACAGGTTCTTGGAGAGATGTCAGCCGACTAGCTGTCACAATCCAGAGGGCACATGCATGACTTTGTGTCTAATCAGGTGTGGTATCCATGGAAACTGAGGTAGCGGAATGTCATGTACTGCATCTCGTCTCGCAGTGCTCTTGGCAAACACTGATGCTCCGGGATTCGTGGCCCACATAGAGCACGTTAGCTATGTTCAGCACAACACAGCCGTCACAAACACGCCACCAAACTCAGCTTCTCATAATGGAGGCTCCTAACCTGCTTTAGACATCATTAAATTAGGATCCCCTAGGCTGTATTCCAGCTACAGAAAAATGAAAAAAAAAAAAATCAACTTCCTCATGACTGAATGAAAACAACACAGAGGACCAATAATAGACATGGTTATACAGGGGAGTAGTCTTAATATTTCTCAGTACCTCAGCCAACATAGCTGGATAACTTCTATTATAGTATTTCAACATATTACTGGGAGATTTACCATGTTCATCATCTTTAGCATGTTAGCAATATAGCATTTATAAATTGGCTCAAAGCTGAATGGGAAATGCTGGGACTCCCCCCCCCCCCCCCAAAAAAGAAAAAAAGTCTGTGCCATTGTGTGAAAATTGAGAAAGATCCACCCAGGAGCTAATAAAAACATGTTTGCAAGGTAACCCTCTAGAGACCATGGCCCTGTGCTACCAAGGGAGCTCAACATACCCAGGGCTTCCTTTATCTGGATTCACTCAACCTAACAGGATAAAGTATAAGTTATGGTTCCAGAAGTGTGTCCATCTGCATACCTGTTTTTGTTTGGACAGTGAGTAGAAAGGGGTATTTACCCAACACAGCAGTGCTCCTGTGCAGTGCTTCAAAATCAGAACTGCACGTCACTTGACATGCATGATGTATACATCTGCTGAAAGCGGATTGGCTGACAAGTGAGCTTGAATGGGGAAGGGAGCAACAGCAGAGGTCAGCATACGTATGTTAGATCTTTGCTCTGGCTGGCTGATCGAACAACAACAGAACGAGCTAGAGGAGCCCGCAGACCAGTTTTTGCAGGACAACAGATGCTCTCTGCAGGTAGACGAGCCATCTCCCGGACTGCCAGCAGACTGCTAATGTGCTACCCCTGCTGAAACATAAATTCCACTTCCACTGGGAGGCTGGAGTCTATCCCAGCTGTCATAGGACGGGAGGTGGAATGCACCCTGGACAGGTCGCCAGACTATCGCAGGGCCAACACAGAGGGGCAGTCACTCTCACATTCACACCTATGGGCAATTTAGAATCACCAGTTAACTGAAGGCAAGTGTTAAAGGAAGCCAGAGTACCCGGAGAGAACCCACACAGAGATGGGGAGAAGTCGCAAAGGCCCATCGCCAGATAGTGGATTCAAACCCAGGACCTTCTTTCTGTGAGGCAATAGTGCTACCCAAAATATGAAGTGGTTGAACAGACAACACAGACCGAAAGCAACACAGTTGCTGCAGGTAAAGCAAAGGTACAGTATCTATCACTGATGCTCATCAGGAACTTTTGTTTAATTTGCCTCAGAAACCAGATATCGGAGTGATGTGTCTCAAGTGTTCCAGTAGTAAAATTGGAAAAGCAACAGAAAGCAGGATTTGTTTTGCTCCTTAGCATGGTAGAGTAGAGCCATTCATGCATCACCATCAAAACAGTGCAATGCTTAAAACACTGTGGCAGCACGGTGATAGAGCCGGGTCAGTCCTCTGTGTATGGTTCATTGAGCAAATCACAGATACACAACACTAGAAGTACAGACTGCCAGTTTTACAGTTTTACTAATCTTTACGTGCACTGCCGCCATCTTGGCTTTTCAAGTTGGGGTTGGCGGGCCAGCCTTGACTTTCAAAGTGAAGGCCTTTAAACACCGGATGTGTAAAATGCAAATATTTCCTGTGTTAAAAATATTCTTATCACCTATTCTTATTGCAGCTATTCACACCGACCACGTACTTTCGCTGGACAAATTTGGAGCATTTTGCAGATTTTTCAAATGCGAATAAACAGATCTGACCATTGAGACCACTGCACTTAGCAACAAGTGTGTTCATAGCTCAAAATGCACACCAGTGCTGTATATACAAATCCTAAAATAATACAGTGTTATCTCAGACATAGAGCGAAACGCTCTAGGTCAGTTGTCTCTCTTAAATTATTTCTCTGTCTCCTCAGATGTAATCTTCACTCTGCCAACAAGAGCTCAACCGAAAGAACCGAGACAGAAACCAGAAAACCCAGAATCTCTGTTTCTTTCTTTTGTTGTGTAGAAACATCAGGACCAGCTCAGCATTGCTTGATGTTGATTTGTTGACCCCCCTTTTTTTTTTCCACAGTGCATTTTTTGAGGATTACTTTTTCTGAAATAATGTCGATATCATTTTTTGTTGTTACACAGCAAATTCAGATCCAGAAAAATCTGAATTTCATGTCTCTTTTTTGCAATGCCATCGATGTGTAATGGTCTTTAGAAGTCTGACTTGAGGGCGTGTTCCACTTGAAAATTCGGACTCATGACTTCAAATGGAAAACTCCATTTAGAAGAGGGGTGGGCAACTCGAGGCCCAGTGCCCTGCAGGTTTTAGATATTACCCTGGGTAATCACATTACCAAGCCTCTGGAGAACTTCAGGACATGTTGATGAGGTCATTTAGCCATTTGAATCAGCTGTGTTGGATTAAGGACTCATCTAAAACCTTAGGACACTCGCCCTTGAGGCCTGGAGTTGCCCACCCCTGATTTAGAAGATTTTTTTTTTTTTTTTAAATGTGACCCTCTCACTATCTATAAACAAAGATCTGACGGATCTTCCAGGAATGGTGACCTCATTTTTCAGAGAATTCATTGGATAATCTGTGGTGATTTTATACCTGTTGATCTGTAATCTAGAGCTGTACCGATTTGCAGCACAAGTTACCATGGTGATATACCACCATGGTAACCTTTGTGTTACAGAAAACCCAGGGTTTACCCTGAATTTACCTGGATGAGAAAATATCCTGCTTCACACTACTGGCCTCAGGATATTGGTGTAAAAGTACCAGCATAATTAATCCAAAAGCTTCTGAAAGAACACAAGAGCAGAATAGTGCGGCAGATTGAGGCGCAAGAGTTAACAGTGTATTTTACTTTAGATGGTGGTAGCAGATTAGCTGAGATGGAGGCTGAAGTAGGCTGACAGCAAGACTTGTGATGGACCGTGACCCTGAAACAGAGAGAACAAAGCTGCTACAGGATCAGGTAAATTCACTACAGACTAGCGACTTTAGCTGGCGTTGTATGTGTGTTACCAGACTAGCAGATACAGCACACAGCGGAGGAGAAGCCGGGGCTGAAATGCTGCAGAGCCTGATTACGGATTACTTTCAGGTGCGCAGACTGATTGCAAGGCAGGTGATGATTAAGTGCCACGCCCAGTCAGATACAAAAACAGACACCCACACACCCACAGGACAAAATGGGAATCGTAAGAGAAAGGAGACAGGGAAGAAAATACCACACAATCTCAACGATTTAGTAAGACAAACACTATGACAAAAAAAAAAGCCAGGGTGATGGAGTGACCAGTTAACTGACTCAGAAAATAAGATCTCCGAACAATGACAACATCTTTTAGATACTATGACAATTGCAAAGCCATTTCCACTGAAATGTTTCTGTCCACCGCTGTAGGTGTACAGTAGTGGATAAAAATTTGTCAGCAAGATTGTGAACATAGAGCTTTAATCAAACAGCCGTGGAGACGAGTTAAAAAAAAGGTTCTTTATATATTTGTGTTCAGATAACACGTAAGAGGACAAGGCCGTTGTCTAACACACGATATTACTACTTAGGTGAAATACTTTGGATCTGAATGTTGTGAAAATGTCCACAACAAATTTACTCCCAGCAAGCTTCAATTGTTCCACTCCATAACCGAGTACAATTGCTTTCTGATTGTCCTCGTGTGCTCAAATGAGTCAAACTAAGGTGAAAACCACTGCAGGGTTTCATTCGTAAACAAACTAATTCACTCTAAACACAAAACACTCCACAGTTCCTCCGGATACTGCTAACACATTACCATTTAGTAACACAAAGAGTGTGCATTGCTAGCAGAGAAAATGGTTTTAACATTGTCAACAAGGTTATAATCATTTTAATCTCTGCCGACGCGTGTGACCGTAAATTTAAAAAACACCAGCCTCAACAGTGAAATCGGGGGAAACAAAGGCCCATGAAAGACTAACGAGGATTGAGGGCTATTCTGTACTAGTTTTCATCACACTTGCTCCAGTTTCATCAGAAATTGATCTTAGCAAACATACAGAACACGTCTCCAAGTGACATTGCCCAAACGAGGAGGAAAAGATTCTGTAAAGTTAATTGAAATGCACTGCATGCTGGGAAGTACGCCAGCGAGCATAATTAAGATGTTCTCTCAACTTACAAGTTAAACTCACAGGAGTTCTGAAGCTGATTAGAGGCAAGATGAAACTGACAAAAGTATGAATACGAGGTTACTCGCTGATTAAGAATTAATCATTTCCATGATATTGTTTTTACATGTGATGTGTAGAGCAGCAACTCATGTTTTTTTTAGACGGCATTAGAAATTGAAATTCAGTCATTACACTTACTAATGTTAGTGACACCTGACAACTTCAGAATTTAGGGCTTGTTTGCTACTTTACAAAGAGATGGGAGAAGCATAACAACATGTAACTCCAAAGATGTCTCATTTACATAGTGTGTTGTCTTAACCATTATTCAGCTGCTTTGTATTGTACAGGATATGAAACTCAAGACTGGTGCTGCTGCGTGCTGTCAGCAAGGCTAATTAGTTGTTTATAATGAGTAAATATCTTGAAACCTCAGGCCAGCTGCTTAGTAACTGCAGCATCTTTTTTAGTGCTACTTTTCCCCTGTGTTACCTTTGCAAGAGTATATACTCTGCAACAATTACATACAATTAAAGTTGTGATACAACACAGTCAAAAAAATGAAAAAGAAAGTGCACGCAGTCTTTAAACGCCAAGGTTTTACATATCAGGACAAAATAATAAAAAAATCATCTGGTCCTTAACAGATCTATTTGTTTCATAAAAATTAAGTCAAAATGCAGGAGAAGAATGCAGTGAGAAAAACCAAGTACACCCTTACTGCATTTATAGGAATTAAGTAAAGCAGACCAGTTTGCTACTCTGGAGCATTCGGGTATGTGTTAACACAATACCAGTGAGGAAAGACCTCAGTAATGACCTTAAAGAAGCAATTGTTGCTCAATCTGGGAAGGGTTATAAGGCCATTTCCAAACAACTTGAAGTCATCATTCAACAGCGAGAAAGATTATTCACAAGTGGAAAACATTCTGGATAATTGTTAATTTTCCCAAATTCAGCCTTAGGTCAGTCCATGCAATGCTCAGTGAAACTGCAAAACACACCTCAGATTATACAAGCCTCAGTAAGCATGGTAAATGTAAAGGTTCATGACAGTATCGTTAAAAATAGACTGAAGAAATATGGCCTGTTTGGAAAGGTTGCCTCTTCTCTCTAAAAAGAACATGGCAACATGGATTAGGTTTGCAGAGTTGCATCTGAACAAACAAGACTCCTGGAACAATGTCGAGACTAAAGGACAGACGAGACTAAAGAGGTGATGTTTGGCTGTAATGGACAGCGCCACATTTGGCAAACACAGCATATCAGGACAAACACCTCACACTAACTGTCGAGCACGGTGGTGGAGGGCTGATGATTTGGGCTTGTTTGAGCCCAACAATGAACCTCTCTTTACACTAAAGTATTGGTGTACCCAAACGTGAAGCTGTCTGTCTGTCAGCTAAACCTTGGCCCAAATTAGGTCATGCAAGAAGACAATAATCCCAAGAACAGCAGCAAAATAAGAGTCAAGTTGAAACAATGGCCAGTCAAAGATTCCTTCACAATGACGTGAGTGAGACTGATAAAGTCACACACACAAATGATTAATTCAACCCATTTCAGGTGGTTACTAAATCATGCTTCTGCTTCTGTGCTTTGGTTTTGTTTCTGTTGAATAAATCATGACATAGTGTAATATGTAGTTCATCTGAAGTTGTATTAAATAATTTAGAGACGTGGTGAGGACTAGTTATACTAGTTTATGTCCTGATTCCTAAAACCTTAGACCTGACAGACAGTATACTTTCTTTTTACCATTACTATATATACTAAACACATATGTATATACAGCATCAGGAGCATTAGAAGGAACTAATTTCAGCAAATATATTAAATTAGGGTGACCATATTTTGACTGCCAAAAAAAAGAACACTTGGCCCAGTCATGATGAACTTTAATAATACTGTTTGTTTAAAGGAAATGTTAACATATTTAAACGATGTCTTCTCTGTGCAGTTAATGAATGGTGAAATAAAAAATATCATATAGGCTTTTACAAGTCAACAAGTGCAAAAAAAAGAGGACGGTTGGTCACCCTACTTACTCTAACAAAGAGAGCTGTTGCTTTGCATCCTAGAAAAGCTTTTATCTCTTAGTCAGGCTTTCTCTCCTTTTTATGGCACATGGGCTTTAAGCATTGCAGAGTCTCAGCTTGTTGCAGAGACCAGGCTTCACTGCAACAAGGACATTGCCTTATTCTGTTGGCTGGGGGAGGGGGGTGTGGGCAAAAGATGGCAAGAGTAATCGTTGCGGTTACTGTTTTATTCATTGAGTCACTGTCCTTCAACATGACTGACAAGAGGTCAGATTCAAAGACTGTATGTGAAAAAGAATATGATCAGTGGGCTACATCACCTCGTCTCCTGCTTTTTTTTTGTGTCACCAAACCATCTTCAGGTACAAACTGGTCATAGGTGGTGCCAACTAGTTAGCAAATATCTCTACAACACAGGATACTTCCTTTATACAAAATTGTTTAAAAGCCGCTAAACCGAATTGGGGAGGGGGTGTCTTTTTTTCATTTGTAAATTTCATTATTTGTATTCATCTAATGTTTTTATTGGGATTTTAATTTTGTTCTCTTGCTGTTTTGTAGTTTTGTTTTCGTTTTATTGATCATTGTGCAGCACTTAAGCACAACATGTTTTGTGTTTAAATATGCTATTGTACGGTGGCCCTAAGAGGCCAAACGGACTGCAACTTAAGAAAACACCAGCAATAAGAAAAACTTGCAAAAGCACACAAAACACAAACAGATTTCCAAAAGCACAAGGGAAGCGTTTCTGGGGAGACAATAACCCGACGGACCAGCTGCAGGAACCCAAAACATGGTAGGCGTGTTTTATCATGATTCATATAATACTGATGACAGATTTTTAGGCTAATATTTAGGCTAACACACTTACCTCTCGTGTTTTCTTTCCTCACCAATCCGATAGATCCTCCACTTCTTTTAAGTGTCTCCCAGCGCAATTCGTAACATATTTTGGGTTCCTGCAGCTGGTCCGTCGTGTTATTGTCTCCACAGAAATACTTCCCTTGTGCTTTTGGAAATCTGTTTGTGTTTTGTGTGCTTTTGCAAGTTTTTCTTATTGCTGGTGTTTTCTTAAGTTGCAGTTCATTTGTCCTCTCAGGGTCACCGTACTTGACTACATCTAAATCATCTAAATACATCTAAACTCACATTTTTTTAACCTTCAGTTCAACAAAACATTTTCTTGCAATGGCACATGTTATGTCATGCTGAAGTGATACCAATTAAAATGATGCTGTTTGCAGATAATGATAATTTTTATTGTTGATGATCTCAAAGTTGATGTGTTCATGTGTAAAAGATTAAAATGTCATAATTCAAGTTAAAACATAATTAACAAGCTAATTATGAAATCTCTGACAAGTAGTTGGATGTGTAACGTGAGATATTTCCTTTTTTTTTTTTTTTTTTTTTTTTTTTTTTTGCCTGTCCCGTTTGGCTCTTTTGCCATCAGAATTGTTGTCTAAAGGCAAAGAAAGATGCCCAACGGATTTACTTTACCAAACTGACCATCCCAGCCTTGCCGTAATGGTCCATTTGATTCACCTTTTATTGTTTATTTTATTTTCACTTACTGAATACGGGACAGACTTGACTGGGGGAAAGAAGGGGAGAAAGAAAGAGGGAAAGAGAAACAGCTGAGAAGAGGGACGGGGGAGAAGGGCAAAAGACAAAAACCAACAGAACGGGCAGAGAAAAAAAAATGCATATATCAATCACCTGGATCACCTGCTGAGAAAGAAAAAAGAAAGCAAGCAGAAGAGAACAAGAGTAATAGAATAAACAACATCACAATGATATATGGGAATATGACAGTAAATACTAAATGTTAAACATTATTGTGCAGCACATAAGATCAACAGAACACAGTGTGCTTTGAGGTAGGAGCCAAAAAGGTTGTAGTTTGTGGGTGTGATCACCCGTGTGTACACCTGTGAGCATGGACGCGCTTGTTTTTTGTTTTTTTAAAAGGTTCCTTCATGTAATAATCTGCTAGAGGGTGTGGGGGGGCCACAGCCCCGTCCTCCAGGGCGTGAAGCAGGTGTGGAGGAGATCAAAACTCCAGACATCCAGAGGCCCCCAGAACACAAGAGACCAAGGAAGACCAACAGAGGGGCAGCCGCGCCACTGTCCCGGAAAGAGCTGAGGAGAGTCCCAGATGAGGGCTCACTCAGCAGCCGCGGAGCAGAAGCCAGGGGGAGTTGCAGTGACGCGCCCGTGAGCTCCGCCGGCAGCCAGCTGCGCCTGAGTGACCGAGCCCCAGGCCGAGAGGCCGGGGGCACCCCACCTCCGAAGTGGCCCGAGCGAGCCCCAGGCTCCAGGCCCCGATAAGCGGCCACCAAGGAGTGAGCCGGTGTGTACCTGGACGCCCATCCCCGGACACAAAGAACCACCAACGCACCGATGTCTGAGGGGGTCCGCCACTGGCAGGGGAAGTGGTGGTAGGGGGAGATAGGCCTCCAAACCTTGGAGGGCCTGAGATGTCCCCAGAGAGGTGGCGCCTGACACCCAACCTGACATATAGACACAGACATACAGGCACACACAGATACAAACATCCATTCCCACCCTCATGCTCTCATATGCACTTACTCCACACTCAACCAACGTGGAGACAGACATAAAGAGACGTTGTACACACGATCACACTCCCCAAGCGTACTCTACAAACCGGGTCTAGGTGCCCCCGCCCCTGGAGGGGGGAACTGCACCCAGACCCAGGTGGTGTTTCCCTTTTCCCTGCGGTGGGGGGAGGCAGACCGCCCCGACTCCGCAGCAGCAGGAAGGCTCCACACTCCAGACCGCAGTCGGACGGCCAACTCCTCCTCCTACTCCTAGCCCCCCTGCTCCAGCAGGTCGCAGAGAATGGGGGTGAGAGAAGACTCCAAACCTCCCTCCACCCGCTCATTGTAATGTTGATGCATGTGTGTTCTAAGGTGCATTTAAAACCCAGGAGGGCATGGAGCTACCTGCCAGAGAGCAGCAGGTAAGCGCATGGTCCCTCCTGCTAGCCCTCAATGTCTACGTGTATTTAAAATTGAGAGGTGGGCAACGATGCCAGGGGTGGGGTGTACACCCTGATGGTACTTTGGACTCCGTGTATCGTGCCCACCCCCAAGATCCTATATGTATGTGTAATGAGAGTGTGAGTAATGTGAATGTCTAAGTTGTGGGATAAAATTGAGGCAGAGGCAGCCAGAAGGGGACAGAGGGGGGGGTAGCCTCCTCTGCACCCTGGTGACATACCCCTACTCCAAGGCCCTGCATGTGTGGGTGGTTGTGGTGGAGCGGGAAGAGGGAGGCAGCTGGAGATGGGGAGGGAAGGAAGGGAGGGGCAAGTGACCCCTCCCTGGGGCCAGCTCCCCCGCTGACCCCAGTAGGCACCCCCATACTCCGCGACCCGCCAGGGAAAGGGGGCCCAGGCCCATCCAGACCGGGCCCAGTGCAGCAGCGCCGCCCGGCCCCACAGAGCCCGGGACAGTCCACCCAACCCCACCACAGAGAAAACTGCACCCACCCCACCATCCACTCATCTTCCAGACTACATAAGACAATAAACACCCAGGCTGAGATCTTCCTCCACCTCTCCTGTATCTCCCCCTCCTGCAGAGGGAGCTCCTGAGGAGAGGAAAGCTCCTGCAAGATGTGACAATCTCCCCCACCAGTTGAAGAGCCCCCCAGGTGGCTCGACGCACCGGCGGCACCCTGCTCCAGGGCTGGGCCCCCATGCACCCACCCGCCCACAACCCCGGCAACACACCAACCAGGACCCAAGCCCCCGAGGCCCGGTCCGGGTCCCAGCCCAGAGACGGAGCGCCCCCAGAACCTCACGCCCATCCCGGACCCACCCAGGGGCAGCCAGGCTACCAGGTCAGTAACCCACGTCCGTCAGCACAGACCCTCCCCTAGCCCCGCTGCACAAGTAGTTGGATGTGTAACGTGAGATATTTCCAACTGTACTTTTATTCTTTACCATTGATTGTCTGCTGATAAAATAATTACTGTAGTGCAACAATGATCTATTGATAGAAAGAACGCCAATTAGTATTTCACACCTCATGAGACCTGAAACCATCTGATAATTTTATTGTTTTGTTAACAAATAGCATATCCATCAGAAACATCTTTTTGTAGATTCATTAAGTATGTTGAGTCTTTGTGTTAGAATATACACTCTGCTGAGCTGGGTTAGACCCCCTTTTGCCTTCAGAGCTGCCTTAATTCTTGATGGCACGGACAGCACAGAATTCTGACCCTACCATCCAAATACTGCCACAGAAATTTTTACTTTCTTCAATTGTCCAATTTTGGTGACTTTGTGTGAATTGTAGTCTCGTTTTCCTGTTCATAGCTGAGTGGAGGGGCACCCATTGTGGTCTTCTGCTTTTGTTGCCCATCTGCTTCAAGGTTCGATGTGTTGTATTTTCAGAGATGCTCCTCTATATAGCTTGGTTATAGCGAGTGAAATGAGTTATTGAGTTACTGTTGCCATCTTATCAGCTCAGTTTCACCCAAAGAACTGTCGCTCACTGGATATTTTCTTATTTTCAGACCATTCCCTGGAAACCCTAGAGATGTCTTTGTTGGAAAATCTCAGTAGATCTGCAGTTCTTGAAATAATCACACCAGCACCCACACCACATTCAAAGTCACTTAAATCCCCTTTCGTTTCTATTCTGATGCTCAGTTTGAATTTCTGCAGATCATCTTGATCATATCTGCATGCTTAAATTCATCTAATTAGCCATGTGATTGACTGATTAGCAATTTGCTTTCATGTTGAACAGTTGAAGAGGTGAAGCCACCAACGTGGTCGGTGAACATGTGTCATCAATGGTACAGTATTGTTGTTGGAGGAAATATTCAACAAAACCTTAAAAGTTTTGGGAGTTTTATTTTATTTTGTTGCCCTCTGTAGCCTAAAACTTCTCTGACTCATTGCTTTCTCTGTGTTTCTTTTTCTCAGCTGTTGTGCGATGGTGCTGTGCTCTAGACTCTGAATATTAAATGTAAATCCAAGACATAACCATGAAAAGAAAGGAAGATTGGAGTAAATGAGCTTCTCTTAATTGTATATATGTGCACAGTATATAAAACCTAAAACTGGTAGTGTGCCCAGCGCTAATATCAATTAGCATGCAATATCAATTAGCTACCAATCTCACGGCACATTAGTAGGGATAATGGGTTGACCCCTAATACGACCCCGTCCACGTCACTTCAGTGGATCCTTCCAAAGTACTTTAGCTTTCCACGCTTGAAAAGCTAAGACTGTTTGCAAACACAATGAAGTAAAGGACATCAATTATTTAAATCATCTTCTCCTGAGGTGAGAATGTTCAAATTCAGGTATCAGAGAGCAGCACCACAATGAGGCATATTGCTCTTCTTTTATCCTGCGTTCACTGCAGAAGAAGGCCTCAGCTTGTATAGTGGCTGCAGGGTCTATAAATGTTCTATGCTCTGCGTCCCGTGAGTTACAATGCTCAGGGCAGGCAATAACTCACACCATTAAACATAACGAGGGCTTAGACGGGGCTAAGGCATTGGCAACAACGAAAAATAATGTCTGATCCTGCGATGATGGCGTAATATTCCTTTCCTCTGATTTGTCAACCAGCGACAGAACCAGACAAACCCAGAAGATGCTTGTGTCATGGACTGACAGACAAGTAGCAAGGAAGATCCATCATTCAAGGTCAGTTAATCTGACTGATTCTGAATCTGGTTCTTTTCTTTAGGGAAATTTTAGAAAGGGGGGAAAAATCTGAACTGCAGAAGAAACAGTTTAAAAAAAAAAGTGTTTGTTGGCCTATCGGATGTACCAGTCCTTGGAAAAGAGAAAGTCTAGAAGTACAAAAAGAGATGAAGGATCAGGTTGAAAATACCAGGAGATATTCTCTAAGCTCTTTTATGAGTAAAAACATGAGGCTCAGTCTTAGATATTTGTTGAGCCTCAAAGGTTGTAAAGGTCAGTCTTTGATGTATTGGAACATAGAGTATGAGCGTGTTATTTAAATCCTTGAGTCATATTTTAGAGTGGGTGCTCTAATCCCAGTAGCTCCAGGATACGGGAACTGGTTTAAAGTTGATCATGAGATAAGAATCGTGCGGTTCGTTGACATATACAGTACATGCAGAGAGTGTGTTCAGCTGGAAGGAGTTCATCTATTATTTTTACTCATCCATGATATGTAGATTTATGTCATTACATAGCTCTGTGATTAAAATTTCTGACACTGCTATGCCACACCAGAGTGCTGCGAGCATGAGATAGTAATCTGTTATCTCTGTTTTAACGCCATACTTTTTCCTCCATATTCATGTGTTACAGCATGGCAATCAAAAACCCAGCGGTTAACCTGTTCTGCCACCTCACAGTGAGAAGGGCTGCTGGACTGAAGCTGAACTTAAGATGAGGCAAATGAATGAATTTAAAAGGGACCACGGGTGGCAGTGAGCTTGAAAATCAAAGCTGACATCCGGCGCTCAGCAGAGGAGGAAAAGACATGTTCAAAGTTGCTTTTAGATCACAAACTCATGCAAACATTCACTGCATGCATCAGGTTTTAACATAATAATTACAGTGCCTTCTACACGATTTCTTACACTTGCACATTTCAGATCACCAAACACATTTTACTTCTAGACAAAGATGACCTGAGTAAATACAAAATACAGTTTTTCAAAATGGTGATTTCCTTTATTAAGCGATCAGAGTTATCCAAACCTACCTGGCCCTCTGTGCAGATAAATTCACAAAGCTGAGAGAGTGAAGCAAGCTAAAAGATCTCAAAAAGCAACACATCATGTCATGATCTAAAGTAACATAAGATCGCCTGAGAAACAAAGTCATGTTGGAAGGGGTTACAAAGCCATTTCTAAGGCACCAGCAAACCACAGTCAGAGCCATTATTAACAAATAAAGAAAACTTGGAACAGTGGTGAACCTTCCCAGGAGTGGCCGGCCTAGCAAAATTACTCCAAGAGCGCATCGATGACTCACCCGCCATCACAAAAGAACCCAGAACAGCATGTAAAGAACTGCAGGCCTCACTTGCCTCGGTTTAATGTCAGAGTTCATGATTCAACAGTAAGAAACAGAGTGGGCAAGAACGGCATCCATGGGAGAGAAGATTTCCAAGACTTCTGGGAAAACTACCTGTGGACTGACGAGACAAAAGCTGAACTTTTTGGATGTTTGAGTCATAAAACTAAGGCAGCATTTCATAAAAAGAGCAGTCAAACATGGTGGTGGTATTGTGGTCTGGGGGTGTTTTGCTGCTTGAGGACGCCTTACTGCTGTAATTGATGGAGCCATGAATTGTGCTCCTGAAGGAGAATGTCCGACCATCAGTTTGTGTCATCGTGAACTTGGGTTATGCAGAGGGACAGTGATCCAAAACAAGTCCAACTAAAAAGAGGCAAAAATGAAGGTTTTGAAGAGTCTTGGTCAAATTTCAGCCTAAAATCAGATTGAGATACTTTGGCTTAAATGATCTTAAGTAGATCATTGGTGATCAGAAATCTTCCATTGTGGCTGAATTAAAACAATTTTGCAAAAAAGAGTGGACCAAAATTTCTCCACAGCAATCTGGAGGACTCGTTACACTTGATTGCAGTTCTCGTTGCCAAGGGTGACACAACCAGTTATTAGGTTTAGGGCCAGATAGGTTTGTAGAGTTTTTCCTCCTTGAATAAATGAAATCATCCTTTCCTTTAAAAAATGAATTTTGTATTTACCCAGGTTATCTTTGTCAAATATTAAAATTTTCTTGATGATCTGAAACATGTAAGAATGACAAATATGCAAAAAAACTGAAAAATCAGGAAGGGGGCAATTTAATAAGAAAGCAAGATTTTTCTTTTTTTCTAATATTTAACTTAATGTGACACAGCATTTTATTAACAAGGCAAAGTTAGTGTTCTTAATCCTAACTATAAAGCAGCAGTAGTTGGTCTTTGGAATTCAAGTTGGAGTGAAACAATATGGTTGTTAGATCTATTGAAGTGAGTTCAAAGAGCCAAAATTCTGTTTGTTGTTAATAAAAAACACTTTTTGTACACCACAATTCTCCCTTAATAGCAATGTTGTTAATGCCGGTCGTTTTATCTCATATCTGCCTACAAATACAACAGGTTAACCCCTGACTTGATCCAGCTGCTGCATCTCTGCTGAATGTTACAAGCAGCTAAACTAATACAGCACAGCTCTGGTGCAGAAGCAGCTCCTGCTCTGTCACAGCAGGGTTGGCTGTGGCCTCTTCATAACCCTGCCGGGTGCAGAGAAGTCAAAGAGGAACCAGAGACCACGGCTTGTTCTCCAAGCAGCGTTTGAATTACATAATGTGGACAAAATCCAATTGTTTCCAATCATCTCAGGCTCCCATGTTATCCATCATTTTTATTAGTGCGGCAGTGAGATAAGACTTTGGTATGTTTCTCAGGGAATCCATCTTCACGTGATAGAGAATGCCGATTAACTATGTTTTACAGGGAGGCTGGCCAAATTGCAAAGCTGCTGGACCTCTGTCCAGGTTGGTGCTGCAGAAGAAGACGCCGAAATAAAACAGAAAAGAAGATAATGCAGATTTTCTAAAGTTGGTGTATTAAAGTACCAAATCTCCTTGCAAAAGAGGAATTGTGATGACATAAAGTGAAAAGCAGTCCTGGCAAAGAGGCTGTTGTACTGCACAGGGATTTATGAAATTGAATTTCAATGGCACATTGAGCAGTTCATTGAGAGCGTGCCAAAAGTGAGAATCCTATGACGGATTGAGACAAATCACTGCCCAAATGAGCTGACAACAAGATGCCTGAGGCATTGCATTACTATTCAATTAGCATTTAAGAGGGCTTTGGGGAGAATTGTTTTGTTCTATTTTGCAGATAAAATATGAGCATCTCCCACAGATTTCTCATTAGGGCCACTTTGAGGGTAACTCTCACCCCATTTATCTTCTCCAATGTGGACCCCTGGGGAATTGAAAGCTTCAGATTAGGAAGAGAGGAGACACAGTATTGAGTTATGCTCATTGAACTGCAGTGTGATGAGTAGTTAACTACTCTCCTTTCAGTTCCTATCTGGATTTGTTGAAGTTGAAAGCGCTGCAGACGCCTGTAAACATGGAACTTCCTTCCATATTCAATTTGTTTAGGTTTTGATGAGTCTGTCTCTTATCTCTTAGTCTCCACTAAAACTCTGTCTCTGACATCCCCGGCTCCACTGTACCATCACTTTCAATTTAAAATGCTGCCTGTCATCTGTTATTGAATAACATCGTTTCCTCCTAGTACTGTGTGGCAATGAAAACAAGAAGTGCAAACTGCGAAAATATGCACTTTTACTTTATAAATCCTGGCTTACCTCAGCCATCAGCTCATGCCGTTTTAATTTTGTTTTTCATAAATCCATTATGAAGGCTAATATTCGTGAGAAACACTTTTCTTTTTTTCCTTTTTTTCAATCTTATGGCACATTAATTACAGGAGCTCCAATATGCTTTTGTTCTGGTTAAGGCAAAGGTTTGCCTAGAGCTGATAAACACCTACGAGGTCCAGTTAGTGGCCAAGAATCCAACCAACAAAAGAAAATCAACACAGAAAAGGCCAGGTAAAAACCCACAACAGAAACACGACTACAAGGACCACACAACCCTATTCAGACCGTACCTTTATGCACCTTTTTTCCCACAATCAATTTGATTTTCTCTTTTTAATTATGGCAGGATGATGATGTATGCTCCACTAATAAGACATGAATGGGAAATGAAAGGTCGGTGAGACCTAGATAAATGACTCCCATTATTTCACCAATCGGATTGAAGACCCTCTATATGTTCTAATTTGAATGATAATAAAATTCTGAATTGCTTTGTCCTAGCAGGCCACTTTTTCCACGATAAGCATCCTGGCAAGGTAACCTTGTCCTATAACCTGGTCTCACATAGCCTTCTCAGGCCTGTAAGTGCTTAAAATGTGGACAAAGAACACAAAGAACATAGCTGCGCATTGATTGTGTATCTCTGTAATGAACGGCAGCAAAATTATATTTTATGCAAAAATATGCATTTTCCCTCAAGCGATATAGAAAATAGAGCCACAGTTCTCAATCAGTGTTAATGAAGAGCAGGACCATATGTCAAAGCACGTAATGTCTAAGACGAAAATCTCAATGCTTCCATGATTTGTGCTTAGAAGTCCTAAATGAATTGTTTATTTTTAGTTTGCCTATTGGCAGAGAGGATAAGGTGGCTTTGGGACTATAAATAATAAATCACATTGCCCTTGTCTTGGAATACGTTTGAAAAGCAATGAAATATGATAAAGTGTCTCATCCGGGTTGTCTGATATTTGTAGCAGTCACTTGTGAGTTGACATGCAGCACTGTATAGGTTACTGATGGCACAGCACAGCAAGTCTCAGTGGGTCTATAGAACAGGAAAGGCAAAGGCAAAACAAGTCGATCTCTGTCTGTAACTGTGGAGCAGGGCTGTTGGAGCTGCAGCTGTCTGTGTTTAAAACACGGGGCACCAGGTTACACACTTCATTAGACAACAATGAATATAAGTGAGACCTGTATGCTGCCTTTTATTTAGGATAAAAAAGAAAGATCCCTTTCAGAATGAAACTTCTCAAAAGCAAGTATAGTCTTGAGTTAATTGTCTTATTAGTAGGTTGCTGTATATCTGAGCTATTATCCTTTGACACTAAATAAATTAACACTTTCTAATAACTTAAAGCATTCTATAGTGTTTTTATTAATTGCAGAAATGAATGCAAAGGTTTAAACCACGGTTTTTTTGTTTTCTTTTGAGATGTACATTCAATAAGGAGTAAGGAGTAAATGAACTTGAACGCCACTTAGTCAGCATGACTTTCCACTATGTGGCATAAAAAGTAAGGCAAAAGTGCAGCCAGACTTGCGTCATGCCTTTTTGACTTGCTGTAAGAGCAGCTAAGTATGGGACTAACGGGTCAGCCTGTGGATATTGGAATGCACAGTGCAAAACTGGAAGAAATGTGTTTTTGTAATAAATAGCAATGACATGGTTTTGTGGATTCATTTATTTAGATTAGGCCCAGTATTGTTCCACTTTATGAAACTAATTGAATTCCTTATGCGTTTGAGTAAACGGACAAACAAATTAATCAGGAATTGGCAAATGGGTCTCTATTCAGCTGTGTTTGTGTGTGTGTCTATGTGCATGCACTGCATAAAACATACTCTGTGTGTGTGTGTTTTGTGGGTGGCCGGAGCAGTTTATAATGATGTGCTTGGGTGCACGACCCTGTCTGCAAACTTGAAGAGCTGAAATGAGTTCCCTGACAGTAACATCAGAAAAATTATGGCACAGCAAAATGTCATTGTTTATTTCACACATACACTCTGTCCAAACGCTTCACACTCACCTTCAGGTGCTGACCACAGACAGTAAAAGTTACATAATTTCTGTCCAGCAGTAATATTCAGCAGTCGTTATTATCGACCAATATTCACTATTCCAAATCACGTTTATCGTGTTTTTGCTTTGGGGCTGGTATACAACGGAGGGATGGGGGTTCTGAAAGTGCAACCAAATGTATTTATTCAGCAATTTAACAGCACATGTAGGCAACGGAAAATACTAAAAAATAAAAATAAAAATCTCAATATTCGAGAGAAAGAAAGGAAACTAAGTTACAAAAAAGAAAAATGTTTCTGGAAGATGTTAAAATCTAATGAACACATCTGAGCATTGAGTTATTTGTGCTTCCTGGAATAATAAATACTCAGTGCTATGTTTAAGATTATATACTTGCTATTTTGAGTCCATAAGTGACTTCATATTGGGAAGTTTAGCAATCCAAAGTGCACTACAAGTACCCAGATAGTGTATTCGTAACAGTCGAATAAATGTGGAACAAGCTACGCCCCTCACACGCATGTTAGCTGTGGGTATTTTTAGACCTAACTCATTTGTACAGATGGTCTTGGTCTACCAGTGAACGTCTACCAGGTAACTACTAGTGAAGTTTGAAAGTTTGAGTTCAATGCCTTAAACACCTTGCAGGTTTGAATCTGAGACGTGGCCAAATATCACAAATGTGTAGAGTAAATGTGTAGCAACTAGCTTTAAATTTGATGGAAAGTTAGGGTAAATCCTCCATATTACCCACTGGTCCAGAAGCACTGTCATGATCCTGGGTCCTTTTGACCCAGCGTTTTGTTTTCTCTTCGTGATTGTGGTTCTGTTAATTCTCTGGTTAGTGTTTACTCTGTTCTGCCCGTGTGTTCCTGTATCTAGTCCGCGTTTCTTAGTTTGTGTCTTTTCTTGTGTAAGTTCCTGTTTTATTGTGAAGGTCTGTGTCTTATGTGAGTGTTTTCAGTTTGCCTCCCTAGTCTCGTCATGTTAATCACTCCCAGCTGTGTTCCCACCTGTATGTAATCTCCCTGTGTTCTCTGAGTGTATTTAAGTTGTGTCTTCTGTCATAGTAATTGCTGGTTCATCTGTGTTATTTCCCTTCCACCCTTCTGTGTTGTTTCTCTGGTCATTCTCCCTGCAAATCACGTTCGTATTCCGGTTAGTGTTTTATTTAGTTTTCCCAGTTTAGAGTTTTCACCGTTCTGTTCCTCGCCACCCTGTCTGTTGTACCTTTTGATTGCAAATAAACTCACCCTCCACTTCAGCAGCCTGCAGTTTGGATCCATTATTATTCACACGGCTTGCCCCGGCAAACCGTGACAGTACGAACCAGCCACAACATGGATCCAGCAGACGTGCCTGGGGAGAGGGATCTGATGCAAGTCCAACGCCTGGTCGACTGGATAACCCACACCTCGAATACGAGAGCAAGGATCGTTGGGATAAATGGTATTGAGGCGATCCTCAACAGAAATCCCTATCAGAGGATGTTTGGATTTATTGGCCAACTTGTATGAAGCCCGGGAGGCGGCGCAAGCTCGGGAACTGTCGGACTGGGTCCTGCAGCAACAAACTACAGCCACCCCGGAGCAGCCGCGTCTGCCTCACCTGTCGGATGCGGTTTTTCCAGGCCCATCGGAGCCGTCTGCGGGGAAGAAACGCCGATCGCGCCGCCTGCGCGCCACCCCACAGCCGGACGTTCGGACTTCTAATTTGCCGGCTGTGGTGAGTAAGGAACCTTCTTCCTGTATGTTGTTTTGTTGCGCCCGCCGCAGACACATCTGACCAATAAGCATACTGAACAGTCACGTGTGGCTTGGAGTGCCTAAATTTGGTTTGCTTGGAGTCCACTTTAAGTTTTCTCAATTTGCAAATAGGTGAATAGCTTAGAAACTGATTTGGACCAGATTAAACAAACTATGGGCATGAACTAGCCTGATGCAACAGTGGGGGAGGGACAAGCTAATATTCAACCGCTAGAAGAATTCAAATTGCTGCTGCCAGCGCCAGCTAGCAAGCTAATAGCGCAAGACTCCTGTCAGGCAGCTATGATTTCTTGTGTATTCCTGTTAAATTCTCATCTTCCCTGTAGAAGATGACATGCTAATATTCAACCACTAGAAGCAATTCAAATTGCTGCTCCCAGTGCTAACTAGCTAGCTAACAGTGCAAGATTCCTGTTGGGCATTAAACTATAATTTCTTGTGTATTCCTGTTAAGTTGTCATCTTCACCGCAGAAGAACTTTGTATCATGTGTGGTCAGAGACCACCAAATGCAGGGGTTAGTGCAACAATGCTAGTTAATTGTTGCAATAATTTCCACTAGAGGCCTTTAAAACACAACTGTAATTCATGCACTGAGCTATGTGTACACAGAGGAAGTTACATGGAAGTGTTTTAGCTACAGTATTTGAAAACAACCTGTATATTACTGTGTTAAAACTAAACATTCTGATTTTACTAATAGCAGATATGTGTAAAGAATGTGTATCCTTTAAAAAAAAAAAAAAAAAAAAAAAAAAAAAATATATATATATATATATATATATATATATATATATATATATATATATATATATATATATATATATATATATATATATATATATATATTTTTTTTTTATTTATTTGTGTATCTGATTGGTGGTGCAACTGACATGTCATTCCTAGATTGCATCACAAATTTAGACGATGTGACACTCAAAGTATCTTAACTTACAATCTTTTTATACTATATTTGTTATTATTTTTAAATGTCAGATGTTATATGAATTTTATATTACTCTTTATTTATTTTGAGCATAGTGTATTGTGTAGTTATTGCAGATTGTCCTCTGTTTATTATTTGTTCTGCTACTGTTTGGCAATAAAGTGTGCTGTCATTACGTGTCACACTGTATGGTCATACTGTTTGCTGATCAGTTTGCTCGGTTTTCATTTTGAATTCTGCTTTCATCATTTGTAATGTCTCCGGCTTTAGCGATTTTGCTATGTCTTATCAAGGACCCAGGGCTTTCTTTAAAAAAGGAAAAAAAAAATAGTAATAAAAACTGCAAAGGGACTTTGGGAGAAAATCAGACATTTGAACTGCCTGATTCGAAAGAAAAGAAGCAAAAATATCTGACAGACTCGTTTCATCTGAACTCTTAATATATTTATATGCATTTCTGTATTTGGTTGCACTGTCTGTGTTTGCCACCAACAAGACATTGTTAAGATGTTATCTGTGTTTCTTCATTTGCTTATGCTCGGTTTCTCTGTTACTGTGTCACAATGATTGTGAAACTATTTTTCAAGAGAAAATTCCTGAGAAACCAGACATAAACCTTTTTATTTCTTTCATGGTCAAAACCTCATAGAAATTATTAAATCTAATGCAGCCAATAACCTGTTGGGCTTTAAAGGTTTTTTTTTTCTCTCCCCCAGCTTATTAATATCTGAGCGCAAATTCAATCTTTGAATTTGATGAAATTCACTGATACTAAACCAGACCTGATTTAGCATTCTCGGAGTATACTATCATTACAGAAGGAAGAAAAAAGGTAAAAGTGCTGTCAGAGACATCAATGGGTTTTTAGAACATATCAAAGCACAGTTGCTCTGAGGACATGATAGGGTGGTATACCTGTTTTTATCTCCGAATGCTGCCCTGATGTTTTCTGAAGCCTGCCTACCACTGACACAGCCTTCAAACTATTATCTCTCTGCTTCCTTCCACCTCGCCCCCACCGCCCTCCCCTCTCTCTCCCCGCCAAGAACATAAAAACACTCTCCGCGAGTCCCTGTCTCAGCAGAAAATATTGTGAGATATAATGATGATGCGTCACAGGGAGCAGAAAGTAGTAAAAAACAGCTTTGCTGTTCACATGCAATTTGGTTTTAGAAAAGACGATTTAAAGTAAGAGCGCTTTCAAAACACAAACATGTATATGAGACAGTGTTATGATCGCAGCTAAAGTGAAGAGGAAGAGAGGTGTGTTTTAATGGAGGTAAATTTAATCTGAGTAAAGAAGCGATTATGTAAATTCCTCCACACAACAATGGGATCATCAATAAGAGCGGGATGTTCATTAGGCTCAGAGAGCTTTAATATATGGATGTTTTGGCTAATACACAAAGCAGATTGGTAAGCAAGCTCACTCATGCATGATTTCTCTGTTAATCGCTTGACTCTGTATTCAAATGTGTCAGCCGCAATGGGATGCTACATCTTATGCTCTCCTTACAAATCATATTAGCGGTCCCAGCTTATACAACCAAATGCAGTCAATGCAAAATACATGGGACTTTTTTAAGTGTTATTTTTTTATGGATCAAATGAAGGACAGCTGCGCCTGTGGGGGAAACACGACACCTACTAAAGTGCAGTAGCACACAGTTTGTTAGACTAGACTAAAATGTTAGTCAGGTGAATACATAACGAGACAAAAGTGATTAAGGAATCAATGAAAATTCATATTGGGGGAGCTTTGATGAACGCTGTGTGTGGCTCAAGAAATTGCCTTAAGTGAAGTAACACATTTTATGCAAGTAGGTAAAGTGATATAAATGAAGCTTCACTCAGATTCTCCTCACAATAAAAAAAAAAAGTATTTTGCTCAGCATAGCAAATAATATATCTTTATGAATTGCATTCATTTCAGTCATGAAAACATTCATCTTCACATGACTAGGAAAAATCTTTTCATAGGAATTAAAAGAGTAAGTAGCAGCCAGATGCTGATAATCAAAGGCATTTGATTAAATGACCATCAGCAAGTGCGAGCACCTCTATAAAAGCAGAGGTTTTGGCACCGTGCTGGTCTGAAGCATTCAGGTGTGTCTTAAGAGAATGCCGAAGAGGAAAGACATCAGCAATCTTAGAGAAGCAATCTGGGCATTGTTATGAAGCCTTTTCTGCCTACTTGAAGTCCATCATTCTACTGTACAGTGAGAGGTTATTCACAAGTGCAAAACATTTAAGCCAGCAGTCCCCAACCCCCAGGCCACGGACCAGTACCGGTCCGTGAGTCGTTTGGTACCAGGCCGCGAGAGTTGAGGCTCAGGTGTGAAATTCATGGTTTTCAGGGTTTTTATTGGCTTTTAGCGTTATTTTTTAAAATTGTTTTTATTGTTAACTTGGTTTCCCTGGGTCTTTTCCCGTGTGTTATGAATAAATCTAATCTTTTTTTTGGTACCGGTGCTGGTTTTATTTTGTTTATTTATCCGCGACACCTTAAAGGCCGATCTGTGAAAATATTGTCAGACATAAACCAGTCGATGGCGCAAAAAAAGGTTGGGCACCGCTGATTTAAGCAATTAGCAATGTTCCAGATTGTGCAAGAAAAACTACAAAAAACAAGAGCTACACACAAAACTCTACAGCCATAAGTTAGCCTGATAAATGTTAAAGTTCATGACAGCATGGTTCAAAACAGACTGAACAAGTATGGCTTATTTTAAGGGTTTTAGAGCAGGAAGTCTCTTCTATCTAAAACAAACATGCCATGCTGGCAACAAACCACAAGAAGTCATGAACAACATCTTTTGGAGAGGCAAGTCCAAAGAGGCACAGTGCCACATTTGGTGAAAAGCAAACATCGCCTCGTACCAGCTGTCATGCACGGCGGTGGAGGGGTGATGATTTACGCTTGTTTTGAAGCCACGTGCATCTGCGATCATTAAGCCAACCGTGAACTCCTCTGTATAACAAAGTACTATCGACCCAATGTGAACCTATCTGTGTGACAGCTAAACTGTTGCATGACCCAAAATTGGACTAGAGTCTGGCGAAAACGTTATTTTCCACGTTACTATGTCAGGAAACAGAACTGACTTCTAGTCAGTTGTAGTATCTCATCTATAGATAACATAATATCTTATATGTAATGTCTTATAGATAGATAACTTGTAATTCAAGACCTGAGGCAATCAAAGGCCCAACACATGCCCATTTTATTAAGGAAATCATAAATAAAAGTCAAATTAAATGAATAATTCACAAAATTCAACCTCTGCTTACAATCTCAATGAGTTCTAATGTTGCAATCAATATCTAAGCTCAAATAAATGAAAGTATGAAAATGAAATATACAGGCAGGAATCCTCAGCTGTGATGATTTGACTCTGATTCTTGATGACAACAGTGATTCCCCTTCATAAATGAATAAAGTGGGGGAGGAAGCAGAGTGCTCCACCGCGTTAGCTATGGAGAAATTCTGTACTGTAGGGGCACTGATCATTTCAGTCAGAACAGATCACACAGACTAAGTTGTTTTCTTCACCACACCAGAGTTGACTGATGTTTAGAAAGCAGCAATGTCTGCTGGCCAATGGTCAGGCTCTCTCACACATTATTATTCTGAGGGAGGCGGAGTACGAATATTCACAAAAAACTTCACCTTCTGCTATTGACTTTGTGCTTGAATGTCTGCCCTTTTTAAAAAGAAAAAAAAAGACAGAATAACTCTATTTCATGTGGACTGCACTCCGTCAGTGTTGAGTGTGCCCTGTATAAATTGGGTTTTTCATGCCGTCTAAGTTGGTATTTCAAAACATTTTCACCCCTGAGTAGGTTACAGCATCTAAAAAGAAACAAGCAACTGACAAGATCTAAACGCATACAGGAAAAACTCAGATTCACCTGTGCTTTGTTGCAGCAGCAGATGTAGGAACACAAATCCAGCTGTGCACTGAAATCCTGGGGCCCTGCAGTTGCGCTGGCGCTTGACGCAACACGCAGGGATGTAGTGGCAAACTGCTGTTTTCTTCCCTAATTAACTGTTTTTTCTTGCTATTTCATTTGCGGACCTTTAAGATTAATCAGACAAGTGTTGCTTTAGCAGATTGTTAGATTAGGAATAAAAGAAACCCAGTGGGGAAAACGGCATTTTTAATTCTACTTAAACTATACTTCTGGCACTGTAGTGGGATTTAATGGCAGATGGTTGGAGATGCTTGTACAGCAAATAAACATGCATAGTAGCTCACCTATAATTCTTTACATCCTAGACAACAGTGTTTACCACTGAGAAAAACTCTCCACGGGATACAAGCAGTGTGTCGTGACGTGGAGATTCCTGTGATTCACCGTGATTATCACAGCCTCTGAGATACCCACTTATAACGCATGATAATGACTTGTACTTAATTCTACCTGCTTCCAAGTACACTGCAGGGCCACCAGGTGTGGCAGACCAGTGCATGCCCCCAGCCTACTGGCCCAAGTGTATTACCATGCCGCCAGGAACGCTGCAGGACTGCGTGGCCATTTTGGCGTAGCAGAAGAGCTCATTACTGCGACTTCCATATTCATCACTTGATGCGCACTGTAACAAAAAGCAATTATCCCACACACATTCGCAGACAAAAGGAACACTGTGTGTCTCAGAGTGAAAGAATAGAAAATGTTTTTGGCATATTTGCCACTGGGCTGTGTGGAAGTTTTATTTATACATCCATGCACGTTATACTGGTTTACTGGTGTCACAAAACTACACCCAGCACGACTTCTAGGTATAATAATCCTACTGAATGACTCAAAAAACATAAAGATCGATGCTGCCAAAAGTATCCCCAAATTTAAAGAAAAAACAACTCTCAAATATAAAACATACCTTCCAAAATTATCACAAACTTTGTTGTGATTCATGTCCAGAAAGTTTGGATTTCCATTTATGTCAGGAGTGAAAAAAAGGTTTCAAAATGCAATTCTGAGATGTCTGAGACATTATGTGACCTTTTGTTCACTGTCCTTCAGGAACATTGGCTTCCCTGGACTTTATAGCGAGGAAAAGCTTGTTTACGGGAGTTTTATCATTATTATTTTTTATATTATCATCTTATCAATCGTAACAACAAAATCAAATACAGAGCTTGCACCATTGTCGTCACTGCAGCCGGATCAACGTAGGGTGTTTAAGACCGTTTCGTAACATTTGGTCAGTTAAAAATCTATTATTTAGCTAGATATTTTGCTTATTATGTATTGTTTTTAAAAAGGAATTAGTAGTCATAATATATCTTATGCTACTGTTGCAACAAGTCGTGGATTACTTATTTATGTTCTGCCCAAATCCTTTGTTGTTGTGCTTGCAGCGTTCCACATGCGCTACCTCTGATAGACAAGCTATAAAACATCAACACTTAGAACATTCATGAAGGCATGTTTTTTTCTGTCACTGCTTTTTAAATTGTCATTCTGTTGTAGTTCTTCTGCTGTGCTTGGGATCATTGTCCTATGGCATGAGTGTTTACAGTCAAGCGTCAGCTGTGGGACAGATGGCCTCACATTTGATTCTGGAATCATTTGGTGTACAGAGGTCTTAATGATTGCAAGATGCCCAGGTCCTGTGGCAGCAAATCACCACCCCTCCACCAAAGTGCTTGAGAGCTGGTGTGCATTATGGCCATAACATGGCCAGACGTGGTCACCTTGGTCTCATCTGTCCAAAGGACGTTGTTCCATGAGTCTTGAGGTATTTTACAGATGTAACTTTGCAAACCTAAGCCATGCTGGCAACAAGAACTTAACACTTGTTTGTTTTTTTCTAAATGTACTGATGAACTTTGACATACTGACTGAGGCCTGCAGAGTTGGGATGCAGCTTTTTTTTGTTTTTTTTGTAGTTTATCTGAGGATTGCAAATTCACCTTGTGCACCTCGAATTGCTCACACTTATGATCAACTAATCAGGTGCATTTGATTATTAGCACCTGGCCGCTACTTACCCTCCTAATTCCAATGTAAGCAGCCGGTGTATTTTAGTATATCGTAATAGGTAAAACCTCACCATGGCTGTATAACTAGTACAATATTTGCTAGTTTTTCAAAGAGGTTTGGGCGTGTTGTGTCCCCTCTTCAATGCTTAGCGCAAATGAAGAAGTGTGCACAACATATATAATCCAGATTTGAAAGTGCCATGACTTACGGTTTCGGTGTCTCCACTATTAGTCTTGTTGCTTCCTTTTCATTTCCTCGCAGCTGAAAATGCAGAAATCATTCTCACCATCAGAAGTCACCATAGAAGCAAAAGTAAATGAGGAAGACTCAAAGGAAGTGGTTGCACCGCAAAATGAAAGTATAGTACATGCAGCATTGAGAGTATTTCATGTGGCCTTGAACTCATATCAAGTCAAGAAATAATATTGAGTGATGATGACACGTCAACCAGCTTATTACATATATCATGTGTGCTCTTTCTGTCTTAACACTTTAGCAAGTCTACCTACAAAACTTGCCGCCTGATGTGACCGATGACCCAGCTGGCTTGCCACAGTGTGACTCATCAGTGAACAGGCATTAATTCGGAGCTGAGACAGTAATTGGTTAACAGAGAAAAAAATCAATATAAACAATTTAGAGGGTCTTAAGAAACAAAAGTGTAAAAATACATGTTTTTGCCCTTTGAGTCCTGCTGAGTTTGATTGCAGTTTGCTGTGGGGGGCTGTTATATTTTTCTCTTGCAAAATGATCAGCAGTGTCACTGCACAATTACCCCACTGCACTGTCTCACACCCTAAGGCGTCTGACCTCTCTTTCTATTCTTAATGCTAGCTGGCAAGGGCATTGAGTCATTTATTTATTTATTGTCACAAGCAGCAGCAGACCCCACTCCAGCGGCATTTTAGATGCATCTCTGAAGGAAAAGGGGATAAAAGAGACAAGCGAATTCAACCAAAGGCCTGCAGCATCCGCCAGTGTTGCTGCTGCTGTCTCACTCCTGACCGGCATCTGACGGCTGTGTGTGCAAATAGGCAGCTAAGAAAATAGAAGTACAGCCAGGGGTTGTGAACTTTCTCCCTCTCTGTTTTTTGAGTGCCAGAATGTTCCCCCTCCCATGAATACCAAGGGCAACCTGCCTCCATTATTCATAACCCAGCTGTTCTAAGGTGCCCATATTTACACTTATATTGCAGAACCAGCAAGTGGCTTTTCCTTTTTAATATTGTGGCTGCCAGCCCTCTCTGACTTCTGCAGCTGAAGGATCAGCCGGAGTTGCTGTGGGGCAAAAAGTGCGCACTGATGGGTGGCAGGCTAGCGAATTTATAAACAAGATTTGGTAATATCATATTTGCCACGTGAATTATTGAACAGAGTTTTATGATGCTTTTGAGACTGCATGAGAATTTCATTATAATTTGATTATAAGGCAGCTATAGTTCCCGAGGATGTCGACTTGATTAGGTTATTCATATGGTTTAAATAGCGGCTCTGTGCCTGGCTTAGGGATGTCTGAGGAATAATGAACAGCAGATTTTACCAGGGCAAAAATCTCAATCCAGCATACAACTGCAGTGATCAACAGTCATTACATGGCCATCGGCCAGCAGCCAAGGCGAATGAATAACACATGAATCCCTGTTGATGAAACATTGGAGAGTAGTTACCAGTACCCAGCTGTCTCATTGAGATAGTATTCTTGGCCAAGTGGAGCAGAGCTGGTCGGAATACAAGCCAAGCAGGTGGTATGTAGGCCTCATGACACCACGGGGGCAACTGCTAACAGGTTTGAAAATGACCCGATCCAGCAAACACAGGCAGATTGTTCTAGTGCGGATGTTTGGAGAATAATCCCTCACAAGGACGGCAGCATTTTTCTGGTGTCTCTTACACAGACCGAGCTGGCCGATCACAGATATGAGTCTGATATGTTCTCACTAGACGGCTCTAGTAGATACTGTTGCAGAGCTGTCCCTGATGGCTGAAAAAATCTATGGCCTGGGACTGAAGTTTGAGCTGGTTGATCCTTCCGTACCAGTCAGCCTGTCCGTGACTCGGGCTATACTCCCCAATCCTGTTTAAACCCTTGTGGGATTCGAGATGAGAACACCATCAAGAGGGGGAGGCAGGATGAAGTTACGGAACGAGACACATATCTTATTTATTGTATGTGGTCAGACTGCACAGGAGGTTTGAGCTTAGCTGGAAATAGCCATGTGTTGCTGTTGTTTTTCATCATTTTCCAACCGAGACACCTTCGGCTGACATCATCTGAGACACTGCAAACACATTCTTAAATGAATTATACACCTATAAGACAGCGAAGGCTCTCTGAACCCCCTGTGCTCCTTGTTAAAGTGCGTCTATGTTATATAAAAGAAATCTTTTTGTAAGTTAAAGGTTTGCAATGCAGAGGTAATGTGCTAGCAGGCGAGGCGCTCTTTATAAATGGTTTCTAAGTTGCAACCAATAGCTTTATTTGCTTTTTAATTATTTCACCATACATTTTTTATAAGTACATTTCTATGGTTATATAACAGCTCTGCAGACCCTTCAGACTACCTATTTATTAATAAGCATTTGTATTACTTACTGTACTGCTGCACACTTGATGGGGTCATTAAAATTTTTACAATTCATTACATTTGTTATAATAACCAACATTATTTGTCACTGACCTGTGAAATCCACCGATCTCCAAAAGATGAGCTTTTTATGAGTTTTGCATTTTTCGTCTAATTCAGTCATTTCAGTCGTTATTTATTCACTTAGTTGGAGCGTAAGCCATAAATAAACGAATTTACCAGATATTTTTCCTGTTACTTTAACAATCTATCACCTAAAATTTTGATGCTGTTGCAGGTTTAAAAGCTTTATAAAATGACTTATTTAGCATTTAATTAATTGCTTAGTGTGTAATTAAAATCATATCCAACAATCCATTTCTTAAGCAGACGATGCCAAAAACCACCTTTTTTTTAAAGAGGGAATTGCTAATAGAGCTGCTGTGTGACGGCTGTGCATCAACATGTCAGCACAGGTAAAACCACGACATTGATAGATCAGAGGTAAATGGGTCACGGCTGCTCGCAGGGAGACGCAGAAGCAGACAAAAATTCCGAGGTGGGGAACAGAAGTGGCGCGTGGGGCGGGGATGTTCGAAAGGTGCGGGGCATCATTTGCATGGCTGTGCCTTAAGTTTTGTTGTTCTAAATGTTGTTGTCAGTGTTGTGAGTCACAGGAGAGCGGCAGAGGTGATGATGTCCCAGAGACTGTCTGGCATGTAGGGCAGCAGCTGCCTCATTTCTGACCCGTTCCACATTTTTGCGCATCGTTGTGAAGGAGATGTCATCTGAGCAGAAACCTATCTGACAGCTGAGAGTGAAATGAGGTGAGAAATCAAAGTCACATTCTATTTAGGAACGTCTCCGTGGTGCCTATCTGCAGGCTGAGATCACCAACAGGCTCCCTGTCTCCCTCCTCCCCTTCCCCTTGCCTCTGCTTCTCCTCCCATCCTCTCTCTGCCTTTTTCCCTGCGGTTCCACTCACGAACCACTCTCCATGCCATTCTTCAGTGCAAAAGAATCAATGCTCAACACAGATATTTACAGAAATTCATTTTTAAATTCTAAATATTGATGAAATACAACAACTCATGCATCTAAAAATATAATAAAAAAAGGCTTTGGGACACTGTACAGTAAATAGAGTTTCTTCTCCCTTAAGCTGCCGGTGATAGATGATAAATTCCATGTTTAACACAGGCTACAACCTTTTTCTATATTTAGGTGGCAAATATAGTTTAAAAAAATCATTTTAGCCCAAGCTTGTTTACTTTTAATTTGACTTCCCCTTGAGAAGCTGGCATGTAAACACTTTATAGTTTTACCTCACAACCGAGAGGAAAGTATCCCGTTACTGGGCGGGGAAACAATGAGGATGGATGGCTCCTTTCACAGTCTGTCTATTAGTTTTCATTAGGCGGCCCAGGGAAACCTGGAGATTTATAGGGCACATTTGCTTTAAATTCAGCCCTGCAGGGTTTCACCTGATTGCTGCACGGGGCAGACAATGATCAGCTACCATCCGTCTCAACACTCTGCTTCCATTTCCATAAATTCTCCCTGTCTGCACAAGAACAGAAGCCTGTCATAGTCTACAATGTCACAGCGAAGACATCCACCCCAGCTGGACTTCTAGTTGCTCCAATCCCGCTTATTCTGGCGGGAGGGCTTATTGTGGATCGCTGCTGACAGATCCGCACCTCGAGTTGTTCAGGTCTGAAGGCGTGCCAGTCATCGCTGTTCAGGGACGTTTTATAATGAAACAAATATGAGTATTTATTCTTTCTCCTTCCTTCAGTGGAGGCAGATTGTCTAGTGTGGATGTTGCAAGCCACTCATTTGCTAGATGACCCCGTGAAGCTGGCGGGTCAATCAAAGACGTTTGTCACAAAGAAAAAAGTGTGATTTTTCACAGAATGAAAATAATCAAGCCGGTCAGCCCACTGATGTGGATTGCCCATCATTCACCAGACAAACAGTGAGGTCAAATACAGCCGAGAAACTTTTCGAATAGTTTGATTAGATTTTTCTTCTTTGAATTGACCGCTTAACTCATCTTCATTTATATTTGTTGCTCCTTTTTCTTTTCTGACTTTGAGTAATCATTCGCTGATTGCTATTCCAAACTCCTCTCACAGAGGGTGTGATCGTCGCCGTTATGCAAAAGCGTTGTCATACACTGGGTCCTATGATTAATCTGAACTGGCACAGTGGTATAGAATTTCCTCCCCACAGCGGGATCAATATCTTCTTCCTCGGCTGGGTAAAGTCTAGGATTTCATTAACCCATTTACAAAGACTTGACCATCCTCTGTGAGTTATTATGAAAAGGGAAGAAGGCCAAAAGCATTCTTTAGCCAGGATGACGTCCTCTGAGGCTGGCAGTTTTTCCTCATTCTGCTAGCCCACGGAATAGAAACGATGATGCCGATTATTCATATGCATTTCAGTCAGTGGTGGATAAATCCCCGTGTTTAGCCAATCAATAACGCCGCGATCCATCAATTGTATTTCAGCATTCCTGTCAGAGACGCTCTTCTCCTTTAAACAATATTTTGTATTCACCGCGCTGGTCGTGAATAAATGTTTAGCTTAGAAATTCCAAACCTCCCTCTTGGTGGGCAGCCATGTTACTTCAGACCTCGCCCATGTTTAATTCATTACTCTGCCCGTCCAGGCAGCCAAACTTAAAAGCAGCAGACCTCATGTATTTGATCCCTCTGTTGTTTTGATGAGATCACTCACACTCCGAAGCATGTTTTCCACCTCTCTGACTGCTGTTTCATTCAACCCTGATGACTGAGCTCCATCTGTTTCCACAACATTAGGCTACAATGCATTAGCATTACGATGGGGGGTGGGCGTGCGGGGAGGTATCTATCCATTCGAGCCCAGCAGCCTGGTGTGGTTGTGAAAGAGGCAGGTTGTGGCCATCATTGCTTGCATCTGAATGTGACTCCTTCCTTCCAGTGAGCTGCTTCTTGCTGCCTGTTCGCATGGCGGGCAGCTCTCCTTCTCTGCCTGATTGTTGCTCCCGCGGAGCTGAACCGCCTGCTGTTACGGGGCCTGAGGGACAGCCTGGCTCGTTCACAAAGAAAAAAGAAAAAGAATAGAAGAGGAGGAGTGAAAATCAATTCCTCATTAAACTAATTTGTAAAGGCTGCATCAAAAGGTGTTCAACATTTGCTCTGGCACAGCTGTCAGTTTGATGCGACCTTGAGTATGCGATGCATCGCCTGATAAATAGCGCGCGCGCCCGTTGACGAAGAAGGTGTTGCTTTTGTCTTACTCGTGATTGATAGTTGGGTCATGGCTCCCTTCACTTTCTAACGTGGAGAAACAACAGCCCGGCGACGCACGAATCAGAACCTAAATCGATACCAGGGTGCGTGTCCGCTCGTTGCTTTTGTGTGTGTGTGTGCGACGGCTTGTCCGACGCTAAAGTTTGGATATTTGTGACTGTGACAGAAAGTCAAAGAGCAAATAAGAAAGAAGAAGTTGGGGAAAAAGAAGCAGTCTGAACGAGAGTAGAAGAAACTCTGATGCCCTGTCACAGGCCAAAGGAGGGAATGTCATCTCCTCCACGTCCTCTCTTGGCAGAACAGCGGAATTACCCTTCTTTATGTGCTCATACATCTTTTTCTTTTACAGATGACCAGCTTTCCCCTTTGGAATTGACACCCACAATTTATACTCATTTCATTTCTCTCCACAGGCCGCACAAGGGCTCCTTGCTGAGGTGTACCTGCCACGGCTATCAATAGAGTGAGTCGTCATGGGCTAGCTAATGCAGCCCACTCCCACTGAGGTAATCCTTCAGAGGCATCCCACGGCCTGAGAGAAATGTCAGAGCGCTGCTGTGAGGATCAGTCTGAACTTGCATACAGAGATAGAGATATATCTTATTTAAGCCTGATTTAATTTGGGCTGCTTGGCAATGGCGAGAGAAAGTGTTGTGTGCAGAACAGAGGGTGGGAGCTGGGGATGCAAAAAGTCTGTCTTTATTTAGAGAAACTGGCTTTGGTACAACACAGGCCAGATGCACGGCAAAGTGAACTGACAGATGTAGTGGTCACAGATATTTCTCTGCTCAGATTACCACCTGCACTAGTTCGACCATATGAATATTTAGTGAATGCTGAAGTGCCTTCTTTAGTACGCCTTCCACAAACAACTGTATTCTGCCACACTGGATTTCTGGCACAATTTGAAAGCGTAACATTGATAATTCATTTCTCATACAGAGAGGGAGAAGCTCAAAACTTATTAATAAAACTTTGCGAAGCATGTGGTTTCACAGATGTGTTCGGCTCCCTGCTGGGACCACTCAGAGAGGTTCCACAGGATACCGTGGGTTTCTCTAAAGTCTTCAAACAAGTGCTACAATGGGCTAACAAAGGTGATAACACTAATCAGAACAAATTCTTCTCATGTATTTCTTATATTCTAATTGATTTGCAGTCAATCTGGAAATTAAATTGATGATTAAATTAAACTTACCGGTAAACTTGTGGTAGTTAATTTGTGAGCTCCTTGGTCATGGATTCAAGGAAGCACACAAATCGGTGACCATTTCCCAAAAGCTGACATGCTTCTGTATATTGTCAGCAAATCGAAACCACACAAACATTGGACATTGTAAATAGAAGCCCTAAAGATGCTGATGCTCAGCAGCTGGCTCTCTAATCTCAGATGATCTTAAATGCCCCAAGAGGAAAGCTAGCTCTGCTCACAATATGTATATAACTACTGTACATTGAATAGTGCATAAAACAAAACTTTGAACAGGGAAAAAGTCCTATAGATGAATATGAAACAGTTTTGTGTGTTAAAAAACAGCAACGATAACCAGTGAAACCAGTGCAAATCAGGCATACTTTGGTAAGATATTTTGGTAAACACTGTCTGTACTCGTTCACTGAATCATTTCTGTTTTGATCTCCAGTAGATTTGTTTCCTTTGTGGATGGACTTTGATCAGCTGACTTGCTGGTTGTGAAGGGTTTTTATTACTGTTTTTGAGTACCCCAACACTGATCACAACAAAGATGGTAAATGACTCCAGCATGTGCAACTTTTGACGATACGGCATGCAGTTAATTTGCACAAATGTAATGTCTTTGATATGTTGCTTAGAGACAGTGGTGACCCGATGAGAACTCAATAATAATCAATAAGGGAATCAAAAAGGAATCGAATTGATTAGTAATATCAATAATGTAAACGGAATCGCTAAATACTTATCGATTCCCATCCATAGATGTAATCAGCTTAAAGTTTAATTGACTTCTACCTGAAACCGCCTGGATGCAAGTCCTGTTACGTAGCAGCCACGGAGCGTGGAGTACCCCAACAAAGTCACCTTGGACCATTGTTTTATACTATCGTTAAAAATGGCATGCTACTCATCCTTAATAAGGCTACTATTTCTATGTATGCAGATGATTCAATAATATGTGTGGCAGCCAACACTGAAAAAAAAAGTTAAATGTATTTCTAAATTCTGAGTTACAATCGGTGTAAAGAACAAAACATTAATTTCCTATGTGTCTTAGACAAATAGCATGACATTTGGTTCAAACCACGCTATTAGAAAAAATCGGATTTGCAAGGTTTCCATTAATGTGCCTGTCGATCAAGTCCATGAGACCAAGCTTCCAGGTGTAATTTTAGACCTGGACAGAACATACTAATGAAGTTGTTCTTAAAAGTTGCTAAAATGTGAAATGGTATCTCTGAAGGTAAAAGATATGCAAATGTTTTTGTCACCAAAATCGATCAAGCAATTAACCCAGGCATTGATCTTGTCTCAGCTTGATTATTGTCCAGTGGTACAATGGACCAGAACAAGTCTTGTAACAATGCATTCATGTCCTAAATGGTTAACAGCAAAACATTTCTGACTTTACCCTTTACTTGTATTTTTCAGAAATATTATTGTTATAAAAATTTGAATTATTTTTATAAAATTAGTATTTCAGTGTAGCTGGACATTTATATTCTACCAGACAGGGTATAATTTATATTATCCTCCTTAGCAAGAAGCAGTTTAGTTAAAAGAGCAGTTTTATACATTGGTTTGAAGGAATTTTATGTAAATTTTTTGTTATCAGTGAGCCTAAGCCTGATATGGGGCAAAATTTGTGTTGCAAGAAGCTGTTTTTGTTGCCTGCATGTGTGTTATTGTGTGATGATGTCGTGTGTGTTTTATAGTGCTCTGTCACGTTTTAAAGATTTGTGACCCCAGGAAGAATAGCTGTTGCATTACTGCATATTTGGGCTACATGTTCAATATCCAGTCAAATCTGAGAACTGAAATGTTTAAAAGTTTGCTGAGTTTGCCCACAAAAAAAGATTTGAAGCTTTTTCTCCTGGTTGTTTGTACTTCTACCACCATCTTTACTGTTGCAAAATGTTCCCAACTGTTTAAATATTTCCATCTGGACCGCACAACATCATAATGTCCGTTAAACACGCAACACGAAATATTGACTGATAACAAGCTTAACATAAACCAATATTCCTTCTGAATGGAATATTTAATTTGGAATATTTCTTGGCTTCTTTTTGATTAAATTTTGCCTCTCAGTTCCCGTACCATTGGGCACCGTGGCAATCATTAAATATGCATTACTAATATTGAAAATAGCCGCCTGTTGTATGTGATGCAAGCAGTTTTTGGAGCAGAATTGGGAGGTGTTGCTCTGTTTCTGAAGTTTTCCAGCTCACTTCTCTAATCCATACTGACAGAGGAAGCGCTACAGGAAGGCAGTACAACAGGGGCTCAGCTTCCACTTGTCTGTACTCTGCTGGGAGAGCAAGGTTCTTTCTTCATACGTGGGATGTATTTTAGCATGCCTAAATAAAGAACAGTTATTTCTTGCTGAATGAATAAATCAATGAAATTAATTCTGCTTTCAGTAGAAACACTTCCCTCAGTGATATCAAGGTCCTTGAGCCTTGCTTTGATTATTTCCATCCATTTTGGATGCTATATTTTTTTTTTTTACGTCCTTGATAATGTAGTGTTAATGCTCCGAGGCCACAAATAGCTTGATCCGTCTAGGTTCCCTGTCCTCTTAATGAAAGTGCAAAGACACTCGCCCTCTATACTGATGCCTCTTCCTGGCAGATGGCTTGATAGGCTCGCGCACAAGTCTGCCAAGATGAAACGATGCCTCAATGCAAACAATACTCACAATAAGCCCTTTAATAGCATTTCCCCCCACTGCCATAGTAACAGTCCTGTGTAATAACTACTGATACAGTAGAGTGAGCAGGAGGAGATGAAGAAATTTTCAGCAAAACAAAGAGAACCTGTCGGCTGATGCAGTCATCTGCAGGAGAGAGGATGGGTCAATAACAGACGCAGGGATGAATTGTTGGCCCTGTTGAGTGGATCTGAGATAGGGATGTGCGTTCTCTGTGAAGGAAACATATTCCAGGGCATATCCAACAAAAAATACTATCTGCTTCACACAGAGAGTATTGTTTTGGCGATGAATCCAGCTGGCAAGCTCTGCCACGTTTCTTTCCTTGGAAGGAATCGCAGTTAACAATTTGGAGCAAGCAGCGCCTTGACTAAACAGATAATCATATTATTGTATTGCATCTCCATACATTACACACCTGCCGTAGACTGCAAGCGTGTGTAATGTATGTACAGCTCAGTAAATAGATCAATCAGCGCACACGGCCGCGTAGCAGGAATAGAAAAAAACCACAACAACCTCTCCCCGTTTTTCTCACCTCACACACACTCTGGGATATTTGCAGTACTTTCAAACCTGTTGTCTGGGAGACCACTCCTTGTTTAGATGTGTTGTCAAGGAAACAAAGACGGAAAAAAATCTGCTCGGTGAAATTTTTAGAGAATCCATCTGCTAGGTTGGAACAAGGAATAAGTAACACTCAGCCTAGTTGAACGAATGCTTCCAATAAAACATATCTTCCAAAGGGAAAGAGGTTTTATTGATTCTGCTACACTGTTATTAATATAAAAATGGAGCCGGCTTGTTGTAAATAAGCCAGGTGGATTCCTTTTTATTGCAGTCCAGCGGAACCTTTTACCTATTGAATCGAAAATTGCGTGGGAGAAAATTCTACCATATAAGTCAGGTAGCCCTCTGCAGTGTAATTACTGCCGAGCCGGCCACCCGTCCCTGTAATGCTGAATAACAGGATGTCCAAATGCTCATAATCACCTATGATTACTGGTGAAAGGTTAAGCTGATTCAATCCCTCAGCCCAATTTGCTACAAAATCCAGGAAAATACTACAAAGACCATGGGATTTGCAAGCCTGCTGGTAAGGGATGCTGAATGATCAGATTGTTGCTTTGGGAGAATAATAGCATGTTCTGCATAAGGAGTCGCAGCATAATTTCATTGGAGTTGGGTTACCCGGGAGAAGAGCAGCAGCTGGACATCCAAAGTAGCAGACAAACTGCATATTGTGTAAGCAGTTTTTAAAAAAAACAACAAAAAAAAACAGCATGGCCTAAATATCTCCTCACAGCCTGATTTCTACCCTTTTCACAAATCTCCTGATTCTGTCACATCTTTGCTGTTTTACTCAACCGCTTTCCCTCCTTTGCTCCATATCTTCCCTTTCTCACAAAGCATTCTCAGAAATGTGTGACGCAGTCGTTCGGTAATCATATCCTCACGCTGCTGTGAGGCTTGCGAGGCTTTATCAGCATGATAAACCTCACAAAACACATTTTTTTCCCTTCCTCAACCTCCTTTGACAATCACATGTTTTTAGAGGATGAATCATTCATTCAGCATGAGAATTGTTTTCAAACCGTACAGGCAGCAAGGTTCAATAGGCTGCATGTTTGGGATTTGGGCTCTGCCATGTCCCCCCGGTGTCACCTGGTGCTGATCTGTGGCGTTCAAGGCTGACAGCCTCAATCACAAGCAGCAGCAGCAGCAACTTCCACACTAAGGACCTCAGCCTTAATCCCAGCGCTGCAGCACAAACACATCATAACTCATCAGCTCTGCAACAACAATTGTTTGGCAACTCTTTGAGGAGCTTCCTCTTCTTTTCCTAATTTCCTCTTGCACATCAGGCTGCTCTGGTGATTTCTGTTAAGAGCAGAGGCTGAGGTGCCATCACATGCCGTGATGCTCCTGGGCGGCCTGGGACACATCAGCTTCCCTGTGGCTGCATCCGAGTGAGAAAGCCCTGTCAACACGTCCAGCTCAAGGGGCTCGTCTTAAGGAGTAGAGGGAAGCAGAGCAGAGAGGTGGAGGATGACAGAGGCAAGGAGGAGGCGGGCGAGGGGAGGCAGGAAGCAGGAGAAGTCCAGGTCATTGTTGGATCTGACAGCGGAGGGCAATGCCAAGCCTCATTTAGAATTCACTCCCTGAGAAGCAGCTGTTACATCTTTTATTGGAGGAACAAAGGAATGGCGTGCTATTTTCATACGAGAGCAATTTTCTTAAGAGAAGCATCTAAAGGGACAAGAGGGAAACAGGAATGTGTGTGTGTGTGTGTGTGTGTGTGTGTGTGTGTGTGTGTGTGTGTGTGTGTGTGTGTGTGTGTGGGAAAAACAAAAACAAAATTCTTCTTCCAGGAACACAAACAGAGCGGCTCATTACTTGCTGCTCGGTGCTTGTTGTGTGCAGTGCTGGTTCGCACCCTGTCATAGTTTGGGTCAAAAGCCACCTCAGATAGATAGCCAGGAGAGTTGTCTCCAACACTTCTAGACAAATCAATACCTAAGATCCTTTTATATATATATATATATATATTTTTTTTTTTTTTTTTTTTTCTACAGCAGCCCTCGCCCCCTTTGAAAATACACTTTTGGCACATTTGTTCAGTTTGAGTTTCGTTTAATTAAAACAAGGAATCGCTCAAGCATAAAGTCTAATTACTGTAAAACAATATCTTAGATGCACACACACACACACACACACACACTCACACAAATGACACAGTGCACATTGGCGTATAGCAAAGAAGGCATTTCTCTGAGTCTCTGAAAATGGAAATGGAAATTGCACTTGCAGCCTCCCACTTTTGGTTAGCGAGCACGATTCAAAAACTCATTATGATTTCCTTTGCTTGGCATTTTAATACACTGTGGGGGTAAATAACAAGATGGTCTGCGACTGTTTGGAAGGCTTGTGGGTAAATTCACGTTGTTCAAAGTCAGACAGATGCACGGAGAATGAAGTTTTCAAATGACAAAATGAGCTAAAGAAAGAAAATGAGGGGGCTGTCTGGGTTTTTAATCAAGGAAAAGCCTGTAATACATTTTTAAATTGACGTGAGTAATAATACTAGTCAGTCAGTACATTTGGTTGATTTAATTAAAACAAGTCAGTGTGTTGGCTGCATGAAGACCAGAAGCTGAAACAACTTGGTAGACGTTCTGTGAATGAGCCACTTAATGAAAGCTTTTTAATCTTGTTACTGAGTTTTTGCAATAGATGCTTTGCTTGGCCCACCTCTGCCAGTTAACTGTGGATGTTTTATGGTCTCACCAAAGAGCACTAGTGTGATTAGACACAGCAGTGCTTCACGCGTATGTTTTTATTATTAAAAAGTTTTTCAGGCCCATCTCCATTAATTTTACAAGCATCAGGTTGCATGAAAAGAAGGACAAGGTGTACGAGAGATGTGAAAAAGGGGTTGCACTCTCGCCCGGAAGTATTTTTACAGACTTCTCAAAGGAGAAGCATTAGAAAAATACTGAGAGCACAGAGTAAACAAATAAAATCAATGCAGCAGGACTAAATAAACCTCCTTTTTCCAAGTCCAGTGTGTTACAGATCACACAGCTCAGAGGCTGACTCTCAAATGGATGAGGTGTGATAGATTACATGTGGCTAATGAGGCCAACAAGGAGAGACGTAGTGCATGCTCTAGACTTCTTCCTAATTTCACCTCAAAGGGTTGTTTAATGTTTTTGTCCTTAGATCTCAGATCTGATGCTGAAACATGATGACTGACAATTTGTCAGGTTTTGTTGCAAAAGCCTGAAAATGTTCTCATGTACGATGTCAGGTTATTGGATTGTGCTCGGCTAATAGCAGAAGACTTAATTTGAAGAATTGTATAACACACTGAATTAAAACCATAATTCAAGCTGAGAATTTTACTTCATCCTGGGTGACCCAATGTTCACCCAAACTACCACATGGCTCATTTTGTAGGTTAACCCTAGTTGGTGCTGTAACCACTAAAGGCTACTTAGAAATTTAGCCACTGTAGCCTGTAATGTAACGATCCCTCAGAGGGGAGGCACACAGAACTGTTCCTTCTTTATATATAAAAAAGAATGAGTTATATAATTATCAGCATCTAAAGAAAGAAACTTGCATTTTTTAATTCTCTCCTTTCTTCTTCTTTTCTTCTGACATCTCATTTTGTTGGGTGACTTTTCTAAATGTTAATGATAAAGCAGGCAGACGTTGCTGTCTGCTGAGAGGCTGATGGGCGCGTGTGTGCATATATGCCTGTCTTTGGCGTGCTCTAAGACATGGGTCTCGAACCGGCGGCTCTGAAACTGCATGCAGCTCTTTTGCTCAACTCAAAGCATTATGGCTTTAATGAAATTTTATTATTTTAATTTCAATTCAAGATCAAGAGGCGACGCTTTGATTTTTGTCTGTTACCATCCCCTGTCGACCTCTGTGAATAAGGTAGCAGTTAAAATCTTAATAATGCTGTAAGTTAGTCTTTACGTTCTCAAATTGTAAAATTATGTATGGTAAATTTTAAAATGAATCATTTGACTCAGCTAACAGTATTTCATAATTAGAATTCTTTTAATTAAATCAGATAGCTACATACTTGTGTTAATCACATATTTCTGATAAATAAGCATGGGTATAATATGGCAAAAATGGTAAAACCGCCTCAGAAGCTGATTTTTTTTTTGTTCAAAATAAAGTTCTCACCGCTTTTAGCATTTTTTATTTGAGCTGTCACTAGCAGGAAACTTTGTTCGGCATCATCAATAACATGGGATACCTCTAATAACTATAACTATAAGAGAGTGAACTGTAAGCAGGGTGCTCTGAGTGAGGTAAAATTAAAAGCTGTGATACGCATATGCATCATATCCTGTGAATCCCACTGGGATAAGTAGGTTATTTAAATTATGCAGTAATACCCGCTACAGCAAAAAGCAACCTTGAGTTCAACCATCAATAAACTGTCCTCACTATTTTGTGGAATCCTGAAACTAAATCACCGGAAAGCCTCTTCGCTGCCAGTTTTGAAAGAGCAGCAACAGCGTCCTGCTGCACTCTCTGAGCAGTAGATTAAATCGAAACGAGGATTAAGTATTTCTTGTTTATTTGCTTTTTGACAGTAACAAGACTAACAGCACCTATCCCTGGCATGCTATGTAGCAAAACACATTTAATGAGGTGTTTTCTTGTCAGCGCTGTCTTTACTGAATGGCAAAGCCTGTGGTCCGCAGGTTCAAAGTCAAAGCTAGTTAGCCCTTTTCATCTGTCACTCGCAGTAGGATGGGCAAGATCAATCTGAAGTAATCTGAGAAATGCCAGCCGTCCTTTTCGCTTTACCCCAACAAAGGCCAACCAGAGGGGAGAGGAATCATCACTGTTAATTATAAAGCCCATTAAGTTTTGATCTGTGTGAAAGCTCTGTCAATAGAAAGGTGCTGTTATCACTCACCCATAGCCTGTTCCCTGGAATTAATTTCTCCAATCTGTTGTCAAATATCATAATACCTCGTGAATAACAACTCAAATTTTCATATTACAGGGTTGTCACAGAACATATGGCATAAAGATAAACAAATATTAAAGGAGACTGAGCGGACACTTTGGACCATTGTCACAGTTTGTGTTTTGCCTGATAATGGAATCAAAATAGCTGCTTGTCAAGCGGCGTGATTACAGCGGACTGTTGGTGAGAACATTTCCAAAGGGCACATTTCAGACATGTTTCCTGTTTAATTTCAACTATGAATCATAATTTAGTGGCAAAGCGGTGTCACAGGAAATATATAGTTTTCTTCATTTCAGATGAAGGATAAATTATGTTCCCCAAAACAGAACAGAAAAGAAATTATTCATGGAAAATGGAAATCAAGTGTTAATGTGATAATATTTCTCTGCCTCTCACAACTAAACGACACCGTGATGCATCATCTTCATCTGCTCGGCACCTTGAATCTTCTGCTAGGTCAGAAAAATAGAGACCAGAGTGATGATTGTCTTTGTTTGTGAGGCACGTTAGAAGGATTTACATTTGTCGCCTACCCGGCTAACAAGATTATGCTTTATGATTAGATTTTTCTCAAGTGGTGTCAACCGCTTCCATGATCGCGGTGAGGGATAAGTGGATCAGTTGATTCGGACTCTGGAGAGCTGGTGAGTTGGCAAAAAAAAGGTAAAGAGGCCAACTAATTACCAGTGTTGTCGCTATCTAGTTTGTGGAGGTTTGCTGGAGTGGCATGCCGTCGCTACAACACGTGGTGGCTGCAAGCTCCTTCGGCAAAACACCTTCGCTGAAGGAACTTCACAATGCCCTCTGAAGAAGTTAAAATGTTGCCTGGTAACCATGTTTACTGTATTTGTCATATTTTTCATTTTATTAAGGGCCAAATGTGTTCAGTTGGCAAAAGGTCTGAACTGTCACGATCAGATGTCTTCTTCTTTTCTTCTTTGATGGAGCTTTAACCTGCATTTGTGGATATCACAGTGAACTGTATACACAGATGAAGTATCTGGAAGTGTTCCTAAACCTGTGCAGTGATTTCCATGACAGCAACCGGCCTGTTTATTTAATGCAGTGCCACCTGAGAGTCTGATGATCACGGGCATCCAGTATTGATTTTTTGCCTTCTCTCTTGTACACAAGAGGATATTTCTCCCAGATTTTCCAAATCTTTTGATGATATTGTGTGCTATGGATGATGAGTCTTCACAATTTTACACTGAGGAACATTATTTTGCAATTTCTCCACAACTTTGCTCCACAGTTTTGTTCTAAAAATCTATGCTGACCATGGCAGCACTGTGCTTAATTGGCCAGCCAGCTTCCCTGACCTGAACACCATAGAGAATCAGTGAAGTATTGTCAAGAGGAAGATGAGAAACACCTGACCCAAAATAAATTTGAAATGAAGGCTACAATAAAAGCAAAAAAAAAAAAAAGGCTTCACCTCAGCTGTGCCACGAGCTGATCCCCTCCATACAACACCATACTGATGCAGTAGTTCATTGTGAAGAAGCCCCAGTTATGTGTTATAGTTTTTAAATGAACATGGTTGTCATTAGCTGGGAAACCCTGCATTTAAAGTCATTACTGATTATTTGTCTGTGTGGGTTCTCAGTCATCCAGGTCACGGTAATCTAAGGAGCTTGGAAAGCTAAGTAACTGGACTTTCTTAAGGTCCTTGATGTTGTTTTCAGCTCTCATCTGAGAAGCCTTTTCACATTGCTGATTATTATGACCAGACAGCAATGAATGGACTTAATTTCATCCTGAACCAATTTCTGCTGGAGGTTTCTTCCTGTTAAAGTGGAGTTTTTCCTTCCCACTGTTGCTAAAGTGCTTGCTCATAGGAGGTCATCTGATTGTTGATGATTGTTGGGTTTTTCTCTGTATGTATTATTGTAGGGTCTACCTTACAATATAAAGAATGCACAAATTAGGCACCCCATCGGTGCTCCCCAGGTATGCTTTATTTGTCAACCAATCACTTGCATTGCAGAGAGAGGTTATTATGATTACAAAATTGTGGTTTTACTTTTTGCCCTCTCATTGTGTTTTTATTTTCCATTGCTTTCCTATTACATTTATTTATAACATAAGCTGTATTCAAAACATGCAGCAGTCTATAATTCTCACTTAAGCCTCTGCAGCCTAGTAAGGTAGAAAATGAGCAGTGCACTGATTGTACGACACCTCCTAAATAGGTGTGAACACATATTTCATGTAGCAACACATGGCAGGGCTTTATTTGCGTTCAAACTCTGTTGTCGAGGATCTCTCTCACACCTGACTGCTCCGTCTTATCCCAAATGAGCAAACGACAACATCTGGAGGCTTACAGAAAGGAAAAGCTCTGAGGACAAAGAGAAAGACAGAACAAACCCTCCTCCACACACACACACACACGTGCATGTACAAATACATGGGTAAAACACGCCCGAGGCCATTAAATGATAAAGCCCTCCCAGTGTGAAATAACGCACACATCGCAAAACACATCACCATCACAGTGCAAAAAGAAAGTTTTCAGTTGCTCCTATATTAAGCTCACGATCGTGCTCAGAGCAAAAGCGAAATCCTTTAGTAAGAATCACTTTCAGACAGACAAGATATTATACTGCATGACTACTCAGACAGCATTATGCAGAGACAGGGGGCCGCTATGACACCTCCTTTCATTCTGAGCAAACTGTTGAGAAACACAAACAATGTTTATGGTTCAAAGCCCAGGCAAATAGAAAGGCAGAGTGCTTTGTCTTTTAAGTGCACTGCAATTGGACTTCAAACCTGTTCAAATAAATAGGTCTTTAAAATATCATCTGCTCATGGTGCTGTATACAAAGAAGCAATATGTTATCTGTCTAGACTGTAGAGGTGGAAATTACAAATTACATTTCTGATTCAATTTATGCACCGCTTAAATCATGGTTCAAATGCACTTCAAACTGCATACATCAGTCAGCGAACGCCTCGACGCTCACACAGCCTGACATTCAGAGCTGAGTCTGACTGGCTCCAGGTTAGTAGTACGATAGCCTGTTCAGTTCAGCTCACCTCAAAAACGAGTGCGTACCAGCTTGTTGTTTTTGACAGCATTTTCAGACTTTTGTTTATTTGGCTTTTGTGGTCTTTAAAACAGCTTTGAATGAGGCACCGACGTCACTGCTGAGCTGACAACAGCAATCACGCTCGTCAGCAAAGAGCTCCGCTGCTAAAAGCTACTAATTCAAGAGACAGTGGTGATTCAGTATACTCAGTTCACTTTTCAACTGAGATATTTTACATCTATGCATTTGAGAGCTCTGCTTTGTATCACCTATGAGTGATGAGATGGGATGGGATGTACCAGTGATGTGTCGACACATTGGGGCTACATTTCAGATAGTGGTCTTGTTAAAATTGATGAAATTATCAACACAGAAAAGTGCTATCAGATTTTGATCCACCATGCAATGCTATCTGTAAAGCATCTGATGGGCAAGGCTTCATTTTTCAGTATGACATTGATCTCAAACACATTGCCAGTGCAGTAAAAGTATAGCTGAATAGAAAAACACACAGTCGAACACTTTCATGCCATGGAACTCAATGATATTGAGTGTGGGATCATCTTGACAGAGAAAAAGAGGCAGTCAACATGCAAAGAAGTGCTTTGAATGTCCTTCAAGAAGCCTGCAGAACTATTTTTGACGACTACCTAAAGAAATTACAAAAAGGAGCTTGCCTAAGTGAGTGCAGGCTGTGTTGAAGAATAAAGGTAGTCATACTATAGAGTATTAATTTGTTTTTTCTGTTATATGCTGTATTGTATGTTTCAAGAAATCACTATATATGTCTTGATGCATGCTCAATCATCCAGGTAAGTGAATCTCCAAAAGTTGATTCTGTTCATCTGGATGTAGTGTTTTGTGGGTGAAACGTTTTGTCACTCATCCAAGTGACTTCTTCAGTCTCAGCTGACTGCAGGTTTCCCCAATCTTATAAACAGTACATTTGCATAATGACTGAAACCAGCCCACTGAAGGAACAATGGGCCGGGAGGTCAGTTCCTTAATCTTAATCTCTTTGGAGAAATCACTATATACATTTACCACTTTGCTAGCTAAATATAAAAAAATAAAAGGTGGCTAAAGATCTTTGCACATCTCTGGAAAATTTCAGTTTTTACCAAAATATAACAAATTGCAATGTGTTTAATTTAGGCTAAATAATGATGCAACTCTGGGTCTTTAGCAGCCAGGAGTAAACAGCTTGTGAAAATGCATGAATAGTTTTTTAGGTATAAGTGAAGTAAACTTTCCCACTAGTATTCATTCTGACAGGAGTCTGTAAGAAAGTAATGGTTTGGCAGGAAACACGAAAAAATGTTTGCTCAGTCCTTGGTGTCACGCACTCGGTGCCCCTGTAAGCATCATTGTGTTTGGTTGTCAGACAGACTTAACATTGTGAAAGGGTGGATTTTTAATCCAAAGCATGCACACTATTCTAAACCCAAACTGAAACTTTTGTTATATAAACTTTGCCAAACAGCAGCTAAAAATATAAAGTGAAAAGTAAAAAAAAAAGATAATGAAAGAAAAGAACTGAAAACTATCCCAAAGTCCTGTCCTCTGGGTGAAATTCACGTTGTGATTTTTATATATTTGTCAAGGGGAGCAGTAACCTGCAAACTGAAAAATGATGCTAACAAGCAGCCAGAGTATTAACTCCCAAGGTGTTTTGACCGAGTGTCAGTATGTAATGAGATGGAAATTTAACAGTTTCTTAGTGTGCTATGTCCAAAAGGACACTATGCAATTTTTTTTATATTTTATGTTGTATTTGAATAAAACAAACAAAATACTATGTGCCAATTGCTAGGCTAATGCTAATTCTGTTTTCCTGCTTCTTACTACTTCGTACTAAGCTAACAACTTTTCATAACCTGCTAACACCTTAATGGAAACGCACTGGGCTGCTGATGTTCTCATAAACTCTCAAGAAATTCACCAAAATATTGAAGTGTGGTTTTAAACTGTCACGTGACAGGCTAATTATTATTATGCTGTATGACTTGGATCGTAGGCCCCAAAGTTAGGGCCTGTCACTTACTGTAGCATAAATGTTTATGGTTGCCTTTCACCTAAATGCCATGTAGACTCAGTTTATTTATATCTTGATCATTCCATGCATGTTTGTGTGTGTGACAGAGAGAGAAAGAGAGAGTGAGAGCTAGCTAGCATGATGACAGCCAATTAATTCAGCTCTTGGGGACTCTGCGAGGAGAAACAGTGACTCGCGGGTTGCATTAGTCATGCAGCATGGCAGCGCTGGCATCAGGGAGCTCTCGTACACTTTAAAGGTGACTCTGTGTGTGCCCACATTTTTGTTTGCCTCTTGTGCTATCCTGTCATACCTCCCTCACCCATGGGGGCCCAGCATGAAACAGCTTCACGACTTAAGGATAGCGTCGGAGGCGCTGAGTGCATCCTGAGAAGCTGAGTGTCAAACCTCTAACAAAGCATTTAACAAGCACAACAGTGCACACTGCTAACAGCTCGTTCAAAGACTATGCCAGAGTTTACCCCCTACAAGCACACAAACAAACATCTTTATTATAGCTGACTTAAGCTTGAGTCCAAAGGGATGTAAGGGAAGTTTTTGTTTTGTTTTGTTTTTTTAAAAGAGGTGCAGTGCAGCTACAGTGAAGTGATGTACTGATCCATATGAAGTGAAGTGGCTCACAGAGTTCAATATGAGTGATTAAATACTCAAGTATATGCTCACTGTACACCGAACAGCAAGGACATTTATGAAAGAATTTACATTGAGAGTACATATTCTTAGATGTGAGAACATGAAGGACACACAAAGACACACACTTTACTATGCTCATTGAAGACATTTTTTACTCACTATTGATCAATGCTGACCATGAGCAGCCTGTGTAACAGCTTGAGATTTTGTATTTTAATGCCACAGCAGGTTATACTAGATTTATATCGTTAACTTTGCAGATTTCAGTTTGCGTAGCACCTGAGCATCTGCTTTCTTTACTCAAAGGTTAAGAGAGACGTAGAATAGACAGCTTTGGTCTAAATGTAGGCGAGGAAACGCTTCAGTATTAAGTTAGAGACTGTCAGGTTAGTTTACCTTAGTTTTTGTAATATTCAATTACACAAGATGTTATTGAAAATAAGATATCATTGAAATTTGATTGGAAGCCTGAGGGAATGAAGTTGGGTGTGTTACTGTCTTGCCGTGATTATATTAATTAAAGTTTTAAGGCTGTTAAAAGAAATTGCACACTTATTAACTAGAACAACTTCAAACCACTCCCTATCAAGTATTGACAATATATTTTTTTAAATGATTTCATAAATGTTTTATAAGTTTAAGCTAATTCCTTTATTAAAATTTCATGTGTGCAATAATCTGGGTACATATCCTGTATGTAAAAGATGGACGTAGCTTATACCTGCATTCTTTCCAATTGCCAGCAGGGGGTTACTTAAAAAAAAGAGAGAGAGAAATCATACTTCTAAGCTGATTTGTAAGTTCAGTTCTGTTCCTGTGATTGAGTGTGTAGTCGAGATCAAGGTGTCAAACATAAGGCCCAGGGGCCAGAATTGGACAGGCAAAGACTTTAATCCGGCCCAGTGAGTTTGGCATTCCTGTTCTAGATCCTAGGTAACCAATATTTTGACCGATCCAGACCCAGATGACATTTTTTATGGACCCGGAGCCATTACTAGATTTTGATGGACCCTTTCCATTATGCTCGGTGCAACTTGTCTCATAAGGTTAAGGCTACGGTGAGGTTATTTGAATTTCTTTGTCTTTCTGATAGCCAGTGTGCATACACAGACTAATGGCGTGCATGGTAACTCATGCTATGTGATTCAGAGCAAATTCAGTCTAACTGGTCCTCCATACATTTTAATTGAATACCCCTGGTCCAGAGTGTATGGTGTCAGTTTCTAGTTGTTAGCTGTGGTTAATAAATCATGATGCTCATTTAGTAAAGCATTAAGTAGGTTATGCTTTAGAGAGGACCTACTTTGCAACTTTGCTGTGACTGTCCAGGCATTAGACTTATTAACAACTTTTGCAATATTTACAACAGCATTACTGATACATGATTAGAACACGAGAATGCAATAGCTTTCTAACTGACTGACAGGCATACTAATATATAGGTGTTATACCTGTTAGAAACCACATTCAGTGTTCTTGTATCACAGCCATTATCCATTCAGTTATAAATAGCGTTATCATTAATGCTATGTATATATACTCCTCTTTGTCAAATGACTGGTAAAATGGCAAGTTTGTAACCTCCTATAGTCCCAAACTATGTTAAACAACAGCAGGGCCACACAAAACAGCAACTCGAACAGTTGTCCTCTGCAATAACTGATCTTTAATGTTTAAAAACCCTTTGTTAATTTAGTTTCATCCCTCAGGTGATACCAAGCAGTTGTGAGTGCAAAGTAAAGTGTAATTTTGAGTATAGTGAAGCCTGCAGCTCGGTGATCACATTCTGGAGGTTGAAGACAGGATGTCTCCATGAGAAACAGATGATGACGAGAGCCGTAGGTGGTTGGTGTGCTGCCTCAGTCAGTGCTCTGCTTACAAAGGGCCATTAGCCAAGGTCTGTAGCTGACAGATGAAGGCCCCCCTACGGTGCAGGACCACGCTGTGATTTACAATCTTTATATTTAACCAGAGAGAGATTAATTATCACCAGCAAATTGACAGGACCAGGAAGACGAGGGAGGTTTTTGACTGACATTGCCATTCCTCACAGCACTTCATGCCAGAGGTCATTGCTCCTGACCTTGGGATGCCAGGCATATTGGGCACCCTGCCTCCTTTCAGCAGCACCTTCTTATGCATTTTTTTACTTTGACAACCATCATTTTTGCTTTGCAGGCACGCCGCTCACCCCCGGATGAGCTTATGGCCCCACAATGGTTGTCAAAATAAAGGGAAAATTAACTGTCGAGCAGAATTCTCTCATATTTTTCATCGTGGACACTTTTTTGTAGACTTGTAGTCAAGCATGTGTGGGGGAATGAGTGAGTGAGCGAGTGCGAGGGAAAACAAGCCTTGCCCAAAGCAAGAAAACAAAAGAGCCATGGTTCCACTCTGTGTTTCCACTCTCCTGGTTTACTGATGCCCTGCAGATGTCCTGAGCCACTTTTTATTTCCTTAAGTATTGAGTCCAGTGTGAGAGGGGGGTGGGAAAGTGGATTCTGGTGTGTTTTTGATGTGTTTGTGTTGCTATCTAGTGCATTATCCATTGTGGAAGGGATGGGCTTGGCTAGGTCATTTCTTTGTAGCATATACAACAGGGTGCTAAATCAATTTACCTCTCCAGGGACAATAAATATCATGTGTTTAAAAGTCTGTATCGATAAGATAAGATAAGATGAGATAAGATAAGATAAGATAAGATAAGATAAGATAACTCTTTATTGTCATTGCACAGTCATACATAGTACAGTAGTACAATGAAATTGGAAAACTGTGTTACGTCGGCACTACATATAACACAACACGACACGATATGACACATCACAACGCAACAAACAACACAACACAGTATATTAACTTAGTATAAAAAAGAAGAATAAGTGTATGTGTATTGCACACTATTGGGGGCTAAATGCATGCTAAGACCAAGCATCAAGCTCTAGGATGAAGGTGGCCAGTTGGCGTTGGCTTTAAAGTCCCCATATATTCCCTTGTTAAAACAGTACACTGTACAACTGTACAAAGGTGATTGTGATATTGGAGTCATGGAGCTGGATTTCTCAATCAGTGCGTCTTAAGCATACTAAATGCAATTATCTTTCTGATACAGACAATGCAAGCAGTTACTAGTTCTGATGAGCAAAATTTGAGTATTTTATTTAGTTACGTAGCAGTAATTACAATATATCTTTGTCTGTGTGATACAACTACTAAGTCTACACTCTGCCAAACAGTTAGTTCATAACATTGTACTCCATCCTCCTGTCTAAATATGGTCGCTTCTCTTTCCAAGAAAACAGCGTGGCGGGAGCCAGTAACATTAACACTGAAGCTTTAAAACAGGGCAGCTGGTGGGGGCTATATCCACATTTTATATTCATGTTTCCCATGTGACATCATGTTCACATTGCTCAAGAGTATTCTGTGATGTAGGCTGTAACATAACGTATTGACACACCTTTTAATACTGTACTCACACATTGTATAGATAAAAGGCATTGCTGCTTTTCACAGTGCCTATATTGTGCTACGCTGATGGCTGCAGAAATCATCAAGGACAGAAAGAGAATCTTTCTTTTTATCACTTTTGTCCTGATTTGGATTGAAGATGTTGGTTTGCAGTAGATAATCAGTGAACATTTCATTGGAGGTAAGCATTTTGCAGAATATTAACCCGCTCCAGGATCCCTTGCTGCATCTATGACATCCTTGGTCATAGATTTTTGCTATTATATTCTTGTAATTGCTTTGGTCGCTAGCAGACTGCCAGTAGGTTGCATGTTGGATGTTAACTTGTCTGCAAACACTTGCTAACTGCTAACCCAGCTGTAACTTAAAAACTGAAAAACATTCACCTTCAAATTAAATTTTGTGTCCCAGCGCTGCAGCCAACATGTTTCAAAATGCACAGCAGAGGCAAATGGTCTCTGTTACCAGAAAGTTACTGACCTGTGTGACTGAGGCTTTAGCAATCGATTTCACAGCAACTGCAATCAATCTCTAGCCACTACTCACCAACCATGTTTTTCCCTTATGACCAATGGTTGCCGATTTAACCTGTATGTACATGTGTGTATAATGCTGAACAGCTAGTGAGACATGAATGGCGCCAAATTCCTAAGAAGCAAAAAAAACCTCCTGTTTTTCCTTGCTTTTCCGATCTTCCTAGTGAAATTCCTACTGAACTTGGTAGTGATGTAACTCCCGTGTTATGGCTTCCAGGGTAACTGCAACATGGCATGCGTGCCTGGGGGCAGCATTACACATCCAAAACAGTGGATGGCCACATGACTAGAAAACGTGTGCGATCGTGGCTCAAGAGTTGGGAGTTCGACTTGTAATCGGAAGGTTGCCGGTTTGAGCCCTGGCTTGGACAGTCTCTGTCGTTGTGTCCTTGGGCAAGACACTTCACCCGTTGCCTACTGGTGGTGGTCAGACGGCCCGGTGGCACCAGTACGCCCCAGGGGGCTGTGGCTACAATGCAGCCACACCAGTGTGTGAATGGGTAAAGCGCTATACAAATACCATTTTGAAAAATTGAGACTTTTTCTTTTCATCTCACCCAGTAGACTGTTATAATTAATCACATTTTTTGTTTGATTTCATCACAGTATCAAGTGGGACAAATTTTGGGAAAATAAGTCAGAGTACTTGACACGTGGGGATTCACTCTTGTCTCGAGTTAGATGAGATGATTGATAGCCCTCTCAACTCTGTTCATAAGATACGAAGCAGATGGTTATCTTAGTCTAGCACTGCAATCGGGGAGAAGCAACACGCAAGGCTCTCTAAGAAAATTTACCTACCAGTACTTTAAAGACGCTCCATAATTTACAAGTTATATCCAAGAGGGTTTCCTAAATGCCAAACTGTTGCTTTAAAGGGCAACTCTAAAACAGGCAAAGCTCTGAAATGTGTTGAAGAAATATAATAGGCTTCAGAACAAGGCAAGAATTTGTGCATAAGGCACAGAGTGTGAGTTTACTGGTTTCTCGCTACATTTTCAGCATTTGGTTTGTTTTCAGCCACGCTGGCAGAGAGAAATATATTTAGAGAATCAAATTTCATTTCTGTTAGTGACTTCAGTCGACACAGAGGCATGTTAGTCAGCACTTAACACCAGTTTTCTCTCCCCACCTATCAGTTTACCTTGTGCCTCCAGCTGAGTAAATCATACAAATGAAATCTGGCTTATTATCTATCACAAATGTGGATGCAGCAAGATTCTGACACATAAATCCCCCTTTGAAGGTTAATAAAAACACACACGCAACTTTGCAACCTCTCTGACGATAAATAAATAAATAAATAAAACTAAAAGCACAGTGCAGCACACCAGAAAACTGATTCACAGCTGATATCAGATGGTTATTCAGTCTTTGAGGGGTGGAGGGGGGAGAAAGTTGTTCATGCTTTCAAATGATTAAGCTATCAGAGGAATAACAGATGCTTTACACCTCTCATCCCCTATAACAGCTCTCACCTCCTCCCAGCTACAAACTCCAGCTCCTGCAAGTCTCCCTCTGTTTCTCTCTTGCTCACCCCTCACCTTTGCCTTGCCAGTCTCATCCATCTCTGCACTCACCTATGGCACTTCCTCATGTTGCATTCACTTGCACTTTTGCCGAATGAGAATCACAATGAAGGACAAGGTGCTAATGATTTCCACTCACTTTAAGCCTCTGGCATGCAGGAAATATATTCCCTGGGTAAATCCTGAGATTTATGACATCAACATTTTATCTTCTTTTAAGTGCGGGGATGACCAAGAAGAGGGCAGGGATGGACACTGAATGCCATGCAGGAACCATGACCACCTTTGCTAATCCTTTGGCACCCCCACCAGCTTGCATTACAGATGGAAGTCACAGGCGGATTATGACTGCAAATCAGCTCTACTCGCTTTAAGAAGCCATACGCCCTCAGCCGTCTCATTTCTCTCTCTCTCTCGCTCACTCTCTTTACCACCCTTAAATCACACCCACCCCCATCTGAAGTTAGTGCTCTAAAGGGAGAGATCTCACCAACCCCGAGTGTCAGCATGGGAACAATTAGCAGGCAGGTGCAGAAAATTGCTCTTTTCATAATGACGGATATTTATACATAACCCCTCGCAGAGGTGGACACGCTGCTTCTTTGTTACCCAGGCTGATTGTCCAAGGCTCCTTCTCTTTCAACCTCCTCTCACTTCCTTTCCTTTCCTTTTTTTCAGCCATTCATAAAATACAAGCACCCATAAGTCAAAGTGACAAACATCAACATAAAGGCAGCTGCTGCGAAATCTGACATCCGCTCAGATGTCAGTTAAGACTGAGACATCCGTGACTCTCGATCCAATTACGTTAATCAGCCGTGGAAAATCCATACTGAAAGTTGATGAACAATCTCGCGCGATTGTAAATGAAGTTGGTTGTGGCTGTCACTATCCGTCTAATGAAATAATCTCGTTGAACTGACCCCCTGACGGTGATCATGACAGACGTAATCATCAGTTTTGTGCCTTATTGTGCCTTACTCCTCACATCACGGGGACGGGGAAGATGCGATTTCCAAAACAGTGCATTGACGCCGAAGACACTAAAGGTCACCGTGCGTTCTTGAAGGATCACTCATTGAAAACAGCCTTGTTTGATTCTGCGATGATCAGATGACTTCATAACAGCTCCCACTTTGTGCCAGGAGTTTAATTCAGCCCGCAAGGTCAAAGGGGTCAGTGGACAAAGTGTTGCTCATCTTAACTGACTAGCAGCCTCGTGCTGCTGTGCTCTGCTCGGCTCTACACGCAGAGCGCTACTGCTCTCTACTGACAGCTGCACATCACTTGCCTGATGGAGTGATGCTTTCTTATTGAGATCTACCACGTCCCTGAAAAAAATAATAAAAAAGAAAAGAGTACTGGTAAACATGATTCTGTTTCTGTGTTTCACTCTGGAGAAAGGTTTGAAGGATCTTTTTTCCCCCCCAAGCTTTAGAGTAACATGTACTAAGGATATGATCGCATCCCTTCATAGCCTATATCATGATGGATGTAATCCCAAGTGAACTGAGTAGGGCTTTATTATTACACGATACACATCTCTATCCTCACAGTAAATAGCTTTCTGATTGCAAACCATCGCTGAAGCCTCCAGAGATATCCCCTTCTCAGACAACTGCCTATCTCTTACAGGATTTATGTCTGGCAGGCGGCTGGTAAATAACCCTATCAGCACTTAAAGGCTCATTTAGCTTGAGGAGTGTGTAATGGTGTTTATATAATCAGCATCTTTGTTTCTGAGACTGAACAATGAAAAGCCCTTATTTGATTTGAGTGCCATCGTGACTGCCTCTGGCATGTATATCGTGTTGTCTCCATCTGGTGGTAACTGGTGGAAACACACGAATGTGGGGTGTTTTTTCCACTCTCATAAATGTTTTATATTATTAACACATAGCGATTGCAACTATGTGTGTTGTTCACCTAAGATTTTTACATTAACTGTCAAATAACCCATCTGTTCATGTTTGCAATCCTAGAATTCAGTATAGCATGGCCAGAGGGTAGAAAAGAATCCCTCAAATCCCATAAAATAACCAAAACAAGCAGGGGAGACATTTTTGACACAGTACCATTAAATCTGACATATAATTCAAATGCTGCAAGAACTGCATGATGAAAAATTCAAGTTCATATGTGACCTGAAAAATAAAAATATCTGATGTAATGTAATGCAATACAATACACGAGCCACACAATAAATAATATTTTCCTTAAAACCTGTCACTTTTTTTTAGACTGTGTGCATGTGTGTGTTTGTGTGTGTGTGTGAGTGTGTGTGCGTTTTCTGGTAGCTTTCAAATCTGAAGGTGGCATGAAAACCCTTTGCTAGGGTAAAAATTAAAAATTGTTATCATGAAAATGAAAACTAGGTTACTAATTCCTGGTTCCATTGGTTTTTTTAAATCCTAAATATGTTTTCAATGCACTAATTAAAATCAATAACTTTCATAAGGACCCAGTGCTACTTTTGGCAACCACCAAAGTCCTTAATGATAAAAAAATAAGTTGGGACAGTAGAGGTTTTAGTTCACTCGTGTGCTTGTCCGCCCATCAAAACATCATATAATGGTATTATTAAAAGCACAATAGCCTGAGCATCCATTACACACTATAAGTGTCTATCTACTGCTGACAGCTTTCAGAGTCCCTGATGCTCAAGTGTCTGGAAGCCTTTCTTCTTCTTTTGATGGACTGGGTCTTTACAGCCCACTCGGCGTTCGCCTATCTGCCATATGGCGTGCTGGTACATGAAAAGAGTGCACTCAAACACTGCATTTTCAACCCATCATACATGAAGCAAAACACTAACGAGAACCCATTAAAGCAACTCTCCCTTTTTTTTTAAAGATTTATTAAACAATGAAAGTTTTAAAGATGGATTCATCACTAATGAGAGCACACAGCATCACAAGGTGGCAAGAGTGGAAAAATAGGCCTGTGCAAACAGAAACCAAGGTTTTATTTAAATAATATATAGATTTACCAGTAAAATGTATTTATTTTAAATACTTTACTGCTTAAATGTCTCTCATTTTCTTTATTTTTGCTTCTTGGAAGCCAACGTTTCTTGTCATTTTTAATGTGGTCTGTGAGCAGTAGTTCGCCAAGCTTTCTGAAGGGCTTTTTTTAAAGCCACTTAACGCTGAATTGTATCATTCAAGTATATAAAAAAAAGCACATAAATCAGTGGATGACACATAACAGATAATTTAGCAAAGAACTCATTTTAAAATGTGTCTTTAGGCCTGTTGTGAAAACACATAATTTGTTCCTCCTTTAGCTGAATCTACAAAGAAATGCCAACAATAACTCAGTCTGACAGAAATAAAGTACTACTTTTGCACCAACAAGGTGATTTCCAGAGAAATCCTGATATAGCTCAGCACGGTGTGCAGTGTGTCCTTAACAAAGGTTGAGAAAACTAGACAAGCGGAGATCGAAGTGGTGGGCCTAAAAAACAAAACACCTACAGCAAATGAACAGGATCTAAAAGTCAAGTTTTTAAGAAATAGGAAGAAAAAAACAGCATAATCATTTTCAGTTATTGATTGGCTTCCCCAGAGGCTGGGCCTCAACTTCAGCATGACAGAAACCCAAAACACCAGTGTGCCAGTGAACTAAAACCTTTTCCTGAAGACAACCTAAAGAAAATACAAGAAAGCTTGATTAACATAATAATAATAAAGGAAGTCATACCAAATACTGACTTTAACGCTTGTTACAGTCACACACAGTCATATCTATCTATCTATATATATAGATAGAGAGATATAATCATAGGTTAGTAGGGTGGGTGTGATATAGAAATAGTCTTGTAATTTAGTCTTTTAGGGTTTTTTTGGTATTACTTTCAGTCACTGCTCTCATCTATTTCAGTGACAGTACCAAAGCAAATTAGAAACTAAAACTTTTAATGGTGTAAGAAGTAAATAAAAATTTTTTTTACTGCTTCGGTGTGATCTACAGGATTACAGAATGAGAATAAGTGTGCAAATGAGTAATCAAAGTAGGCTAGAAAACACGTGACACGTGTCTTCAGGAAGGTATCCGGTAACACCTGTGATCAGTGGTGCAGGGCTGACTCCAAACCTCGTACTTAAACCGCACCCTGCAGTGACTTTGTCTCAGGTATCGCGACATTTTCTTCCAATTCAATAAGGAACAATTGAGGTCTTCTCGCGATGACAGGGGCGACCACTCAAGTATATTGTTCCTAAATTAGCAGGTATTAAACACAAAGCCCTAATAGTGCTACTGTACGGAGAAAAAGTCTTCTCTCATTATTACTGTCCTTCTCAGAGTTCATCAATTAGCCTTTTGCCACAGATAGCACTGACTTAATGAACCGTTACTTTAACTAGAATATTACTTCCATTTTCCCAAATTAATGAGGCCACTAATTGTCCTAATTTGCGCCTGAAACCCGGGCATTACGGTTTCTCTCTTTGCTCACTAGAACCACCTCCGTAGCTCGGGGTGTGAGAGGATAATTACAGACCAGACTCCGCCGAACATCAAGAGGTTCACTGTTCCTGGTGCACGAGAAAAAAAAAATGAAACAGTCTTTTGTTCAGAAATTAACAGGTCTTTAATTAAAACACAAGGCGAAACGACGGCACACTTTATAGAGCATTCATCCCCACTGAATGCTGGCGACGAGGAAGGAAATCCAACAGCTGAGCTACAGTTTACTAGTGTGGCTGTTTGCATGTTGCTAGGCAACCGTAAAGCACGCTCAACACAGGGTTAGATGCGATTCAGTGGGTGGAGCAAAACAAAGGGGACGCCTGGATAGTAAACAGGAATTCAAAGGCATGCATCAAAAGCACATTTATATGTGTTGATTGTTATTTATTTGTTTATTAAGAACATATTACAATCAGAACTGTGGTTATTATTTTATTATCTTTGTTGGGTCATAATTTCCGGATAATTGCTGGTATTCTGTAATACTAATTCTACTGTAATAATTTGGTGTGTTAGGCAAATAGTTGGGAGGTGAAGTGCACTTTGTCATTTTAGTAAATGGTTTGTTTATTTTTGCACAGAGAGAGAGAGAGACAGATCTAATTTCCTTTATTGTCACCTACCCAGGTATTATTGTATTTGTTTCCAGGAAACAAGAAAATGCATCGTTAAAGTAGAGAGTCATATTTATATGTGAACTTAGTTCACATATAAATATGGTTCACACCTCATTTAAAAAGCCTTAAAAATAGTTTTAAAGATCGGTCGGGGTCACAGTCACCCAACAGTAACAACTGAGAAGATGAGGGCATCCCCAGTGATATCACCATTAGTGTAAATAATTTTAACTATGGCATTTGACTTATTTGTCAGCATTATAAGAATAACCCACACATAAAAAAAAATCCCCAGTCTTTACAAAGTTCAGTTACCAGCAAACACGAACCGGTCAAAGGGCACTTGTACCTTCCACTTGCAATCACCTACAAGTGTAACAACTTAGGTGGTTAGTGCTAATTAAACAGCAGCTATGGGAAAGATGTGCTGACTCAGGTGGAATCTGCTGTTGGTTGGCTGGTTGAGTTTAGGTTGTGGATGATTCAAGGATAAGGAGTAATCGCTGGGATATGTACCAGGGCTACATCACCACCTAACTTTGTTTGTTATTCACTGTTTGCAAAGCAATAAGTGTGCGCAGATAGATCCAAATATCGATAGCGTCGATACCTGTTCCGCTATTGATGTTGGATAGCAACATGATCAATGTTTATTTCTGTCCTCTAAGTTCAATATGATGTCTTAAATGTGTTAAATATTTTTCTCGGAAATGATGACAACACCTGAAGCATGCCCTATAAAAAATGTGTGAAATTTTTCTTTATTGTCTTTCATGTCTATTTTAGTTGTAGTTTATAGCACATTTTAAATAGAAAAAGCTGACCAAAGGTGCTTTAAAGACAAACACATTTATGCCTCTTTTTCCCTAGTACCTACTTGGCTTGACTCAACTCAGTTTGTAGAGTTTTCCATTATGTGGTAGCACCTGGTACCAAGTACTTGTTTAGTACCTGCTCAGCCTGGGTTCCGAGAAAAGTGAGTCAATCTAAAAATGTGCCATCAACATATTGCATGCCACCCATTGAGCAGTCAACAGCATCACTTGACAAGTTAAGAGCAACCGCCTCAGAAAAAACAAAACCACCGTTTTTGAAACCCGGCAACGAGGGAAATGGCTACACAAAAAATGAACACCGTGATCCCCTTATTCTGACAAAAACCATAGACCAAGCAGCACCATCGCCTCCTCATTCTCCATTGTTGTTTTGTGTTTGTGTCACATTAAAATGACATTGTGGAACTTTCGGTCACATTGCACACTCAGTTGTAATGGAAAACAACCAAACCGAGTCAAGTGGATACTAGTAGAATAGAGATAGGTCTCCAAAAACCCCAGTATTAAAATCCACGAAAAGCTGAAAGGTGTGTTTTATCAAGTATTGTGGAAAGTAAAAATCACGATGAATTAGTGGTCATTAGAATGTGGTCAGATGTGTTTTAAAAATCACGATGGTCATCTCATAACACATGACACTGCTCTCCCCTACATACACTGGCTTTACAGGTTAAAAGTAATGGTGTTGGTATCGGTATGGGTAATACTGGCCCTGTGTTTACTTGATATGGGAACATAGCACTACAAAGCAGCAATAGCCACAATGGCCATGAACTGCATTGTGAAATTGCTGAGGAATTTTTTGCAAAACACTTTTGTGCAATTTGAGGTTCATGTTTTTTGCATTGTGCATTTTCAGCAGGAAACAGTTACAGAGTTGATTTGTTTAGTTTAGTCAGGGTCATTGCATCATTTAGTCACAGTGATGTACAGTGGCCTAACACCACTCAAGAAGAACGCATTCAAGTAAAGATAAAGTAAGGCCCCCCTCCCTTCATTCTCGCCTGTCTCCTACAGAAGGTCGCTGCAAGTTGACCTTAGAAATGTTCCTCACACCTCCTCGGCCTCCACTGCCACTCCCCCCCTCACGCCCCGCACCAGATGGGAAGTGTAGCTGCATTTTTTTAAAGCCTGCACGCAGGGTTGCGGGCTGTTGCGCTGGCACTGGGGCTAAAGGAATGAAATATTCATGTAGCCCCCCCCAGCCCTCTTTAAATAGAAGAAAAAAAAAAAGAATGGACATCCCGGGACGAAGAACGTGCCGATTTATTCAAGTAAGACCAGGCCTCATTAAACTGCTGGCGGCGGGGCAGGTCACGGTGATTTTCTTCACTACTACTCGACCCCGAAAGAGAGAGAGAGAGAGAGAGATCGCTGAATGCAAAATTTGTCCCAGTCACTCCTCACTACAACATCTCAGATCTCTCAGCGGACAGGTCCGTCACCGGTGCTGAAGTTGTTTCTCCGCCGTAATTGATGCCCTAATGAATGATTAGCTCTCATGTCAGAGTCAGAGCTCAGTGAGCGCCGTGGGCAGCATATGGGAGACGTGGGTGACACCGTCTCGGAGGTGCGTGGCTTGTGAGCGGTGCCAAGGGACACCAGCTGATAGGCACAGGCCAGGGGCCACGTGACCCTGAGCAAAAATTTGTAGCCTAATTTATCTTCTTCCTTCGAGGCTGGGTCTGAAAGGGGAAAAATCTTAATCTTGTAACGACAACAACGGCAAAAAAATAACAGCAATAAATAATAAATGACGGAGTGTTTTTCTTTTCTTTCCAACTTTTCTTAATGGTTCATAAATCGCCTTCAGACAACTTATCAGTTATTGCGCCTCAGCTATAGGTGTGTCTCGATCCTTGTCTCACACCTGTTAGTTTTATTATTCTTCTGCAAATAATGAATGATTGGGCGCCTTTTACTGTTTGTTTGAGAACAAACTTGGACGTTTGTTTTCCACAACCACAGCTCTCAGCGGGTCAGAACCAATCACGAGTCGGTTACTGCGCTCGTGAGAAAGAGGCCGAAATGCATTTTCCATGGAAAGGATGATGATGACTTTATAGAAAAACACATACTTACTATAGAAATATGACTAACACACTTGTGTAATTAAAAAGAAGACAAACGTTTTCCCATACAAGCTCGCGTTTATTAATATAGACACATAATATAGACTATAACTTAATTTATTACATAATCATTCATTCTCTATACATTTTCATTCATGAGTAGGGTGAGCTTCGTTAGGTAGAGCATAGGTCGGCTATTGCACGCTCTTAAATGATTAATACTCGTCTCCTTTTAGGGATAACAAGGTCGTGATTGAGTTACAATGCACAATAGGAGAAAAAGTCGAGCTTTGTCTAATTGTTCTTTGACAGACAGGGTCAGAGGGGATTGTGCGATTGGCTGCTGCCTCCTGAGGCTACAGTGCTGTCAGGGCTGTTTGCGGGCTGGGAGTGACACCAAGGTGACTACAGGGGAGGCTGTATAAATTGTAGGCGCAGCGCAAACCACTCCAGAGACTCTGGCACCGGCTGAAGCGAAAGTGCGACCTTTATATCCTGCCGTGCACGACCACATCAGGACACTGCAGTGATGGCTGCAAAAGCAGAACTTTCGAGCTGGTCGGAGTACCCAGAGGACTTCACTCTGCTGCAGCAGCATCACCAGCAGCAGCACAACCTGGCCCACATCAGCTCCAAAGCCTGGATTTCCTCCACTTCAATCCGTGCGCTCTCAATTAGGGACGCGCACGCGGCTGCAGAGGCAGCGGGCATCTCGCGGGAGAAACTTGTGCCAGTGACCGAATTCACTGACCGCGTTACCACCAAAGGCATGACAGAGACAGACCCTGCTAAGGCGCCAGATGGATGCAAGACGAGCCACTTCGGCCCTCAGAGACACAGGCGCGTGGCGGCCAACGCCAGGGAGAGGAGGAGGATGCACGGGTTGAACAAAGCGTTTGACGAGCTCAGGAGTGTCATCCCCTCCCTGGAAAACGAGAAAAAGTTATCCAAATACGACACCCTCCAGATGGCGCAGATTTACATCACAGAGCTGTCTGAGCTCCTGGCCGGCGTGGTTCACCCAGAGTGCAGGAGTCCTCGTCCAGGCTCTGGAGACAAGACCTCCAGGAGGAGCCTGATTCACTCTCTGCTGCCAGCAGCCGCTGCACAGTCCCCGAAACCTCTGACCGGAGAGCAGCGAGACCCCTCCGCATCTATCGGTCATCTGATTTTACTTGGACCTACATCTGACATGGAATCAAATAAATCAGGCACTTGTTCCAGCAGCAGCGATGGGGAATATTCACATCTCAGTGACGCAGAGGAGGGTCAAAGCGGGAAACAGTGGCAGAAAGTCAGTGCCACTGACTTTTAACTTGTTTGGAGCTCTTTACAAGGCAGAAGATATCAGCTGACCAGCAGAGACGCTCTCAAAGTCCTGTTTTTAATAATAGTTGAGATTCTGCACTACCTGTACAGGTAAAAGTACAGGTAAAACTCAGAAAAACCTGCTTGGATGTGATGGACTCTTGCAGGCCCTTTTTATGCACTTTATACTCTGAACCATTACTAGACACATTTCCAGTTTCATTAGTGACATTTGTCAAATAAAACAAACAAAAACAATAAACAAGTATTTTTCTATTTATGTATAGCGTATTTTATGATGGCTCTTTTGGTACAATAAAGATATACTTAACATAAGAGTGTGCTTTTTAAGTGGTTTTTATATGGATATTGTCAGAAAACACATGCAGTAATTACAGCAAAACACAATGTGGGTTATTGGTTTTTCCACTCTGTTTTACAGATACTGACAGTTGATGTGACAAATCCCTCCTCACTCTGCTTAAGAAACCAAACTGATTCCAGAGAGGATGATAATGAAGATGATGTGTAGCGCATCAAACATAACAAGGCGAGGTCGTTTGTTTTCTCTCCCAGCTTTCCCATTATGAAACGGTGCGGGCAAATGCTCGCCCACCTTCTCAGTTAATGTCACATTAAAGGTATTCGCCTAGCATTCCCGCAGAAGAAAACAAAATAAATCTCTCTTTTTGGCAACAGCATTTGCAGATTAAAAAGTATTCCAGATGCATCTTTCATATAACAAGCTGCAAAAACAATCAAACACTTGTGAGCCAGAATGCCTAACTGCATGTTCCCAGTGGAGGGGATTTTATAGAAGTAAAGAAACTAATTGTGTTTTATGACAATTTATCACAGATAAAATTGTCCTGTCTAGTCTGTCTGTTAACTGATAGTCTACTGAGAAAATGTGAGGCTGCTTGCTCCGTAGGGAAGAGGAGGCTGGAACTTTGCCAAGTCCTTAGAAATGATTTCTGCCAGCCTGTGTTTAAAACTGCCAGGCACCTCTGAGGGGGTAACTTGAGCAGAGGAGCTATTGGCCTCCTCAGTCTCATTCAAATCGTCTTCATCGTAGTCTGCTTGTGTATTGTATTCTGGCTGGAAGGAGTTATTCACAGGGAGCGCATGCTGGTTTTGGGGTTTGGCTAAGGAGTAAGCGGATGATAAGGGAGGAGGTGGGGGTACAGGCAATGGTAAGGGGGGATAGGAAGGCTCCTGCTGAAGATTTGTCAGAGAATTGACTTTTTTTATCCCTGAATAAATGCAATCTGAATTATCTGCCTCGGCTTTTCTCATCAAAGGAGGCGTGCCTCTCGGTAAGTTGCAGTAAATGCTGTCCTCAATATTGTTATCCAGATTTAGAGCCTCCAGGGAATAGCACCATTCCTGCTCATCCTCATCCTCAGATTCCTCTGCCACAGCCTCGTTGCTGCCCAAGAGAGGAGGCTTGAGTGATAGCTGTTTTATCTGCTGCACAGGGTCGTCATAAATGGGGTAATCGCCGGTAAGCTTGTCCTCTGTGTCGGCTGAAACATCTGGAAAACTGTAGATGGAAGGGTCGACGAAAGAGTGAGCTGTGGCAGGCGGGGGAGCAGGAAACGGGTCAATTAGTGATCTTCTGTTGGCACTGGGAGGCTGCACTGCTGTATTCCTCTCCACTGTGCACTGCTTAGATATAGTCTGAAAGATCTGGGGACCATGCTGGGTCAGAAACATGAACACGCCTTGTCCCGACTTGCAGCGACGGCCTGCTTCGATGCTGAATCCCCCCTGCAATCACAGCCAAAGATCCTCATGTTAGGAAATACATTTGCCATTTTATAAAATATGCAATACTTCAGCTTTGAATTAAATTTTTTTTTGCAGCAGCAGCAGAATAAACAAACGAGTAGCAGCATGTTAATTAGTGAGCTTTAGAGATTTTGCTGCCTTTGAACAAAGCCAGAGTAGCTGTTTTCCTCCGTTTCTGGGCTAACAAGCTGCTGGCTGTCGCTTCATATTTAGAGTACAAACAGAGTGGTAGTAATTTTTTTCTTCCAACTCTTGGCACAAAAGTCAATGAGTGTGTTTTACAAAGCTTTTCCCTTTGAGAAATTCTAAATAAACCCACTGGAATACCTGGTTTATCATCAGCATAGGGACTGCACAACATCTAGTGCTTTACCTCAATCTGACCAAATTTGCGTAGGAGCTTGTATGGCCAGTCGAAGATGATGTAACGAGTTCTCATGTCCAGCAGCTCTATTGCCTCCCCTTCTATGGAGACCAGGTACTTCCCAGACAGCTTGCACCTCTTGGACGCCTCTGTGCTCTGGATGGTTACTTGGTACTGGTTTGGAGGAAGCGTCAGCTCTAAAGACAGGAACACATGACATCACACAAGGGTTAGTGTTTCGCAACTACACACAAAGGGTTGGGTTTTTTTTTCCCCACAAGAGGTCTGAGCAGCACAGGAAATAAATGCACACCAAATACTTTTTAATTTTGAAAAATCTGATTTAAAATTGCTTGCCTTCTACTAATCTCTCTGTGAGGCTGGCTTTTCTGGATTGTTGAGAAGTGTAATCCATTAGGAAATGAAGAGAAATGCATTTGTATAAGTCAGAGCTTGCTGACGCTGATACATTCTGGCTTTCATGTTTGAATAAATTAGCGGCTGTAGCGCCCGCTCCCATATATATAGGGGATTTCTGCTGATGTCTTGAATTTATGATGCTGTGAAATATTTCCATCCATTTTCTTCTCTGCTTATCCTACTGAAATATCTCTTTTTTATTATAATATACTCACAGGTTTAGGCTTATTAATGGGGAATTTACAAGTAATAATAATAAATCAAATTATCGCCCATTATATCCTTTGGTTGTGGAAGCACTTCAGTCACCAAGTTACCTGCTGACGTCAGCTGAGTAATTTTGCTACAGTGTTGGAAACCGGAAGAAACGTCACTGATCAGAGAGTCAGACAGACTGTTAAAGGATTTGTTTGAAGGTGATCTATCGTTAGTGCTTGTAAAATCTGTGGGAAGGCAAAAACACTGGGTAAAGCGGGCTGCCTTTGAAACAGGAAGTTGGTCTTAAGCTGTGGTTTTGCTTACGATGAACCCTTGTGGTGCATTTTTTAACCTGTCTGAGGTATATTTGAGGGCTGTACAGTGATGCTGAGCTTGGTGGGGGGGACGCAAACGTATTCATCATTTTTAGAACATAACTGCCCTCGCAGGGGTTGTTTATCTTTTCATTTATATCACTTCCTGCTTAAAAAAAAAAACAAAAAAAAAAAAACCCCAACCCTGCAAGTACCTTCCTCAAAACATGCGATAAAGTGGCACAGGTCGTTAAGTTTTGTAAGCTCATTAAAGCCTTTGATAGTTTAATGTGAGCTAGTACACCGCAATAAAACCCTGATAAAGAAACGGCTGGCCATATTTATAACTGGGGAGTAAGTCGAAGTATTTTTGTAATGTAACTTTTCAAATCTATTAGCAGTGTAGCAAAAATGGGCTAAAATGAAACACCAGTAAAATGCAAGCTGATTGCTGGAGGAGGTTGGCGTTGACGAAGGAGTCAAACACCATACTTTTAGCTCTATAGTTATGCTTATTATTGGGGAATTTGGAAGTAATAGCAACAAATGTAATTTTTAGCTATTATATCCTGACTTTGAAACTAGGTTTCTCAAAACATGTGATAAAGTGGCATAGGTGTGTTATTTTAATTAAAATAGACCCTTTCACAACAATAACCTTGAGTTAATATTACTTGTATCAGAAATTCTGGCAACGTGTTCCTGTGTGCAAATAACATTACTATGGACACCTGATTGCTTCTCTGTGCCATGCTCCTGGATGTAAATAGCCACACTGGCTCTTCCAACCTGGGTGTGAATAGTAAATTAGTAAAATAAAGAAAAGTCTAAAATAGTTCCTTGTATATTCGGGGGGGGAAATTACACCAACCTTCCCCTTTTTCTTACCTCATCTTCTAAGACTAGTAGTTTTCACGCACTCTCTTATTAACCAGTACACAGAGTTCAACAGGTGTGTGTAGGACGAATAGACAAGCTACAGAAATAAGACCTGCACATTTTTATTTGTTTTCGATTTCTTGTGCCTGATCCCTAATCATGTGTAGACGTGCTTGCATTACCGCTTTTCCAAGATGCGTAAAGATCATTGTCCGCCATGGTCAAGCCATTATCTTGCTCAAAATCCCCTTTGTCTGATTCTCCAGGATCCTTCTGTAAACAGTGGCATGGTAAACATTACATGGAGTGTACAAGTACCTCTTATCACTGTTTTATGGCTTTAAAGTGGTAAGATGCAAGAAGGTACATAGCTTGTGCAAGCACAAGAATTAGAGAAGTAAAAGGGACAGAAGTTACAGATACTGCATTAACTTCCTTATTATGCTACTTGTCTCTGGATGTGGGCAGAGTCTGTCCTTACTGACCTTTCCCAAAAATTAAAACCTAACCAGTGACATAAAAGGAAAGGTCATATTTGTACTGTTCAGGATTGGAGATGTGTGATACCTGGAAGGCTAGATGACAGAGGGCATTCACCCAGTCCTGGCTTGATGTGGAGGCTAAGATGTAGGTTGACTGTGTGGTGTTTAGGTAGAAGGCTGTGCAGCCAGCCGGGCAAGACTCCTTTGGTGCAAACGTGACACTGAGACAGTCAATTAGACGCACGACTTTTCTTTCTGGTGTTTTCTGCCGGCACATCCTTTTCTGCTCGGTAACACAGCTGCTGTCAGCTAGAGCATAGAACTCCAATCGGCCAACCCCCTGAGAGCTGGGTTTATAAAGCACCATCCACATTTTCCGCCATGTTTTCTGATGAAATGATAAAAAGTGACTATTAATAAGTGGGAGGTAATAAGATATTAAGCAAGAATGGCATCTTTCCTTTGTGGCTACCAAGTGGCTACACACACACACACACACACACACACACACACACATATATATATATATATATATATATATATATATATATATATATACATACATACATACATACATATATATATATATATATATATATATATATATATATATATATATATATATATATATATGTGTGTATCATTATTTACTATCTGTAGGAGATCTTAAGTAGAAATGGTCCTCTGTCCATCACAGGTTACTTTCACAGAACAAATGAGCCGCTGTTCAGTGATGCCAGGATGTTCACAAACCACAGCCTGACATATACAAAACAGCTGTAAGACTTAAATACTATGATACACAGGTATAGTAAGTTTTGGTTATTGATATTTAACGCTGTTTAGTATATAAAAGAACAAATATAAGATCTTTACTACTTTATCCACATATCCACGCATGACTTTTTAAACATTCAACAGATTTAGCTTCACACTCGCCTTTCTCTTACTTAATGTAGCGGAAGGATTATTCATTTTCATGTAGGTTAATGTTCCTGTGACTCTACTGCTGCCAAACTGGGTTAAAGGATGAAATACTCACACTGATCTGAGTGCATGAGCGTTCGGTTATACACTAAAGTTTTAGACTTTCATGAAATACTAAAAATGATTTTGAGATACAGCTATTGGTTATGTCAGCGTTTAACAAATTAAATGGGACTAAACATTTCCATTAGATTTACTACTAGAGTCACTAACGCCTTTTGATCAACTAGCAGGTAAGAAACAAGTCGATATATTCCACATGTGATGAATGCCTATAAAACTTACTTTTCCAAATTTGACAGCTTGAAGGTACAGCATTCCCTCTTTGAAGATGACCTCCATGCTTGTGAGCGCTGACTGTGAAAACCTGTAGTCTCTTACACCAGTCGCTGCTCTGTGGCCAAGATGAAACTGCCAACGAAGTTAAAATTAGGTTCCTTTGGCCACAAGAATAAATGTTTCCTTTACGTCACTAACAGCCTTTATTTTCTTGCATACTTTGGTGTGTGATAAAGTATCTCTCTGATCTGCGTTTTAGCTGTTGCAAAAGAAAGGACATGAGTTGTGTGCTGCTGTTGTCTTGTGTCAACTTCCCTTTGCATTTGTCTATATCTTGTAGCAACTTCCTCACCATACCACACTTAAGCCACACCTGTCACTTTTTCCAGAAGACACAGACAAAAGAAATGTACACAAAAGAAAAACAAGAACAAATATAGTGGTTTTATTTACAGAGCTGCAGAAATCTATGCTACAAAGTGAGAAAACTGACGGAAAGGCGAAGCAATCGGTCATCTCATCTACAATGTTGGGAGGGTTATAATATCCACTTCCTTTCTTCGGTGATGTGACACATTGCTGTACAGTTTCCTCAGAAATGCTTTCAAGTTTTGTTCAGCACTGGAGAATCTTGCCCCTAATGAAAGACTCTTAGAAGTCCATTGAGCTATGAGCCAGGTAGTCTTTCCTTCCAATGTTGGTGACCTGCTTGGTCTGCATGGCCTCCAGCTTGGGACAGTCTGTAATACGATGACCAAGACCACCACAGAATGTACATCCTCTCTCGCCTGAAGAAAGAAAGAAGAATCTGATGTAAGGAAAGGATTGTAAAGAATGCAACTGGCTTCAGTCATATCACACGAGGCAGTCAATATTCAAAAAGAAACCAAAAAACATGATTAAGAAGTAGCTATTGAGGTGGGACAACTCGCCTCCGATGTCCAGCATGGTCTCGTCTCCGGTCTGGAGTACCTGGAGGACTGGAGGAACTTTCTGCTTGGCTTCAACAAGCAGAGCTTTCAGATCCATCAGAACGGATTCATCTATAAACAAACACATAGACTGGTTAAATTTTAACTGTACTTAAACACTGATCCACCTAACTAAATTTATTACAATAAGTTATTTCCCATTAAAAAGCCGGCACCACTTCAGCTATGCCATGCCTGTATGAGTAAATTACCATGTTTAAAACCATACAGTGGTGTTTCAAAGACATCCAGTATCTGTAATTACTGGACAAACCTTAACGACGTTACTTTTTTACTTTGGTCAGCGACATAAATAGAGCATGGCTTACACTGGCTAGCATTCTCAGAGAGGTTACTCTCCCTCCTTAGTAATCAATCTAATTTTATCTTTAGGTTGTGTCCTTACCGCAGCCTTTATTGATGAAAGTTGTGGCAATTCCAGTTTTGCCCGATCGTCCAGTTCTTCCTATTCTATGGACTGAAACGGGAAAATTTTGTCAAATCAGCCTGAGAAATTTTAGAAGAACTAACAAATACGTGATGAAGGTAAAGCCATATGCATATTATTCTCTTACCATAGTTTTCTATCTCTTCTGGCATGTCATAGTTCACTACATGCTGAATAGCTGGGAAATCCAGACCCTTGGAGGCAACATCAGTGGCCACTAACACATCTTTTTTTCCTTCTTTGAATGCTTCAATGGCTTTTGTTCTTTCCTCTTGATCTGGAAAAATACAGAAATTTATCTCAATAAAAACAACATTTTCTAAGAAGCAGAAACAATTCTGCATCACCGGAACCCATGAAGCAGAAACCATGAAGGTGACATTTGCAAGAAAGATGGCATCTAGTGGTGATGATGAGCAACTACAAAACAACAAAGATATGGCTTTGCACATACTAAATACATTTACCAGCCACTTGATTAGGTACACCTGGCAGAATTTCAATGCAGTCAGGCATGCAGACATGGCCAAAATTACTTGCTGAATTTCAAACTGAGCATTATGTAAATGACTTTCCGCATGAGATACTTACTGGTACCGAAAGTGCTGACTTACTGGGATTTTCTCACACAACCATCTTTAGGGTTTACAGAGAATGCTGCCATCCTGCCTTATATCAACGATTCAGGCTAATGGTGGTTGCACATAGAGACACAATTTGGGCCCCTTAGTGCCAACTGAACACTATTTAAACACCACAGCCTACCTAAATATTCCTGCTGACCAAGTCTTTCCCTTTAAGACCACAATATATCCACCTTCTACTTGCTGCTTCAAGCAGGATAAACCTCCAGGTTGCAAAGCTCAGATTATCTCAAGCTGGTTTCTTGAACATAACAGTGAGTTCACTGAACTCAAATGGCCCCCACAGTCACCAGATCGCAATCCAACAGAGCACCTTTGAGGTGTGGTAGTACAGGGGAGTCACATCATGGATGTGCAGCCGACATATCCGCAGTAATTGTGTGATGCTATTGCAATCACGTCAATATGGACCAGAGTCTTTGAGGGATGTTTCCAGTAGCTTGTTGAAGTTGCCATAAAGAATTAAGGCAGCTCTGAAGGAAAAAGGTTCCAAGGTTTCATGGTACTAGCAAGGTGCACATAATGAACTGGCACTCTGACAATGATTTAAATGAAATATTTAGACTCTGCATACCTTTTCCACCATGTATGGCCACTGCCTCTACTCCTTTAAGCAGCAGATACTCATGGATGGCATCTACATCCGCCTTTTTCTCAGCAAATATCAGCACCTGTCAGAATGAAAAAGGACTTGTGACGTGTTGCTTTAATTCTTTATAAGAACTCTTTATAAAAGTGTCAAACACGTGAAAGTACGAACTGGAGGAGATGTTTTCTGGAGACACTCTAAGAGGTACACCATCTTAGCCTCTTCTTTGACGTACTCCACTTCCTGCACACACATAAAAATATTTATTTCATTAATATTTTTACATATGCATTTGGAAGGCAAACCATATCTGTGACTGAGACAAACGACTATTTTAGTGAAAGATAAAGTCACCTGGATGACATCCAAGCTGGCAGCTCCTGCTCTGCCCACGTTAATAGTAATGGGTTTGACCAGTGCACTCTTGGCAAAGTTCTGGATTTTCTTGGGCATAGTGGCACTGAAAAGCAGGGTTTGTCTTTGACCCTAGATTAGGAAACAAACAGAAAGCAAATGTTTTCATGAAAAAATTGGCATGAAAATAAAAAATCCAGCATCAACTGGAAGAAATATTTCTTTGCAACTGCTAGTAGAGCTTATATTATGAAGAAATGTATTACCTCTGAAAGTACTATGACTACCTGGAAACTGATGTCTCAAAAGCAGTTAAAGTCAGACTGAATAGAGAACTTTAGTGAGTGCAGTAACAACAAAAAGCCTATTGTACTCTGCCAAGGTGTGGATTTGTGAAACAAGAAAAAAGGAATTTATTGTTATGTTTGAGAGAAGCAGAGGAATCTCAGTTCTCTAGTGTAATAAACATTATGCTGTCTGGCCTTGGTAGGCTGGCTTTGTAAAGCTACTTATCTGGTGAAGGATAGAGCAAGCACAACACAGAAAAATGGATGAGGAAAAACTACTGCAATAGTGCTGTAACATTTAAAAGCTAGAGCCATGAAGGACTGCCTCACCTTGAAGTAAGAGAAGATGGTTCGGATGTCTTCTTCAAAACCCATATCTATCATCCTGTCAGCTTCATCCAAAGCCAAGTAGCGACAGATGTCCAGACCCACCATCTTCTTCTGCAGCAAGTCCATCAATCTTCCAGGTGTAGCAACCATCATATGGACGCCGCTTTAACCAAGACAGAGTTGGAGAGAAAATTAGTCCACAACATCACATGACATTTTGGCTTTTTAAAGTGTAGTAGTGTAGTACTATCAGTGTTTAGGTAGTAATGCTTTTGAGCTTTATGCATGCTGTACGTTAAAGCACTGATTCAGGAACACGTCACTTTTTTTGTTCCTCGCTGAACGTTAGGGCTGAATCGTGCAATTTTTTGCTTGACACTGAAATGGGAATTCTGGTTGAAATCCAGATTTTTTTCACAACACCTTCAGCTGTACTTACTGTTTTACTACCTCCATCTGCTCCTTGACAGACATTCCTCCGATGCAGAGGGCTGTGCGCAGCTGAGGAGCTCCCTCCTCCTCCAGCAGCTTGCAGTAATACTCTATGATGCCATGTGTCTGCCTCGCCAGCTCTCGCTGCAATAACACACCGGGTTATAAAACACACATACAGGATTCAGGAGTCAGAGGGATGAGAAAAACAGAGGTTCTCAAAGCTAATGTCATCTTTTCCAAAGGGCACGAAAAATTCACAGTGCATGAATATTTGAAAAGGCTTTGTTTCCTCTATTTAGATCATAGTATGCTACAACTGCCCATAATTAACAGTATTGGTAATTACCTATATTATTTTTTTATGTTACATTTTATGTTACAGTGGAACCCCGACTTACGAATACCTCATTTAACGAAAAATTCAAGTTACAAAGGCACTTAACGGCAATATTTCTGCCCGTGTTACGGCAAAATGCCTGTGTAACAAAATCCGTTGGCTCTAATTGGCTGAGCCCAGAATACCCACAATGCCTTCCGAATCATGTGACAACCCCCTTGGCTTTCGTACTTGCGCTTCGCTGTTCCACTTGAACGATGTATTGTTGTTGCAGTTAGCAATTAGCCTATAGCCCATCGTTCACTCAAAAGGTGCGATGGGTGCTTCGACTTACGAAAATTTTCGACTTACGAAAGACCCTCGGGAACGAATTAATTTCGCAAGTCGGGGTTCCACTGTATCATTTATTAATTTGGCAGTATGCACAAGTTCATTAATCAAAATGATATTTATACAGCTAATATATAATTATTGTTAATGATCAATTTCCAAATTTTAAGTTTTACAAAAAAGCAGAAACATTAGTAAACTACTTGTTTTGTTTTTTTAAATTGAGATGCCAATTGTAGTGTTTTCTTACATTCCTGCACAGAAAAATTAATTTTGTGGTTCAATGTTTTTCTTTGTCCAGTTTCTCAAATTTTTCAAGGATGTATTTTACATCATGCCGAGATATGTCAGGTTTTTCGCTAATAGCTCTTTCGGAATCACCTCATTGGTGCAAAAATATAATTTTTATGAATGTCAAACTGTCATCTTTGGGAGTTATTTGCAGGCACTGTTTTATTTGTATTGAATTAAACCTGCCTACGACAGTAAGCACTATCTTCAGCTATAGTTTAGCTAAGGTTTCTTTTTAGTAGCAAGGCCTCTGGAAAGAGACTTTGCTGCTGAAATATACACTTTGAGTATTTGATTTTGAGGAGATAGCACTCCTAGAGTACAAACATGAAAGTGGCCCCACATGAGGCCATTTTCTCTGAGATTTCACCCTGAAGCCCAGAACAGCACAATGAAGGTGAACATTTTTTAATGTCCATTAATCAACATCTTGAACTCTATTTTTAAAAATATATATTATTAGTAGGTAATTTTAGTAAAAGTAATAGTTTTGGTCTAAAAACCATGAATGTGCATCAGTGGTACATTTTAAGAAACGAAGGAATACATTTATCAGATATTTAAATTTATGTGAAATGACCGATATAAATGTGCTGATTATGTTTTTCTTACTGAAGGACAGATGATAAGTCCATACGGTCCCTCTCTCTTAAAGAAAGGCAGTCTTTTCTCTTGCTCCAGCGCGAACATGATGATCGGCAGAGTGAAGACCAAAGTCTTTCCTGATCCAGTGAAGGCGATTCCAATCATGTCTCTACCTGAAAGACTACAGACAAACAGGGTTCCTTTAAATGTACTTAAAAAATAGAATTTACATTACAGCCTTTGTATTCTATTTATACATACACTGTTGGGATTCCTTGTATTTGAATTGGTGTTGGGTGGATGATTCCCTTCTTTTTCAAACCTTTCAGAATTGCTGCAGGAAAAACAAACACAGATTTGTTGTCAGTTGATGATCACTGTGAACCATGAGTCAGTGTTTTTGATGTACTGGGCAGAGTCCGCTGTCACCTGGTGGAAGCTTCATCTCTCTGAAGCTTTTGATAGGAGCTGGAATGCCGTCGCCATCAACCAGGATGTGAAATTTCTTCCTGACGCGCTCATGTCTGGTGTCTGGCATATTCAGGATGTAGCGTGGTGCTTTCCAGCTATACAATATATTTGGGACGAAAGAATATTAAAAAAGAAACTACAAAGAGAAACTGACTACATGGAATTCTGTGATAAGGAGCTTACCTTGTTTTTATAGGATCATCATATATGATACCTTTGGCCATTTCCTTCACAGACATCAGAGCTGGCAGAAGAAGAGAGATGAACGTTGCCAAAAGAACTTGTGCAAATTCAGATAGTTTACCACACTTTTCCCATGCCTACCAACATCTAATTCAAGAAGGCTAAACAGAAACCATTAGTTTACCTCTGCCCTCTGCAACACTCTCCAGGATCTTCTCCTCCTCTTTCAGCTGCTTCTCTTTGGCTGATTCCTTCCGAGCTGTAGGTATAAAAATAAAAACAAGTTAAGGTCATAAAAAACTTAAAAACTGAATAGTTAAACACAGAAGTATCAGACCACAGAATGGGTCTACTTTGAACTAGATACCTTCTGCCTTTTCCTTGAGGTGTTGATGCTGGTCGAGGAGACTAATATGGGAGCGTGGACCAAGAGCCTCATCTTCATCCCTCTGTTCCTCCCCACTGTCCTTCTGTTCTTCATCCACCGCTTTCCCTCGCAAGCGCAACATCTTTTGTAGCTATAAGTCAGAAAAGTTATAAATGTATTTAATTTTGATACATGTCACATTTTTAGAAGTTTCATTTATTAGAAAAAAAACTGCAGTCAATGTGGATCAACCAGATCTAGTCAATTTCTCCAATCTACTCAATAAGGTCAATGTTTTCCCACTATGAAAACAAGAGTTGGCAGTTACTACCTGCATAAAACTCAATCAGAACAATGTTCAGTAACTCACCATTTGCTGTTTTCTGATTTTGACTGGAACATATGGAACGTAGTCGTCATCCTCCGATCCTTCTGAGCCAGTCCTTTCATCCTCGTCATGGGATCTCTGTGAAAATATATATACATATGCTAATTTACATGTTATCAGCTACACAGCTGCCTTAGTGTGTCTCTGTTATTCTCTAAGAGATATTGGCTCTCCACAGATACAACCAGGACCTTTGAATAAAACTTCTGCCACACAGAACATTATGGAGCACAAACCTGATGATATAAAAGCAGTCTGATGATGGTAGACTATTGATAGCATCCAAATAACAACCACGCTCTTATTTCATAAAATTATATTTACTGAACATCAATAGACACTCAAATCATATGCTTGCGACTAGTACATGTATGTCAGCGGTGTTGGGTACAAGGCATTATTGTAAGCATATTGTATCACACTACTATACTAACCTACTAACAACTTTTTAAACAACAACAACACATTAATGTGCTTGTGTTTGCGTGTCTCTGTAAGCAGATGAGCAGCAGCATTCTGAGCCACTTGTAAACGTGACGGTGAAACCTGGTCGATAAAAACATAAAGTGCATTACTATAATCAAAGCAAGTGGTCACTAATCCATATTACACTCTCGTTAAGCCACAGAGATAAAAGTCAGGATGTGGGAACAATTTAACATCTTTTTCTTCCCTACAATAGACCGATTTCACTTCCCGTAGGGAGAAGGAAAAAGGTGTAGAAGTCTACAACTTTACAGAAGTGGAAATGTGAACATTGTTTTTATTTTATTTCACAAAAGGACAGGAGCACGATGGTAATCTTGCATCAACTGCATTATACTGCTATCACAACACTTGCAAACATCTGCACAGCTAGCATGCTAACATGAAGCTAGAAGAGAACCCAGAGTGATGTCTTGATGCATGCTAAGTCATCCAGGAATCCCAGAAAGATGATTCAGATGAACAGAATAAACTTTCTGGCAACTCAGAGTTATGTTAAAGTGGAGTGTCAGCTGATCCCAGCTCAGCAGCCAGAACCTGATCGTCAACAGGTAACAAAGGCAGTGATGAGCAGTCATGCTTTGTAGCATCCATTTCTACATGCATCTACAGTAGAAGTCTCTTTCTTATTGTTGAATCATGAAGACTGAACTTAACTGAAGCGAGGCCTACAGTTCAGCCACACCTAGGAAGGTTCTCCACCAAGCTTTCTCCGTTTCACTATAATGCCTCTCACTGCGGCTGGCTCTAGTAACCCTTTTCAGACTGTTGGACGTCAGTGACTTTCTCTACATCATAGCATGATGCATTTCTTGTTTTCTTGCCCCAAAAGCTCGTTACTAATCATAATTATTAAAGAATGAAATCTAATTTTTAAAATATTTTCAAGTTTTATCCTAATTTTACATCCACAGGGCCACATTTATGCTGTCTCTTACTATAACCACTTGATATCGCATACGTCAACTTTACGTCTTTATAGTAAATGTTTTAGCACTGCATCATGGCTAATGCTAATAGTAGCGATTTAATAAAAACGATTGTACAGAATTAATATGAACCGTCTGTTATTCAACCACTTTAATTTGCTTCTATTAAGGTTGCCAAGTGAGCTCGACTCCAACAGATAGCAAAACGACTCGAAGATTAGGTTAAAGCTAGCTAATGTTACCGTTAGCTAACCCTGGTTAGCGTAGCATCTTTAAAGTATGGCTGTTTAACTTACCTTTTGAGGTCGGTTTTCGGTCTCCATTTTATTTAAGAATAACCTAACGTCCCTTTAAATGCCTTTGCTTCGAAGTTTTTCGGGAAAATACGAAAGCATACAATTTAACAAAAGTATCTAATCCGCATGTTTACACAGTACGCAGAGGAGAGGAAGCCTTGATACCGGACGGAGGGCTGGAAGGGTCAAAACTTAGCGAGCAATTTCCCAATCACGAAGCGCTTCAAGTAAATGCAGTAAAAGAGAAATGTAAAAAGCAAACACCACACTTTTTGTCAAAACTGTATTGTTTTTAATCTTTCCGAACGAAAGATTTTTCACAGTATCAAAAGTGATTTTTTTTCTTAAAAAAAAGAAGAAACAAGCCAACATACACTTGGCTATTACTGGTATAGTATAAATCTACATTCGAAACATTAAGATAATCTTCTCTAATTGAATATAACCTGGAAAGCATCAGAGATATTATATTAAAACAAAATCTCAGCACAGATTCAGGAAAAAAACAAAACATCATTCATTTCAATGAAAGCCATCAGCTAAAACATTGATACTGATGTGAAACTCAAGGCCGGTGTCAAAACCAAAGGTCTCCTTTGTGATATTTGCCATTGTAACATAGATCAAGATTGGGGTCTCACTGGGTTAGCTGAGGTGGAGGGTGCCATCGAGGTCACAGTAAAGGGAAAGTGAGTAATATGGTTGGAAAATGCATCCCAGACAGAGCCCATGACTAGGGCTCAAGTGGGCAAAAATTATTCATTCAGTATGTACAACAAACAAGGTTTTTTGTTCCAGTGGCAGAATGAACATTTCACACTGGTGTACTGTTACTGCTGGGATTCAGAAGGGTAAAAAAGTGTTTGAGAAACCGTGTTCAAGGGTGTCCTTTTAAAGATATACACATACAGAATGTATACTGGATATCACTTATAAGAGATAATTGTTCAAGACTAACATCACAGGAGGACTGACACTGAAGCGACAGACACTGAATTTTGGGACAGTGTTTAGATTTTTCTTTCATGCACGTCATGCATGGGGATGTATCTGCAGGGATACTTAACTGGATTTGTTTTTTGGATGTATTCTGTTGGCCAAATAATACATTTAACAGAAATGTATTTTAAAACATTTTAGTGTTGCTGGTGTACCAACTGCCAAACATTCATTTCATAATAAAACAGGTTGGCAGAAAAATCATGCATTGTCACTTTTCGGTAATTGATTTTCTTTAAAATGAACATTAAACATTATTCCAATTCAAAACTGTGAGCAACCAGCAGAGGTACTGCGGCTTCTCTGCAAGTAATATAATGTAACTGTCTCCTCTGCTCCAAGAAGAGAAGACTGGTACGAGTGTTTATAAGACACATGGCCTCTAGTGTCTATTTCGACTGGTGGAGTGGATTGGAAAATAGAAATGTAGGACGTAATGGATGAGCACCAAATTCAATCAAGTGGAATTCAGACGTTTAACGACGTTAAAATGTCTCAGATTTGTGATAAAAAACATTTATTTAATGTACGGTTGCTGATTACATACTACATACTTAAGCACATGGATGCAGTTGATTCAACAGACTTTTTTTTTTTCCACTTTTGCATCTCTTACTTAGTGAACATTGCAAATAGTAGCAGAGGGTAGAGTTGGCTTTGAGTATGATCCCTGGCTTTGTTAGCCACACGTTTCAGTCTTCTGAATGGAGAGTATGATTTTGAACCAGGGTCCCTTGGCTTAGTATGGAAGAGAAGAAAACTGGGAATGAGAGATGGCCTTGGGCCAAATAGGGCTCTACCGAAAGAGTTTGTGGTGGGAAGTTTTTTTTTCTGGCACTCGTTCAAGTTATTGAGCTGCATTGGAAGAAACCTTTTTGAGGCTAAAGTTGGACCAATTCACTGCGACCTTCTGGCGAGTTTGCTTTGCAGAATCCAGGCAAAACCTACAGGGAACAAAAGACAAACAAGAGAGGGGAAAAGGTCATGTAAATATAACAGCTGAGCTAAAATATATAAACCCCCCCCTCCCCCAAAAAACTCCACGTATCTGGACATTTATTGTGATGAGCTTACCGTTTGAAATATTCCACTTCCCGATCGATCTCATCCATTTCTGTTGGATCCACATCTTTAGGGAGAAATACATCATCTACAGTATAAACATAAAGAATTGAACATCAAGATAATTTAAAAAAACAGTAGTGATTAAGCATGCAATTACAGTTACTTTTCCATACCAATTGCACTGTTGGATTTTTCACCCTTGTTCTTGCTCTTCTTATTTTTCCCCTTGGACTGTTGCTGTTGTCCATTCGCTGGAATAGCGGGTTGTGTTTTGCTCTCTGAATCCTGCTCACACCGGCCTCCTCGTGTCTCTGGGTCGCTTTTCCCCCTTTGTGCACTCAAGGGGCCACCGTTTGCTCCATTTGTTGCATATTTGGATGGTCTGCCCTCTTCAGATTTCTTAGGCCCATTTTTCTGGTGGTCTGCGATAAGCTGGGGCTGTTTGTTTCCAGACTTTGAGCCACTAGATGCCGTTTCTTTAGACTCATTGGTTTTCTGTGCCTCGTTACCAGAGCCGGCTTTGGTTGGTTTGTTGGAATTTTGCTCTGACGCAGACTGTTCCTGTCTCTGCTTTTTATTCTTTTTTGACTTTGCACCATTGCTCCCAACAGTTGTGTTCTTAAGATCAGAGGCGTCCTCTTTTGATTTAGCTGTCGCTTGAGCTGGCACCTGTGGTAAATTGTCAGATCCAGTGGAAGTGCATCTTTCTGGTGAGCGAACTCTTATGAGCTTAGAGAGACTAGGGGTACTGTGCAACCGCTGGATGTCCTTTGTAGTTGCACTAACCCCTGATGCAGTGGTGGTGCTGGTGGTGCTATTAGAAGATGAGACAATGTTTGTGTCCTCCCATCCGTTAACCAGGTCCAGGTGGCTTTTAAAGGTTCCCAGCGAAAGAGGAGAGAGGTCAAGGTCTATCTGCTGCAAGTCAGAGGAACCATTCAGATGGGACAGTAAATGGTTTCCCTCCAACGTGGCTGCTTTCTTTGGGAAGTCATTGACATCCAGATTGAGGTCGTACATACTAAACGATGCCCGGATTGAGTCTTTGATGGTGTTTTTAATCTCTTCTAGCCGACTTGTGAGAAAACTATTAACGCGTTCAAGTTCCAGCTGAGGCCAGTCTAGCAACCGACTGGCTTCAGAACCATCAGGGATGGGCTCGTCGATAGGCTCAGATGGATTGGAGTGGGGGTCACTGCCTGCAGCGCCCGTGTTGCCCTGCTGAGCTTTTTCCTACAACAGACATGGTACAGGTAAGAAAGTGAAAACGGTACCCACATAGACACTAGGACTCTGTACTGAACACTTGCATAAAGTTAAAATATATACCCTAAAGGACTTTGTTGATACTGACCAAAATGTATCTAAAGGACTGAGTATTAGAAAATACCCAAGCCTGAAATCAAATATCTGTAATCTGTTATTATATTGTCACTTACAGTTGCAAGAATACTTAATTACTCAGAGGCGGTCTTATCTCACCCAAGTCACAACAACAGAAAAACATATTCTGACAAAACTAACCACACAAAAAGCAGTAGTGTTTATGTCTTCATAGAAGACGCTGAGTAATTCTCAGTTCAGTCTGAAAAAAAGTCAATGGACCTTTGTGCTAATGAGTTCTTGAAAAGATAAGACTCAACGGTTCTAATTAAGGAGGGGAGATTGTAAGCATGGGTTGTACAAGTGCCACTAATGGTAAATAAAGGCATACAAAGTCTGGTTATCAACCACAGTGACCTTTTAACAAGACCTTAACCTCCTAGGACCTGGCGTCCACATATGTGGACATCACATTTTGGGTTATGTAGACCCAAATACTCAATTTTGCTCTACAAGGGCCTGATATCCACTTACGAGAACATTATACTGCCACTGTTCTATCGAAATTTTAAACAAATATCCTCATATGTGGCTCTCATTTTTCTTAGAAACAAAAATCAGGTTAAAAAAATCTGGTAATTCTTTGTTTTTACATTCATCAGGTCCCAATCAGCCCAAATATCAAAGAGAAATTAAAAATGCATGCTGTGGAAGAGTTCGGGCCTTAGGAGGGAAAAGGAAGAATTACAGTAATGTACAATGCTAGAAAAGGCTAAAAACTATATCTAGAGTTTTGCTGGAGTTACTCAATCAACAGTAAGGGCAACAAACAGAGGAAAAGCAGACCATTCTCTGACATTTAGGAGAGGTTAAGCAATACAACAAGACAATGAAACATTGTGCATATTTATATAAACCAACGAATGGTTGAAAAAGAAGACAGTTTTTTGGAAGAAATCAGAGTCCTCAAATGAACCCTGCTGAGATGGTGCATGTTCAATTAATATGTCCCAGAAATAATGAAAGTTTGGTAGCAAGGGACAGTCCAAAATCTACCTCATCATTCCCTGCTCCACAAAACAAGTACATTGTGTGGATTTAGTTTAATCAAACTGATTTTGTCTATTGACTGAGAGAAGGATCAGACCACATTTTATGAATATGCAAAGATCCTGGTCATTTCAAAATTTTTAGCTGCAGTGTCTCATCTAAATTTAAAATATTTTCAATAAATCAAACTGTCTTTGATGCTATCTAAGAGGAAATTTTCCATCATTTGCTTCTCCATCAATTTGCACTTACTTCTTTGCAATGTGCTTTTCATCACTTCTTCCTCCCACATATAATTAATGAGGCCCACCTACCCATGAGATTACACAGGATTAGCATGTAACTAATCCAGAGTAAGTGTTTGCAGATTTCTCCTGCTGTTTGCACTGAAATCTCATCTGAAGTCTATTATTGAGCTGCTAGTGTCTAGTTAACCTTTCCTATTCAATAAGAGGAAATGTTATTGACATGGGTCTAATAGATTCCATGTTAAATATTAAAGTTCGCCAAATAATCTCAGCTTTAGACGTAAATAAACATGACTGAACTATAACTGAAAAACAGAAAACAACACACATTCAATAAAATTACCACACCTTTTTCTTTTGTTTGTGTCGAGCCCTTTTGGCAGCCTTGGCACTGTTGACAGGTTTGGGCTCAGAACTGTTTATAAAGTCTAGCAGCTCGTCCACGTCCCGGTTGTCGATGGCACCAGCCACTGTCAGTTCTGAATCTTGGCGCTGCTCCTCTTTACGCCGTGTCAGTCGTGAGCGAAGCTTCTCTCGGATCTCGGCGTAGTTTCGGCTGGTCGGTGCAGCTGGAGGCTGTGAGCAAATAATATTTCACAATACTGAGCTCTTCTCACAGAGTCACATTTGATGAATGAAAAAGCATACCTCTTTGTTAGTAAAACTTTTAAAGTGGTCGATCAAACCGTACCGCATTGTGTCCAAAGAACTCGCAGTAGCAGCAGTCGCAGTACTTCCCGTCTTTCTGATTTGTGGAAGAAGAGGCGCAGGAGCTCCTCTCAGAGCTGCTGTCTTCATCCTCACCCTCCTCCAGCTCAGACGAAGGGTGGCATAACGTCCCATTAGTCACCTTGTGCCCCTTACATGCTTGATCCCTACAAAAAAGAATGATAAACCCTTAGGATATAATTGTTCTCTGAATAAACACAGCTAAATAAGTGACAAAAAACAAGGCTGATTATTAAAACTCACCTGCATGCCCCAGGTGTTACATGACCTACATTGGAGGTGGCTACTGTTCCCGGATTGTGCCCATTACAGGAGTGGTTACAACCCACGACAGACGTGCCCAGTTTGCTGTGTTGTGCGTTCACAGCGGGAATGTGGGAGTTTTTGCACGGGCTGGGTTTATGGACAGATGTTGGGCTATCTGGGCTCAGAGAATTGATTTTGGCTGCGGGGCCGTGGAGGTTTGGTACCAGAGGGGAGAATGGCGCGTGCGCTGCGACGCCAGTGCCACAGGAGGAGGTCACGTGGCCGTGCTGCCCAGAGTTCGGCTTTGCGGGTAGGAGAGAGGAATGCTGGGAAGACAGGCCGGTGGGACTGTTGGGGGGTACCGATAAGTCTGTATGTTGATGGTGGTCACTGGGGTGGAAGGCTTCACCTGGACAATAACAAACCATGAATATGAATGAGTCACAGGTCACACATACAGAATCATCTCTTTCTAAAGTACATCAGTTAATTTTCAGGTCCACTAATCTTTTGACTGTAAGCTAAAGTATCCTATTAAAGTTCACTTCAAAGATGAGCTCAGAGCAAAATACAACTACAGGCTTGCAAAGTCTGAAAGAACAGTTACTGTGTTTTCTACAGTAATATATAATTAGGTGTTTCTATTAAAGGACAAAAATAAAGAAACAATTAAAATAAAAATATCTTGTTAAACCTAAATCATTCGCCTATTATACACTCTTAACTTTAATGCTGCACATTTTGATTTGAAACTTGAGTTTTCTTCTTTGCTGGCTTTAATAAAAGCTCCTGAACTCATTGAAGAATAAAATTACCTGGTGGCGTTGGTCGACGGCACATGGTCTTGAAGTGCTTGGGAGTGGTCTTACAAAGGTCTGCTGAGGTAGAGAGTGCGTTCCCAGCAGAGGATCCACTGGAATTCTGGGCTGATGGGTGACTGTAGGGACATACTTTGTTCCCTGACGTTTTAGCCGATTTCCCTGGCGCTTCATTAAGTCCTCTTTTCTCATGACAGGTTGAAACTCCTGTTATACCTGCAGACATTTAAAAAAGACCGTTACAAATAAAGGGGAACAGTGCTTTTAACTTTCACCATGGGTAAATATGAATTTACCGCCTATGAGCAGTTTGTGTTTTAAAAAAATAACTCTCTTTTCTTTGGAGACATGTTTTGACATTAAAAAGGAAAACAGCTATGTAAAACATTTTCAGTCCCGAAGCATAAATCCCTTTCTGCTAGCTAAAATAACATCAAGACAGCACTAAATTTTAATAATTTATTTAACATGCTTATTTCTGCTGTGCAAAACTGACTGCACCTATTACTGGTAATCACACACACTTGCCAGGAGAAGTTACAAATCCGCGTAACATAATGCCTGCCTAAACATTTTTTGCTATATACAGCGAAATATAATTGGGATGCCAATTAGGATGCGGGTAGTGTATTTCACAGCTAAACACCTCTCCTACAGCTTCATTCTTTCTTAATTAATTTAAGAAAAACATACCAGTCTATTTTAGAAGGAAACAGCCGCCTTCACAAAGGGCATGGATCATTTAACTAGTCTTTCACTTACTCCTCTTTAAATGCCATTTGGTGCCATGAACCATCCAAATATTTAACTAGAAATTCAATCACATTTACGCAGCAGGGAAAGGGTTTTGAAGGGAGCAAAGAAAAGTGAGAAATCAGACAAAAACAAAGTCATCTTAGTTGTTTGTCAGGTCTAAGTAATAAATCACAGCCTAATGATCCATTCCCACTGAATGCATCATTCATCATGTGAAATGGGAACTTTAAAAACAGTTAATGAGACTTCCTGTGAATTGTGCATAACTCGCAGCGTTAGAACTTTAAAATTGAGGATTAATCCAGTTGGGAAGCGAGGCTGACTCTCAAAGTTTGTTAATGTCAATATAACTGAATAAACATTAAAGTCTGTGGCTTGTGTCACGTGCACAAGTCTCTGCACGTGCCTCCTTGGATTTTTATACATGGTTATACATGAGAAACTTGCTGTTCAGCGCTGTTCACTGTTGCATTACTGTGACGTTACACTTCACCAAGCTCTTGCGCAATGGGGAATTGTGGAGTTTCTGTCTGTTATTCTGAAGTCTTGCCCTTACTAAGGAATTAAAAATAAATAAATAAATAAACTGAAATGAATGAAATATTTGTTCCTGCTAATCATCATAAACCCAGTTCACAGTATGAAACTCTTTTATTTATCCTGTTGTTTAAACAATTTAGTTAACACACTTGTACTGTGTTTGAAAATTAGTATCATTAAACAGTTTCTTACAATTAAGTAAGATTTATCCAATCAAAAATCGCCATGCACCTTCCTCTCTTGATTTCTTATATTCAGATTTGGGGATTTTTTTGTGTAAAAATATAAATGCAATATTTCCTAACTAAATATTTTGCATTCTTCTCGGGAACAGAAATGTAAAAACTGTATAAAGCCTGATTAATAACTTGTGTTTCATTCTGTTTATACACTTGAGTTAAAATGCTATACAATGCATATTTCTACTTTGAAATAAAACAGGCAAGGTGCTTGCAAGTGTGTAAGTGCTAATGAAATGAAGTAAAAATGAGCTATGATGGATGTTTGCGTTCCATTAAAAGCAAAATAAAAAATGTTATGGGAGCCAAGCAGCGTGGTCTACCTGTCATGTTTCGCTGATGCGCGATGATGCATTAACCCATGACGACATGTTCCAGGATTAACACTTGAGTTTTGGACTGTGAGGTCTAATAATAAATGCTTCTTTCTGACTAATCAATATGATTAAACTGAACTCGAGTTTTGCCAGCATAACTCTTTCACTTTGGATTTTTGACTGATGCTGATATAACATTACTATAATATTACAACCAAAAGATGTAAGTAATTCCTTAAAAAGAAAACTATATACTTTGCACATAATAGATGAAATCCCTAAGAATGAGCCATTCCTCTGACATGTGGCCTGAATACCTGCACATGTATCGATGAAGTGTGTCTTCCAACTGCTTTTTTTACAAACGTATTTATAACTTTCTATTCATTTACTTTGCTTTAGCTGTTGTTAATCCCACCATCAGTCTTTCCTACTGCTGAGCCATCGAGCTGTATAACCCTGTTTTCATTCCATACATCTTTCCTCTCTCTTGTTGTTACACAAACTAAATAGTACCCATGATTTCCTTCTCAACATTGTATAAATGATGACCTTCACAGGCAACTGTATTTTAAAAACAATTTCACAGTCTTTACATTTTTTAACATTAAAACATTACTGCACGTCCTATAATGCTGACTTTTAATGAGTGTAATCTTTTACATCGTGCATTTAAGTTCTTCTATGATCATTTCGATTAACAGCTGAACAAAGTGACCTAAAATGAACCTCACACACAGTACTGCTAAAACAGCCAAGGAACTAAATCTAACCAAAATTCTGTCCATTTGCCAAAACTGAAGCTTGCAACACAGCCTGAAATTCAGGATGGTGATGTTTTCAGCGTTTATTGTCAGTCGCTGCATGCTTTTCTTTTACTCTGTGACGACAGACCTTGTTGTGAGTGTGAAGAAGTGCTGTGGTTGCAGTGTTCCCCTCCGTTGGTGTGGGCAGAGTTCCAGAGACCCGACAGTTTGTGAGCCGACAGGAAAGAACTCGGGTCCCAGTCCACAGTACTTTGCTCTGGGTAACCGTTCCCACAGCTCTGGGACTTACAGGAGGAAGAGTGTGACAACGGTACCTAAATAAATAAACAAACAAAAAGAAAACACCCCAGTATAAATCATGTGGCTGCAAACAGTGTCTTGCAGTTTGGTAGCAGCTGCAACTAACTTGCAGATAAGCAATGAAAATCATTTTACTTGCGTGTTTTGCTTTAATACTTAAGAAAAAAAAAACACATATTAAAGAATGCTTTAAGTCACCATAAGTCACTTTTTTGCAACTCTGCCTGCTGTTCTCATTTTGAAACTTTTAACATTTAACCCACATGTCAGCAAAACGTCATGACCACGACACTCATCAGCAGTCCAGCTGAAGTATTGTGATATATTAAGTTTAAAAAAATGCTTTCCATGTAAATTATTTACAAAAATAACTAACAAAGAAAGCTTATTGGCTGCTTCTGTCTTACATATGCAGCAGAGATTACAGAAAAACCAAAGCAGACAATTACTTTCCTTCATTGCAGGCTTGTTTCTGTCACATTAGGAAAAAAACACCAGAAGAATCATTGACCTTGGTAGACCTTGTGCTCTCAAAGTGCCTTTCTGATCACAGTTATGGTTAGAGGTTCATATAAACTCATCCTAGACATGAATTACATGGTAATTCTGGGGTTTTTAATGACTTATTTGAACTGTTCTTTTGCCAGGATGTAATTGGGTGCATAAACAATAACTTCGTGCACAGCTTTAATTTATTTTGAAATTTTCTCTAATCCACACATGGTCAAATTATACATACAGTCACTTAAATCTTTTAAGGAGTGAATGCTGAAGCTTCTACAATGTGTTTTAGCTTGACAAGGCCATGGCTTATTAATTTCTCGTTAGTAATCACTAATCACAGTTGACTACAACTTTACCTTTGTCAGAATAAGAAGGATTTGTTCAACAAAACTCAGAACAATGGGAAAGTCCAAAGAACTCAATGAAAATCTAAAGCAGACAATTTTAGATTTACACCTCATGCCTATGATGAGTGTACGTAAAATTCTAATCACAATTTATATATCTAGCAGATATGAACAAAATTTTTTAAATATGAATGGGGGGGGGAAGCACCCTTAGTATCTGTCTCCTGAACTGCAGAGTGCAAAGCTGGGTTTCCAGCAGAGAAGTTGTTAGACCAACTGCTGCTGCAGGGTTAACGGAGCATAATCCACCTGCAAAACTGCATATTGGTTGGCAAAGCTGGAACAGCTGTGTGGTGTAGATGCGTGCTTCACACTGCTGCAGGTGCAAGAAAGGATAAAAGTGACTGGTTTAGCCTACATAATGAGGGAATATAAGTGGGTGGATATCAGCTAAATGGTCTCAAGCCATAAAAATTTCTTGTTTGTTTTTTTTTTTTACTTGTTAAAGGTTGTTTAGTTCTACCTGGAGTTTCAGACTGTTTTATATGTGTACAAAACTGTTAACAGTAACAGCAGGCAAGTTAGGTTAGGTCTGTTTTGTTTTGGAACAGATCAACAGTAAGGATGCCATAAAGGTGACAACCAAACGCAAGTCAGAAAGATCGATTTAACACTTGGTGTCCCATTTGGGAATACTTGGGATTTTGGTCTGTAGAAGACCAAGACTGTGGAACCTTAACTGTCCTGACTGATTAACAAATAATCCAGAGATAAAAGCTTCACGTCATAGTTTCCTAATGGTTTTATTATCTTCACAACTCATTCTGAGGAAAAGATCCTTGTTGTTCCATGTTACTGAAAGCAGAGCTCTCTCAGAACCTCAAAGGTTCATTCAGTAAAACTTAATCTAATAATTATACTTGCTTATTTTGTCAGTTGTAGGTATTTAGATCTTTAGTAACAGGTTTATTTGTGGTATTGGTTTGCCCTCTTGTGGTCATGATGTAATATTTAAATAGTTCCAACCTGTGTGGCTCTTTTGAGCAAATAAGTGACCTCTGGCACCTTTTGACAGCCCTAACAGCAAAGGTGAGATTTAGAGAGATTTATTTTGCAGAAACAGTGTTGATGACTAATAATGAGGTAACCTCAGTAGGATAAAGAAACATAGTTTAACTAAACATTAGTAAACAGAGGCTTTGAAAAGTACTCAGACATGTGACCCAGATCAGTCCTGTTTTATTTACCGGTGTTGGCTGCTCCTGTGTGCTCCGCTTCTCCTCCTCTTCTACACTCCTGCAGCAGCTCTGACAGATCCACAGAGGCACCTCTCCCAGCAGGGACTGAGATAGTGAGGGCACAGCATCAGCGAGCTTACGCCCTGGCGCCTCCCGCAATAAAGCTTGGGAGAGCGCAGGCACGGCGTTGGCCAGCTTCGTTCCATGGCCCCCGGGAAGCCCGTTCACAGAACTCGCTCCCCAGTCCTTAAATTCACGATGGCACAGGAGACAGCAGGTGTGCATAGGCTAGGCAGAAAAAGAGAGAAGAAAGCGTTCCATATATAAGATGTGTTGACTGATTGATGCATATAATCGCAACAGATATCACAGACTAAAACATATATTAATTAAGCTCATAATACTGTGCACGCAATACATACCAAAGTGCTAAAAAGCAATGACAAAGATCAAATTATTTCCTCGCTGGACCTTTTGCAAGCATTGTGTGACAGAACCATCATAAGAAAAAACAAAACAAACAAAAAGCAAAAAGTAACACCACAAAAACAAATAAAAATAACAATAACAAATAAATGTAATTTAACCATCATGTTAACTTTAACACATAGTAAAATTATGTAGTAGATTCACTCTCTGCAATGCTCCACGCTTAATCAATCAAGGTTTGTGCCCTAGATCAAAGCCTGAAAAGCAAACTGATTATGCTTGTAATTCATGGTTTAGGGGGAAACGATTCAAAACACATTCAGTCAGCTCAAAATTAAACTGCATCCTTAACGATCAATGTCAAGAAACTTTGGTGTTTTGGTGATTTTTCTAGATAAATGTTTAAATGTTCAATGAGGGTGGATTACCTATCTTTAACCCTTGTGTATAACATTCACAACCATTCTCTCACCATTACAGTAGGGGGATATTTCATTCAATACTCTTGCACCCACAGTCCCTAGACTTTGATTTAGATGAGGGAAAAGTTCTCCTTAACAGGAAAAAGCAGGTGAGAAAAAACTAAAGATCAATTGGAATAATATGTCTTTTGCAAAAGGGACAAACATCTAGAATACCAGATTACAAACATATTAGAAATATAAGCCAGAGCTAAGCAACTTTCAGGAGACATCAAAACATGTGCTTATATGACTGTAGAAGTGCTGTGTTGCCAGTTTGAAGGTACAGTTGGCTATATCCTATATAGTGTGGTACCTTAAGAAATCATGAATAGAGCTTCTCCATAACAGTTTACATAAAAATGAACATTCACTGTTATGCTAGGACTTAGTTCGATTATTTTTGGTACAGTACTAAAAAGCTCTATGGAAAAAAGCTGATCGATCCGTTTAGGGGCTTAAGTTTGCGTTATAAAAATGTAATTAACAGGTCCCAGCTGCAGCGGACAGGTTGCAGGTTATAAAGCTCAGGCCAGGTGTAATATCAGCTGGTTGTTAATAAGACAGTTTTCCAGCCTGCAGATGGATAAATTTTATTTATTTATTTTAAGCGGTTACCCTCAACATCAAAGACACTTCTGATTCAGCTAAGCATCATTAGCTCACAAGTTAACTGCTTATACTGAAACTTTTTTACATTAGCTCCTGTTACAGATTGATACTTGATTCTGGTACGACAAAAAACTAATAGGAACTAGTCTGACAGCTCCCCTAATTGATAACCCGTTATGTTTCAAGTTTTTAAGCTAATTAACTGGTTGATTAGCTAGTAGCTGGTTAGCCTCTGCTGGCTGAGTAGGTCCTGTGGAGGGGATCAAGTGCAGGCAGCAAGCACGTTTGCAGCACGCTAGCTGAAGATGATAGCTTGGCTAACGTTAGCTGGGCGGATGAAGTCTTGTAAGCGATGGAAATGGGACGACCCTGCCCGAGGTACAATGTCACCTGTCCGGTATAAGGGACTGGCTGCAATGGTGATCACAGTGCCTAAAAATGCGTCTGGTGGGAACTATTCTACTCGGTAAGTTGAGCTTAATATTTATTTAATTACAATTCACACGACATAAAGGTATACATACATCGCTGCTAAATTACAACTAAAATAGCTTCCCACCAAGAAGCGGGTGCATATAATTGCACCTCTCCATGATTGAGCTGATAGAATAGAAGCACAATGGAGGATGCTTGGATTAGCTGAGTAGTGCTAGCTAGGCTAGCTAGCCTATTTTAAAGGCAGCGTTTGGCTCGCAGCTAGCTACCTGGTTCGCCTTGGTAGTGGGAAGCCTATCCAGCCCAGCATCTCCGCCGCCACCGCCAGCTGCATCGCCGGGAGAGACGGGGCTCTTCGGAGCGGTCTGCTGTCCAGGCACAAGCTCCTTCTGGGCGACCCCTTGCTGCTTGCTTTTCTTCCTTGCCATTACGACCTTGTTTATAGTACGCTTTGACCAAGTTTGCACCAGTTTCGGTGATTTTAAGAGCACACTTTCGTTTCTTCTCGGACCTCAAAATGTTCTCTATCTCCTCCAGTCAAGACAACAGTCAATATGGCGGAGGACTCGCACACTCAGGAGTTCAAAGGTTAAACATACTGCTGGCAAAGAGGCTTCACTCCCGCATGGAGTATGCGGCTGCAAGCATATTCTCGCGGTGAAGCCAGGGGCCGCCATATTTAGTTAGGCAAACGTCTCCTCCCACTTTCCATTGGTATATATAATGTTTATTGAATTTTTTATTATTTATTGTCTTTATTGAGCAAACTGTAACACGTTTGAGTGTTTTCTATCCTTAAACATTTTGTTATCGAAATAAAATGTTTAGACTTGAGCTGTTTTTAGACGTTGAGGGAGACAGTGAAACTGAAATATATGAACTGAAATAAATGTGTAAGAGTTGGTTTGGTAACGGGAGCTACCTCACAAACAATCATCTTGTTGTGAAATGTTATCATTGACAATGTCGATAAACAAAATTAGAAAAATAGTGCCGTGTGAAAGACTTTTTTTTCAATAAACTTTATGGAAGGACAGGGACCAATCAGTGTTAGGTGCTTTCAGTGCTTTCGGAAATATTTTGATGGAGGTATAACACAGATATTGTTTGTTATATATAAAGAGTACAATTATAGCATTATTTCTTGGTTTATCATTTGCATAGCATAGGATTTTACATAAATGCTAACATAACATTAGACATATGGCGCATTCTAGGTTGCAAACAACGATTGTACAGATTCCACCAAAACCCAGAATTCCCTGGATTAAATGAGCAAATTTGCCATAAACGACTTTTAGAAAAACAAACAGACAAAAACACCACTACTTAGCAATGCAAGTTGAACATGAAGGGAAATATGAAAAATAATTTGAACAGAACAAAAAGCGCTGACGCTATCCTGCTGACCATTATTTTTCTGAAGTTCAACTTTGACCCTAATAAAAAGACTTTTCAGAAGAAAAGCATATTGATTTGGATGAATCGATAGATAGTGTGGGGCATGTGGCGTGATAAGTTTAATGATAATATCCGAGTGGTTAGAGAATTTAGTCAAAATATTACGTAGAACGGTATAACCTGGAATGTTTATACACAATTTATTGAAAATGTCCGAGTTTGCGTGGGGCTCCTGAACGCACCACCGGTTTAGCGTTGTGTGGATTGAGGACGTAGCTCAGACACTGCTTCATCCACTTCGGGCTCTTGACGCTTGTACCACAGTAGCTTGTTTACCTGCTGCCGTTTCATTTGAGCAAAAAAAACCAAAACAATGGAAGGACAAGTGTGCAACATCCAGGTGCTTCTTCGGGCTGCCGAGTTTCTGGAGAGAAGAGAGCGGGGTAAGTGCTTTATGTCAACTGTCAGCCTAGAGAGGGGAGTTGATTGGTTATTGTTAAAACAACGATGAATCCACAATAAACCGGCGGCAAGTATGCACCTACACATAACGTAGAAACATCATACCGTGCAGCTGTTTAAGATTTAACCTGGATTCTAGGTGCAAGGTTATTTTTGGGCGGTGTTTTGCCATTTGACTCTGACCTACATATCGGTCGCATCTTTGTACTCAAAGGCGCCAATCTGGACCAGTTTGAAAATGAATCCGGGCGCCGCTGAGCGTTCGCTCCGGTGAATGAAAGGGGGGGGGATGAGGAAAGCCTATAAAGTATAACTTTTATTCATTGCTTACTAGCTGTAGACGCTATCCCGACTCCTTTTTTACGCGTGAGGTTGTAAGGCTGGTTGGATAAAAGCGAACAGATAGTGGATGATGGCGCCAAAAGCAAAACGTCCAGCTGATGACAACGGTAGACTGCGTTCAGCCTCCTTTTCTCCCACCTCCCCCACAGCACGGATAGTATATCACACTTTAATTACGCCGTAATAAAAGTTGATTTGTCCCACCGGCATTCGCACATGTTAATATGAGGGCACCTTTAACGTCGCAGCCAGTGTGCACTGTGATTTTGCCGGCGATTGTTGTGTAACACAGCTGTGATGCGTCTCCCTGCGCAGAGGCAGAACATGGGTATGCTTCCGTCTTGCCTCTCAGTCCAGCTCAGTTCGACAGGAGAAGCAAGCAGAAGAGCAAGAAGATATCTGCTGGTGGCAATAGGTGAATGCATTACATAACAAATAACTGACGACAGGGTGTGGCTCGGTCTGACTTTCAGTTTTGATAAGGCACCCTTTCAACCTTGAATACCTCTCACGCAGTAGCTGCTGAGTAGGAGTGCACTGTTGTGAATGTTTGACCAAACTGTCTGTTTGTTTACTTTGTTTGCAGGTCTGTTCATAATGAGCTGGAGAAAAACAGGTAATGGGCTTTTCTTCGTAATGCTACAGTAAAAGTTCATGTGTGTCAGATCAAGAGATTAAAAAAACCCCAAAAAGAGGGAAGTGTGGATTTGCAGCTTCACTTCTTTCTCATTGTGCTTTGCAGACGGGCACAGCTGAGGCACTGCCTGGAGCAGCTGAAGAAGCAGGTCCCACTGTCATCGGACTCGATGAGGAACACCACTCTGAACCTGCTGAGACGAGCCCAGCTTCACATAAAGGTGCGAGATGTCTGAATTTGCATTGAATCTGACTCGAGTTTGGTTTACTTGTCATCCCAGCCATGTTTAAAATGTGGTGCTTTTCTCAGGGACACAATACGTGTTAAAGGGAGACCGCACAAGACAAAACAGAGAACAATGCTGAATCATGAAGTGGGGTAACACTGTGGTGTGGTGGTTAGCACTGCTGCCTCACAGCAAGAATATCCTGTGTTTAAATCCAGCCTCTCTGTGTGCAGTTTGCATGTTCTCCCTCTGTCTATGTGCTCTCTGCGGGTAGTTCGATTTACTCCCAAAGTCCAAAGACATGCATGTAATTGGTGTTTCTAAAGTTAAGCATTTAAATTAGTCAAGAACATTAAATATTCTGAATATATATGAATACTGTGTGTATAGAAAGTGGCTTGTTTTGTGCATTTTACAGAGCTTTTAGCAATCTCAATTTTTGCTTTTGCCTGTACTGTTTATCCTTTCTTCATTGCTCTGCTCCTGCACCTTTTTCCCGTTCAGAAGCTGCAGGAGCAGGATGAGCGTGCAGAGCAGCTGAAGGATCGTCTGCGCTGGGAGCAGCAAGAGCTGCGGGTTCGGCTGGAGCAGCTGCAGAGGGGCACGGAGAGGATGAGGAACGACAGCCAGGGGTCAACCATGTCCTCCGAGAGGTCGGACTCAGACAGAGGTAAGCCCCTCGGGTTTTTTTTATTTCACGTTCAAATTATTTCAGTCCTATTAGGAGCTGGCTGTCTCCTCAAAGGCAAATTGCAAGTTCAAGCTTAATGTGACGAGCGAAGTTTGCCGTATTTCTGCTGACGGATCGGATCTGTGCTCGGGTTTGTTGCAGAGGACGTTGAGGTTGATGTGGAGAGCATTGTGTTTGTGGACTCTGATGGACTGAGCATTACGCACACCGGCGCGGACCACTGTTACTCCAGCCTGGAAAAGGCCTGGCTATGACGGCAGTACACGAGTGGTAACTGGTTTATTGTCACCGGACGGACAGGAAGAGGAGGAAAAACATTCCAAAAACAAAGGATGGGGGAGAATGGAAGAAGATGTTACTGTACAACTGAACATTTTTTTGGCATTCTCTTGTCAGCACACGTCGGACAAAAAGCTAAAAGCCAACCTTTGGTTATGAAAGAGAAGTGTCCATTTGCACTGAATAGCAGTAAAATTCACTGGGCCGTGTCGTCACCAAACACATACTCGTGTGTTCTAGCATCAGTCATTAATGCTATTTTCCCCCAAAGCCATGAGGTGTCAAACTTCGTATCATTCATGCAGCTCTAATAATTCATTTTTTTAAGGGCTTTTAAAATTCAGATAAGGGCTTTTATTCTAAACTTTTAACTTATTCTTTACTACAGAATGTCTGTACTGAATTCTGCCTTAAATCAGATCTGGTTTAGTATACTATTCAGCTTTTACCTAGCACTAAGCTTATATCTCAGTATGCCACGTTTAGCATGCACTTAAACATTAATCTTGCTATGTCGGGGTTTTTTGTGTTTGTGTCCTATTGTATATCTAAGTGCAGTCATATACTTTGCTCCTTTTTATTCTATTGCACATAATTTCCAAATGTTGCACTTGTTTTGTCTCAAAAAGATTTGAAAGCAGCAAACAGAAGCAGGTCATATTTGCACATCGACATCAGGAAAATTCAGTAACATTGCCAAATATGAATTAGTTCACAATTTAAGAACTTAAAACTGTGAGAGGAGCACTTGGGAGCTGCTCACCGAGGCCTAATGGCAGTTTTATTCACTGCTAATGTTTCCTAGAAGTCTTTCCTACCTTCACTTGTGCATTTATCAATTAAATTGTTAATTATACACATAACAAATTCACCAGTCAGGTAGGCAGTTTGTACTTTTAATGATTATGTAGTTAATGCTGTATTACATATTCATTTCTGTGTATTCAATAGGGGTCGACCTATATTTTTTTAGTTTCAAAGACACCGATAACAGATATTTGAAACTTTTAGATAAACCTAACACTTTGCTGAAATGCCTCTGGGCAAGCTATGGCTACATAAACTGTTAATTTGTTTTAGTAAATTGCATCAATGTAAAAAAACAAAAAAAAAAAGGTGCATTGTTCGATTTTTCAGTGTAATTGGGAAAAATCGCCGTGCTTGTAGTCATAGAAACACATAACATCGCAGTGTTTATTGCAACTTCTGCCGCTTCAGCATGGAAACACAGCTTTGCAGCAGGTGCCGGGAGCTGCTCCAAGCTTGCAGCTGCACTACTGTATAACATTGGTGTTGATGGGCTGTTATTTACAGTTTATCTTCAAAGGCCTTGAAACTCTGAACACTGGTCGACCCCTAGTATTTAATAACTTAAGGTGCTTTCTACCCCCTCAATTCACTTTTGTATATGCAAGAGGCCTTATTACTTTATCCGTCTCTCCACCCAGTAATATTATGTAGCATTTTTTTACTGATGTAAGCTTCCTTTTTTTTAATGAATAAATATTTTCTGTATTTATTTGCTGTTGTGTTTGTTATTAGTCATTTTAGAGGTAAAAATCCATTCACCCCTAACTCGAGCAGGGCTGGCGCACAGACATACACTTGACAGACAGCAAAGTGATTAGAAAGACAAAGTCAATTTATTGACAAGCTGATAAAGGACACATTTTTGCATGGGTTGCATCACCAGAGCTTAGATGAATGTACAGTTCAAGGTAGCTTTTGTGCCTTTTTTTTTTTTTTTTTAAATGCACAATCACAATTCAAGTTTTCAGAGGTTTCTTCTTGAGCAATGACACCAACTGTACCAAACTCTTCAGTCCAACTTGAGGCAAGGAGATGATCAGCTGCAGTAATGCGATTTAAGTGTTGTAGAGCGAACTAAACCAGCAACTGTATGCAAGATTAAATAAAACCAATCATAAACGAGAATGCCTTAATCACAAATTCGGTGTGACCTTATCTACTGGAGCTTTAAAGACAACGTGACTTGCTTTAGACGAGGCATACTCAAAGGAACGGAGTTTAAAAAAAACAAACAAAAAACAAGACAATGGGCACGACTGGAGCAAAGGTCGAACAACAGCTTCAATCATTTTATGGCAGCGCCAGTAATAACCAACCATTCCTGTCTAAGACCTGCATCTCTGGTAAATACTGAGGTGATGTGGCGTAGATACGCTCGGCAATATATTTATAGTGCGGCATGTAGAGGGAGGCAGGAACAGGCTGTTTAACCCAGCTCAGGTCTTTTATGGTCCACCCACCATTTCAGTTGGATGCGCCCTCACAGAGGTGTCTAACCATGACTGGGATCGGTGAGTTCTGCTGCAGAATCACTTTATTTGTGTAGCTTGTCACACGTATTGCTTCTTCTGGGCATGCGAGGCGAGGTCTTTGGCTTTCTCTTTAGCAGCCAGCGCCGTCTCTCTCGCCCTCTCTGTAGCCGTCTCCGCTAAAGTTCTCGATGGAGTTTCACCTACACGGGGACAAAACACAGCTCTTCATTGGATTCATCCAGGTTTTCGTGCCTAAGCAGCTAACACTTCCAATTATTACTATAATCAGTTTTCCAGATTCATGAAAAAAGCAACAGTCACCTTATTTTAGAAGAATATGCAGTTCCATGCACGAATTACTGATGTTATTATATTATGCTGCTCAGAAAAAAATGAATAAATAAAAAGGGAGACACTTGATCACCACAGTTTAACACAGAGTCAGTTAAACTTAAGAGATATCCATCTGTCCTATTAGGAAGCATCAACCACTGACTCCATTTAACCTGCTTTGGGATAAATAAAAGCGACAACAGGTAAAGTGGGAGGCAAAGAGAAGGCAACCATCAAAAAGAGAATACTTCTGCAAGACGATGACCACAGACCATTGTTCTCACCTTTCCCCCAACTGATTTTTCTCTAACTTTACGTTTTCTTTGTGTCACTAGTCACTACTGATACAATAGCTGCAATCCATTCAGCATATACAGGTAGTTCAGTTCCTCCAGTATTCCAGCCATACATGCCATTGCAAGAAGGGTTGCTGTGTCTCCCAGGGCCATCCACCCCAGTAGCAGCCCCACTATGTGACTCTGTGTGAGGGGGAACATGTGGAGGGCTGCCAGAGCCCTAAAGAATGAGCTCCAGAGGGCTACACGTGTTAACCTCGATGCTTCCATCAGAAACAGACTCCATGAAAATGGCATAAAGTCCCAGTGTCTTTAAGTGGGACCTGTGCCAGCAGAACAATGCTATACAGCCTCCGATAGTGCCAATTCTCTTCAAAGGACGCAAACTGACACGGAGTCCATGTGACAAGCATAAAGGTGTCTGGAGATGCTGGGAAGCACTATGTCGCCTGCCGCTCACAATTCTAGTGTTCTCCAGGAAATGCCACTCCAGCAGCACAGTGTTGGTGTGTGAGCACAAATCCTGCTAAAGGACGTTGGGCTCCAATCCTCATGTGTTACACTGAGGCGATCAAGTGTTCCCTTAATTTTTTTGAGCAGTTTGAACCGATTTGGAAAACCCATATTAGCATCAGCCACAAACTTACAATAGGAATAAAATGGGAATAAGAACCAAGAATAATTTACCTTGCATTTTGGCAAGCACATACTCGAAGCCTTTCATGGTTTTTGTCACACCGGTCTTGAATCTTGCGAGCCCAAATTCCTGGAAGGTGAAAAACAAAGTTATAAAAGATGCATGAGGCATAACAACACATGACTCACATCCTCATATATGGGCTGTCAACAACTACTGTAATTCTCTGTCATAAGTCATTTACTACTTCAGGTCCTGGCCGACAGCTTCAGCTGCTCAGCTGTTGCATCTTAACACTGTATTATGTTTCTAAATACAGAACAAATGCAAGGTGGGCGAGTGTTACTCTCGGTCACCCCCGACTACTTTCCCTCAGCTGTTATGTAGCGCAGCACTCTGCTTTACTCCACTGACCTGAATAGCTCTAGAGAGCCCGTAGACATTGGAGGAGACCCAAGCTTCTCTCTTAATCTCGGTCCAGCTGCCATTCTCAGGGTTAATTCTGTAGTGACACCGCTCTTCTACAGACTGTCAGCGAGAAAAAACAAAAGCAAAATGAGCCAAAGGTGCCACTTTGTGCACTGCTGATGAATGCTGCTTAAGGCACACAAACGCCAATGTACCATTAGGCGAGCGTGGCTGATGTTCCACGTGAGCGTGGTCATGGTCCTTTTCTGAGGGTCCACGATGGAGTCCTCGATGATGTACGCCGAGCTGGCCATGTGCTTTGGAAGGTAGCGCTCCATCCAGCGAGGGGCACGGCTAGTTTTGGTCAAAAGACGCCTGGAAATGAGGCAGTTGGTTGGGGTAACCTCTCGGAAAATTATATCTTCAGTCAAGACATGGTTACTGTGAAAGAAGAAGAAGAAGGACGGATGGATTATGATGACGTGAAACCTGGATTATTTAGGTTTATGATCCTGAAAAATCTCTATTTTTGCTTCAGTTCAATAAGAATTTACCGTTTTTAATCCACACAACAGTTCAAAATTGAAATATATTACATTTAAACATTCTATGAAACAGTGACAAACACAGAAATACTAAACTAGACACTGTATTTTTAGCTTGACAAGAACTATTAAGCTTCAATTAAATGGACAAACTGATGATTCAATTAAAAGCACAACTAACATTTGCTTTCACACTCATTGTGACTTGATTACGGTGATTTTTTTCCCCCTTTATTACCCGAATGGTAGTTCGGCTGGTAAAAATGGCAGAATGATGAAGAAACTGAGCTATTTAGAAACTGCTTGGTCCCCTAAAGTATTATTATTATTATTTTTATCTCCATTAAATTTTTTATGCGAACAATCTTCAGCAGAAAATTGGCAAAATAAAGTCAAAACTATGCGTTTCCTGAAAATGACTTTCCAGGATCTTCCACTTAACCATCTCAGTAGGTGAATGCTAAAATGTAATCTAATCATGTTGTTCTTGTAATGTAAAACTAAAAAGAGATGTAAAAAGAATCTTGTTCACTGAAGTAACAACAACAAAAATGTTCTTAATAATAAAAATAAATAGACTTTAGATAAAAACAAAAATGAACCAAGTGGAAAAAATGCCGTGGGAATACACAAACCGTCCTATGAATCAGCAGAACAAGCACGAGGAAGTGTTGGTGAATACTCTTACCGAGTCTGGGAGATATACCTGACTGTAAGTCACATGACTTCTCTGAGCGTTGCGTTTGTAAAACATAATGTCTCAAAAGTTGTCTCATAAGAAACTAAAGTGAAACAAAATTCATTGATCATCACACCATGACAGTCTCACATTTATGCTAAAAAAAAAAATGCTTAAACTGGAGTGTTTACTGAACATTTGGATACATAAAATGTGTTTTTAATTTTATCTTTTTCTTTTCTATATCGCTATATCGGTTTGTTTATCTTAAACAAAAACATATGAAGGGGAAGTTTAAAAAAAAAAAAAAAAAAAAAAAAAAAAAATCACACTGATGATGTCGCATTCTCAAAACACTTGGCATTTAAGCGTAAAGATTAGGAAAACTATGATAATGCAGACTATATTCCATCCCTGTGTCTTTGTCTCCTTTTTTCTCCCTTCCCCCAACTAGCATGGCAGAGGAGTCTGGACCTGTTAGTCTCTTCCTGTTAAAATGGAGTTCTTCCACCCCACAGTCATCTAGTGCTTACAGAAAGAGGCGATCAGCTGGGTTTGGGACGTTGACTCTAAAATTGTAGGCTCTTCACATTGCAAGGTGACTTTTTGTTGCCTTATTGGGTGCAGTTTACAGTCCATTAAAAAAATATTACAGGCTATAATAAAGATGTTTGATACGAATGCGTATCCACACATAAACCCCTCACCTCACCTGTAAGGGTTGGGATATCGTTGCCAGAAAGCAACACAGACTTGGTCCCAGGTGTTTTTTAGCAGACCTGCACAGCAGAAATATTTCACCATTGTTCCCTTGGTTTACCCTGCAAACACACAGAACAAACAGCGTGATAGTTAGCCAGATGTGTTCAGATAATTTTCAGATGCCACATCAGGACGAAGCCGTAAATAGCGGTGTCAATGTGATAAAACAACTCAGCGATGACAACCCTTATGTTCCAAAATAAATCCAAGCCATTGGTATTTTCAGCTACAACAACAGGTGTCAAGTTCAATAAACACCTGAAGGTGAACACTATAGCGTTACCTTTAACACCTTTTTACCTCACAACTCCAGCTGTGTCCAACTGTGTCTCGTCGCGTGACTGACAACAAACAATGTAAGCCTCATTAAGACCGCAGACTGTGACATATTTCAACAACGAGAGGCCTAACGTGAGATAAAACACTGCTATCCTGTTTTATCACGTCCGCACTCTTTAGCTTCCCCTTTAGCATAGCCTAGCATGAGGCAAGCCACATGAATGAATGGCACAGCGTACCCCAGAACATTCTACTACTGACATTCAATAAGCACATTTTTTAGGGTCAGCTCAGATGAAAAGGCGATTACCTGCACGGCGATACCATTTACAAAATGAGAATTTGCATTTTACGCTCCCATCGGGAAGAATTTCACCGCGGATAAAGTCCGAAAATCATGTCAAACGTAACTGGAGCAAAAAAGGAAGGTCAAACGAGACGCTATATCCGGTTAGGTGGGGCGTGTGCAACGCCTGCTTGGGACACTAGAGGGCAGCAGGTGACCGCGCAAGACACTACAGAAGAGTCTCAAAACTTTCTGTCTGAACTTTATAATGACGTGTGAGGGGGAATTTTAATGTAACTCTGTCAGCTCTCAACAACTGGAACTGGCATCTTTAGGACTCCCTGAACAAATATGCATCCCAGAATCCCAAATAATGTGTTCCTGTTTAAAAAAGAAGTGTCCACACGTCCACCGTAATGGTGTGTGATGCAATGGATACAAGCTGAGTGCTGTTCTGCTGGTTGCACTGATAGCACTCACAGCTCTCATAATAATTTAGAGGACTAAAAAGGGATATAGGTCAAACAAGGGAATAAAACAGCAATGTGGGTGTCAGGAGCCAGTAATGCCAGAGCAATAGGCATTTTCTCTGCTGTATAATGAATCACAATGTGTAGGCCATATACAAATGCTTCACTGGAATCACTTGACCCACTTATTTTTTTTTCTTTTTTAAAATAAACAAAAAAATATGTGAAAGACTCATAAACGTGTGACTTGTACTAAAAAAGATCTCCTATTCACCTCTTTTAATTTTCACATGGATATTTCATCAGTCGGGCTTACCATACATGTGTGGAGTCCCTGCATGCTGCCAATGTTCAGTACATTTTCAAACTATGTCACAGAAGAATATAACAGCCATTTACTTGACTTACTTATATTTATCCAAACCTGGATCTCTTTATTTGACAAGGACATGCAAAACATAGTTTCTCCCCATAGTCAGATCAGGTCCAGGATTTGCATGTGTAATAGGGGCTCATTATGTCTACCAAGAGGTGCTGCGGTTGATTAATATTCCTGTTCATTAAACAGTCAACAAAGGGCACTTTATCAGCACTGCAATAAATGTAGAATCACACATTCTGACTTCTTCCAAAAGCGTTTCTTATTTCTAAGAAATCTGCGAAGCAGCTGGCTGCATTCTGTGCTAAAGACATCAATAATACACTGCTCTCGCTCTCGCTCTACAGAGTCCCATTCCTCTGGAAACAGGGTCCTGCTGCTTCATCCAATCAGGAACAGCTGGTTGCCAGGTGAGGACAATTAACTTCCTGTTTGGACAGTAATATATCGATCGCCTCCTCTGGATTCCTTGAACTAGGGTTGAATGTTACGCTGCCAGAACACTTATAATTAATCCAGAATGTAGCAGTTGGATTAATTAGCTGAAAACCATCCAGATATTTTTTGAGCAGACATCAAGTAGAAAAAACAAAACAGGTGTGAAAAATGAAACTGTCACTGTCACAGTAATAACAGTCTTCCCTTAAGACTGTGTCATAAATTTGGACATGACAAACGAAAGAGAGCTCCTCATTTTACACGAGAACACATTATACACTGTACCTAGTTAAATAACACCTAAGTAAACACCTTAAACACATTTCTTAATAGTTGTTTTTACTAGTGCTGTTAGCAAAGGAAAAAGAACTTCACATGAAGCAATTTGCATGCAAAGCTTTGGGTCTTCTCCAGTGACACAGATACTCAAGATCAAACCATTAAAGTTAAAAAAAAGGCTACTTTTTGAAAGACAAACTCCAACGGAGCAGAGGGGCGCGCATACGTTCATATACTACAGATGCCTTGAAACGTGCAAATCAAGTCACACAGCAGTGGGAGGGTGTCCGCCGTTACGGCCGTTCAGAGTCATCCTCCTCAAGGAGCGAGTCCTGAATGAGCCTTCCAGGTGGAAAGTATCCGGCTTGTCTTCGCACCGGAACACCATGAGGAAGCCATTCCTGTAGTTTTTATTCATCCATCCGTACAGGAGAGGGTTGGTAAAAGTTGAACACATAGCCACAATGTGGAACACGGTGTATATTAGTTTATACTCCTCGAGCCTGAGCACCAGGTCCAGGTCGATGGCCAGCTGAAAGGCATGGAAGGGCAGCCAGCAGATGGCAAACACCACCACCACAAGCGCCAGCATCTTTGTGGTCTTTTTGCGGCGGTTGATGCTGTCATTGCGGCTTGATGGGCTGATGTGATTTCTCAGTTTGACCCAGATGCAGATGTAGGCGTAACTGATGATGGCTAGAGGAATGATATACTGCAGGAGGAGCATTGAGAGGCTGAAGATGAGCCCATCCCTGCTGGTTACTTGGGGCCACTTTTCAGTGCAGACGGGAAAGCGCTGGTTGATCGACGGGATCTCTTCGTAGCGGAACTCTCTGAAGATGGCGAGGGGTGCTGCCAGGACAGCAGACACAGTCCAGGTGAATGCCATGATGAGGAAGCTCGAGTGCCACGTGAGCCGCATTCCGAGGTGGAACACAATGCAGCGATAGCGCTCCAGAGCTATGACAGTCATGGTGAGGATGGATACGTGCACACTCAGAGCCTGGGCAAAGGGCACCATGTGGCACAACACAGCCCCAAATGTCCACTCTTCTAGAAGAGTGTAAACCAGCGTGAAGGGCAAACAGAAGGTGTTCACGAGAAGGTCTGCCAGGGCCAGGTTAGCTATGAAGAAGTTGGTGACTGTTCGCATGTTTCTGTAGCGAACTATCATGTAGATGACGAGAGCATTGCCCAGCAGCCCCAGCAGGATGATAAGCGAGTAAGCTGTGATCAGGCTGATCTGGACTCCAAGGTGCTTGATGATGTCAGTGTGGTATCCAGGCTGGTGCAAGCCCATGCTGTCGTTAAGCAGAAACAAGGGATCGGTTTCTCCAGCCTCGTCTTCTCCCGTGCTGTTGGATATGTCCGGTGGGCTCATTTTGGAAGATGCTAGATCAAGGCTGACTTTACACCTGAGCAGAGAAAATAGAAAATAACTGTTTAAGAGAATATCCCATCAGAGGTTTCTCATCACGCCTGATCAACATTTCTTGAACTCTTACCTCCAGGATGTACATCAATTAAGCCCTCACAGACTTCTCATGCACACTGGCGTTTACACACCACTCTGTATTTAAATATTAGTTATTATTCATCTCTGTCTCTCTTCCAAGGCATGTTTTTTGCCCTGTCTTTCTCCCCTCACCACAAAGCGGTAACGGCTCCCTGAGTCTGGTTCTGCTGAGATATTGTCCTCTTATAAGGGAGTTTTTCCTTCCCACTGTCAAAAAGTGCTTTCTCAGAGGGGGTTGTCTGGCTGCTGGGGTTTTTCTGTATTATTGTAGACTCTTTACCTTACAATGCTAAGAATTTTCTAAATAAAATAAGTCAAATTGAATTGGATACTGGCAGTACAACTATGGGAATCTGAACATTAGAGCTCTTTGATCAAGTGTCGAGGTGTGTTACTCTTCTATCCATTTGTTTCGTGTCTTTTATACGCTGTAATACCTTCTGTCACTCACAGAAGTGAACTGCAGACATTCCTGTCAGTGTATTAGGACAGACAAGTGGCATTATTAGTGATGCATTGTACTTCAAACCATGTTTTTTATTTTCAGGGTGTTTTCCATGCTCTGCACTGCAAGAGAGCTAAAATCCAACTTTCTTAAAAAACATGGCTCCACAGTTATTTCTTTGTTCCCTTTACATCACCTGCAAATACCACTCTGATATTAAAGAGATGTAGTGTTTAACCAAAAGATAATGAAACAATTTAGTAGATATGAGACGCCTCTAATTCGTACGGCCTCATTATTAGAACACTTGTCCACGACTGTGTTGAGGAGGTAGATGTTCTGAAAAAGTAAGAAAATTAAACATGAATTTTAATGAATAGATCGACAGTTAGAATCAACTGAAGAACAGCTTGCTTTGTAGCAGCTTCTTGAAAGCCCTATGCAAAAATAGAACCAGATATCACGAGCTATTTACTGTGGAATATTGTCTGGGCTGTGCAAAAGAAAACACAAAAAACCCCTCTAAGAGACATGAAAACCTGTACTATTAGAAAGAATAAAGAAAACATGATGGAGGAAGCAGTGAGATCAAGAGTGAGCCAGTTCAAAGCTGCATCATTAGAGTTGCAGGCAGGTTGCATGCATAGTCTGAATCTTATAAAGGGAACATTGTGTTTTTGTGCTTAACATTAAACAACCTTTCATAAGTAAAAATATTCTGTAGTTCATCATCTAGTCATTTATGGCAGTTTACCTGTGTACAGCCAAGAGCCGCTGCTGAGTGCAGACAGTGCATGTTGTAATGACATGTATAACTACAGCTGCAGCTTGGCTCTTAAAGGATAAAAGCCAAGTCTCATCCTTATTAGGCAAATGCATGTAAATTGCATTATGTTATGTTAACCACAGTAAGATGCTTTGAGGAAATCCATTTCCTAGGGATTCTCAATCATAAAACCTGGACCTGCCCTTATGGGCCTGATTAAGCTTTGCAATTTTTATTGATTTTTATTTTTATTTTTATTTTTTTTTGTGGCCATCACTTAATGCTTAAAGTTTTCTGAGACAAACCAGGTCACCCTTTAGTGAGAGGTCATGTCTTTGGTGACAGACACTCCTTGATTTCTCGGGGGATCCAGCCTATTTCCTGAGAACCACTAGAAAGACTATCTTTCACTGACATCATCGCTTTTTCCACGATTTTACTAAAACAGTAAAACAGTGAAGCCAATGGCATTTGGAAGTATTGTGTTCTCGCCCATAATGTTACGGTTAAACTAAAGGTATTGCATTGCAGATGTGTCGTGTCTCCAAGCTCCTGCACAATTCCCTGATATTTGAAACCATTCATACGTGTCGGTTCCTTGAAATATTAGCGGTGAAGAGAAAACAGAGACTCTTAGGACATCGGACAAAATAATCTATAGTTGACTGATTTGTAAGATGCCTCGAAATCCATATGTAGGGATCACCGAAGATGTGATCATGGTGCTACAACAGGTGTTGCAGTGCCAGTAACCCGAGGAACATGAAAACCCTGCCTTAACCTGCCTGGTACACACCGCTGCACCAGGCAGGTTAAGCCATGCACTTTATAAACCATTATTTACCCTTTTTTGTTCAATGATAGGAACCTTGTGCCACTACACCTGCTCGATCAAACATCCTCAGCACAACCTGATTCAATTCAAGCTAACTCTACATATTACTACCAAATAATAACGAGGCGATTTATTTCTAATTGAGTGTGCATCGGTGCGTAATTTGTGCCAATTTGTTCAACTTACTCAGCAGTGCGCATTCAAACATCTCCAACTGAGCTCTGAGAGATTAGTTAACCGACTTGACAGGTGCAAAACGTCTCTCTCCAACGCAAAGAGTCTCAGGTACGCAGTCTGGACTCTTTTCATCCAGCACGTTTTCTTTTATCCAAATTACGCACATTTCATAGTTCTATCAGCTACAGGTTACGCTGTCACAAAAGAGCAGAGAAATCATGTCTTGCACCTCAAAGGGGGAGTCCATGTATGTCCCACAACTATAGCTTCGCAATATCCATTTTAAGTCTATCCACACATTAATCGACTCACCTGTCCCCCTATATCTCCTTTGTGCAAACGTGTCTTCACCGGAGAGTGTCATGAAACAAGTGGGAAAAAATCTCGAAGCTCCTCCCAGCGTGCAGCGCCTGGTGCGCATCTTGTGGCTCGACTGTTTTGTGTGTTCCTGTCAGGTTTACAGGGTGCAGTGTAAGCCTCCACATCTGTGCCAGCCTGCCAGAGACAGAGACTGGAGATCTGCGCAGGGTTTGCGCTTTGCAAATCACATCACACTTTTTTTTGTAATGTTTTCATTTATTTTATTTACTTTCACCAGGCAAAGAAATCAAATAAAACACCATAAAGCATCCTTTAAAGTGCCAAAGCACACTCAGTCTACGTCACTGGGTTTTCCAAATTCATCTCCATTTGTTATTTCATTTATTTCCTGCCAAGTATTCCGTTTTTCCCCTCCTCGAAGCTTTGCCCTTGTTCATGTGTACAATATTTGATGAACTTTGGAACAAAACATGGCTTTAAAGCAGATAATATTAAATGGCTGTATATTTGATTCTCGGGATCACTGTCTCAACTGATCTAATTTCTTTAATGAAAAACATTTAAAGTGCAGCTTAACGCAATTTTCGTGTTGCTTTGCAGAGAGCCATTGTTAAGCTAACTGTCATATTGAGTTGATTAGCCCGGAAAACAATACAAGACAACAAGGAGCCTCTCGTGGGCTTTTTTCCCCTGTGAGCTCCCACGATACCTAAAATAGATTAAAGTTCATGCTGATGGCACAGAAAGTCACTAAACTGTAGTCCCTTTGACCCTGCAGTGTCGTGGGAGATGTCAGTCAATAGTTTAGTATTCAGAGTGTGTCATTTACCTGGATTATTTTCTATTGGGAGGGGCGCGGGGGGGGGGAGGGGGGGATGGTGACTTTATTGTGCCTGGAGCAATTCCCTCTGTAACAAGATGACAGTAAATAGTCATCTGGGACAAAAATTACTTTTTGTTTTGATTTGGCCAGTTTTTGAGGAACTTCAAAAGCAAAGTGAAACGCAAAAAGCAACAAAGATCACAAGGTCCCTAGAAATAAATGGGATTAAAAGACTTTAAAAATGCCCTGAATTTATTTTTTTTACTGTACTTTCAACCTACATGATTGTTTGAAAGGAATTCACCTGATCAGAATCTTAATAGGATCCTTGAACCTCTTTGGTTTTAGTTTGTGGCAGAATAATTTGATGCACCAATTATCTCAGCACCGGAGATTATACTTGATTGGCTCTTTCTCTTTCTCTCTTCCACTTCTTTTGCTTCCAATTAAAAGAGCCATCCACCAGCCTCCCCATGCCTGGGTCACTCAGCCAGTGTTGAGAGTTTTCTCAGGCTGCTGTGTCATTGATTCACCTGGAAGGGCTCAAATTAATCTTCATAAAAGTGGTTAGTGAGCTATTTGGGACTGAGAATGGTTGAGATTCACTTCTTGTCTCTAGCTCACAAACTGTGGGTGTCCTCGCAACTTGTTTGTCTGTCTTTCTGTGTAATTAACCCAAGCTAAGAAATCCCTTTTGTGCTTTTTTCCCCCTTTTCCTTTTGTTATTTCCTACCGGGGATACACACTTGACAGATGGTAACCGTACAATGCGGATTAGACCATTTAGTCATTTGATTTTAGATATTGATTTTAAAGGATACTTTCCTTTTGAAGCTTGCAGATTGGATTCCTCAGAGAAATATTTGTGTGGGATGTTCCAGTCGTTCCTGCTGGTGAACATTTCTTTTATAAAGGACTTGGTCACCATGTCCAAGAAGGCAGAAGTGGTCCTGTATCTCCCCTATTAAACTGAAATTTAATAGCCACATTCCTTGCAAGCACGCCTGGAGCTAACATTAATGACACCGAGGTCGTATCCTTGGTAATGTTTCAGAGAGTTTGGAGGTTTTTAGCAACTTGTGACAGACTGTAGATTTTTGCAATAGTGGATATCAAGCAAATTTCATTATAATTCCACAAACCATCCACTCATTTTACACACTGAGTTCAGTTCACTTATCGCAGCGAGTAATGTAAAATCTTTTGTATAACGTCTTTTGTGGCTCCGGAGGAACCTTTCAGAAATCTAAACAAATAGCTATCTACGGAATCTAAGGAGCTTGGAAAGAAAAGTGACCGGACTTCTATAACTTTCTTGAAGACGTTTCACCTCTCATGCAAGAAGCTTTTTCAGTTCTAACACCAACTGATGGAGAGTCCCAGGTGTTTAAGCCCTAGTGGAAGTTGTCTCTTAAGAGGACCCTCTTAAGGCACAACTCCCACTAGGGTGAAACGTGGGCAAAACTGTTATGGGGGCCTGACCTTTACATGAGACTAGAGTCCAATCCTATTTTATTAGATGTTTGCTTTACTACTATTCATGGAGATTTAATAGTCATTTATAAGGGATTTGTTCCATCAGAATTATATCTGATGGAGGATGAATGGACAAATATATCTGTGCAAATGACCTAGAAATAACACACTTTAATCTATTTTTTACAGTAAAAGTAAAAAGATGCAACTTGACTGTCTTTTCGGAATCAATATTAGATCCAGTATTCTTAGTCTTAGTCTTAGTCCTTCCCTGCGTTTGCAACAGACATTGGAGGAAGTGAAAAAGGTAGATTGAAAATAAATATTGGTCGACTGGCAAAGGTGCTGGAGACATTCCTCTGAGATTTTGGTCAATATTGACATGATAGCATCCCAATTGCTGCAGATTTGTCTGGTACACATCCATGACGTAAATCTCTCTTTCCACCCCAACCCAAAGGTGAGCTGTCGGACTGAGATGTGCTGAATGTGGAAGCCATTTGAATACAGAGACCCCATTCAAGAAACCACTTTGAGCTAATTTGAGAGTTTCACTGGAAACGGCTTTCAGAAGATGGGTACACTGTGATCATAAAATGATGGATATGGTTATCAACAACAATCAAGCAGGTGTGGTGTATAAATCATGATCTGGTACTTAAAGGGCCCAATGTTTGCCGAGAAAATATCACCAACAGTACCCTGAACATTTGATACAAGCAAGGATGGAGCCATGCTTTTATGTGGTTTTCCATATTCTAACCATGCTTGCCTAATGTACCAGCAAAATCAAGACTCATCAGAATCTTTCTGATCTTTTATTGCCCATTTCTGGGGCGTCTGTGTGAATTCTAGCCTGAATTTCCTGTTAAGTGGTCATTTGAGTTAATATTACTTTCCTATCAGCTTTATGCAGTGTGGTTATTCTTCTCCGACCTTTAGTATCGACAAAACCCAGAAAACTGCAACTCACTGCATATTTTCAGTTTTTCAGACCATTTTCTGTAAACCCTAGACATGGTTTTGTAGGAAATTCCCAGTCAATCAGCAGATCTGTCTGGCACCAATACCCATTTCTCAATGAAATCCCCTTTCTTCCCCATTCTGATGCTTACTTTGAACTTCAGCAGGTCGCCTTGACCTTGTCTGTATGCCTATAAATGCACTGAATTGCTGCCACGTGATTGGCTGATTAGATATTTGTATTAATGAGCAGTTGAACGTGTGTACCTAATAAAATGACCAGTTAGTGTATATCGAAAATTGCTGACAAAACTCGTTGCCATCTGCTGTTCACCGTCAAACACACTGACCAATCAAACGCGGGCTTGTGGCGCGCGCATGCGCAGAATATAAGTATTTGTTCCCAAACAGTAGCAGCAGCAGGGAGTAGAGAGCAGAGGGGCGAACTTTGACGTATTCGGTTTTGAATTTCTCCGAACAACAGACCACGTAAGTTCATCAAAGTATTCATTATGTGACGATTATAGTCACTTTATTGAAGTTCCGAAATGTCTTTTGTTTCTTATTGTTTTGTAGAGGCTGCTACACGTAGCTAAACGCTAACTGGCTCCAGGCAGTTAAGAGCAAACACGCTACCTGAGTAAACACTGCCTTCACAATACAAATCACAAGCTAGCTCGCAAGCCCCGTGATATAGCACCTGATTTCTACTGCTGAGCACCATCAAGTAGGTGCTTAGTGCTAGTATTAAGATGTTTGCACTGCTTTGTTATCAGTGATGGACTTCAGACTGTAGCTGCACACTCTGCTGTGTTTGAAGGTGAACTATTTGTTTTTCCTTTCATTTGTTGGCAGCTGACAGAAAAATCGAAGCTATCTCCTTGTAAAGTATTTGCAGAAGTGGATTGGTAATCTTTTCTGTTTGCCTTCAGACGTTTTGCTTTCACTTCCTGTGAAGGGATCTCAAAGAGGACAGCACCCTTCATCATGGCTGCTGCTGCTGCTGCTGCTGTTCAGTCCACCAGAGGCAGTCTGAGAGAGGACCTGACATGTGCCATATGCTGTGATCTGTTCCGAGAGCCTGTCATGTTGGCCTGCATGCACCATTTCTGCAAATCTTGCATATCCAGGTACTGGAGAGGAACGCAGGGGCCTGTCACCTGCCCACAATGCCGCAAGGAGTTCAGCTCCAAGCAGTTTCAAACTAACTACCTTGTGGCAGCCATGGTGGAGAAGGTCCGTGCCACTACCTCGGATGCTTACACCAAGAACCTAGAGGTTTGTATTTCAGTCTCACTTCATGTTTAACTGTCGTGCTGGCGGTTTTCCAGACAGTTTCTTTGGGTCAGCAAGAAATAAAGTCTTCTGCGATGTTATACAAATAACCTTGTGCTCTTAAGTAGACCGATCAATAGTAATTGACCAGCAAGTAACATCTGGGTTCAATACAGTTATAATTCATGCTTCAGTCCGCGTCCACGTTTGTTTTATTGTTGTTCTGCACTCAGCCTACCTTATTTGAATTTCTCAGACCAAAGTTCACTCTTCACTCACCCTTATGATACTTTGTATAACAGGTTATGCAACTTAAGCACAGCAGAGGCATTAATATACACTGACAGAATAATAAAAACACTTGTAAGGTTTTTTGTTTGTTTGTTTTGCTGGTTTTAGCACAGACAAAAAAATCCTTTTCCACTTTTCCTAAGAGAACAGATAAGAAATTGATCTGTCGAGCAAATATAAGGCTCGAGGCCTCAGCTGGTTTCTTTCACTTAACATAAAAAGTACAGGTACTTCTAAGGATTCCCGATTGACAAATTAACTTGTCAACTTGTCCCCCTTCTTTTTTTTTGTTGCTTTTGTTTTTTGGAAACCATACAAAATATAAAAAGCTAAAGTAACAAACCACAGACCACGGCAGCATCAGCCACTGGTTTGTAAAGTCACCTGAATTTTAGAATGTATTTATTTAATTATTTTTTTAGGCCAAAAGACACCACATGTGAACAAACTACTTGATTACTAAATTATCGGCTGTGTGCCTGTGTCGGCTGCGTAGGTCCATTGCGTGCAAATGGAGCGCAGGCCTCCCTTGAGCTGTTACACCAGCTAACAGCATAATAACCCATAATATTGGTAAGATAACATAAAATAAAAATAAAATAAAAAATGGATCATGACCAACAACACAAACATGGTTGAGAACTCCAGCTCAGTGATTCCAATTAGGTAATGCGGCTCACACCCTTTATAATTCTGACTTTACATACCTTAACATGTGTTTCAGGCTATAAACATTTAAGCCAGTTTTTTTCCATAATAATGATCCCATTTCATATTAGTTTGAACTTCAGCTTAATCTAAGCTTTATCACTATTATTAGCCAATGTCAGCTATTTGCTGATTGATGACTATCAGCATTAATAACAGCTGATTTATCTGATTTTTAAATCACAAAATATCAGTATTGGTCTTAAAAACCTATATTGGGTTGGCTCTAATTAAGATGGCACAGTCATGTTTGCAGTAAAAATACCTGTTTTTGTCAGTTCAGTCTGAAGCAGAGCAGTCAAAAAATTTATAATGTAGCTTATATTTAACAAAAAAGGACATTTTGGCTTCAGTGTATGTTACTACTGTCTTCATCCTTGGCTGTACATTCTTTAGCTTTCCTGGAAGTCTAGTAGTCGGTACCAGTACCAGCATAATTACCTGATTCTTAAAACTCAATTCAATTCAAATTAAAAAAGAAAAACACAGACGTTACCCTAATCCTTTGACTCAGTGTCATTTCAGAATGACACGAAAATGTTACCAATATATTTGGTTACCAGAAGTGTTAGCATGGTTGCTAAGTATCCTGCTAACGTCACAAGCTCAAGCATTTAACTTTAGACACAGTTGATTTCACAACAGCAATGCTGTTGTGAAATATGAATGTAAGCATATGTAGATGTCTATCTTTTAGCCTCTTCTCTGAAGCATTTCCACACTTGGTGTAAAAGTCAAGATAGCATCGTTTGCATATCCATCCATCCATTCGCTTCCGCTTATCCTTTTCAGGGTCGCGGGGGGCGCTGGAGCCTATCCCAGCTGTCATAGGGCGAAAGGCGGGGTACACCCTGGACAGGTCGCCAGTCTGTCGCAGGGCCAACACATAGAGACAGACAACCATTCACACTCACATTCACTCGCACATTCACACCTAGTGACAATTTAGATTAATCAATCAATTAACCTATCCCCACAAGCTGTGGGGGACGTTTGCATATCATCTTTTAAAAATGTAGTTCCAACCCTTGGTCATCTACCTCAAGTGCTTCCGTACTCGACTCTTACTACTTTTCTTCGCAAGTCGGGCTGGCACTATTACTGCAACTGCACTAGCCGCCATCTTTGGTGTTGTAGTTTGTAGTTATGCATCCCCATGTTGGTACATACTCTGCAAAAAATGAGTAGTATTCCAGATTTTGCTATTGGGGTTTTTTGTGTAAAGTTTTTTTTTCTTCTTCTGATGACATCACTAGTCCAAACTTTAGACAGGTGTATTTTCGCAGCTTTTATGTTACATATGCAAGTGGATTAAGAACATAATAAAACACAATCAAAATGCTTTTCCATAATGTGGGACCTTTTAAAATGTTGTGTTCTTCCTAGGCTGTGTTTTGTGCTGTAGTTGTACTAGATTCCGTTAGATTGTAATGTATTATGATGTTTCCTCCTCAATACATGCAGAATATAAGAAAAACCTCTGAATGTGATGCAGATCAACTCAACAACAGCACAAAAGCAAAGTTCTCAGATGGGCCTGTGTCTTGAATAGCGTTTACTTCTTGTCGTTAATTATTCCCCCCTTTACCGTTATCGAGTTCCTTCATTCTCTGCATAGTCTCTTTTCTTTAGTGTTCCTATCCCCCACGCTGATTAGATTTGCATACCACTTTGCAGAAACAACTGAAGGAGGCTTTGGAGAGCCACCGCCTGAGGAAGCAGGACTTCATCAACAGCATTCACAGAGACAAAGAAAAGATGAATATTATAAAGGTACGCTCATGTGGGAATCCAAAGGAATGGCAACACTTAAGAAATAAGAACAAGCACGGCCGTCTCTAATGGCTGTTTACAGCATGTTAATGTGCATATTTAGTGGTGCAGAACATGACAAACTGTGCAAAAGCAGGAGCGACGGAAACAAAATGACAAAGTAAGGCAGACAGATGTGGGATAAGAGCTTAAATTTTAGCCGCACACGCTGGGCTGAGATGATGAAAAGGAAATCGTTTCCTTCTTTATGCAGTACTTGTCAGACACATGGAGCTTTTATGCTAATTGTGACTTCATTCCCATCTGTTTGTATCTCTGGAGATGTGTGTTGTTCCGCAAGCTTTTTAGAGCTTTAAGCAAGCAAGCCACGTGTTCGGTAAACGCGTGGCACGACACGGAGAGTCCCGCTCTTATAACGTTAATCATCCCTCTCCCTCGTAGAGTGTCGCGGCAGATCTCCAGGCGCGTGTCAAAAGTGAGTTCCAAGCTCTCCATCAGATCCTGCACGATGAGGAAGCCTGTACGCTGGAGCAGCTGAGGAGGGAGCAGGAGGAGGAGCTGGTGAAAGTCCAGCACCACCTGGAGGTCACGGAGCAGGCAGCGAAGGAGCTGGAGGACAATATAAAAGCGCTGCAGGAGGCCAGCACTGCCACCCAGGACATCGTACTGACTGAGGTGGGAATTGAAAATGATGTGACCCTATTTATATTATTGTCTGATATTATAAAATCATCTAATTGGGAATTAATTATTTTTCACGAACCCGTTTCAAACAAGCTGTTAACGTGACTTTTTTTTTTTTCCTTCTCATTAGCTCCCAGCACTGAGGTGAGCGTGCATTTCCGTGTTGTGACCAATTAATTGCTCGTGACAGTTTTTGCGCACATTGTGCTCATGTGACATTTACAGTAATTTACGCTGAGAGCAAATGATCCGAACTCTGTGTTCTTTTTGTTTGCACAGACCATGTGCGCAGGTGGATATCGCCCCGGAGTTTGATATAAATGCTTTCAGTAACAAATACCTGGCTCCCTTACAATACATCACATGGAGGAGGATGTTCAAATCTTTGAAACCAGGTAATTTCCCCCCGATGCTTCATTACACACAAAATGACTGGAGCTGAAAACTGGTTCTGAGTCAATAATGGGAGTAATTAAGGGAAAATGAGTGTAGTGTTATGATAAGCTATTGAGGTGGAAACAGGAGTGGCACCATTATCATGCTGTAAAAGGGTTGTTTTGGAGTTTTGTGCGTTAAAAATCTGTCATTTTATCTCCCAATGAATTGTTTCACCCCATAGGTCCCTCCCTGTTAACGTTTGACGTCGATACAGCACACCCGAGCATTCAAGTCTCGAGAGACAAAACCGTAGCGGTCGAATCTAACGTCATGACCCACCACGTGAACCACAACAAGCGCTTCCTTCAGTGCGTCAACATTCTGGCTGCCCAGGGCTTCCAATCGGGTCGACACTACTGGGAGGTAGAAGTGGGCACCAGCCCTAAGTGGGACCTGGGAGTGGCCTTGGAGAATGTCAACAGGCACGCTCGGATCAAGCTGAGCCCGGAAAGCGGCTACTGGACCTTGCGGCTGCGCAACGGGAACGAGTACTCGGTGGGGAAGCAGCCGTGGGAGAGGCTGCGGGTCAGATCTTCCCCGCAGAGGCTCGGGGTTTTCTTGGACTGCGACGAGAGGAGGGTCTCCTTCTACAACGCCGACGACATGAGTCTGCTCTACTCGTTCGCCAACGGGCCGAGGGGCAAGGTGTTCCCCTTCTTTAGCCCGTGCATTACAGACAGCCGCCACAAACCTCAGCCCATAAAGCTCCTCCACTACCCTCCTGCCGCTCTGTCCGGCTGATATCGCTGCAATCAATCAATGCTTTCTCACACAACACGGTTATCAGCCATTATTTGAATGAGCGTGACGTAAACATTCTTTTCACAAATTCTGACTTGATTTTGCCAGATGCTGTTTTCTATCTTAAAAGCTTTAAAATGTTCAGAAAATTGTCTTACTCATCAAAGTAAAAAAAAAAATCCACTTTGTAGTAATCATCGTGCCAAGGCTTATGCACCAATTAGCTTAAATGCAGTATTAAAACGCTGTGCTCTAGCTTAGATGCATCAAATTACATTAATGGCATACTCAGTCTTCAACACATAATGTTTAATAGATGTAGATAAATGACTTTTGCTATGATAATTGGAATAATTGCCAGGTTAGACTCTTTAGACTGACTTGTAAAATCACCAAATTCAGTCAGGGTGAGGTTATTATGCACTTTATTACAAGATTTTGTATGTGATTGTGTAGGAAATAGAAAGGACTCAATCTGTTTATTCGTTTCTATTCATTATGTATGTGTCTAATTTTGAAGCCATGTATCATGAGTTTAATTTTCTTAGTAATTTCCTTTCGTCGTGTATAAAGTGCTTACGCAAATAAACCGAATCACTTTTTCTTCCTCAAACACTGCCTTTGATTCTTTTCTACAACGCCACACGCTGTGGAAGTGCAAACCCAACACAACTTGAAACGATCAAGGATGCTATTAAACATCATCAAAGCAAAGTTCGCAACTGCACACTGCAACTGATGTGAATCCAAAGCTATCCTAACAGGAGACACAGTGGAGGGTTGCTGACTCGCCTGCACCGGAATTTTTTATTTTAATTTTTTTTCTTTAAACGCGTGAGCCATCGCTGACACTTCCACAGCGAAAACAGGCGGGCTTTTGGTTATCTTTGCAAACACACGACAGCACCGACGTCCTGTTTCCTCCCGCCAGGTGAAAGGTCAGATAAACAGAGTGACAGTGGGGTTGCCTGTGGGTCTCCTGGACAGGCCTCAGGGGGCTGCTGAAGCAGGATGCTGCTGCCTGCGCCTCCTGATTGGGGAAAGTGGCACAATAAACTAGACCGGTGGGGGAACTGTTTTTCTGCACAGCAGCTACACGGAATATGCATTCATCATGCTTTTATCACACACTTTCTTTTATGTATGTGTTCAGATTTAGCAAAATTGCCGTAAATTATGAAGTAAACCTTTTACATTCTTGTTTTTCTCTTCTTTACAGGTCATTCTGTTTGACTCTGTGGAACACATTTGTGCCTTTTGGGTGTGATATACATCTATATACTACAAGATGTTTCTTATTGTAATTAAAACATGTTAAGCAATGTAATGGTAATAGAGCTAAACAGTGGCCAGTCTGTTTAATGGGACGCTCAGCTCTACAGAGCCTTTGGGTATCCTATGTAGCTCAAAGTGACACTATTTAATATTTTATTATTAAAACTTGAGAAATGCAATTATGCAAAAAGTCATTACTTCTAGCTTTCCTCGCCATTTCCTCTTAAATCTGCTTCAGTTTTAGTTTTGTGAAAAAGGAAGTACACCCTCTGGAAATTATTGACCTTTTTAACATATTCAGTTGCAACTGAATAACAGTGGTGTAAAAAGTCAAAACATATTAATATTAATAAGTCCTTTTCATAACAACTTGAACTATCTAACCTCTGCTGTTCTCTTAGCTGTTCAAATCTGTTCATATCGACATGCCAACATCTAAAGAGCTCTCCAAGGTCTTCAGGGAAAAAATTTGATTGTGAATGCCCTCGAGCAGCGAGGGATTCAAAAATAATTTGAAATAAATCATTCCACTGTAAGAAAAATCTTCCACAAGTGGCGTAGCTTTCAAATAGCTGCCAGTTTCTGCGTCAATGACCACTCCAAAAAAGGAAAAAGAACAGGAGAAAAAAAAAGGGAACACCGACATTGATGGGAAGTAAAGCAGAATCTGAAAGTACTGTAACTCTTTCTAGTTGTTTGGTGTCAAAGGGCATTCACGAGAAAGACTACAGAAATTTGACCTTGGATTTACTGTCTAAAAGGAAGATTAAACCAAAGCGACAATTTGATAAAGGGAGACAAAGGGAAAGAAAGATGTGACCTGGACACTCAAATCAAAGATAAGAAGTGCTCAGTCACAGTAACAACAGGGATGTTTGGCGCAGACCAAAGAAGAACTTTATCCCCATCATGGTGGAAACGTTTACGCCTACTTCTTATATTTACTTAAATAGAAGCACTAAAACCACATGATGAAATCAATCTGTTACAAATAAAAGTCTGAATTTAAAATCTCACTTAAGTATTGTTAGTTAATGAGAGCAGACCCCTAAATATAAATAATCTCCCTCAAGCAGGATTATACTGCTGTATTAAAAACTATTTTCTTATAGTTTTCAATGATTAATCTGCTGGTTGTATGTGATATATGGTTGTGATACATGTAGTCAAGTAAAGAGTGGAGAAGTAGAAAGTGGTATAAATACTAAACACTAAAGTCAAATTTCTATTAGAGCACATCTATCAGCTGTTTTCCTTTATTTACCAGATTTAGGTTGGGTGTCACAGGGCAAGAAGCAAAGTATACGCTGGAGAAGGCTACAGAGGTGACACAGAGACTCAGACCACCACACCTACGGCCAATTTTGGACTGTGGGAGGAAGACACATAATAGACACAGGTGGGAGAACATGCAAACTCCACACAGCCATTGCACCACAGTGCCATCTTAAATAAATATATCCAACATTAGCTGCATACCTTCCATGTCTCCTCATAAAGAACGGGAATGATTATGGAGTGGCTAAGTCAAGAGAAAGTGTAGATAGGCCGTGGCAGATTGCTGCCCCTCCCTGAGCCTGGTTCTGCTGGACCGTTCTTCCTGTTGAAAGGCAGTTTTTCCTTCTCACTGTCGCCAAGTTCTTTGTCATAAGGGCTTGTCTGATCGTTGCTTAATATAAGCGCCAAATCACAAGTATTGATAAGATGAAACTAAATTGAATGATTTGGGGAGGTCTATGCATGAGCCTGTGTGATTTGTATCAAGTTGTCTACAAGAAGTTTCAGCAAAGAAGGATAAAAGCTGCAAATAAACAAATCTGAGATTGAGATTCAAACTTAAGTTTGGATCTGCCTTGAGCTGTGAGAGTTGTCTTGTCCCACTGCTATCCTGATTACATAGCAAATAACTTACATGCAAACCGCGCTGCTCCTACAGTCAGGAGGGCACCGTAACTCGGCATGATCTACAAATGCTAAGAATGGTGGCTACCACAATCAAAAGAAACCCAAAGGAACTCTGCTGAACTGTAACAGCTTCTTCAAAGTAGCTTGGCAAAAGTGCAGTGTAGCGTGGAGGCCCATGGGCATGAACTTCGGCGAAAGAGCGAGAGGGTTGCACGCTTGCTCCACATCCTTCCTATGATAGTAGTTGTAGAGCTGTAATCTGTTTCCTGACCTGAGGATGGGCCGGATGGAGTGCTGGCACTTCAAGGACGAGTCCTTGAGCCCTCGGTTGTCTCTCAGGGGTCGGACGAATTATAAACTGAAACCTTTTCATCTGACACAGCAGAGGCGATTGTGCCATCCTGCGTAAAGCCTATTGTTTGCTATCGCTGTTGCCTGAATGGCTTATGTGTGCGGATTTCTTATTGAGTTGGCTGTTCAAGTGTTTTTCATTTGTTTATGACATTATCTGTTTTATATTCGTAATGAGATTTAGTAACTCCCTGGACAGCGCTTTGTTAGGCTATCATCACAATTTAGTGTGTTTATTTTTCTGTGAAGCCGAAGGCTCTGCCGGCCTGAAACCGAGGGAACATTTTAATTACAACCATTCAATCACAACATTGTGTTTTAAGGTCAGAGAGGTGGATTGCCGTAAGGGCTCCGGAGTGGAAACGCATGCCCACAATAACAAACAATAATCCTTTGACTCCCTGTTATTCAGCTCTCTCCCTGAGGTCAGGCTCTTCATAGCTGAGGAATCACACCATGTTCATATCAAGGAAAAATATTATTTCTCATATGTCTCATCAACAGCTGCTGCTTAATGTGTGGACTGTTCTAAAGGCACAGCAAGGGAGGAGTCCGGAGACACTTTAATGCTGTAATGGATTTCCAAGTGGCGAAGCAGCACATTATTATATATATCTCACTGGACTTGCGCTGATTATTCTGCACTTTCCATACGATGTTTGTCTGACCACCGCAAAGGTGACCCTGACAGTTCACAGATAAAGCACACACCTGCACCCGAAGGCCCATCTCTGTGCGTGCGCATGATTACACAAGCGCACACCCCCTTCTGCCCTCTCTGACTTATGGTACACAGGTTTTCAATTTTCCAAATCCCTCCCTGTACGATAAAACGGGACTGATAGCGGCTCGCTACGGGCATGTTGTGCTCCTAGTACATGACTTTTATTCACACTCTGAGGACTCCCCGAGGAGGATGGATGAGTGGGTGGTGGGGGTTAACAGGATTTGGTCAAGTCTGGAAGAAACTCTGTGCAGTTTAGTCTTGGAGGCATCATTACTTACATCTGACCCGTTGGATGAGTTATTACGGAGACTTAATAGAGAGGCACTCCCTCAGCTTATGTTTGTTTAACGTGAGGAAGAATTTGTGTCCAGAAGCATGCCAGAAGAGATCTTTCCTTTACATCAAATTAACAACCAGCATTTGACCTAAACACATAAAACTGCATTGACAGTTTGGTGTCAGAAGGATTTAAAAACATTTTTGAAATTTGAGCCTATTTTTGATACATCAAAAATACCATTCCTTCTTACATTCTTATATTTGTCTGCAGGCTGCCTCTGTTGCTTTATCTCGCAGTGGCATTTGTTTCCTTCCTGTGGTGACTACAGTGCTCCCGTGGTGGCTTTGTAAGAATTTCTGATGGTATTAGGATTACCTGCTAAGCTATTTAGGTGTCAGGACGACTTTAAATGCTTTGGGAAAAATCCATGACAGAAAATCAATGCCAAACGGTTCTGCAGCAACGCAACAAATGGGAAAACCCACAGCTCCAATATTGCAGTGCTCTTATTGCACGTTTTTATTATCCTCCACAGTTATTATCCGCAGTTCTAAAAGTCTTTAATACAGCGGGATGAAACGCAAGACTTTGCAGGAAGGAACTTTGTCATGGATGTTTGGCTGACCCTCCACACCCCACCTCCCTAGCCCGTACACACCACCTCACACGCTCACACCCCTCTCCAGCTTGTTTTATGAACTGGGTGGGTGGATGTGGATGCGCTCCCGTCACGAGCAAAGGAAAGGGAAATCGTTGAAAATCCCATTCAGTGCCTTATGCATCCTTTTAAACTAAACGAGGGGGGAAATTGTGTGTGTGGTGTGTGTGTGCTTTTCCTTTTCCTCAGCACTTCGGCTATGTCCTCTCTGCGCAAAGCAGCCCACAGACAGACAGCGTTCACCTGAGTTTCCCCCCCTTAACCCCACCCAAGGACCTTCATTGAAACCAGCTTCTCCACTAAGAGCCTGTTAAAACCAACCTGTCCTTTTTCTTTTATTCTTCTAAAAAAAAAAAATTTAAAGAGAGAGAAACTCAGCTCAAGCTTGTGCACTTCTGGACCGGAGATCTGGAGATGAAGACAGACTTTATGCTGTTCTGTCGGACTTGGATTGGACTAGCATACGCCTCAGGTGAGGAGACATCTCATAACGCAATGAGTCACGGTGGAAGTTTTGAGCGCAACTTTATTTAAACGAAAAACAAAGTGAGGTGTTGCACTCTAGGTTTACACCGGCTTTCCTCTGCTGTGAGGTGGATTGAGCTTTTAATTTAAGTTGCTTTAAGTTTTACTCGAGGTTTGAACGAAGCCAGGTGGATGTTAATTGTGCGCATTTGTGCGTAGGGGCTACTTCCCGTGTTATCAGCGTGTTATTAGCTGCAAAGTTTATGCGTAAAAACTTTAACCCACTTTTAATCAGTCCTTTTGACAAACACTAAGAGTGCACATCTTTTGGTAGAGTGTAAGACTCAACAAGTCTACATGCAGATAGGCACTAGGGGGAGGCATGTTGTTGTTCTGTTTGATGAAGATGTAGCTGTTAATCGATGGTGCCTTAATCTCAGGAGATACAAAAACACCAGAGGATTCAGCTGAGCTGACTTTTAGTGACTTTGCATCAGTTGTGTGTGTAGAGCTCACTGGGCTCCCATATGTCGCTGAGGGTCCAGAGCTTTTCTCTGCAATCTTCTGGTTTTTGGTTTTTTTTTTGTGGCAAGCAAAAAGCTCTGCCTGCACATGTCTTCCATTGTCACTTGTGTGTCTTAAAGTCAAACAAGTTCAGCCAGGCTGTGTCTAAATAATCTAAAGCACGCTGGTCCTCTATGCACGGTTTAAATTAGATGTATGAAACATCTACAGCCGAGAATGCTCGCAGCTTTCCGTAAATGACTGCATGTGGATGTGGATGAGCTGTGCCGGTTGGGTCACATGAATCCACTGAGAACAAGAACCAAACCCGAGTTTTCATTCCCATCAAAAAAAATGTGACCTTTGAATTTTTAAAGCTCTGTATAATGTTTTTCTCATCTTACGAGCCTACTCTGCAGGGTGTTCATCCATACAGAGGCCCTCTGCTTCTCAACTGGTACAGAAAGCATAAAAATGAAACAGAATGTTGAAGAACTAACCTGGAGGCATTTTTCAAGTCTCACAGTGGGAACTTACGGGATTGATTGACACTCTGAAGCGGAGAGGTGGGAGAAAGATGGCAGTTTGAAGCTCAGAATTGCTGCTTTTTGAAATCACTTCAGACTGGAATCAAGTCAAGCGTCATGTTATGCTCAGCTGCTTTATATAGGATCCAGACTTGCTGAGGGCTAAATATGGTCTTGAGGTGTTGGAGATGTGGAGTTAAAGCAAAGTGTTTCTTGTCTTTTTTTCCCACTCGTGAAACAGCATCCAAGACAGAAACATCAGAGATCTTTGTCTGTGTCTGCCTCACTTATAAAATCTCTCATCAAATAAATTCAACAAAACAAAGTCTTGTGTTTAAAGATTATGCACGTCTTTGGCCTGAGGGATTTTCTTAACCCTCCTAACCCCACACTTCCCAGATTTCTTTCTTTCTCAAATGCGTGACATTAAAAAGCCATTTCTGAGTTTGATGTAACTGTAACTAGATCACAGACTTGCCCTTATTATGATCAGAGGGAGAGATTAAAGGTGAGTCCATTGTAGACCCGCCAGCCCAGAAGTCATTGTCATAAGATGGGGAGAGCAGATAATCTACGCAGCAGCTGCATTTAAAAAAGCTCCTGCCCGAGTCATTTTGTCCCATCTTGCTTTCACGCTCTGCCTCTAGTTTGAATTACAGCAGTGCAAAGACATTCATCAAAGAAATTCTGTCTTATTTAAGAAAGACATCACGGGGGAAACTTCTGCTGCTGTTTGACAGCGTTGGAATGAATAGCGAGTCACTGATTCCTTCATTCTCCCCTCATAATTTCCTTCATTTTGTTGCGCCGTAAGTGGCTTTTTAAACCCTTTCCAGTCAAAATGAGCCACATATGAGAAAAAAGAGAGAAAACAAAAAAAGAAAACCTGAGCTCCTGAGCCAAATGATCTTTGGCTTGCTCTCTGTCTTGGGTGCACAGTGTTGATATTGCTTTTAGCAGAGTGTTTTCTGTACGCATACCTCTGCTTGATCAGATCATCCCAGAAATCTGACTCTCAACTTTGGGTATTATTAGGGCCCGAGCACTGAGAGTGCGAAGGCCCTATTGTATCTGCTCCGTTTCTTATTATTATTATTATTATTATTATTATTATTATTATTCACCCCAAACAAGGGCCTTTTTGAGGGCCTAAACATGCTCAAAAACTCATGAAATTTTGCACACATGCCAGGTCTGGTGAAAAATTTTGTATTTTAATGGTTTTACATATGAGCACTGGGAAATGGCTCTACAGCGCCACCTATGCCTTGTTAAATGCAGCCCTACGACCACATCGTTTGAGCTACATGTATGAAATTTGGCACACATGTGTATCATGCCAAGACGAACAAAAAAGTCTGTGGGCCCATTGACGCAAACCCAACAGGAAGTCCGCCATTTGGAAGAGAAGGTGACATTTTGGCTCTAATTTTGCCATTTCCATGCCTCGAACTTTAACGAACTCCTCCTTGGGATTTGGTCCTATAAGCTTCAAATTTGGACAGTGTCAACTACACCCTTGTGCCATGTTAAATTGCGGAGCTTTTGAGTTTTCACAATACTATGAGGCCGTGGCGCCATGGCGAATTTCGATGACTCGCCATGAAAATCTTATTGCCTCTCATTTTGTCATACATTTTCTGACCTTGACCAAAGTGAACACATATGATAAGGCTCCACCCCTGAACATATTTCAACTGCCATATTTGACATCAAGGACAGCGCCACCTAGTGGGAACAGGAAATGTCATGTTTTACACTTTGGGGTACAGTATAGTGATGGGTGACATCTGCAGCCTCAAATTTCTCCAGGAAAGCCTTAAGGAGTTGGTCTTGGGTTACAGTGAAAACTGTGAGTTTTCGCGAAAGGGTGTGACCCCAGCAGCATGGCGAACTTTGATGTCACGCCATGAAGAAACAAATTAGTATAACTCAATGAAATCCAGTCTGATCAGTACCAGACTTTACAGGCATGATGTCAGACGCGCCCTGAACAGATTGATGTGCCCATTGTCGGTAATACGGACAGCGCCACCTAGTGGCAACAGGAAATGTCATGGCTTTAATTTTGTTGTACTGATTTTCACAGGTTCATCGTGGCCACCTCAAAAGCGGTGAATGTCACCATCAGTCCCTCGTGATGCTTCAGTGCAAAAATTGTGACTTTAAACTGAACGGCGCACCCTGGTGGCAACGCTGTTCACGATGAAAGATGAAGTGGCTTTTGAGGGTCTTGGAAAGTTTATAGAGGCTTGAAATTTGGCACACACCTCCAATGTGACGAAGGCTTTGTTGTTATGTGATCATTTTCATTGAATATCCCAAAATGGCTCCACAGCGCCCCCTACAAAATTTCAAAACATCAGCCCCTGCTCTGTGTTTCATCTATGAGTCTGACACTTGGTAAGCTTGTGTAAGATATCAAGATGTACAAAAAAGTCTCTTGGAGCAATATCCCAAATCCAACAGGAAGTCAGCCATTTTAAAATTAATGTGTAATTTTGATGACATTTTCCCCCCTTTTCAGGCCTCATACTTTGACGAACTCCTCCAAGGGATTTCATCATATTGAAGCATTCTTCAGTGTGTAGAATCTAAAGACCTTTGTGATGTTAAATTGCGAAGCTTTTTCCGTTCAGGGAAACGGGGTGGTCATGGCGGCACGTAGAGTTTCAATCACTCGCAAAAAGCAGTAATCTGCTGTCACTAAAAAACAAATGTCCAATCTCTCCCAAAGGTCGCAGGTGTGATGAGACTCGAGCTTGGAAATGTTTGTTATGCTATTTGTCAATAATGGTTAGAGCGCCACCTAGTGGCATGACTATAATCCTGGTTGAATAAGATGAAATGTTAGCTGGTGATTAAAAGCATGAAATCCATCAATGTGACATCACATCGGACGTGCCGGTTTGAGGTGTTGGCAGTGGCTCGACGTGCCGGGGGTGCGAGGGCCCTCATAACGCTGCTTGCAGCTTTAATTCTAGTTGTACCCTTATAGAGGTTGAGTTGTTTTAGCTAACAATACCCCCTCCTGGTTCTCAGTGCTGATCTCAGGATTCAACCTCAGGACTCTGCGGTCCATGGTGTCCGTTCTTGAATATCTTGTTCTGTCAGCTACAGAGCCTCCTCTGAGAGGAATGCTGCTGCTGCAGTAAAGTCCAAATAAATAAGGAGTCCAGTGGCTCACTCATCGCTGGCATGGAGCAGTGAGGCCCCCTGGGCATTTGGGGCTCTGGTCACTCACTTTCTCATTATGCTAAAGCGCAAATACCCCAAATACAGCTAGAACTGAGAGATAAGCTCTTTCAACACCAGGAATCTGAATCAGAGGCCAAATATGTGTCCAAGTTGGTGTTAGACAGTTGATGGAAACCATCTGTGGTATTTTTGTTTTCAAATATCTGACCCCTGCATGTTTTCAATGCCCAGTTTCCAGAGGTGTGGACTCGAGTCACATGACTTGGACTCGAGTCAGACTCGAGTCATTAATTTTATGACTTTAGACTTGACTTGAAAAAATGTTCTAAGACTTGTGACTTGACTTGGACTTTTACACCAATGACTTGGGACTTGAATTGGACTTGAACCGGTTTACTTGAAAAGACTTGATATTTTACCCCAAATATAAAATTTAACATGCATATTATATAGAGATTGAAAATGTGACGTCATTCACGGGTAGAACCGCAAAGGATTCTGGGAACTCGTGGCAAGCGGTACTAGCGCATGCAGGCTTTCAATTAAAATCAGTTATACAGCGATAAAAAGAAACACAAAAATGTCAAGAAGCTGTTGTATTATTAACTGCAATAGCCGGTCGCATGACAGCCACGGGAAGCCGACGGGTAAAGAGATCAGTTGTTATCGGATTACGACGTTGAGGAGAAATTGTTCATGTTTCCGAAGTAACAAAGACGCGACTGGATTGCAGCCATTCAAAGGTCAAATATAACGTCCCAGAACACTCCAGCTCACAGGTTAGTCTGCTCCAAGCATTTACACGAAGGTCAGTATTTTTTAATAGTTAATACGTCATTTTCATAACATAATTGGTGATATAGGTTACAAGCAAGAACAGAAATTGTCGCGCTATGCTCCTTTGTTTATTGTGCATAAATAGTGAATTGTCCTGACACAATATTGCGTTTCGCTTCTGTTATTATGGTACATTGACAAAAACATATACTTTTATTCACAGGATAAAACAGGTTGTTTTGTATCACTAATTGCCCAGTACGATTACAGCATACAATGTTGTTGTCACTGCTACATTTCTGTGATGGGTACCAGAAATTATTTCCACTACTAATTAATTACCGTTGAGCTCAAATGTCCTATTAATAAACGGTTAAGGAATGTGTATTTATGACGACAATTTGTGAGACTGGTAAACTTATGATACGTACGATGGTCTTTCGTTCTACACGGTGCATTTCAAGGTCCTGCACCCATCCGGCGGTAAACTGTACCTGGGCTTGTTGCAGTGACCGGAAGTTACTAAACTTCATGAGTGTATGCACTCACTCCAAGAACCGTATGATTATAAATATGCATATAAATATGCTAAGATGAGATAGCTGACTTCATCTAACTAGCAAATGTTGTCCAGGCTACGTTGGTGATACAGTTTTTTTTTATGTGTATGATATTTTTGTCATGCGATTTTAAAGCCGGTCCTACAACCGCATCTAAGAATAACATGCAGCTTATCTCAGAACTGTCGGTGAAAATTATTCTTGCAGCTAGGTTTAATTGAGCTGCATTTTAAAGAGGTGCAATTTCACAATTTGTGTATATTTTCTAAGTTCACTATTTTGTCATGTGTTGAGAAAAACACAGATTTAAAAATTACATGGTCTAATATTTACATTTAGCATAACTGCAACATTATTTTTTCGTTTGTTTTTTTTAAAGACTCGAAAGGACTTGAAATTCAAAGTTTCAGACTTGTGACTTGACTCGGACTTTTACACCAGTGACTTGAGACTCGACTCTGACTTGCCTGACATTACTTGAGACTTGACTTGAGACTTGAGGATAAAGACTTGAGACTTACTTGAGACTTGCAAAACAATGACTTGGTCCCACCTCTGCCAGTTTCTAGTCATGCTAGTTGCATTGCTTTGCAGTATCCAGTGGCCACCATTCTGGTCCCAATGTAAACATCTAAATAACTAAAGAGAACCATTAACTTTTGGAGAGGCGCCACTTTTCTATTCAACTATTTTGTCTCTTTGTTGATATTTTTGAATTTCATTCGTTATCTTCTCTTGGATCAGCTGTCATAGCACAAAATCCCAAGAGCTCTGGTGATACCCCGACATTTCTAATACCACCTTAAGAGTGACGTTAGTGGTTTTGGAGGCAACATCTCACTAACAACCGATCACAACCGATCGGGATGCCATGAGATTTGATAAAAGCTCCGTCTCTGTGAAGATGAGCTTTAGTCACTTCAGCGATCCCCACATGCTTTTCATGTAAAAATATAGTATAGTAATGCTGCTGTGAGATAATACAATGACCAGCCTCACCACCCATTTTGAATGTTATTAGCCACTTTTGAATTTTTCCCTTTTACTCTGTATGTGGTGCACATCTTCATTATTAATTGGACATTTGCACACATGGGGGCGACTATCGGGGGTGGCAAAAATGATTTTCTTAAGGGCCCACATGAAAACCTGGGCCAATAAGCTGAACTCAGTTTAGCTCAGTGTTAATGTTATCTTTTTACAAGTTTATTGGTGTAGCCCTCCACAACAATACCAGTTTCTCATGAAGCCCAGTTGGGAAAATGAATAGCCCACTCCCACGTGGCTCATGAAGTAGTTTGATCGCCTGTCCTCCAATGTGACAGGGGATTAATGGGGGATTTATACCTCTATTTTAAATTTACACCACAGGTGGGTCATAATCGTAGACCCCTTTGAAACCCTACAGCACTACTTATGCCACAACCTGATGTCCAGCTCAATGGAAGAGTAACTGAGGGAACTAAGGGAATCATAATCGCTGCCTTAACATAAGGACTCACGTTTCATCAAATTCCTGGAGGGAGATTGCAGAACGGAAATCAAAAATTGGAACGGACGTGAGGAAAATGACAAGGAAGTGGAAAAAAGTTGAGAGACAAATATGTTTGCCTCCAAAAAAAATAAAATAAAAACAATTTTAAAACCCATCAAAAACCAAAACTAACCACAACAAAGAGCGGGGGCCCGGGAGGAATAAAACATCCCAGTATTTTATTTGTTTCTATTGTGGCTGGCATATAAAACACCGGAACACAATCACAAGGAAACTAACATATCACACACGCACAAGGATGAGTGCTGGCAACAGCATTGGCCATTTACGTAGGTTATGTCGTAGGCTGTCCAAAGATTCACTGCACAAGTCTAAATCAGCCGTGGGAAGGGCCTTGAAGGTGGGGGTGCTGAATTAGGCAGGCAGGCAGGCAGGCGACGGGGTACTAGAGTCTAAGGTATAAAATTATATTATATTATATATATTGCAATTATTGCTTAATTATAATATTAAACTGCTCATCAGCAGCTCATAATAAGCCAAAAGTTGCCTTCATCTGGGTGCAGGTTATAAACCTCCAAATTTACACTCAGAAATTAATTTTACCCTTGAGGCACACTCCTGTTCAGAGTCTGAGCATATTTAGCTGGTTATGGGCAAAGCCTCTGAGTAAGTCAGAGTCATGTTAGCAGGGGGTCAAAGTTCACAAAGGTTTAGTGGACAGTTGGAATGTGTTCTGATAACAAGCAGACTAGTTTTTTAACTTGTTTCTTACGTTTTAAAAAACGTCTGTGCTGCTATATCTCTATGGTGCAACTAGCGTGTGTTGCTAACTTTTGGAACTATCGTGAGACTCCATGATCCGCCATTGCTGTAAGAAAGAGAAAGGCCCATTGGACCTTTTTCTTCTTTGTGGTACGGACTCTTCCATTCAGTGGCTCTGGTGATGTCTGCCTTTTGCAACAGGGGGCGCCCTAGCATCCGCAGCACCCCTGCTGCCTACAGTCTTGGCTGTGAGTGTGTTTGGGCAAAATATTGAACCCCAAAATGCCCAAAAGCGTTTATCAGTGTGTATGTTTGAGAGATAAGCATGCTTCATATGTTGTATAAAGCACTACATGAATGTCTGTGAATGTATAAATGTGGCATGGAGATGTTAATAATACTATAAAAACACTTAAATGTCAATCCATTTACGAGATGGGAAAAGACTTTGCCATTCCAGCTTCCAAATTGCCAATAGAGTTTTAGTTCAGTTGTTTGCAGGCATAAAAAAAGGTCATTAACATATTAAAATGTATTTAAACAAACAACAAACCCAAATACATACACAAATAGGCCCACACGGACAATCTAAGGAGCAGTCTACAGCATTCAGTCTGCAGTCTGTAGGCAAGGGACGAGATTTTTGGTACCAGAAGCTTTCTCTGGTTTTAAAGTACTTGTCATTTCTACATGTAGCTGTAATCGTCACATGTGCATGCAGAGACCGACAGATGGAACAGGAATATGAATCAGCCATCTGGTGTCCACTGTCCGGACATCCTGATACATTGGAAGCCCAAAAATATTGGCTGTTGCTCCCAGAGTCAGCTAGCTGATGGGTTAACAGATTGCCTTGATAAGAGGGAGGTTGTGACCCACTTCGTAGCTAAATAATTGCTACAAAGCCACAGGTGATGTCAAAACAGTTCAAAAAGAAAATTAATCAGTACTTTCATCATGTTGCACTCAGTTGGTGATGTATAAACTGACAGATAATTGTGTGTTAACAATCAAAAAAGAGAAAAATCAGCCTTTGTCTTGTTGTATGAATGGTTCCATTGACCCACCACAAGAAAATAATGGTTATTCTTGGTTATTCGGCCCTTATTGTAGCACCTTTTCAAAATCAATAGAGTTGTCGTATGAAAAAGAGAAGTTATACAAATGGCCATGAAGGGATTTTTCAGAACCATATCTCCATGGTCATTTCAGTGTCCCTGCTGTGCAAATGAAATGTTTCAGTGGGCTCTATTTTCTTTGCACTCTTTAAAAAAAAAAATCTCACCACACTTTGAATAATTACTGTGCAGAGGAGGTTTCACCTATTGATTTTCCTCCTGTCTCTCATGTTCACCCAGGCCTGAGTTTCATGTTGCAGTCCATCACAAGGACAGCATTTTAGCGACGCTTTGATGGCTGAATACTTGAACTGTGAGTCTCTGAGTGTACAGAGCCACCCATGGAGGGTGAAGAGCTTATACAACTGCACGAGTGAGTGCTGTGTCACTGCCGTTGTTAATCGACATTAAAAAGAAAAACAATTGTGAGGAGTCGTGCACAATCTGTCGTGTCAGCTGGGTGTCATTCTACGGGGCGACAGGTTGATGATCAAATGAGAGAGTCCAGAATAATCAGGGGGTTTCAGTTCACAGCTACAAATGTGTTGACTTCACAAATTGTCATGACACGCTAATGCAAAAGTAATTGCATGGGATCCAACAGCCATACGAGGCAGTGACGACATTTATTGTAAGTTATGTTGTGAGGTGCAGGAGGAAAATTCTTCCTTTGTGGCATCCGTGGCCTGATACCTCTAAAGGCAGAGACCGGCTCCTCGGACGCAGTGCCTGTATCGCAGTTATATTACAGCACTCCAAAGTGCCTCTGTTGCTTAGAGACAAACATAATTTGGAGCCCTCGTAATTCTAGCTAGAGTCGCCATCGCTATTACTTTCAAACTGCTGCTCAGGCTCGGGCAGCTGTGTGGGTTTAGGGTTGTGACTTGTCCGTGTAGCATATTATTGGTCACTCAGAGTACTTGCTGTGCATTGGAGGTCACTTGAGGTTCATGGGAAAGGGTCTATTGGCAAAGCCTGAGGAAATTGCCAGCTTCCCTCCCTTTAGGCACTCAGCACAATAATTGCTGACCCAGTACTCCCTACTTTGCCCTTCTTTTCTCCGGCATCTTAAGCTGCCGCGGTGATTTAGTTTGCCGGGAGATCTGACACGACAGCAGCAGAGACTTGTTTATGGCCCGAGTCTGCACGAATCAGGTAACGAGCACAGCAATGAAGCTCCTTAACATTTGGCTTCTAAAGAGGCACAGCGTGATTTTTATGAGCATGCAAGCCATCACAGCAGGGCTGGATTGTGCTAATCTTTGGCACTAATGTTGGCATTCTTTCTTTTTGTACATCTAGTTGTAAAAGGAACATTTTAGATTCTTCCACACAAAATCATCATTGCCAGAAACAGGGGCAGAGCATTTACCAGAATGTACTTGCTTCCCTTCTCAGTGGAGGAAGCAATATCTCAGTTATAATAATGATGACAAGCCAAAAAAAAAAAAAAAAAAAAAAAAGAGTCACTGCTGCAAAGGAAGAGTTGAGCTGTCCGGTGTGCCTGTGTGGCAGGTACAGGAAGGTTTAGTCAGGGTCAGAGGTTTTAAACATAGGAAGCTGGCCCAGATGGCTTGCCGTGGCATCCTTATGTTTGCAGCCCTCCTCTGGCAGGATGTTGGAAAGGCTTTTTCTCCCCCAGCAGTGGAGAGGACAGGGATGTGGTGGATGTCATCCACCTATGTAGTAACAATGAAATCAAAGCCAGGCTGCCAGTCAGCCAGTCGCCTGGATTTGGCCCGGCCTTGTGTCCAGATGACAGAGGAAGCTGGGAGAGAGAGGGAGAGAGGGAAGCGTGTCAGAGCCCGTGGCTGACTGACTTCACATCCAAAGTGCAGGTCTGCTCCGTGGCCTGCTTGGCCTCCCGTCCTTCGGCAGATATATGGTGCTATTTCAGAGCCCTCTAGCCTTGGACCTCAGCCAGTAACACAGTAACAGTGTAGCTGCATCCTCAAGCTGCTCTTAATTTTAACCCTCGCCACCAAAAAAAGTTGAAACATTTTGTACATTCTTTTCATGTGTGTTTCGCTTTCCTTTTTTTATTACTGTAATTAAATCTAAACTGAATTTCCATTGGAACTTTGCTCATGGATATTTTATATAACCACACAGCGACTCCGCACACGCCTTACCATAATCATTATATCTGTGAAAGACTTTATTTTTAAATTCCCTTGAGTCACTCCTGTGTGCTAAAACTAAGAGTCTGACAAGTTATTTGTTTGCAAATGGTTCCTCTTTTCCTGTTCCTGTCATGTGACTGATCAGAAACAAAACTACAGAGGGGAGAGGAAAACGCTGACGGCAAAATCATCTTTAGTGTCCATGAAAACGGGAAGCGGGAGACGCGTGAATATGATAAAGAAAACAGGAAATTTGCTCGCAGTGAAAAACACCGCTCTGCTTTTCACACGAGCGCCCTGTGTCGCTCCTGAGGAGAGAGAGCGAAAGAGAGAAGGGCTCATCTTCACGCCTACTCGCCTTTGATGCCCACGAATCCCGCTTGCCTTGCATCCGCCTGATTCTCAGAGAAGCTTTACATTTTTAACTGGCTTAAAGTGCCCTATGGCACTGAAGCTTTCTCTCTGTGTGTGATTTATCTAGTCAGCAGGTGTCCTTCACAGACTATAGGAAGCCCACATTCAGTATTGCGTAAATGTGACAAAAACTCCCAATGTGAGCCATGCAGAGAGGTCAGCAAATAAAATGTGAGTGCGCATATCAAGAGGCTTTTAAATGGGTTAAAAATCCAGTGTGTATGAATCACCGTAGGTCCACTAACTTCAGCAGTTCTGCAGTTCATCTTGCAAACGTAGTACATTTGGATGTAATGTTGCCCCTGGAACTTTGATTATCTGGAAATTCTTCTTGTTTTCTGCACGAGAAAGAGAAATCACACTGATGTACTGCTTCTGTTGAGCTCCCAGCCATCAGTAGGGGAAACACAAATGGGAACAAGAGATTTGAAACACACATTTTTTTGATTTATGGATTTCTGCTGTGCGCACAGGTTTCCTCTTAATAAAAGGGAATTTTTCCCCCCGTTGTTGCTATAATCAAAGGAAGCCGTGCAGTAGGCTTCTCTCTGAAATATTGTGAGAGAGCTTGACCTTATTATGTCAAGTGCCCCCTGAAATGACATCTGTTGTGATTTGGCATAATGCAAATAAGATTACATTGAGCTGAATGATATGGGTGAAAATCAGGCTGGAAATGCGAAGGCAGGAAACAATTGGACCTGGCTGGCTCTAGCATGCTGTGCATTCAAGCATGCATATGATTTTGCTGTTCTAATGTAAACCAAGCCTAATAAGCTTTGCTGTGCATCTGCAAGTGTCCCAAATAAATTAAACTTTTCCAGCATTATTAAGATCCTTTTTCTTTGTATTCAAAGCTGGAAATTGCTGCAAAACACTGGGATGCAGACGTTTTATGGCCCGTTAGGCATTCTGAGTCTTTCGAATTAATAAAATGCTGTTTACAGATTTTATTTGACAGGAAACCAGTTGCACTTCTTTCCTCCCTGTCAACCATTTAGGAGGCTGGCACATCAAAGCGAGGCCCAATGGCACTTGTGGAGTAAACAGACACAGTTGTCCTTGCAAGTGTTTGACTTCTGGCACAGAGCTCACATATATACATCTGGGACTTCCATCTTGTAGAAAATCAGAGGGGCCTGCTTTGGGAAGTCATCCGGCCGGTGTAACCATATCCCTTTATATGGCTGATGTCAAACATGGATGGAACTTTTTTTGCTTTTTTAATATTTTTTTTATGCCTATTATTTCTTCTCTTTTACAAATCTTTTAAACTAATCTAAGAATGGGTTTTCACAAAACAAGAGAGAAATTCTATTTTCTCAAGAGAAATGTTAGGTTTCTTTACAAGGACATGTTGAGTGAGCTGCTTCTCTGTTACAAAGCCATGTCAAATGACTGTCAGTGAGGAGGTTAAATCTTCTGCAAGTCTTGAAGACAGAATTTAATTATTTTTGACAAGCCCTGGTGATCAGAGTGTCAGATACCGAGAAGTCGGTGAGCCGAATCACAAGGTTTCTAAAGTCATCGAGTCGCTGTCACTTCAGCTGCTTCAGACATAAAGGAGGCTCGGAATTAGCCTGTCTCTATGAGAGCATGTAAACACAACACTTAAGTGCCTGAAGTCATTTATAAATCTAATGTTATGTGTTTATATCATGTGTAATCATTAGATAACAGAATCCAGCATGAAATTACTGTGATATTTGTTGGTCGAGGCTAATCTCCCGAAGCTGCTGCTTATCTCTGCACCACCAGCTGGAATGCATGGGAAAGAGGGGAACCAGGCTTGAAATATTTTTCTGGCTCTCTGTCCGTGTTCACATTTGTAAGGTGCTTGTAAATGGGCCAATCACCACTCATTTTGCTGTTTCAGGCCAGGGAGTCATTCCGAATAGGGTTTCGACATACAATCATCTGCGAAAATGATTTATACCAATGATTTGGCACGATCCAACACATTTTCCAGCAAACCTACTAAAGTGTACATCGCTGTTAACCATTCTCTATATGTCTGTATTTAATTTTGTATGCCTGTGTGGGCGGCTGCGGTTTGGGAGGGAGTGCACATTGTTCACTAATTGGAAGGTCAGCGGTTCAATCTCCAGTTTCTGTAGCAGTTAGAAAAAAAGTGTTAACATGTGTGTTATTGTGTTTTACATTTAAAATATACACGCACTGGCCTCTTCATCAGTTACGATGTGTTAGTGCTGGTTGGTCCCGAGTGTTCCCTGAATTCAAGAAGGTGCTGGAAACATTCCTCGGAGATTTTTGAAAGCATCACACAGTCGATGCAGATTTGTCAGCTGCACATCCATGAAGTGAATCTTCTGCTCCAACACATCCCAAAGGTGGTCTGTTGGATTGAGATCTGCTGACTGTGGAGGCCACTCGAGTACACTGAACTAACTGTCAGGGCAGGTTGGATCCACGCTTTCATGTTGTTTATTCCAAATTCTGACCCCAAATCAGACCAGGCAATGTTTTTCAAATCTTCTACTGTCTAATTTTGGTGAGCCTGTGTGAATAGTAGCCTCAGCTGCTTATTTTTAGTTGACAGGAGTGGGCGCATGGTGTGGTCTTCTAGCCCATCTGCTTTAAAGTACAACGTGCTGTGCATTCAGAGATGCTCTTCTGCATAATTTGGCTATAATGAGTTCCTGTTGCCATCCTATCAGCTTGAAGCAGTCTGGTTATTCTCCTTTGACCTCTGATATCAACAAAGAATTTTTGCAGAGAAAACTGCCTCTCTCTCTCTGTATTTTCTTTTTTTTCAGACTCCGTAAACCCTTAAGATGGTTGCTGGGAAAATCCCAGTAGGTCAGTAGTTTCTTAAATACTCAGACCAGCCCCACATCTCACTTAAATGGCCTTTCTTCTCCATTCGGATGCTCAGTTTGAAGTTAATCAGGTCCATGTCTGCATGCATAAATGTATTTCGTTGCTGCCAACTGATTGGCTAATTTGATAATTGCATTAACGAGCAGCTGAACTTGTGTACAAGTAGTTGGACTTTATGAAGCTCCAGGTGTTCATCAGCTAATGTGACTTCATGTTAAATTTGGAGATGAGTTAGCTGATCTGTAACTTGAACACCACATTTGCCTGACCTTTTTTTTGTCAGTTACACTGACATTATCAAGCAATGCAATGTGCCCTGTATTAGTTGCTGTATTACAACGCAATGACACAGGACATAAAAGACTGTGTGTCTCACACAAATGATGAGAAATCAGTGGCTGCATTTAATGTCAGCAAATGCATTATACATAAGCCATGACTTAAAAAAGAAGTGGCCAGAAACAATTTAAAACTAATTTAAACTGTCGCCCAGGTGCTAACACCAGTTAAATAAAAGCAAATTAAAGACAAACTAGACATAACTGAGACACTCATTTTTCTTTAGGAAGCTTGAAGCCTTGTGTACTGAAGGATAACTCAGATTACTCACTGTCCACCCACCGACTGTCCTCCAGCTGAAGCTCTTGTTCAGGAACACAGCCCTTGCAATACACGGTGACCATTAACCTTTCTGTTCTTCACAGTTTAAGGCATACCCAGATAAATGAGTGATTGTCATTGCAGTCTGCCATGAAAAGCAGCATGTAAGCTCAAACCAGGAAAAAGTGTTTATTATCATGACAAGACACGTTATCAGCCCCAAACTTTCAGGATCCGATGTGTTCGGTTTACTTTGGCATTCGCCTCGTGTGTTTTTAATTGTATTTGACAGAGTGCAAGCAAACACTAATGGGATTATATATATGTGCTGAAACGCTTTGTGCAGCTGATGGAGTGACAGGTCTCCATATCTGGGGTTTCGCGGTTTGGAAAGAGAGCGTATACATTTTGAAGCACATCCATATGGAAGATATTGACATCTGGCACAAAAATTTGCCATCGCTGTTAAACACGGGGTGAAAGAAACAGCAGCCTCTGCACTAACATGGATGAGAGTCACCTACAGTATATACTCCCTTCCGCCACTCATCAATCAGCAGAGAGGTCAGCGGTGCTTCGACCTGCAGTCATGCGAAACCCAGCACAAAATAAGTTCCGACTCCTTCAGCAGATGCGAGATAGCCACTTAGGATGACGAGTGATACACAAGAAATCCAAATTATCGAGTTGGTGCACGTTATTTTCAGACTGCCGCTTCAGAGGTGCTGAGCTCAGCAAACATCGGCGTATATGACATTAATTCTGTCAGTTTGAATGATCTGTGATTTCTGGGAGCTTTTAGCTCAACTCCGTGTGGGTGTGATGCTGCTTTTCCCTTTCCTGTGACACACACACATCTACTGCACGCTGTAGCTTTTGTTTTTAAAAAAAATCCACAGCTGAGGTGTTCACGGTAATGGTAAATGTTTGTGTTGTAGCTTCCCCTCCTTCAACAACCTACACCTCCAACAGCTTGGCATTTTATCTCTCAGGCATGCCAGTCATTAATGACATTTCAAAAGTGATGTAAAATCTGCGTGTGGCTTGCCAGTGTGTGATCTCCCAACAGATTTTTCTCAGGGAAGCATCCATCACCGAGACTCATCTACAAAGGGGATTTAGGACCCAGTTCATCACTCAGTCTGCACGTCTAACAGCTGTCACCATATGTCAGCCTGCGTGCAGGATTCTTACATATTATATATTGTTTGTATGTCAACTGTATCTCTAGAGTCAGAGATCGATATCATTTTAGTCCAACACTATTGTACAGATTGCTGTAATGAAGGTGGTTCAATTTGTGGGGAATAATTAAAAAATGGCAGAAATGAATAAAGTCAGATGTGTGGGTGGCAGAGTGTGCGCTGTTCACTGCCACCTCTTTGATATTATTTCTGTGGCGGATCTGCTTAGTGAATTAATTTGTCATTTGTACTTTCTTTTATTGTTTTTGATGCAAAATCTCTTTAACAATAGCTCTTTAAAAAAGTTTATGCACCTAAGTGGTGCTTAAAGGGATGTAAACAGTAGACTTCATTGTCCAAGTGTGACATTTTGTGCACCCGGTCATCCATACTGACCTCCTTCTGGACATAACACCACCTCTACCTTTAATTTTTTTAGAACAGCTACTACTCACAGAGGCATGAGAGGCCATGTTCAGAAAAATGCACGTCTATAAAGCATTTTTTTCTAAGTGGTGGTAACAATTTTTGGTATCAGAAATTAGCATTTTTTTTTATGCCGCTCTGATTAGCACCAATTCACAACAACAGTCAGCTTAAGGTGGTTTATATTCTAAGGTAAAGACTGAACAATATTAGATAGAAACCCCAACAATCAGATGACCCCCTATGAGTAAGAACTTGGAGACAGTGGGAAGGAAAACCTCACTTTAAACAGGAAGAAACCTCCTGCAGAAACAGGCTAGTTTAGGGGTGGAGCTGGGAGTGAGGGGAAAGCTCTGCCTCCCATTCTACTTTTATAAACTCTAGGAACCACAAGTAAGCCTGACGTCTGAAAGAAAAGTGCTCTGTTAGGATAACAAGGTACCGTGAGGTCCTTATGAATACGATATGGCCCAATTCTTCAAAATTATGTATTTGAGGACAAAAGACAGTGAATGAAAGTTTGTGGCAGGAAAGATAACAAAGAGCTGACAAACATAAAAGTGATCCAAAGTGCTGAAAGGCACAGTTGGCAATTTTCGCAAATTCGTCACAATAAATGATTCATATCTTTGTGCACATTTTACTAGCACACATCATTTAATCTACTGTTGACATAAAATGCTGATGCGAACATTAAGGTGATCAATAAAGAAAATAAAGTTTATTTCTATTCTAAAGCTACCTCATTATTTTTTCAGTCATTTGAATGTAAAAATTCATGAACTTGATGAAATATTGTAGGTCTCCCATTACACTCTGCATCCAGGTCTGTGAATGGAAAGGTGTGGGTGGTCCAGAGCTTTGCTGGAGCTATCTGCCGTCCTTAAAAAATGAGCAAAGAATCTTCGAGATGATCTTTTTCTCCTGGTGCCTGTGGGAAGGAAATCCACGCATCTTAAAATAGAAATTTGGACTTGTCCTGACAGGAATTTCCTTTCTCACTTTCCCCTGGCCTCTGTGTGTGCAATTTTCACAGCCCGCTGTTTGGCTTTGCAGCATCTCAAACGGTGATGGGACTGAATCTGGTGGCAAGTTCACATGACAGCAGAGACAATACGTTGGGGGAGTCTCTGCTATTCCTCCGAGGCAAAGTAAAGATCTCGGAAAAAAGGAAGGAAGGAAGATCCTGCTGGGCACCAAACTGGGAATGATTTATGGACTGCCACCGACTCCCACTGCAGCCTTCAGCATGTTTGTTTTTGTTGAGAATGCCAATATTAGCTCTGAATAATTCACTAATGTCAGTTTTAACATCTGTGAGAAGATGTCGGTGACAGTTTTACTGTTAACAGTTATTATCTCCTGCAGCAATAAATCAGGATAAGTTAAAGGGGATTATTTTAGCTCTCTTTTTTTAGTGGAATAATAACATAATACAACTTTCAAATTTATAGGGGAGATGTTTCTTTGCTTTCTTGGCCAAACTACAGATAACTGCTGAGGCTGAGGTAGCCGTTTATCTAAAGTTAGCATAAAGACTGGAACCGGTGGGAAACAGCTAGCTTGGCTCTGAGTAATCTGCCACCTACATGTCAAAAGCAGCTCACTGCAAATATACAAAACATAACCAAAAATAGAAACACTGCAAATAAGACAGGCTATAATAAAAACCTGGACACATCTGGGGCATTGTTTTATTGTAATTTTTGCCTATTTTTACCGTGCTTTGCGACACAGGAAGTTACAGCATACTTCTGCCTGTTAGTCAAGCATCAGATGTTTCAGCTATTATTGCAGATTTCTTCCGTTAGTCCACTTTGTTTCTGAGCTTTATTGTATTTTGTGTATTTGCAGCTCGCTAGGCAGCCTCAGTTTTCGCCTTTGTGATAAGCTCAGTTAACCGCCTGTTGATTGCAGCTGCATGTAGATGTGAGACTGGCGTGGATTTTCTTATCTAAGTCACAGCAAGAAAGCAAATCAGCATATTTTTCGAAATCGCTTATGATTTCTTTAAGAAATTATCATTTGAAGTTTTTAAATCTTTGCAGTTTTGAAAGGAAGCTGGGCTTACATTGTAAAAATGAAAAATTTACATATGAATAAATTGGCTCTGTGATGCTCCCTGGGCGGCGGGACATGTAGGAGGAACGAGGCTGGTGTTTAAGATTCGCAGCTGTACAGATCTCTGACTTTTGATTGGCAGCAGGTCATGACTGGCTGCTGTGAAACCATTGCTGGGCACTTCAGCTGCTGTTGCCTAGACCTAGAAGATGTGTGAGTCAGTAATATAAAATGCGCATATGCAGCTCCATTGTACAAATGTTTTGACCCCAGATAGATTTGTGTGCTTATAAAAGAAAGTATACTGATCCAATATATGAAAGGTATTTGTATAGCCTTTCAGCTGCTTGCATAACTCTATTTGTGCATTTGTCCTGCTGAATTTGTAGCTTTGTTCACATCTAACAAAAAATGATCAGTCTCTAGTTTTTACGACTTTTTCATTTTAATGGAAAAAGGCACAATATCAACTAAAAAATTCAGAAAAAAAAACACATACCTGAAAATTGTAAATTGATTTGCTTATTATTGAGTGAAATAAGCATTTTACCCCCTACAACCCAGCCAAAACTCTGGCTCCCACAGATTGGTTGTGTGCCCATGTGACACGCAGATTAAAACCAGTCAATGAATCAATCAATTACAAATACTCCTGATCGCAACTCATCATGTGGACATGTGTGCTACATGTCCACAGAATCCATTTCTTCCATTCCAACCTCTCCACCACCAAGGGTGAGACCAAAGAACTGTCAAAAGACGTCAGGGACAATCTGTAGACCTGCACAAGGCTGGAATGGGCTACAAGACCATCAGCAGTAAGCTTGGTGAGAAGGTGACAGTGCCTCATGGCATTGAAGATGATCAGGAGAAAAGCTGTGGGTCAGTCCAAAACTATACGGGAGGAACTAGTTAATGATCTGAGGGCAGTTGGGACCACAGTGGCCAAGGACACTACTGGTAACATAATATGCCGTAATGGACTGAAATTTTGCAGGTCTCCCTACTCAAGTCTTGGGTGAGAGAAGCGGCCCAAAATCCCAACCACAAGAAGCATATTACCACTGTGGTTGCCAACAGAAGTTTCTTCACCAAGTACCACTTCATGTTTTGCTTAAAGATCAAATACCAATTTCACTCAATGCCTTGCAAATCACTTTCTAACTTTCAAGTAAGGTGTTTTTCTGGATTTTTAGATGATATTCTGTTTCTCTTCATTAAAATGAAACTACCATAAAAATTGGAGGTAGTTCATTTCTTTGGAAGTGAGGAAACTTACAAATCCAATAGGGGATAATATACGATTCTTGCTGTTCAACAGTCCTGGGTCTTCAGTGTTGTATCGTTTGTTTCATAATGGGACAAAATATTTTGAGATGGTGAAAGATCTGGCCTTCAGGCAGATCAGTTCAGAAACTGGACTCTTTTGCTATAAAGCCAAGTTGTTGTAATAGCTGCAATATGCAGTTAAGTATTGTTTCATGCAAGGCCTTTCTTAAAAAAGACACGATGGATGGGAGCACATGTTGCTCTGAAACTTGTATTACCTTTCAGAATTGATGGTCCCTTTCCAGATGTGTAAGATACATTGGCACTAATGCACCCTCATACCATCATAGATGCCATATCCATGTTTTCCAAAAAGAATTCCACATTTAAATTTTTCTGAACACAGATCAGTTTTCCACAAGCTAATTTCAAATGTCCTCAGTCCATTTTAAATGAGCTTAACCCCTTAGAAAGTGTTTCAGGATTGTGTTCGCATATAGCTTGTCTTTGGATGATGGAGCTTTTACCTGCTTTTATGGATGGCACGGTCAACAGTTTTCACAGATAGTGGTTTCTGGAAGTGTCCTTCAGCCTATGCAATGACTTCCACAACAGAGACATGTCTGTTTTCAAGGCAGTGGCACCTGAGGGTGTGAAGATCTTAGATTTCAATACTGATTTTCAGCCTCGTCTCTTGTGCAGAGGAAATTTTGAGAATAAAAATCATTGCTTTGTTTTTATTTACATTTTACATATGGAGTGCAGGGGTTTTTATATTGTAGTCTACTGTTTATTATGCTTATCCATGCATATTTTCTCAGTTTGTTTTGATGTTTGTGCATCGCTTTGTAACAAAGTGCCTTGAAGCACACTATGTATTTATTTATTCAGTCTGATGTGGGAAAATGGTCATGATTTGTTTTGTAAATGCTCAGAAAGCCTCTCCACTACCGCACAGCCACTCAGTCCCTGCAATAGCACAGTGTGTGTTTTCATCTCTAATGATATCCAGGTGGAGCATAAGTCATGGTGACACTTTTATATATGATCGACTGTAGGTGCAGAGTCTGACTAAGCGCTAATAGCACCCTGAGGGGACTCTACTATGGTAATGACATTCTAGGCCAGCTATATTAACCAAGCACCGATGAGTGAAGTGAATGCATTTGTAATAAATCAAGGGCAAATGGTTTGTGTGGCTGTTTCAGAGGCGGAGGTAAAGAGATCACACCAGCATTGCCTCACGAGCGAGCTGTAATTTCTCTATCTGGGTGTTTTTCAGCATCAGGGACCAGTTCCTTTAGCCGCAGATTGCCTTACAGCTTGTAAATGTAATAACCACTGTGTCAGATTTCAGATTCCCGATGTGTTTCAGAGATTTGACAGCTTACCAGCAGCTCTGTCAAAAACACTAGGTCTTGACTGACCTGTGTAACATGATTCTAATGCAGTTGGCTTGTTCATTCCCGCAGGTCTGGTGATAGGCTATTCTATGACTCCACCCGTCCTCGACAGCCCCAAAGACGAACTAGTGATTGCAGCCCACACAACACTCACTCTTACATGCAGGTATGTGTGTCTTCTCGTTTTGGACTGACTACATGCACTTGTGCATGACAAACTGTGTGTTTTTTCAGGAAATTACAAAAAATCATCATTGATAGATTAAAAAAAATGTGTTACTTGCAATCAACAAATGAGAAAAATACATTTCGACTCTGCTACAGTTCATTTTTCAGAAAAAGTTACCAGTTTTATTGCATCTTTCGTGAACAAAGGATCTGGACACTCATGCATTGCTAATAGTTTTCATAGCATTTTATACGTCTTACATTTGTGATGCAAACTGTCAGTTTAAATAAGAAAAGTCTGCACTTGTTTTACTCTGCTTTTTCTAAACCATATAAACAATGGGCCATGTCTTATAAGAAAGAGATTTTTTTTGTTCTAAAGCAAAGCCAGATCCGATTTAAACTGAGCCTCTGTCATATATGAATCAACTCATGATAATGATCCTATATCCCTATAAAATCTCAGCTGTGCTGTCTGCTGCCCCAAGCAGTCCCTCCTTTAACCATTTTGTTTTTGTGGTGAACAAAAAAAAAGAAGAAGAAGAAAAGCTGTCTTTGCTAAAGCTGATATTATTTTTGGTCTTTTCCAGATTATTTCTCAGATAAATGTTTTCATCTTTAAAAAAAATAAACCTCCCATAAGGGAAAATTATTCACTGAGGCTGTAAAATACTTAAATTATCATCTGTCATGTTTGTGTCATTTCCAGCCATCACATTTTGGCACCATGTGCACATTTCTGTCATTGCTGTTTAGTGGAGCAAGGTGATGAAAGCATAGCTATCGGTTTTCAGGCAGCAATTATGGTTGCAATCGTAATGCCTCTGGGTTAACATAACTGAATTTATGTGACAAAGCTCAAAGCAAACAAGGATGTACAGATGCTCTGGAAAATTTATAGCACTACAAGTGCAAAATGCACACTCACAGTCACACAAACACTGTCGTTTTTTTACTTAACATGTAACAAAAATGTAATAATAATGTCTTTATTTAGCACAGAGTATTTTGACTGATAAGCAGAAAGAAAGTTTTATGCAATCGAATAATTAACATCACTAATAAACAATCTAAGAACAGGTAGATGTCAGCTAATGCATATCTGCATATTGTCTGCTTGGAAATGAAGAGAGACTTTATGACATTGGATACTTTGGTAAAATGGAATCATGTAAAAAAAAGAAAAAACTAAAGGACCTAGGAGTGTACCTTGTGGTACACCACAAGTAATGTGACAATCTGAGTGTTAATTCCAATAATACAACTTTTCATTTTAAGTACTAAGATTAAATCTGTTCCGTGTCCTTTGACTTTTCACATCTCTTCAGGGGATCTAATACTCTGGCCTGGGCCTGGCCTGATCAGACTCTGGTTGGACGAGACCTAACCCAGCGTCACTCCCAGCTGGAGACCACCTCAGCCCCCGGGCAGAGGGTGGCCTTAGTCAGCGAGTGTCCGGGGAAGTTGGAATTGCCGTACTGCAAGAAGCTTGTCCTGAATGGGGCACAGGCCAAAGACACGGGGTACTACCGCTGCTCATATAAGGATGCCAAGGCCATCATTGAAGGCACCACTGCCACCAGCATTTATGTCTTTGTCATGGGTGAGTCACACAAGCCTGCAAATGTGCTAAAATTTCATCCCCTTGCTTGATCTGGTCCGCAGCTCTTTGGCTTGGCTATGTGGAACCTTTAGTCCTTATTTCTGTTTTCTTTGGTAGCCATCCTGTGGAAGCAGATCTCCTGTTTTGAATATTACTCTAATATCAAAGCAGACGCTCTGTTACTAGAAGTGGAAATTGTTGAGTTTGCCTCGGTCACACCCTGGAAGTTGGCAGGATTCAGATATTAGCCATGCAAAGCTTTTGATAAAGACAGGAATGGGAAGCTAATTAAAGCATTAATGCGCTATTTGTTTTTCGTAATATCGAAATGAATAACATATCAAAGAACACCAATGAAATGTGTTTCGCTATCAGTATTTTTTTGCCATATACAAGTTTCAGACTAGCTCATAGTTTGAACTTTAGAACTCAGGACTTGTCCCTAAGGGTTGTCTCTTTACTTTTCCTCGCTCCGTGTGCTGAGGGAGAGGAGGCACATGGAGAGACAGATGATTGTCATGGCGGGGAATCCTGCTGACCAGTCCACTCATGTGAAACGCCTGTTTATCCCCTCAGACAAGGTGCCAAAACAGTTTCCACAGATCTATCCGGGGGGCTGATCATAAGCAGATGGAATTGCAGCCATAAATTAGACCCAGTGTGTTGAAGGATAAAGGGGACACATGTGGATTCAATTAGACGGGCAGATGTCAGCCTTTTACTCCTTCAGGGCTCTAACGCTATGCTCTAAACGCGCATATGAGTGCAGACGTTGATCTGAATACATGAATATACTGTATTTTTACATGTGTAGAATAATGCAAAGCACACAAACACCTGCTCAGCCTGCTCTGCAACCTGTCCTCGCCTCAAGTAGCAGATCTCTTCCTGCAGTCTGATACCTACGGGTGATTTATTGAGAAGACGTTAAAGTGCGAAACGCTGTCTATTATTTCTGTTGCTTGTGTGTGTGTATTCAGTCCACTGCAGGGCAGAAATATAAGCCTCTTGATATGACTTTTTGTTTGGCCTTGCAGAAGCTTAAAGTGATAGGTTTGAGTTGTGCAGAAAAAACAAGAAGTATGGAAATAACTGAAGGCTTATCATGCAAAACAAGACGTAAGAAGAAAAGCTCGGATGTCATATAACATATTTGCTGCTGCTCAAACATCGCCGGTACTGACAGCAAAGCGGGAGAGATAAAGGTTTTTATAATAACATAATCTCTTGCTGAGGGAATATTAGCTTTTATGGTGATAAGAGCTGCAGTGTAAATTGCCAAAACAATTGCTGCGATGCCTCCCAAAGTCCTGAGCATCGGTAGCTGCAGCAACAAAAAAGGGAAGTATCAAGGTGTTAAGAATGAAACACAGTGGAGAGATATTTTCCATCACCAGAGAGCCTGAGGTGAAATTGTAACACTGTTTAGAGGATGATTAAACCTCTTGGCTGTCTGTCTCTCAGTTGATGTGTAATAGAGGTCCTTACCGCTATTTGCTAGGCGGGGACAGACTGAGCTGTTGGTAATCATGATAAACTACACATGAGGTGTGTCCTTGGGGGTCATTATCAGGATGGGGGAGATCTGGCTGGCCATACATGAAGTTAACTCAGTAATAGCTGCCATTACCCCAGCTGCTATCGGGGTTAACCTCCCTGCTCCCTGTCTCTCTCTGTCTGCATCCAGACCCAGAGCAGCCCTTCCTCAACAGCGGCAGCGTGCAGACCATTTTCATCAAGAGCCATTCCACGGATGTAATAGTGCCATGCCTGGTCACAGTGCCTGATCTGAATGTCACCCTGAAAACGGTTTGTGCCCAAAACATATTTCTCACACTCTGTTCCTCCAGTTAAAGTTTTCAGCTGGTGCTTAAATTGATGATTTTAACAGCAGCAATCATTTTTGTGCATTTAGATGTGGTACAATCCCTGGCCACTGGAGAAGGAGAGGCTGAGATGGGACAACAAGCGGGGCTGGTCCATTCCCAAAAACATCATAGACAAGGAACCTCTCCTGATGCTTTTTTGTGCTGCTATGCTGGGAGGCAATTGGTACAGTTCGGACAACTACGTGTTCCACACTACAGGTAAAACAGTATGTTTCCTCCAAAGGTTTCAAAAGTATCCTTAGGTATTTATCACAAAGTCCTACCAAAAGGCAACAGCTGAACTCTTAGCTGAACTTTTAACTTCAAGCATTAAATGACACACCACAGAGCTTTGGGACACAGAGAAGACTGGGTCATTACTGTAACTGAGAACATTAAGCTAGTTAAAAATCTTGGGCAGATCCCTTGAGGTGGATGAGATCCGCTCTGAGTTTCTCATAGGTCTGGATTCGAGCCTGAATGATATAGGACTTCTAAGACTGACACTAATATTTGTTAACATAAAAATCTGATATATCAGCCAATATCTTTTTTTCTTTCAAGTACACGAAACAAGATAATGTGTCCCTGCTAAGATAATATAACAATGCAGGGTAAAAACAATCTTGTTTTTTTGTCACACGAAGTTGTGGATTACTTGTTTAGATCAATCGGTTGTGTTAATGGCACTCTAAACACCTGCATTGCCAACAGGGAAGTCGCAGAGTATGCTGTGGTGGACAGACTATGCAACACTTGTAACATAGCTCAGGGGTGTTTCTCCAGTGTTTTTTTTTTCCTGTTTTAATTCTCATTGTTGTAAAATAAATGTAAATTATTTGCTCATATAATGTATCTGCAAATAGCTAATATCGACTGATAATATTGGCTGGGCGGTATTGAGCAACTTTCCTGTATGACACAGTTCTGCAACACCAAGTGCAAGTTATTACCTTTGGATTTGCAAACTAGGGTGGTGGTCCAACTTCGGGAGGGATCACACTGCTTATCCTCGCTGGGAACGTTTATCCCAGGGGAGTGCTAGGATTTAGGAAAGATAACACAGTTTACTTCCTGGTTATGGAGCAATGGCCCAGCTCTTTTCTTGCTTTTCCAGTAGAAATATTTGGGAGTTTGCCCAACCAGTCAATTTTTATAGACTTGGAGAAAGCATTCAACCACATCCCTTGGGATGTTCTGTAGGGTGCTTCAAGAGCTTTTCAGTCCCTGTACAATTGACATGGTTGGTTCACATTGCTGGCAGGACATCAGACTTATTCCCGGTGGGTACTGGACTGTGGCAGTGCTGCCTTTGTTACCATATCTGTTTCTTGCTGAATTTCTAGGTGCAGCCAAGGGGCAAAAGGTTTCAGGTTCAGTGGTTTCAGGATCATGTCTGTGCTTTTTTGACTTCACTGAGGGATGATTGCAAACTTGCACTGGGGCAGTTTTTCAGCAGTAGGGATAACAATTAGCACCTCCAAGTCCAAGGCCACGGCTCTCAGCTGGAAAAGGGTGGATTGCACATTCTGTGCTGGGAATGATTTTCTGCCTCAGGAGAAGTGCTGTTATCTCATGGTCTTGTTTACAAGTAGGGAAGAGTGGAGCAGGAGACTGACGAAAAGATTGGAGAAGCGTCTGCACTGATGCTGATGGTGTATCAGTATGTTGGTATGCTAAATTAAGAATAAGATGCAAGGAGTAGAAATGAGGAGCTCACGCTATCTCTGCTGTGGCTCAAACTGAAAGATTATTTCTATGTGATCTTGGGAACACCTTGGCGTCCGCTCCCCCTCCCCAGAAGAGCTGGAAAAGGTGACTTGGGGCAAAGGAGGTCTGGGCATCTCTGATTAGACTGCTGCCCCTGCGACCCAAACCCGGATAAAGCAGCAGAAAATTGGATGGATGGGTGAACAGAGTTACAAAAACACTCCCGACCCAGGACAAATATTTGAATTAGATTTGACTCTCTGCTCTTGTTGAAAGAGAAATTAGCTAGAAAATCAAAGGTGGTGCTAGACTGACTGCCCTGTCCCCATAATTTTCCATGGCAGTCGACGAGCCAATTAAGCCTTAATGCTGACAATTTTGAGGCTTTTATTTAATTATGTAATTTCCTCTAAAACAACTCCATTTTTATGTAAGGATGGAGTCATTATGTCACAAGCACTAAAAGAAAAGAAGAAAAGAGAAGCAGATGGAAAAGGAAGGCATAATCACATTTTGAAAAACTAAGCTGAAAAGGCGAGAGACTTTATGTTGAGTTTCCCTCTCATAGCGCGTGAACTCAGGGTGATCCAGATGCTCTACGCTCTGTTGTATGAGCTCATTCACCTCTGTCTTCAGAGGGCAAATGGAAACTCATATTCACCGCTCCCAGCCAAATGTAATAGCCACATCAGTCAGAGGAGAAACTCGGAGAGGCTTCACTCTTCACACTAATGGACTGCATAAACAATCAGTAATCACAGTCTGCCTTTTTTCTTTTACGTGCAAAGTCATTTCCATGCAGAGAGAATGACCTAAACATCAGATACACTGTCCAGTGTGCAAAACGGGATTGATGCTTCACTTCAGTTTTATTCACATATATAAACAAACACACACACACATCTAGATATATATAAAATTGTGTGTGTGTGTGTATGTATATATAAAGTTTTAGAGTAGCCTGGGATGGCTTCTCAGGTCCAAAGGAAAGTCATTTCCTCAGGAAAAACTGCTGACAATGTCACTCTGACCTCTCTCACTGTCTCCCTACCTCTGTCTGGGTCTACCTCGCCCTTTTATTTTCACGGACAGGAAGTCAGGTTTACGATGTCAAGCTGTTTCCTGAGGAGCCAGTACAGCTGTTAGTGGGGGAGGCCCTCACCCTGAACTGCACAGCGATGGTGGAGTTCAACGCAGGGGTGGACATCCAGTGGTCTTACCCAAGCAAACAGGTACTAGCAGTGCATCGCACGTTGTGTTAGTAAGAAGCAAACCTGAATTTACAATCACAGTTTGTTTCTCCTCACCAGGCGAATGACTTGGTGCAAGTTACCACCCTCCGTGAATCTCTGTCTCAAGCCACAACGGCTTCTAGCGCCCTGACCATCCACAGTGTCAATGTCACAGACACCGGCCGATACACCTGCAATGTTACCAGCATGGACGGGACTTACACCCAACAAACTCAGGTCGTAGTTTATGGTAAGACTTTCTATTTTTTTGTCCATACATTAGTCTTCTTAAAGTTTGCATTAATCATCCAAATCTACAGTTATGCTGGCAAACATAGCAAATAATCCAGCTCTATGTGCAGTTATGGTCAGTCTCCACAATAATCCCTGTAATGAAAAACTTGACCAAACATCTGCCTCCATCTCACCCTGTCCTCAGCATCCTCCTCTGTCACACCAATCAGTTGCATTAGATTGTGTTTGATGCTACCTTCATGACAATTGTAGTTTATAGTTAAGTTATAGTTTTAAGTTATTAATGAAGTCACATATTTAATAGAGGTAAGAATCACCCCACGATATTATGTTGGGATTAAATAATTTGCAGTGCCTCAATAATGCTATGCTTTTTATTAATAAGTGTTATGTCTTCCATCGGATGCCTCTGTGGAATCAAAAGTGAAG